>NC_092342.1:267110000-267802500 GCF_046630445.1 Rutidosis leptorrhynchoides | reverse complement strand
ATGAATATATGAAACATATATATTATTAATATAAAAAGTATACAATTAATAAACTTATATATATTTGTTCGAATTACTATTACAAGTATTAATATACATGATTGAATAATAGGTTCGTGAATCCGAGGCCAACCCTGCATTGTTCAGTTGTTCAATATAGTCATATGTATTTTTACTACAAAATACATTAGGTGAGTTTCATTTGCCTTTTTACCCTTTATATTTTTGGGCTGAGAATACATGCGCAATTTTTTTAAATGTTTTACGAAATAGACACAAGTAATCGAAACTACATTATATGGTTGAATTATCGAAATCGAATATGCCCCTTTTTATTAAGTCTGGTAATCTAAGAATTAGGGAACAGACACCCTAATTGACGCGAATCCTAAAGATAGATCTATCGGGCCCAACAAGCCCCATCTAAAGTACCGAATGCTTTAGTACTTCAAAATTTATATCATGTCCAAAGGAGGATCTTGAAATGATGGGGATATTCTTATATGCATATTGTGAATGTCGGTTACCAGGTGTTCAATCCATATGAATGATATTTTTGTCTCTATGCATGGGACGTATGTTTATGAGAAATGGAAATATGAAATCTTGTGGTCTATTAAAATTATGAAATGATTATTTATGTTAAACTAATGAACTCACCAACCTTTTGGTTGACACTTTAAAACATGTTTATTCTCAGGTACGAAAGAAATCTTCCGCTGTGCATTTGCTCATCTTAGAGATATTACTTGGAGTCATACATGACATATTTCAAATGACATTGCATTCGAGTCGTTGAGTTCATCAAGATTATTATTAAGTCAATTATAGTAAGATATATTACAAAATGGTACGCATGTTGTCAACTTTTGATGTAATGAAAGATTGTCTTTTCAAAAACGAATGCAATGTTTGTAAAATGTATCATATAGAGGTCAAGTACCTCGCGATGTAATCAACTGTTGTGAATCGTTTATAATCGATATGGACTTCGTCCGGATTGATTAGGACGGGTCTCTACAAGTGGGTGCACAATCCTCGGGTGAGGGTGAAATTTACGATAATGAGTGTAAAACAGTGGTTCCGGCTAATAATATAGCATGTGTTGATCATAATGTTGTTGTTATTCAGGTTGTGGTTCCGGTTGTGGTTCTTGATCAGGTTCTTGTTCATGTTGTCTAGATGATGATGCACCATCTGTATCTGTATTTCTCTACAAAACACATTAAACACAAAATTTGTGTATCCAAATATGCATTAGTGTTAGCAAAATAACAAATTAAAACAATTACAATAACATGTTTAATCCATATTAAACTTATACTCATTTTCATATTTTTATCAATTCTACAATTTTTCAAATAAACATAGATGAAAAGGTATGCAAAGTTCATAAGCATTCAACTCAAATAAATGTTAAAATAACCAGTACTAGCAATTAAACAAGTTTCAAATGGCATTTATATCAAAATAATCAAGTTCATGAATTTTAGACTTAAAAAAGTCCACTTTGATGCTCAAAAATCATGTTTAGGATCAAAGTTTGGATCATTTAGCAACCTAAACATGTTACACTACTTAATTTAGCAATAATTCATAACAAAATTCGACCATAACTTGTTTATATCAAAAAGCCCCAAATTGCTCAAGAACACAAACCCTAGATTTCTAAAATTTTTGAAGTTTAAGGCTTCAAATAATGACAAATAGCATCAATCTAGGTTATACAAGCATAATATACTAACAATTTAACTCTAATTAAGCTAGAAATCATCAAAATTAAATTAGGACAATTAATTATAATTATCACAAAAATTAGGAAATTTAGGAGTTTAGGGGTGAAATTTCTACCTTTTTGCTTCCCCATCTGAAGAAAGGCATGATTGGAACGGATTATAGCACGAAATTTGAAAGATTTTGGTGAAAAATTGAAGATTTTAGGGTGTTTGTGTGTGTGTTTTCGTGGATGTGTGTGTGGGTGTTATGAGACAGAGAGCAGCTCGTGCAGTTTATCTATATGAGCAGATCAGGGTGCCCATGCGATCGCATGGGTTTCCCTTGCAATCCCCATGCGATCGCATGGAGTGTGTGTATTTTTTTTATATAAATCTTTAACTAATAAAAATAATTAATTAATTAATTTTAAAATTTTGTGTTCCTTTATATTTAGAATGAGGGCGTTTTGGTACGTTGACCTAGTTCGTCCCTCGACAAAATTTTAAAATTTGTCATTTTAAAGCGATTGTTTTAAAAGCAAAGATTTTTGGGTTTTTTTAAATGTTTTTGGCATAGTTTAGATCAATAAAATTAAAAATAATGATAATAAAATTTCTCGTCCCGCCCTTGGGTAAAGCAATTTTGGTTCCATAACCTAATCTTCAACTTACGACGAATTTTAAATATCAAATTTTTAACTTAATGAAATAAAGTATATTTTTGTTTTTAAATTCACACCAAACTTAAATTTAAAATGCATAAAATTTCATATAAATATTATTAATATTTATATACATTAATTTTACAAACTTATATTTAAAAATAATATAGTTATATATTAATTTTTAAAAAAAAACAGGGTAAAAATCTTTTTGGTCTTTTATCCCACTTTAATCAATCAAATATTTACAAAAATATACGTCCATCTTTTGGGTAAAGTAATTTCGGTTATATTACCTAGTTTTACTCCTGACGAATTTTTGAAATATTTTGGATTGATTGATTAAAGATATTTATACATTATGAATAAACGGTAAATTTCGCACTGATGAATTAAATTTTTGTATGATATCAATAATTTCGGTTTCGCATACCTAATTTTATTGAATATCAATTTAATACTTTATAGCGAACGATTCAGGGTTTATTATCAAAAGGTTAAAAGTAATAAATAAAAACAAAAACTGTACATACTTACCTGTGAGATAGAATTCTCAGAGACCTGCTTTATCCGACTCATAGGAGAGTCGTTCAATTTGGTTTTCCATAGCTACATAAACGTAACCTCGATTTTTCAATAACTTTTCTTCTAAACATATGAACGGTCCTTCTCTGCATAGAGTAATGAATTTGGTATTGGAATGTGTCTAATTGTTCAAACATTTACCTTCGTGTGACCATTTTCCGCATTTATGACATCTTTCAAGGTGTCGTGCTCTTCTTTTTGTTGCAGATTTTGACTTTCCTTTACCAAAATGTGTCTTATGATGATTCTTCCTGAGTTCTTTCCTTACTTCGTCCATTTTTCCTCTTATAAATTATACCAGTTCACTCGGGAAGGTGTTATTATTACGTTTAGTAATCATAGCATGTAGTAGTAGACCATGGGTCAGATCAAAGGAATTCTTCATCTCGTAAAACCTAAAAGAAATAAAAATTCAGAATGGAGGGAGAAGACTAGTTCTTTAAGGTCTGCTAGGGAAAGACCATTCGGATTCCATTCTCGAGAACTACACGAAAACAGAACATCTAACTCTAACAGAAATTCATATTACCCTTAAAAGATTCGAATCTTCCCACACTTAGTTAGCTGTGGTGTCGAAATTGTGATTAACTTCAACTTCCATTAGATTATCTATGTAATGTTTAACTCTGTGACCATTAACCTTAAATTCAATCCTATTTGAATTTATTAACTCTATTGTTCCGTACGGGAAAACTCTTTTGACTATGAATGGTCCAGACCATCTTGATTTCAATTTTCCAGGAAATAGCTTGAATCGTGAATTAAAAAGAAGAACTCGGTCTCCTTCCTTGAATTCTTTTGAACTTCTGATTCTTTTATCATGCCATTTCTTCGTTCTTTCCTTATAGATTAACGAATTTTCATATGCATCATGTCTTAATTCTTCTAATTCGTTTAGTTGACTTAACCGTAGACGTCCAGTTTCATTTAAATCAAGATTACATGTCTTCAAAGCCCAAAATGCTTTGTGCTCAATTTCTACTGGAAGGTGACATGCTTTTCCGTAAACGAGTTTAAAAGGTGTGGTTCCAATTGGAGTTTTGTAGGCTGTTCTAAAAGCCCAAAGTGCATCCTCCAATTTCATGGACCATTCTTTCGGATTTGACCCTACAGTTTTCTCTAGAATACGTTTTAAAGCTCGGTTGGTATTTTCAACTTGTCCACTTATTTGTGGATGATAAGCGGTTGAGATTTTATGAGTTACTCCATATCTTTTGAGAACTTTCTCAAGTTGATTATTACAGAAATGAGTACCCCAATCACTTATTAGAGCTTTCGGTGTTCTGAACCTTGCAAAAAGACATTTTAAGAAATTGACTACAACTCGTGCATCGTTAGTTGGGAGAGCTTGTGCTTCCGCCCATTTAGATACATAATCAATGGCAACGAGAATGTAGAGATTATTATGAGATTTTGGAAATGGACCCATAAAGTCAATACCCCAAACGTCAAATACTTCACATACTTGAATGACATTTTGTGGCATTTCATCACGTTGACTTATTTTTCCGGCCCTTTGACATGCATCACAGGATTTACAAAGAAGGTGTGCTTCTTTGAAAATTGTAGGCTAATAGAATCCAGCATCGTAAACTTTTCTTGCTGTGAATTGAGGCCCATAATGCCCTCCAGTTGGTCGTGTGTGACAATGGTTTAAGATTTGACAAGCTTCATCTCTGAATACGCATCGGCGCATTATTCCATCGGGACAACTGTTGAATAAATGTGGATCTTCCCAAAAATAGTGTTTTATATCACTAAAGAATTTCTTTCGTTTTTGGTACGACAACCCTTTTTCAAGGAATCCACATACTAAGTAGTTTGCATAGTCTGCAAACCATGGAATTTCATTATAATCGATCTTCAATAGATATTCATCAGGAAAGTTGTCTTGTATGGCTGATTCATTTAAAACTTCCAATTCGGGATTTTCAAGACGAGAAAGATGATCAGCTGCGAGATTTTCTGCTCCCTTTTTGTTTCGGATCTCAATATCGAACTCTTGTAAGAGTAAGATCCAACGGATTAATCGTGGTTTGGCATCTTGTTTTGAAAATAGGTATCTAAGAGCAGAATGGTCGGTATAGACCACCGTTTTTGCTAGAACGAGATATGAACAAAATTTGTCAAAAGCAAAGACAATAGCAAGGAGTTCTTTTTCAGTAGTTGTGTAATTCGTTTGTACTCCTTGTAATGTCTTACTAGCGTAATAGATAGGTTGAAATCGTTTTTCAATCCTTTGTCCTAAAACAGCTCCCATTGCAAAATCACTTGCATCGCACATGAGTTCAAATGGTAGATTCCAATTTGGAGTTATCATGATCGGCACATTAGTGAGTTTTTCTTTAAGAATATTAAAAGATTTGATGCATTCATCTGAAAAGATGAAGGGAGCATCTTTTTCAAGGAGTTTATTCATAGGAGTGGCAATTTTAGAAAAATCTTTTATGAAACGTCGGTAAAAACCGGCATGCCCTAGAAAACTCCTAACTCCTCTAACATTGGTGGGATGTGGAAGTTTAGCAATTACATCTACTTTAGCTCTATCCACTTCAATTCCTTCCTTTGAAATTTTATGCCCAAGAACGATGCCTTCTTTAACCATGAAATGGCATTTCTCCCAATTAAGTACTAGATTTGATTATTCGCATCTAATAAGCATTCGTTCATGATTAACCAGACATGTTTCAAAAGTATCACCGAAGACTGAAAAGTCATCCATGAAAACTTCCATGCATTCTTCTATCATGTAGTGAAAAATCGCCATCATGCACCTTTGAAAGGTTGCAGGGGCGTTGCAAAGTCCAAATGGCATGCGTTTGTAAGCAAAAGTACCATAAGGGCACATGAAGGTGGTTTTCTCTTGGTCCTCGGGCGCGATTGGCATTTCTCCCAATTAAGTACTAGATTTGATTGTTCGCATCTAATAAGCATTCGTTCAAGATTAACCAGACATGTTTCAAAAGTATCACAGAAGACTGAAAAGTCATCCATGAAAACTTCCATGCATTCTTCTATCATGTAGTGAAAAATCGCCATCATGCACCTTTGAAAGGTTGCAGGGGCGTTGCAAAGTCCAAATGGCATGCGTTTGTAAGCAAAAGTACCATAAGGGCACATGAAGGTGGTTTTCTCTTGGTCCTCGGGCGCGATTGGAATTTGAAAGTATCCGGAGAAACCGTCAAGAAAAGAATAGAAACTGTTCCTAGCTAACCTTTCCAACATTTGATCAATGAAAGGTAAGGGAAAGTGATCTTTTCTGGTGGCGTCATTTAATTTTCTATAATCAGTACAAACACGCCATCCCGTTACTGTCCTAGTAGGAATAAGCTCATCTTTTTCATTTGTGATGACAGTCATGCCACCCTTCTTAGGTACACATTGAACTGGGCTTACCCATGGACTATCAGAGATTAGATAAATTAAACCTGCATCTAGAAGTTTAATAATTTCTTTCTATACAACATCTTGCATATTAGGATTTAGTCTTCGTTGGCGTTGCACATATGTTTTATGACCTTCTTCCATAAGGATTTTATGTGTGCAATACGAAGGACTTATTCCTTTAATGTCATGAATCTTCCATGCAATAGCTGGTTGAGATTTTTCATTTTCCGTAAGAGAAGATGATATTATTACAGGTAATTCAGATTCACCATGTAAATAAGCGTATTTCAAATGGTTTAGAAGTGGCTTTAACTCTAATATCGGTGGTTCTTCTATCGATGATTTGTATCGATATCTGTCTTCCTCTTTTAACATTTGAAGTTCTTCTGTTGTTAGTTCGTATTCATTAGCCATGAGTGCAACTAACATTTCAGCTTCATCAATTGGTTCAGTTCCTTCTCCTAAAGAACATTCTCCTGTTCCTTGTAATTCTGGAAATTCTTCTAACAATTCTGCATGTGAATCTATAGTTTGAATATAATAACATGTATCATCTACAGATTGTGGTTGTTGCATGGCTCTATCAACAGAAAAGGTAATACTCTCGTCCTCTATACTTAGGGTCAGTTTCTTACCAAACACGTCTATTATTGCTTTAGCCGTGTTTAAGAATGGTCTTCCTAATATGAGAGGAACTCGAGAATCTTCTTCCATATCCAGAATAACAAAGTCTACTGGAAATACTAAAGTACCAACTTTAACTAGAATGTTCTCCATTATCCCTCTAGGATATTTTACTGATCGGTCTGCTAGTAGTATGCTTATTCTTGTTGGTTTCAATTCTCCAAGGTCTAGTTTAGCGTATAGTGAATATGACATTAAATTTATACTAGCACCTAAGTCTGCCAATGCTTCTATTAAATTAAGACTACCCAGAATACATGGAATTGTGAAACTTCCTGGATCTGATAATTTTTCTGGTAGTTTATTTAACAGCACTGCAGAACAATTAGCATTCATTGTAACAGCCGAGAGCTCTTCCATTTTCTTTCTATTTGTGATTAGATCTTTCAAGAATTTAGCATATCTTGGCATTCCTGAAATCACATCAATGAAAGGAAGATTGACATTTATTTGTTTAAACATATCCAAAAATTTGGATTGCTCGGCTTCAAGTCTTTCTTTTCTCATTTTACTCGGGTAAGGAAGCGGTGGTTGGTATGGTTTAACATAAGGCTTTGCCTTAGCTGTGTTATCTTCATTAACCTTTTCAACTACCGGTTCTGTTTCCTTCTCTTGCTCAGGCTGTGGTGTTTGTGTAGTGGGAATAGCGTCATCAGAAATTACAGGTATTTCAGGTGGTTTGAGTGTAATACCACTTCTTGTGGTAATGACTTTAGCTGTTTCATTTCGGGGGTTAGCATTTGTATCGCTAGGTAGACTCCCTAGTTTTCTTTTACCAATTAACCTTGCTAGGTTGCTTACTTCTTGTTTCAGATTTTGGATTGAAGCTTGTTGATTTCTAAATGCTTGAGCATTTTGTTCATTAGTTTGTTTCTGAGATGTGAAAAACTGCGTTTGAGATTCAACTAGCTTTGACATCATATCTTCTAAATTTGGCTTTTTATCATCGGTTTGTGGTGGTTTATTTGGAAAAATAGGTCTTTGCTAGTTGTAAGTATTATTGGATACTTGTTGATTGCTAGGACCTTGTTGGTTGTTGTATAGAATATTTCGGTTATAATTCTGATTTTGATTGTAGTTTGGTCTTGGCGGTTGATAATTATTCTGATAATTATTTCCAGGCCTTTGGTTCATGTATGAAACATTCTCTCTTTGTTCCATTGTTTGTTCAATACTGAGATAATCTTTTGTCAAATGTGGTCCTCCACACTGTTCACAACTAATGCGTATTGCGTGAATATCTTTAGTCATCTTTTCCATTCGTCTCTCGAAAGCATCTAACTTTGCGAAAATGGAATTAAAGTCATGGCTAGAATCGGCTCTAGCCGCTTTAGATGATCTAACGATGTCTTTTTCTTGATGCCACTCATGTGAATGGGAGGCTGTGTTATCAATAATTTTGTAAGCTTCAGTTGTGATTTTCTTCATAATGGAACCACCAGCTGCTATGTCGATGTCTTTTCGTGTTGTAATGTCGCATCCTTGGTAGAATATTTGTACTATTTGATAAGTGTCTAAACCATGTTGAGGACATCCTCTCAACAACTTTCCAAATCTTGTCCACGCCTCATATAGAGTTTCATTTAGCTTCTGCGTGAACGTAACAATTTCTCCTTGAAGTCTCATGACTTTAGATGCCGGAAAGAATCTTTTAAGAAATTTCTCAACTAAAACATCCCATGTGTCAATCTCCCCTTCAGGTAACTATTCTAACCAATCTTTGGCTTCTCCCTTTAAAGTCCAGGGAAATAACATGAGATAGATCTGTTCATCCTCAACTTCTCTTATCTTAAATAGAGTACATATCCTATTAAAGGTACGAAGATGTTCGTTTGGATCTTCTTTTGGCGCACCACTAAATTGGCATTGATTAGTTACCATGTGTAGGATTTGTCCTTTGATTTCATAATCTGGTGCATTAATGTCTGGTTGAGTAATTGCGTGACCTTAGTCAGTGCGTGTAGCTCTCATTCGGTCTTCCATACTTAGAGGTTCCTGATTTTCCATGATTGAATTTGTTGAATCTGAATCACTAGGGGATTCTGATTTAATGGTTTCTTCCTCGACAATCTCTGGTTGAATGATTTGTGGTTCAGGATCTCTGAATTGTCCTTGAATATCCTCCGGGTTCTCAATTGTGAGGTCGGGTTCAAAAAATGGATTATAGGAAAGTTGAATTGGAGTACTTGGTCGACTAGATGATAATTCTAAATAAAAATCAACGGCGACAATATTGGCTAGATGTCTTGATCGAGTTACAGGAGGTGAACGTATGAAATGTGGTAAACGTTTTGCTCGGTGCATTCACTGAATATCCTATTAGTTATAAAAATAAAAAAAAATTATATAAGTTATCAAATTAATAGACTTTTCTGATTTTGCCCACGTTTCGAATAGCCAATAGATGCAGCAGGTAGCCATGACCCTTTAAATTGGAAGCCCACAACTCGCCACTAACAAATCCAACAATTACTACGAACCAGAAAATTTTGGATGTCTATCAATTTAACCGCTTAAAATAATTTTTCGTTGAAATTTTGAAGATAAAATCTATGTCCTAAAAACTAGAGCGTCGAGAAATAAGAGGAAGAAAAAGAGTGCGTCGAAAAACGTAGAAAAATAAAAGGTCGAAAAATAAGCGTCGAAAAACAAACTAAATCTTGCGTCTAAAGGTATTAAAGCTTAAATGAATTCTATATCCAAAATGGCAATAACTTAAATAGGCACTAAAATCTATTAAATATTAAAGCGATAAGTGACGTCGTAAAATTCTAAAGTGCCTAAATCTTAATTTAAAGAAAATGCACTTAAGGGATTTACGGCAAATCCTAAAAATCTAGAAATATAAAGTACTACGGCAAAAACTAAGTTTAAAACTAACTACGAACAATAAGTATACAAATTTCGATTAAACGATAAAAATATACAATTTATAAAAAGAAACACAAATTGATAAAATTACTTATTTTTATAAAAATATTATTTTTATATTATAAAAATATTATTCTATATATTTAATAATAATAACAATTAATATTACAAATTATAAATAAAACTAAATACAAATTAATAATATTTAAATTAAAACCCTAAATTAATTAAGTAATAATTATATTAAAAACGTAACCCTAATTCTGCTGTCTAAGGTACCGGACCTGTCAAATCAATCCATGCGATCGCATGGATTGAGTGTATGATTTTCATGCGGTCGCATGGGAACGGATACCAGGCCAGATATTTGGGCTTCTACAGTACGGCCCGATTACTTTTAATTTATTATTTTTTTCTGAGTTTAACTTATATAAAATATAAATATAAACTTATTAGTTTTATATAAAAAAAATATTACTTATTAGTTTTATAACTCTAAAATATAAACTTTTTAATTTAAATACTTAAAAATATAGAAATATATTTTTCTTTTTTTATGTTTTTATATTTTTGTTTTTAAAACTTTTATAAATATATTTTTACAAAAATAGATTAAAACTAAATTTTTTTATAGTGTTCTATTGCGTTCCCCGGCAGCGGTGTAGTGACCCGAACTTTTCCATGTTTATATATATTAATTGACATTGATATTTACATGATTAAATGTTTCCAACATGTTAAGCAATCAAACTTGTTAAGACTTGATTAATTGAAATATGTTTCATATAGACAATTGACCACCCAAGTTGACCGGTAATTCACGAACGTTAAAACTTGTAAAAACTATATGATGATATATATATGGATATATATATATTTAACATGATACTATGATAAGTAAACATATCATTAAGTATATTAACAATGAACTACATATGTAAAAACAAGACTACTAACTTAATGATTTTTAAACGAGACATATATGTAACGATTATCGTTGTAAAGACATTTAATGTATATATATCCTATTAAGAGATATTCATACATGATAATATCATGATAATATAATAATTTAAAATCTCATTTGATATTATAAACATTGGGTTAACAACATTTAACAAGATCGTTAACCTAAAGGTTTCAAAACAACACTTACATGTAACGACTAACGATGACTTAACGACTCAGTTAAAATGTATATACATGTAGTGTTTTAATATGTATTTATACACTTTTGAAAGACTTCAATACACTTATCAAAATACTTCTACTTAACAAAAATGCTTACAATTACATCCTCGTTCAGTTTCATCAACAATTCTACTCGTATGCACCCGTATTCGTACTCGTACAATACGCAGCTTTTAGATGTATGTACTATTGGTATATACACTCCAATGATCAGCTCTTAGCAGCCCATGTGAGTCACCTAACACATGTGGGAACCATCATTTGGCAACTAGCATGATATATCTCATAAAATTACAAAAATATGAGTAATCATTCATGACTTATTTACATGAAAACAAAATTACATATCCTTTATATCTAATCCATACACCAACGACCAAAAACACCTACAAACACTTTCATTATTCAATTTTCTTCATCTAATTGATCTCTCTCAAGTTCTATCTTCAAGTTCTAAGTGTTCTTCATAAATTCTACAAGTTCTAGTTACATAAAATCAAGAATACTTTCAAGTTTGCTAGCTCACTTCCAATCTTGTAAGGTGATCATCCAACCTCAAGAAATCTTTGTTTCTTACAGTAGGTTATCATTCTAATACAAGGTAATAATCATATTCAAACTTTGGTTCAATTTCTATAACTATAACAATCTTATTTCAAGTGATGATCTTACTTGAACTTGTTTTCGTGTCATGATTCTGCTTCAAGAACTTCGAGCCATCCAAGGATCCATTGAAGCTAGATCCATTTTTCTCTTTTCCAGTAGGTTTATCCAAGGAACTTAAGGTAGTAATGATGTTCACAACATCATTCGATTCATACATATAAATCTATCTTATTCGAAGGTTTAAACTTGTAATCACTAGAACATAGTTTAGTTAATTCTAAACTTGTTCGCAAACAAAAGTTAATCCTTCTAACTTGACTTTTAAAATCAACTAAACACATGTTCTATATCTATATGATATGCTAACTTAATGATTTAAAACCTGGAAACACGAAAAACACCGTAAAACCGGATTTACGCCGTCGTAGTAACACCGCGGGCTGTTTTGGGTTAGTTAATTAAAAACTATGATAAACTTTGATTTAAAAGTTGTTATTCTGAGAAAATGATTTTTATTATGAACATAAAACTATATCCAAAAATTATGGTTAAACTCAAAGTGGAAGTATGTTTTCTAAAATGGTCATCTAGACGTCGTTCTTTCGACTGAAATGACTACCTTTACAAAAATGACTTGTAACTTATTTTTACGACTATAAACCTATACTTTTTCTGTTTAGATTCATAAAATAGAGTTCAATATGAAACCATATCAATTTGATTCACTCAAAACGGATTTAAAATGAAGAAGTTATGGGTAAAACAAGATTGGATAATTTTTCTCATTTTAGCTACGTGAAAATTGGTAACAAATCTATTCCAACCATAACTTAATCAACTTGTATTGTATATTATGTAATCTTGAGATACCATAGACACGTATATAATGTTTCGACCTATCATGTCGACACATCTATATATATTTCGGAACAACCATAGACACTCTATATGTGAATGTTGGAGTTAGCTATACAGGGTTGAGGTTGATTCCAAAATATATATAGTTTGAGTTGTGATCAATACTGAGATACGTATACACTGGATCGTGGATTGATTCAAGATAATATTTATTGATTTATTTCTGTACATCTAACTGTGGACAACTAGTTGTAGGTTACTAACGAGGACAGCTGACTTAATAAACTTAAAACATCAAAATATATTAAAAGTGTTGTAAATATATTTTGAACATACTTTGATATATATGTATATATTGTTATAGGTTCGTGAATCAATCAGTGGCCAAGTCTTACTTCCCGACGAAGTAAAAATCTTTGAAAGTGAGTTATAGTCCCACTTTTAAAATCTAATATTTTTGGGATGAGAATACATGCAGGTTTTATAAATGATTTACAAAATAGACACAAGTACGTGAAACTACATTCTATGGTTGAATTATCGAAATCGAATATGCCACTTTTTATTAAGTCTGGTAATCTAAGAATTAGGGAACAGACACCCTAATTGACGCGAATCCTAAAGATAGATCTATTGGGCCCAACTAGCCCCATCCAAAGTACCGGATGTTTTAGTACTTCGAAATTTATATCATATCCGAAGGGTGTCCCGGAATGATGGGGATATTCTTATATATGCATCTTGTTAATGTTGGTTACCAGGTGTTCACCATATGAATGATTTTTATCCCTATGTATGGGATGTGTATTGAAATATGAAATCTTGTGGTCTATTTTTATGATTTGATATATATAGGTTAAACCTATAACTCACCAACATTTTTGTTGACGTTTTAAGCATGTTTATTCTCAGGTGATTATTAAGAGCTTCCGCTGTCGCATACTTAAATAAGGACAAGATTTGGAGTCCATACCTGTATGATATTGTGTAAAAACTGCATTCAAGAAACTTATTTTGTTGTAACATATTTGTATTGTAAACCATTATGTAATGGTCGTGTGTAAACAGGATATTTTAGATTATCATTATTTGATAATCTACGTAAAGCTTTTTAAAACCTTTATCTATGAAATAAAGGTTATGGTTTGTTTTAAAAATGAATGCAGTCTTTGAAAAACGTCTCATATAGAGGTCAAAACCTCGCAACGAAATCAATTAATATGGAACGTTTTTAATCAATAAGAACGGGACATTTCAGTTGGTATCCGAGCGTTGGTCTTAGAGAACCAGAAAATTTGCATTAGTGTGTCTTATCGAGTTTGTTAGGATGCATTAGTGAGTCTGGACTTCGACCGTGTTTTCTTTAAAAATGATTGCTTAACATTTTTGTTGGAAACTATATATTTTTAACATATGAATATTATGTGATATATTAATCTCTTATCGTGTTTGATATTATGTGATAGATGTCTACCTCTATAACAAGTCTCATTAACTCACCTAATAATAATGAAGAGTCAAATGTAAATTGGAATGATTCGTGGACTGATTCACAAGTTCCCAAAGAGGAACCGGAAGAAGAGTCGGAACCGGAAGAAGAATCGGAACCGGAAGAAGAATCGGAACCGGAAGAAGAAATAGAACCGGTGGGGGAAATAATAAAACGGTTAAGTAAAAGAGAATCCTCAACCAACCGACCAAGGTTAATTATGGTCAATGGTGTTTCCGCCAAGGAAGCAAAATATTGGGAGGATTACCAATTCTCCGATGAATCGGATTCCGACGAGAATTCCGATGATGTAATAGAAATTACCCCAACTGAATTTAAAAAGGCAAAAGAAAATAATAAGGGAAAGGGCATAAAAATAGAGAAATCTAATTCCAACCCCAATGAACTTTATATGTATCGTCAACCCCCGAAGTCCTTAAGTTGTAACAATGACCCGGGAACCTCTAAACCACCAGGTTTTTCTAAACCAATGTGGATAACGACGGCTCGTATTAGGGGAACATCATATATCCCTAGAAACTTGGCAAAACGAACCAAAACTGAAACAAGAAGAAACGAGCGAGTCGGAATAAGATAGTTATATTCGTGTGGTGTAATATATGTAATATAGTGTGCTTATGCTTTATGATGTATGTAAAAATTGCTTGTATTAATAAGTATTTTTTTATGAATCTAACTCTTGTATATTTTACAGTATAAAAACACAAAATGGATAGACAACCCAATATTTTAAGAGACCTACCCGGAGACATGATTGATGAAATCTTGTCTAGAGTCGGTCAGAATTCCTCGGCACAACTATTTAAGGCGAGATCAGTTTGTAAGACATTCGAAGAACGTTCCAAGAATGCCTTGGTTTATAAAAGGCTTTCGTTCGGAAGATGGGGAATATCACATTGGGAAATCCATAAGTTACGATGTGTTTACTTTGACGCATATATTGCGGGGAACCCAAATGCTATTTTACGCAACGGGTTAAGAAATTATTTTGACTCAGTATATCCGAATATAGGACTTCGTGATTTAGAAAAAGCGGCTAACATGCAACATAAAGAAGCATGTTATGCTTACGGGTTAGTAATGTTCGCTTCTCACCAAAGTGAGAACAAGAACATCGGGCTACAACTATTAAACAAAACGTTCCCACAAGTGACGGAGTCGGTAATTGGGGTAATAAATGAGGTTTTTAGGTTATTACGAGACTGTTGGTCATTACGTAACCCTCGTCCCATTGATGACGTTACAACACGCTGTCTTATCAATGGCCATAACGGTTATGTTCCACAAGACCAAGGATGGGAAGTAGTCCTAGTAAAACCAGAATGCATGACTTGTTTCTGGACGTATGAATTACGTGTCTTTATTGCCTTTGCTGAACGACTTGTGTACTAGCTAGAATTATCTTCACAACTATCTTGTATCAAAGTTATTGTGTGCTATATTTCATGCTTTATGTAAAATAAGCGGTATTGTAAGTTTGTAAAATATTGTATAAAAGTTTGAACGCGAAATATTATTACAATCAGTTTTTCATATAGAATTGTAGTAGTTGAATTGTATATTAGCTACTAAGTATGAACTTAACGGGTAGGTACTACCCGAATTTAAACTTATAAAACGCTAATATGAAGAAAAAGCTTTTATAAATGAGTTCATATTATGCTACGAAATACTATTAACTACTCTTAATATTCTGTATGATTAACTTGTTCCATTTGACTATTTTGAAGGAAATGGCACCGACTACTCGATACACCGTGAATATGAATGAAGAGGAATTCCGTACTTTTCTAGCTTCAAACATAGCCGCAGTACAGGCTGCGCTACATACCAACAATAACCTTGGATCTGGCAGTACAGGAAATCGTGTAGGATGCACCTACAAAGAATTCACTGCCTGCAAACCTTTGGAATTTGATGGAACCGAAGGACCGATCGGTGGACCGAGAAGGTCGAATCGGTGTTTGCCATAAGTAAGTGTACTGAAGAGGACAAAGTGAAGTACGCTACGCATACCTTCACAGGTTCTGCGTTAACATGGTGGAATACCTATCTAGAGCAAGTGGGACAAGACGATGCGTACGCACTACCGTGGTCAGCATTCAAGCACTTGATGAACGAGAAGTACCGTCCCAGAACCGAGGTCAATAAGCTCAAGATAGAACTTAGAGGGTTACGAACCCAAGGATTTGATATTACCACGTACGAAAGACGATTCACAGAATTGTGCCTATTGTGTCTGGGAGCATTCGAAGATGAGGAAGAGAAGATCGACGCGTTCGTGAAAGGATTACCGGAAAGAATCCAAGAAGATATAAGTTCACACGAGCCCGCCTCCATACAACAGGCATGTAGAATGGCTCACAAACTAGTGAACCAGATTGAAGAAAGAATTAAAGAACAAACTGCTGAAGAGGCCAATGTGAAGCAATTCAAAAGAAAGTGGGAGGAAAACGGTGATAAGAATCACCAATACAACAACAACAGCAATTACAACAATAATCGCAACAATTATCCCAACAATCGCAACATCAATCGCAACTACAACAAACGGCCCAACAACAACAACAATAACAACAGCAACTACAACAATCATCCCAACAACAATAATAACCGCAACAACAACAACAATCAGAAGCAGCTATGCCAAAGGTGTGAAAAGTATCACTCGGGGTTCTGCACCAAATTTTGCAACAAGTGTAAAAGAAATGGTCATAGCGCGACGAAGTGTGAGGTCTACGGACCAGGGGTTAATAGAACGAAAGGAACAAATGGTGTCGGAATGAGTAATGGCAGAGCAAGTAGTGTCGGAGCAAGTTATGCCAATGTAGTTTGTTATAAATGTGGAAAACCGGGCCACATTATTAGAAACTGCCCGAACCAGGAGAACACGAATGGACAAGGCCGCGGAAGAGTTTTCAATATTAATGCGGCAGAGGCACAGGAAGACCCGGAGCTTGTTACGGGTACGTTTCTTATTGACAATAAATCTGCTTACGTTTTATTTGATTCGGGTGAGAATAGAAGCTATATGAGTAGAGATTTTTGTGCTAAATTAAGTTGTCCATTGACGCCTTTGGATAGTAAATTTTTACTCGAATTAGCAAATGGTAAATTAATTTCAGCAGATAATATATGTCGGAATCGAGAAATTAAACTGGTTAGCGAAACATTTAAGATTGATTTGATACCAGTAGAGTTAGGGAGTTTTGATGTGATAATCGGTATGGACTGGTTGAAAGAAGTGAAAGCAGAGATCGTTTGTTACAAAAATGCAATTCGCATTATACGAGAAAAAGGAAAACCCTTAATGGTGTACGGAGAAAAGGACAACACGAAGCTACATATTATTAGTAATTTGAAGGCACAAAAACTAATAAGAAAAGGTTGCTATGCTGTTCTAGCACACGTCGAGAAAGTACAAACTGAAGAAAAGAGCATCAATGATGTTCCCATTGCAAAAGAATATCCCGATGTATTTCCGAAAGAATTACCGGGATTACCCCCACATCGATCCGTTGAATTTCAAATAGATCTTGTACCAGGAGCTGCACCAATAGCTCGTGCTCCTTACAGACTCTCACCCAGCGAGATGAAAGAACTACAAAGCCAATTACAAGAACTTTTAGAGCGTGGTTTCATTCGACTAAGCACATCACCGTGGGGAGCTCCTGTTTTGTTTGTCAAGAAGAAAGATGGTACATTCAGGTTGTGTATCGACTACCGAGAGTTGAACAAACTTACCATCAAGAACCGCTACCCACTACCGAGAATCGACGACTTATTTGATCAACTACAAGGCTCGTCTGTTTATTCAAAGATTGACTTACGTTCCGGGTATCATCAAATGCGGGTGAAAGAAGATGATATTCCAAAGACTGCTTTCAGAACACGTTACGGTCATTACGAGTTTATGGTCATGCCGTTTGGTTTAACTAATGCACCAGCTGTGTTCATGGACCTTATGAACCGAGTGTGTGGACCATACCTTGACAAGTTTGTCATTGTTTTCATTGATGACATACTTATTTACTCAAAGAATGACCAAGAACACGGTGAACATTTGAGAAAGGTGTTAGAAGTATTGAGGAAGGAAGAATTGTACGCTAAGTTTTCAAAGTGTGCATTTTGGTTGGAAGAAGTTCAATTCCTCGGTCACATAGTGAACAAAGAAGGTATTAAGGTGGATCCGACAAAGATAGAAACTGTTGAAAAGTGGGAAACCCCGAAAACTCCGAAACACATACGCCAGTTTTTAGGACTAGCTGGTTACTACAGAAGGTTCATCCAAGACTTTTCCAGAATAGCAAAACCCTTGACTGCATTAACGCATAAAGGGAAGAAATTTGAATGGAATGATGAACAAGAGAAAGCGTTTCAGTTATTGAAGAAAAAGCTAACTACGGCACCTATATTGTCATTGCCTGAAGGGAATGATGATTTTGTGATTTATTGTGATGCATCAAAGCAAGGTCTCGGTTGTGTATTAATGCAACGAACGAAGGTGATTGCTTATGCATCTAGACAATTGAAGATTCACGAACAAAATTATACGACGCATGATTTGGAATTAGGCGCGGTTGTTTTTGCATTAAAGA
The DNA here is from genome assembly GCF_046630445.1 of Rutidosis leptorrhynchoides. Classification (NCBI taxonomy): domain Eukaryota; kingdom Viridiplantae; phylum Streptophyta; class Magnoliopsida; order Asterales; family Asteraceae; genus Rutidosis; species Rutidosis leptorrhynchoides. The sequence goes on along the minus strand of NC_092342.1, from coordinate 267,783,833 downwards.
CTTGGAGGCACTACTTATATGGGGTCAAAAGTATTATATATACCGACCACAAAAGTCTTCAACACATATTTAATCAGAAACAACTGAATATGAGGCAGCGTAGGTGGATTGAATTATTGAATGATTACGACTTTGAGATTCGTTACCACCCGGGGAAGGCAAATGTGGTAGCCGATGCCTTGAGCAGGAAGGACAGAGAACCCATTCGAGTAAAATCTATGAATATAATGATTCATAATAACATTACTACTCAAATAAAGGAGGCGCAACAAGGAGTTTTAAAAGAGGGAAATTTAAAGGATGAAATACCAAAGGATCGGAGAAGCATCTTAATATTCGGGAAGACGGAACCCGGTATAGGGCTGAAAGGATTTGGGTACCAAAATTTGGAGATATGAGAGAAATGGTACTTAGAGAAGCTCATAAAACCAGATACTCAATACATCCTGGAACGGGGAAGATGTACAAGGATCTCAAGAAACATTTTTGGTGGCCGGGTATGAAAGCCGATGTTGCTAAATACGTAGGAGAATGTTTGACGTGTTCTAAGGTCAAAGCTGAGCATCAGAAACCATCAGGTCTACTTCAACAACCCGAAATCCCGGAATGGAAATGGGAAAACATTACCATGGATTTCATCACTAAATTGCCAAGGACTGCAAGTGGTTTTGATACTATTTGGGTAATAGTTGATCGTCTCACCAAATCAGCACACTTCCTGCCAATAAGAGAAGATGACAAGATGGAGAAGTTAGCACGACTGTATTTGAAGGAAGTCATCTCCAGACATGGAATACCAATCTCTATTATCTCTGATAGGGATGGCAGATTTATTTCAAGATTCTGGCAGACATTACAGCAAGCATTAGGAACTCGTCTAGACATGAGTACTACCTATCATCCACAAACTGATGGACAGAGCGAAAGGACGATACAAACGCTTGAAGACATGCTACGAGCATGTGTTATTGATTTCGGAAACAGTTGGGATCGACATCTACCGTTAGCAGAATTTTCCTACAACAACAGCTACCATTCAAGCATTGAGATGGCGCCGTTTGAAGCACTTTATGGTAGAAAGTGCAGGTCTCTGATTTGTTGGAGTGAAGTGGGGGATAGACAGATTACGGGTCCGGAGATTATACAAGAAACTACCGAGAAAATCATCCAAATTCAACAACGGTTGAAAACCGCCCAAAGTCGACAAAAGAGCTACGCTGACATTAAAAGAAAAGATATAGAATTTGAAATTGGAGAGATGGTCATGCTTAAAGTTGCACCTTGGAAAGGCTTTGTTCGATTTGGTAAACGAGGGAAATTAAATCCAAGGTATATTGGACCATTCAAGATTATTGATCGTGTCGGACCAGTAGCTTACCGACTTGAGTTACCTCAACAACTCGCGGCTGTACATAACACTTTCCACGTCTCGAATTTGAAGAAATGTTTTGCTAAAGAAGATCTCACTATTCCGTTAGATGAAATCCAAATCAACGAAAAACTTCAATTCATCGAAGAACCCGTCGAAATAATGGATCGTGAGGTTAAAAGACTTAAGCAAAACAAGATACCAATTGTTAAGGTTCAATGGAATGCTCGTAGAGGACCCGAGTTCACCTGGGAGCGTGAAGATCAGATGAAGAAGAAATACCCGCATCTATTTCCAGAAGATTCGTCAACACCTTCAACAGCTTAAAATTTCGGGACGAAATTTATTTAACGAGTAGGTACTGTAGTGACCCGAACTTTTCCATGTTTATATATATTAATTGAGATTGATATTTACATGATTAAATGTTTCCAACATGTTAAGCAATCAAACTTGTTAAGACTTGATTAATTGAAATATGTTTCATATAGACAATTGACCACCCAAGTTGACCGGTAATTCACGAACGTTAAAACTTGTAAAAACTATATGATGATATATGTATGGATATATATATAGTTAACATGATACTATGATAAGTAAACATATCATTAAGTATATTAACAATGAACTACATATGTAAAAACAAGACTACTAACTTAATGATTTTTAAACGAGACATATATGTAACGATTATCGTTGTAAAGACATTTAATGTATATATATCCTATTAAGAGATATTCATACATGATAATATCATGATAATATAATAATTTAAAATCTCATTTGATATTATAAACATTGGGTTAACAACATTTAACAAGATCGTTAACCTAAAGGTTTCAAAACAACACTTACATGTAACGACTAACGATGACTTAACGACTCAGTTAAAATGTATATACATGTAGTGTTTTAATATGTATTTATACACTTTTGAAAGACTTCAATACACTTATCAAAATACTTCTACTTAACAAAAATGCTTACAATTACATCCTCGTTCAGTTTCATCAACAATTCTACTCGTATGCACCCGTATTCGTACTCGTACAATACGCAGCTTTTAGATGTATGTACTATTGGTATATACACTCCAATGATCAGCTCTTAGCAGCCCATGTGAGTCACCTAACACATGTGGGAACCATCATTTGGCAACTAGCATGAAATATCTCATAAAATTACAAAAATATGAGTAATCATTCATGACTTATTTACATGAAAACAAAATTACATATCCTTTATATCTAATCCATACACCAACGACCAAAAACACCTACAAACACTTTCATTCTTCAATTTTCTTCATCTAATTGATCTCTCTCAAGTTCTATCTTCAAGTTCTAAGTGTTCTTCATAAATTCTACAAGTTCTAGTTACATAAAATCAAGAATACTTTCAAGTTTGCTAGCTCACTTCCAATCTTGTAAGGTGATCATCCAACCTCAAGAAATCTTTGTTTCTTACAGTAGGTTATCATTCTAATACAAGGTAATAATCATATTCAAACTTTGGTTCAATTTCTATAACTATAACAATCTTATTTCAAGTGATGATCTTACTTGAACTTGTTTTCGTGTCATGATTCTGCTTCAAGAACTTCGAGCCATCCAAGGATCCATTGAAGCTAGATCCATTTTTCTCTTTTCCAGTAGGTTTATCCAAGGAACTTAAGGTAGTAATGATGTTCACAACATCATTCGATTCATACATATAAATCTATCTTATTCGAAGGTTTAAACTTGTAATCACTAGAACATAGTTTAGTTAATTCTAAACTTGTTCGCAAACAAAAGTTAATCCTTCTAACTTGACTTTTAAAATCAACTAAACACATGTTCTATATCTATATGATATGCTAACTTAATGATTTAAAACCTGGAAACACGAAAAACACCGTAAAACCGGATTTACGCCGTCGTAGTAACACCGCGGGCTGTTTTGGGTTAGTTAATTAAAAACTATGATAAACTTTGATTTAAAAGTTGTTATTCTGAGAAAATGATTTTTATTATGAACATGAAACTATATCCAAAAATTATGGTTAAACTCAAAGTGGAAGTATGTTTTCTAAAATGGTCATCTAGACGTCGTTCTTTCGACTGAAATGACTACCTTTACAAAAACGACTTGTAACTTATTTTTCCGACTATAAACCTATACTTTTTCTATTTAGATTCATAAAATAGAGTTCAATATGAAACCATAGCAATTTGATTCACTCAAAACGGATTTAAAATGAAGAAGTTATGGGTAAAACAAGATTGGATAATTTTTCTCATTTTAGCTACGTGAAAATTGGTAACAAATCTATTCCAACCATAACTTAATCAACTTGTATTGTATATTATGTAATCTTGAGATACCATAGACACGTATATAATGTTTCGACCTATCATGTCGACACATCTATATATATTTCGGAACAACCATAGACACTCTATATGTGAATGTTGGAGTTAGCTATACAGGGTTGAGGTTGATTCCAAAATATATATAGTTTGAGTTGTGATCAATACTGAGATACGTATACACTGGGTCGTGGATTGATTCAAGATAATATTTATCGATTTATTTCTGTACATCTAACTGTGGACAACTAGTTGTAGGTTACTAACGAGGACAGCTGACTTAATAAACTTAAAACATCAAAATATATTAAAAGTGTTGTAAATATATTTTGAACATACTTTGATATATATGTATATATTGTTATAGGTTCGTGAATCAATCAGTGGCCAAGTCTTACTTCCCGACGAAGTAAAAATCTGTGAAAGTGAGTTATAGTCCCACTTTTAAAATCTAATATTTTTGGGATGAGAATACATGCAGGTTTTATAAATGATTTACAAAATAGACACAAGTACGTGAAACTACATTCTATGGTTGAATTATCGAAATCGAATATGCCCCTTTTTATTAAGTCTGGTAATCTAAGAATTAGGGAACAGACACCCTAATTGACGCGAATCCTAAAGATAGATCTATTGGGCCCAACTAGCCCCATCCAAAGTACCGGATGTTTTAGTACTTCGAAATTTATATCATATCCGAAGGGTGTCCCGGAATGATGGGGATATTCTTATATATGCATCTTGTTAATGTCGGTTACCAGGTGTTCACCATATGAATGATTTTTATCTCTATGTATGGGATGTGTATTGAAATATGAAATCTTGTGGTCTATTTTTATGATTTGATATATATAGGTTAAACCTATAACTCACCAACATTTTTGTTGACGTTTTAAGCATGTTTATTCTCAGGTGATTATTAAGAGCTTCCGCTGTCGCATACTTAAATAAGGACAAGATTTGGAGTCCATACCTGTATGATATTGTGTAAAAACTGCATTCAAGAAACTTATTTTGTTGTAACATATTTGTATTGTAAACCATTATGTAATGGTCGTGTGTAAACAGGATATTTTAGATTATCATTATTTGATAATCTACGTAAAGCTTTTTAAAACCTTTATCTATGAAATAAAGGTTATGGTTTGTTTTAAAAATGAATGCAGTCTTTGAAAAACGTCTCATATAGAGGTCAAAACCTCGCAACGAAATCAATTAATATGGAACGTTTTTAATCAATAAGAACGGGACATTTCAAGCGGCGCCAAAAATACTTGATGTGTGCGAGGTGTAGTACGAAATAGATTATATTTTACTACGAAATACTATTAAATACGATACAATTTATACAACTTATTTATTTATTTATGGAATGGAAATACCTAAACCTTTCTACAACACTTATAGGCAGTGTACCTAATCGTAGAGTAGTGTAGTTTTTAGTAAGTCTGGTTCGTTCCACAGGGAGCTGGCTAAGTTTAACACTATATATATTGTAAACTATATTTGTATATAAATATATTTATAAGTAATATTATTATTATTATAAAGGGGGGTTTTTACCGTTTAGTGACCGGTTTGTCAATTTTATGTCTTAAGTCACAATTAAAACCTAATGTAAAATATTAAATATAAATATAACTTAATTTAAAGCGTAAAGTAAATGCCGATAAATAAAAGTGCGATAAATAAAATTGCAGTAATTTAAAGTACGATAAAAAAAATTGCGATAAATAAAAGTGCGATGAGATATAAAATAAAGAAATTATGCTTATTTAAACTTCTATAATCATGATGTTCGACGTGTTGATTTTAATTTATTACCATGGGTTAAGTGTCCTTTGTCCTGGATTATTCGATATGTCCATCTGGTTTTTGTCCATAACAGTCCATCGGTCATAAATATAAAGTGCGAGTGTCCTCGTCAAATTACCCTTATACCCGAAGTCAAATATTTCAACTAATTGGGGACTTAAACTGTAATAAGGTTTTAATACATTGTTAATGATTACACCAGGTTATCGACTGTGCGCAATCCAAGTTTTTAATACTTTATTAACAATTACACCAAGTGTCCTTGTATGTAATCCACCCCTGTTTCAATGAGTCCATTGACTATTAATCCATTCCAGTGTCCGGTTAAATGAACGATTATTAGTATTTATAAATATCCCGCTCATCGTTTCCGATCGAGTGTATGTGGTTATTTATAATTACCTCAAATTGTAAATCTCTATATTAAATTAACGAACTATCATTCAGTCAAACAAATATAAAGCCCATTAATAGCCCATAGTCCAATTTCCACATGTGTCGATCTTTTGTCCAAACCCCAATTATGGTCCAAATCCCAATAACCCCGTCTTAATATTTAGTCCAACATCACGATTACTTCGGCTTAAATAAACATAATAATAACTTAGCTACGAGACATTAATTTAAAAAGGTTGAACATAACTTACAATGAGTATTAATCGTGTAGTGTTACACGGACAGAATTTTGACTTACAAACTTAAAACATTCGCCACTATAACCTTATTATTATTAACTTAATATTAAAATTATAATTATAAAATAAATATATTTGAGAGAGTGCAGAGAAGTGTATGATGAAGTTGTGTTAAACTTGTCGCCCAAACTTGCAATTTATAGCAACTGACCAATGATTTGGGGTTATGCGATCGCATGGCCTAGGAGTGTTATTCCCATGCGATCGCATGGAAGCCTGGGACAGCTCACATATTTTGTTTTCTTGTTTGCCGACGTTTTATTTAATATATATAATATAATATATATATAATTTTATATAATTATATATGTATATTATATTATATTCTTGTGCATAGTTGACTTGTAATTTTAGGTCCGTTGCGTCGCGCGTTGATAGTTGGTTCATGTCCCGGTTCCGGATTTTCGAACGTCCTTTCGTACGATTTACTATCTTGTACTTTGCGTTTTACGACTTGTACTCTTGTAATTTTGAGACGTTTCTTATCAATAAATTGAACCACTTGGATTGTACTTTGTACTTTTTAGCTTTTTGGTCATTTGCGTCTTCAAATTGTCGAATCTGTCTTCTGTCTTCGCCTTTTATTATTTAAACGATAATCACTTGAAAATAGAACTATTGCAACTAAAAGCTTGTCTTTCTTGAAGGATAATGCTATGAAATATGTGTTTGTTTTTAGCATTATCAATAACCTTTTGTGCCTTCAAGCAACTAATAAGGTTCAACTTCGGACTACATCTCTCTCCGTAAACAATCAGTGGCTCTCCAGTCTCGCGTGGTATACGGAGAATCTTCTCACCACAGATAACTTCGGCTCTTACCTTGGACAACCAGTCCATACCAACTATTATATCAAAGCTTCCCAACTTGATGGGTATTGGATCAATCTCAAAATCCACTCCAGCTAGGTTTATAATACCTCCTCGGCCAATTTGGTCAACTTTATCATGTTTTTCGTTGGCTACCTCAACAAGCACACTCTTCTCCAAAGGAACTAACGACCAATCTATCTTAGAGCAAAAGTGTCTACATACATAACTCCTGTCGGCACCAGTATCAAACATGACAGAAGCTAATAGGTTATTGATAGTGAATGTACCTATAACCAAATCAGTATTCTCGCGGGCATCTCTTGCATTCTTGTTGAAGGCTCTTCCACTTGCTGGCCTGCCATCCTTTTTCTTGTTGGGACATTCATTCCTGAAGTGGCCCTGCCGTCCGCACTCATAGCACTTCCTTAGTCCATTTGGGTTTTTCCTCACAGCTGGGGCAGTGCTCTTACAGTCTCTGCCGATGTGTCCAATCCTTTTGCACTTCTCACACACTACGTTGCATTGTCTAGTATGATGCTTATAACATCTCTTACACTGAGGAAGGTTACCTTTGTAGTTAGGGTTTGAGCTAGGATTCGAGTTCCTCCAGTCATTGTTCCCTTTGAAATTCTCATACCTCTTAGCTGGGTTCTGGTCAAAACCTTTTCCCTTGTTTCCGTCCCACTTACGTTTCCCATTACTAGCTTCCGATTCTGATTTCGCCTTCTCTGGCTCTTGGCGGGTAATTTGATTCATCAGGGTGTGCACCATGCGCATAGCTTCTGGGACATTTGCTGGTTTCGATGAAGTGACATTTCCTTGAATGTCCTTGGGAAGTCCTCACAGATACCTCTCCATCCGCTTGTACTCCGGAGTAACCATTGTGAGGCACATCATAGCTAACTCCAAGTACCTTCGGTTATAGCCATCAAGGTCAGTTCCTACAACTTTCAGTTCCCAAAACTCCGCTTCCATTTTCTGAATTCCGGTTCTGGGGCAGTACTCCTCGATCATAGCCCTCTTAAACTCTTCCCATGGTGTAGCACAAGCTTCATCAATTCCCTGAGCCTGGGCGAACGTATTCCACCAAGTCAAAGCGCCATCCGACAGAGTGCAGGATGCGAACTTAGTCTTATTCCCTTCGGAGCAGTTACTCACACGAAACACAGATTCCAACTTCTCAAACCATCTCGTCAGCCCAACTGGCCCTTCGGTTCCGCTGAAATTGTGGAGCTTGCAGCTCTGGAACTCCTTGTAAGTACACCCGTTCTAAACAGCTGGGTTAGCTGGTGGAGCTGGAGCAGGGTTGGCATTCGCTATAGCCGCGGCTACTCGAGTAGCTATCATCTCCTCAAATTGAGCTGCGGTGGGGATTTCTCTCGGACCTCTTTCGTTAGCCATCGATCTTCCAAACAAAAGTTTTGAGTTAAGTCAAAATCCCATAATCGGTAATGTCATAGCATAAGGTAACTGTGATGGCCCGCCAAAATCCCTATTGATGCAGCACATCATTCATCGGTCCCATTGAGAGGTTTGCCCTCTATATGATACGTTTTACAAACATTGCATTCATTTCAAAAGACGCGCTTTCTATATAAGAAAGTTTTAAAATTTGTATACATTTTTAAAGCATGTAAATAAATGTTTTCGACTTGTGGTGATTTCTACATATAGACAATCCTAATAAATGATAGTTCATAATAATACATCAGTTGACTAAACAGTCAAAATATAATACATATTAATGTTTGAATGCAAGTTTCCTTGAAAAATATGCCATGTAAGACTCCATGCACATAGCAGTTAAACAGCGGAAGCTTCTTTAATACCTGAGGATAAACATGCTTTAAAGTGTCAACCAAAAAGGTTGATGAGTTCATAGTTTTATCATAAATAATGATTTTCAATAGTTGTAATAGACCACAAGATTTCAGTTTCATAAATATCCATACACTCGCAAGTGTATAAAAGCATTCTATAAGTTGTAGGCACCCGGTAACAAGCCTTAACATTCATGTTTTAACTTCTGAAAGTACACCGAATCAGGTGTGTTATATAAACCTCGAAGTACTAAAGCATCCTGATGTGCGTAGAGGTGTATACGAAATAGTTATATTTTTACAACAAAATACTATTAAATAAGATACAATTTTACACAAGTTATTTATTTATTTATAGAGTGGATATACCTAAACCTTGCTACAACACTTATAGGCAGTGTACCTAATCGTACAGTAGTGTAGTTTTTAGTAAGTCCGGTTCGTCCACAGGGAATTCGGCAAGTTTAACGCTATATTTTTAAAAACTATATATAAATATAAATATATGTAGTATTATTATTATAAAAGGGGGTTTTTACCGTTTAATGACTGGTTTGTCGATTTTAAAACTTTAGTCGCAGTTAAAACCTAATGTAAAATATTAGAAATAAATATAACTTAATTTTAAGCGTAAAGTAAATAATGATAATGAAATTGCAATAAAAGTGCGATAAAATAAATTGCGATAATTAAAAAGTACAATAATTAAAAGTGCAATTAAATAAAATGACAATAAATAAAATTGCGATAATTAAAAGTGTAATTAAATATGAAATATATAAATTATGCTTATTTAAACTTATGTAATCATGATGTTTGACGTGTTGATTTTAGTTTATTACCATGGGTTAATTGTCCTTTGTCCTGAATTATTCAGTATGTCCGTCTGGTTTTTGTCCATAACAGTCCATCAGTCAAAAATATAAAGTGCGAGTGTCCTCGTCAAATTATCCTTATATCCGAAGTCAAATATTCCAACTAATTGGGGACTTAAACTATAATTACACCAAGTGTCCTTGTATATAATTCACCCCTATTTTAATAAGTCTATTAACTATTAATCCATTCCCATGTCCGGTTAAATGAACGATTATTAGTACTTATAAATATCCCGACCATCGTGTCCGATCGAGTGTATATGGTTATTTATAGGTACATCCAATTGTAAATCTTTATATTAAATTAACAAACTATCATTTAATTAAATAAATATAAAGCCCATTAATAGCCCATAGTCTAATTTCCACAAGTGTCGTTCTTTTGTCCACACCCCAATTATGGTACAAAGCCCAATTACCCCGTCTTTAATATTTAGCCCAACATCATGATTACTTCAATTTAAATAAGCATAATAATAACTTAGCTACTAGACATTAATTTAAAAAGGTTGAACATAACTTACAATGATTAAAAATAGCGTAGCGTTACACGGACAGAATTTCGACTTACACCCTTACAACATTCGCTAACATACCCTTATTATTAGAATTTAAAATTAAAATTATAATATATATATATATATATATATATATATATATATATATATATATATATATATATATATATATATATATATATATATATATATATATATATTATATGAGTGAATGAAGAAGAAAAAGATGTATCGAATTCAGCAAAATGCGTTGCCTTTTATAGGCCCCATCTGGATACTGTGCACTCCGCGAGTGCGGTTTTTCTTGCCTTCAAAGCTCCGCGAGTGCGGAGCTGTGGATTCCAGCTCACACTTTGGATCCTAGCTTTGTCGACGGTTTTTAAAATATAAATATAATATATATATATATATATATATATATATATATATATATATATAATTTTAAGAATTATTTATATATTATATTATATTTATTTGCATAGTTGACTTGTAGTTTTCGGCCATTACGTCGCGCGTTGAAAGTTGACTTAGGTACCGGTTCCGGATTTTCGAACGTCCTTGTGTACTATTTAATATCTTGTACTTTGCATTTTGTGTCTTGTACTCTTGTAATTTTGAGACATTTCTCATCAATAATTTGAACCACTTTGATTGTACTTTGTAATTTTTAGCTTTTTGATCGTTTGCATCTTCAAATCGTCGAATCTGTCTTTTGTCTTCACCTTTTATTATTTAAACGAATATTACTTGTAAATAGAACAATTGCAACTAAAAGCTTATCTTTCTTGAGGGATAATGCTATGAAATATATGTTCATTTTTAGTATTATCACATCCCATAGTCAGGATGGGGTTTGTCAGGCCCAATAGATCTATCTTTAGGATTCGCGTCTACCAGTCATACACCAGTAGTTATAGTTACCAAGCTAAGGGGATATTTCTGGTTTAAACCCACGTAGAATTAGTTTTAGTACTTGTGCCTATTTCGTAAAACAATTATAAAATACGCATGTATTCTCAGCCCAAAAAAATATATAATGAAAAAACATTTAAAAAGGGAGCTATGAAAACTCACATATCAATATTGTGGTTCAATATTGTAGGAAAAGTGTGCAGACGCAACGAAAATGATAAATGCAAGGTTGGCCTTTGATTCACGAACAATACCCCCGATCAATACCCATAAACTCCTTATTTAATACCCATGAATTCCTTAGCTTTAAACCATTTGAAAAACCCGTTTTGAAATCACCCGAGCATACCCCCGTCATAGTATTTTATGTATAATACTAATAATAATACTACTTAATAATAATAATAATAAGATTAATAATAAGTGTAGTAATAATAATAATAATAATAATAATAATAATAATAATAATAATAATAATAATAATAATAATAATAATAATAATAATAATAATACTAATGATAATATGCGGAGTAAAAATTGAATGAGCCAGAATGAGAAATCGATCATTCATATATATAGATTAATAAAATAATAATATAATAATTTTGAAATAAAATATAATAATATAATAATATAATAATATAATAAAGTAATAATATAATAATAATAAAAAAATGTGTGAAATTCATTTTGTCAATTTCTGCCGACAGTTTTCACGGACCGGTATTTCGTACTCCGTTGTTAATAATTGACGGGTAAAAATGTGAATAAAAATTTCACTTTTTATATTTGAATATATATATATATATATATATATATATATATATATATATATATTTGTTTTGGTCTTAAGCTTTATAAAATTAATTGTAAAAAGGTTTGTTTATAAAGTTTATACGCGTAATATATGTTTTTCTAGTTCTTGACTGAACAAAGATATATAATATAATATTAATTTAAATATAATAATGTAATAAATATAATAATATAATAATATTGAAATAAAATATAATAATATAATAATAAATTTAGAATCAAATTGAATCGTAAATTGTTAAAAAAAGTCGTATTTATTAAATACTTCAGGGTATTTTATGTAACTTATAATTAATAATTTATAACATATCACTTTCATGTGAATAGTAAAAAAATTAATTTCATTTCATTTACTATTTAATGAATAGTAAATGAATTAATTTAAATTCAACTATTTAAGCTACACGTTGTTGTACGTTATGCTTTATAAATTGTACATTTTTAATTTAACTTCGTTTCTTAAAAAAATTACAAAAATTATATCATAAAAATAAAACGACTTAATATGTAAAATTTTTAATTTGAAATAGCCTCATTTAATAGTAAATTTTTATCATTTCATATATAAATCATGACGGGTTTGAGTTTTAAATTATAGGTTTTTCGTGAATCGTAGGGTAAAGTCCAATGGTTAATTAAATGTATGAAAAAATATTTTTATGCAACACATCAATTTGCTTATCTTGTCGGAGTTATCAGAGTTTAAATTTGACCGAAATTTTCGGGTCATGACAGTACCTACCCGTTAAAAGAAATTTCGTCCCAAAATTTGGCTAAAGAAAGTTGATAACGAAAACGAGGATATTTTTGTATCACCAAATATGATATAACTTGAATTCTTTAAATGAATTCGATTATTAGTATAATCATTATCAAAGAAAATGATAAGATCGATGAATGGAGTATTTCGAGTACCCTAAATCGGTCGCGTTCCGTTTTATGATAAGCACAAGTTCAATAAATAGATAATTTCTCACTATTGAGAAATACAAATGAAATGATAAAGATTTCTCCGAAAATACGATAGATAGGATTTCAAATGAGCATAACTAGTGTTATAAGCAGAAAGAAAAATGTAATGGCACGATTATATTAGCAAACTACTGGAATCATGGAAAGTATAGAACTATCAAGAAAATACATTCTTGATATGTTCAGATGTTAAGTAAAATAAAAGAGTCGCGTAACATGGTACATGGTGAGGGTAATGTTGATCAAGTACTACCTTCATCATGTGCCATTAGAACTTTCGCATGACTTACTATAATATAATCACGTTGATCGGGCGTCATTATATTACACTAACTCATGCTTTCATTCCAACACTACTCTATAATAACAATGAACTTAAATTCGAATGTTACAAAATTTTTGAAACTAAAACAGTTTCCGTTATGATGTAATACAGATAACGCGAAGAGATAATTAATTTCAGACAAGAATAGTTATGGAGGTATTTTTCAGAAATATTGAGGATATTTATAATGGAAGATACGATGATATCTTAGAATTTAAATAAAAAATTAAAATCAAAGGATGATGAAGAAAATTCTTCCGCAAGGATTTAGAATACGTAAAGAGATTGCATATCTTCTGATATTTCCATCAGAAACTGAATTATCTAAATTCTTTAGGTACGGGTTTAGTCCTTGTGATTTTTCAACAGCCTCCTTCATAGTTTGCTCAATCCGTTTTTCAGTCCAAATTTCTTTTCTAACATACTCTTCTTTATTATCAACTTTTGACTATTAAGATCATCAACAACTTTGGCTACTTCATCCGCATTCTCATATATAACGAGTCCGATTCGTTGATTTTCAATCTGAGGTGCTTTCAAGAATTTTGATTTGGAGTGTTTGAACGCAGGTTGTATCCGTTAGTATATGATGGTGGAGGTGAAATCATCGCAAATTATGAAAGATACGAATAATATTCTCCTAGGTTTTATGAATAACATTTTGAATTCAAAGTATGGTTTCGAAGGATGTAGGAATTTAAGATTGATGACACTTCTTAAATCTTGACTTGGATTTTGATTTGTCAAAATCAGAATATGTAATTGAATTGGCTTGGAAAATGGTTGTCTTGATTTTTGTGAAATGATGTATATTGCTATGAAAGGAGAGAGTATAATTAACGATTGTTGAAACATCATTGAAAATGTACAGTGTAACATATTAATGTGAACTTAAGTATTTCTCGGGTATTACCTACCCGTTAAAATAAAATTTCACAAGTAATATTTTGTACAAACGAATTTTTATTACAGTCTTTAGGAAAATATATGTATGTATATTTTCTTCAGATGTAATATGGATTTAATGAGTTAATATTATATTAATCTCATTTGGCTTATGGTTGGAACTAGAAATGAATAATCCCTAAAACTTTAGAAATTACATAATCTTTGCGGAGTATTTCACTAATGTAATTAATACATCATTATTTATTCTTATTGATATTCCTTGGTGAAGGATGTTGATGCTCATGAAATACTTGTGAATTCCGCAAAGTACGAATGATGTTTTCTGGAAAGTTTCGAGTATATCGAAAATGGGAGTGTAAAATCATACATGTAGTTGAATAATACACTTGGTTTATTATGAAATGGAATTCATTGGTTTGAAACAGAGATTGTAGTTAATGAAGGATGTACATCATAGCATATTAGTAATATGAATTAACCGAGTAGTATCTACCCTTTTTCAATTCATACTTAATAGCTTAGTATGAAAAATATATTATGGTTTCTAAAATTCATATATATAATATATAAATTCTTTGGAAATAATGAGTTAATACTTCATAACTCGTTATTCAAATATACTCCTCGGTGATTGTGGTGTCGATATTGTCGGTGGTTATGGAGTTGGTGGAGCTTGTGGTGCTACAGGTGTTACTGGTGTTGGTGATACTAATGGTGATGCTGGTGGTACTTCTGGTGGCGCTTGTATAACCAGTCTAGCTTGTAAATCACACACCATTCTTGTCAGGGTTTCCTCTATCATCTCTATCCATCTACTCTTCTGGTTTATGGTTAGAACTAGAATAATTAATCTCTAAATTTTTTTAGAAATTACATATTCTCTGCAGAATATTTCTTCAATGAAGTGATGAATCGATACTTCTTCGTTTGTTGTTGTTGGTACTCCTTGGTACCTATGGTGCGTATGATATTGATGCTCGAAGTACATATTTTAGATGTGATATTGAGGTGTGGGATGCGGATGAGGTTTTTGGTTGTAGTGACCCGAACTTTTCCATGTTTATATATATTAAATAAAATTTATATTTACATGATTAAATATTTCCAACATGTTAAGCAATCAAACTTGTTAAAACTTGATTAATTGAAATAGGTTTCATATAGACAATTGACCACCCAAATTGACCGGCGATTCACGAACGTTACAAATTCGTAAAAACTATATAATGTTATATATATACATATATATGGTTAACATGAAATTATGATAAGTAAGTATCTCACTAGGTATGCTAACAATGAGTGATATACATATAAATGAGTTTATTGAATCAAGAAACTCGAAACGATATATATAACGATTATCGTTATAACAACGTCTTACTAAATACATATGAATCGTATTAAGATATTGTTACACTATGTTTAAATATGATAAATGATAAGTAAACATATCATTAAGTGTATTAACAATGAACTACATATGTAAAAACAAGACTACTAACTTAAGGATTTCGAAACGAGTCATATATGTAACGATTATCGTTGTAACGACATTTAAATGTATATATATCATATTAAGATATATTAATACATCATAATATCATAATAATATAATAATTTAACATCTCATTAGATATTATAAACAATGGGTTAACAATATTTAACAAGATCGTTAACTTAAAGGTTTCAAAACAACACTTACATGTAACGACTAACGATGACTTAACGACTCAGTTAAATGTATATACATGTAGTGTATTATGTTGTAATAAAACACTTTTGGAAGACTTCAAGACACATATCAAAGTACTTCTATTTAACAAAAATACTTACAATTACATTCTCGTTCAATTTCATCAACAATTCAACTCGTATGCAACCGTATTCATACTCGTACAATACACAGCTTCTAGATGTATTTACTATTGGTATATACCAATAAAAAAACATCAAAATCAGACTCCTAATCAGATACTTTTGTTCTCTATCATGGATGATTGATCAATTTGGCCATTAGAGGAAATAATTACACTAAAAACCAAACTACAATTTGCATATAATCACATGCACATTCACGTTTTTTATCACCATCCCACACACTTGCATTTTTCAATTTTCTTTCATCCATTTGATCTCTCTCTTATTCTATGATTATGTTCTAAGTGTTCTCCAGCATATTCAACAAAATCTACATCAATCTAGCTCCTAAAACCAACCTTTGATCAACCTACAAAACAACTACTCAAGAACACACCAACAACACTTCCAAGTTTGCTAGCTTACTTCCAATCTTGCAAATCCACTTTGAGTGATCATCAAACCTCAAGAAATCTTTCTTATTTACAGTAAGATATCTTTCTAATACAAGGTAATACTCATATTCAAACTTTGATTCAATTTCTATAACTTTAACAATCTTATTTCGAGTAGAAATCTTACTTGAACTTGTTTTCGTGTCATGATCCTACTTCAAGAACTTTCAAGCCATCCAAGGATCCTTTGAATCTCATTTCCAGTAGGTTTATCCATAAAACCTGAGGCATAACATCATTGGATTCATATATATATATATATATATATATATATATATATATATATATATATATATATATATATATATATATATATATATATATATATATATATATATAACTACCTTATTCGAAGGTTTAAGCTTGTAATCACTAGAACATAGTTTAGTTAATTCTAAACTTGTTCACAAACAAAAGTTAATCCTTCTAACTTGACTTTTAAAATCAAATAAACACATGTTCTATATCTATATGATATGCTAACTTAATGATTTAAAACCTGAAAACACGAAAAACACCGTAAAACCGGATATACGCCGTCGTAGTAACACCGCGGGCTGTTTTGGGTTAGTTAATTAAAAACTATGATAAACTTTGATTTAAAAGTTGTTCTTCTGGGAAAATTATTTTTCTTATGAACATGAAACTATATCCTAAAATCATGGTTAAACTCAAAGTGAAAGTATGTTTTTCAAAATGGTCATCAAGACGTCGTTCTTTCGACTGAAATGACTACCTTTACAAAAACGACTTGTAATCTGTATTTCCAACTATAAACTTATACTTTTTTTATTTTGATTCATAAACTTAAGTTCAATATGAAACCATAGCAACTTGAATCACTCAAAACGGATTTAAAACGAAGAAGTTATGGGTAAAACAAGATTGTATAATTTTGCTTGATGTAGCTACGTGAAAATTGGTAACAAATCTATATTAATCATATCCTAGCTAACTTATTGTATCATACATGTATTCTAATATATTATGTAATCTTGGGATACCATAGACACGTATGCAAATGTTTGACATATCATATCGACCCATGTATATATATTATTTGGAACAACCATAGACACTCTATATGCAGTAATGATTGAGTTAGCTATACAGGGTTGAGGTTGATTCTAAAAATATATATACTTTGAGTTATGATCTAGCCTGAGACGTGTATACACTGGGACGTGGATTGATTCAAGATAATATATATCAAATTTTTTCTGTACATCTAACTGTGGACAACTAGTTGTAAGTTACTAACAAGGACAGCTGACTTAATAAACTTAAAACATTAAAACGTATTAAAAATGTTGTAAATATATTTTGAACATACTTTGATATATATGTACATATTTGTTATAGGTTCGTGAATCGACCAGTGGCCAAGTCTTACTTCCCGACAAAGTAAAAATCTGTGAAAGTGAGTTATAGTCCCACTTTTAAAATCTATTATTTTTTTGGGATGAGAATACATGCGATTTTATAAATGTTTTACAAAATAGACACAAGTAATCGAAAATACTTTCTATGTTGGATTATCGAACCGAATATGCCCCTTTTTAGCTTGGTAGCCTAAGAATTAGGGAAATGGCCCCTAATTGACACGAATGTGAAAGATAGATCTATTTGGCCCAACAAGCCTCATCCGAGTTACGGATGCTTTAGTACTTCGATTTATCATATCCGATGAGAGTCCTGGAATGATGGGGATATTCTATATGCATCTTGTTAAGGTCGGTTACCAGGTGTTCAACATATGAATGATTTTTATCTCTATGCAGTTTGCGAAATGCCTGATATGAGATGTGTTATAAAAATGAAATCTTGTGGTCTATTATTATGATTTGATAATATGTAGGTTAAACCTATAACTCACCAACAATTTTGTTGACGTTTTAAGCATGTTTATTCTCAGGTGATTATTAAGAGCTTCCGCTGTTGCATACTAAAATAAGGACAAGATTTGGAGTCCATACGTGTATGATATTGTATAAAAACTGCATTCAAGAAACTTATGTTGATGTAATATATTCTTATTGTAAACCATTATGTAATGGTCGTGAGTAAACGGTATATTTTAGGTTATCATTATTTGATAATCTACGTAATGCTTTTTAAACCATTATCGATAAAATAAAGGTTATGGTTGTTTTAAAAAATGAATGCAGACTTTGAAAACGTCTCATATAGAGGTCAAAACCTCGCGACGAAATCAATTAATATGGAACGTTTATAATCAATATGAACGGGACATTTCTGTTGGTATCTGAGCGTTGGTCTTAGAGAACCAGAATTTTTGCTTAGTGTGTCTTACCGAGTTTGTTAGGATGCATTAGTGAGTATGGACTTCGACCGTGTTTTTCTTCAAAAACGATTGCTTAACATTTTTTGTTGGAAACTATATATTATTAACATGTAAATATTATGTGATATAGTAATCTCTTAACGTGTTTGATATTGTGTGATAGATGTCTACCACTAGTACAAATCCCATCGACTCACCTAATAATAATGAAGAGTCGAATATATTTTGGGAAGATTCACAAATTTCCGAAGAGGAACCGGAAGAGGAGGAACCGGAAGAAGAGGAACCAGAAGAGGAGGAACCGAAAGAGGAGGAACCGGAAGAAGAAGAGGTTCTGGAGGAAGAAATATTGATATCTACAGTAAATTGATTAAATAAAAGAAAATCCTCAACCAACGGACCAAAGTTAAAAATGGTCAATGGTGTTTCCGCCGAGGAAGCAAAATATTGGGAAGATTACCAATTTCCAATGAATCGGATCCCGATGAGGATTCCGATGATGTTATAGAAATTACCTCAACCCAATTTAATAAAGCAAAAGAAAATAATAAGGGAAAAGGTATTTGTGTGCAGCAGCATATACGAAATAGTTATATTTTTATTATGAAATACTATTAAATATGTTACAATTTTACACAAGTTATTTATTTATTTATAGAGTGGATATACCTAAACCTTGCTACAACACTTATAGGCAGTGTACCTAATCGTACAGTAGTGTAGTTTTTAGTAAGTCCGGTTCGTTCCACAGGGAGCTAGCCAAGTTTAACGCTATATTTTATTTTAAACTAATATTTGTATATAAATATATATATATATATAAGTAGTATTATTATTATAAAAAGGGGGTTTTACCGTTTAATGACCGATTTGTCGATTTTATGTCTTAAGTCACAATTAAAACCTAATGTAAAAAATAAAAATAACTTAATTTAAAGCGTAAAGTAAATGACGATAATAAAAGTGCGAAAATTAAAAAGTACGATAAATAAAATTGCGATAATTAAAAAGTACGATAATTAAAAATGCAATAAGATATAAAATAAAGGAATTATGTTTATTTAAACTTCCGTAATCATGATGTTCAACGTGTTGATTTTAATTTATTACCATGGGTTAATTGTCCTTTGTCCTGGATTATTTGATATGTCCATACGGTTTTGTCCATAATAGTCCATCAGTCATAAATATAAAGTGCAAGAGTCCTCGTCAAATTATCCTTATACCCGAAGTCAAATATTCCAACTAATTGGGGACTTCAACTGTAATAAGGTTTTAATACATTGTTAATGATTACACCAGGTTATCGACTGTGTGCAATCCAAGGTTTTAATACTTTATTATCAATTACACCAAGTGTCCTTGTATGTAATCCACCCCTATTTTAATGAGTCCATTGACTATTAATCCATTTTCATGTCCGGTAAATGAACGATTATTAGTACTTATAAATATCCCGCCCATCGTGTCTGATCGAGTGTATGTGATTATTTATAGGTACGTCCAATTGTATACTTTAATATTAAATTAACGAGGTATCGTTTAGTTAATATAAAACCCATTTATAGCCCATAGTCTAATTTCCACAAGTGTCGTTCTTTTGTCCAAACCCCAATTATTGTACAAAGCCCAATAACCCCGTCTTTAATATTTAGCCCAACATCACAATTACTTCGGCTTAAATAAGCATAATAATAACTTAGCTACGAGACATTAATTTAAAAAGGTTGAACAGAACTTACAATGAGTATTAATAGCGTAGCGTTACACGGACAGAATTTCGACTTACAAACTTAAAACATTCACTGACATAACCTTATTATTATTAATCTTAAATTAAAATTAAAATTATAAATATAAATATATATATAAATAAATAAATATATATATATATATATATATATATATATATATATATATATATATATATATATATATATATATTTGTGAGAGAGAGATTAGAAAAATATGTGCTATATTTCGGCTAGAACTCGTGCATTTTATAGAATGTGAACTGCTACAGTGACTCATGCGACCGCATGAGTTTTCTTCTTCCAGGCCATGCGGTCGCATGGCCGTCATTTCCTGGTCACAATGAGTTATTTTCTAGTCTGCCGACACTTATAAATATATATATAATATATATAATTTTTATATAATTATATATATATTATATTATATTCATGTACATAGTTGACTTGTAATTTTAGGTCCGTTGCGTCGCGCGTTGTTAGTTGGTTCAGGCCCCGGTTCTGGATTTTCGAACGGCCTTTCGTACTATTTATCTTGTACTTTGCGTTTTACATCTTGTACTCTTGTAACTTTTAGACGTTTCTTATCAATAAATTGAACCTCTTGGATTGTACTTTGTACTTTTTAGCTTTTTGGTCGTTTGCATCTTCAAATTGTCGAATCTATCTTTTGTCTTCACCTTTTAATATTTAAACGAATATCACTTGTAAATAGAACAATTACAACTAAAAGCTTGTCTTTCTTGAGGGATACTGCTATGAAATATATGTTCGTTTTTAGCATTATCAAATATTCCCACACTTGAGCGTTGCTTGTCCTCAGGCAATATAGAACTTGAATATAACTTTACTAGAATCACTTATTTATTCTTCACACATTGTACATCAGTTATTTTAATACGGCAGTATGAACAATGGTAGTAACGATGTGGTTTACAGTCCCACATGACTATAAAAATTTAGATCCTTTAGGAAATTGGATCTTTATGAAAACATTTAATCTTTTAAAAATTCAATCTAGCTTTTACCCTAGATAAGTTTTTCGGAATAACCCTTCACCGGTATTTGCAAAATGTTTGTGGGTTTTGTGGGTTTCAGATTTGAAAATTTTAGCTTAAAACTTGCAGTTTTGTGTCACCCACTTGCTAACCTTGTATTGGGAAAGCAACACGTCCATTTTACTTGATCCGTATATTACCTTTCGGTAAACTACCGTCCGGTTGTAAAGGAAAGCGTTGAACAAGCAACTGTTAAGGCAATGTCCCGTGACATGCTTTTGATTATGGTCTATATCATGTCGGATGCAATTACTATCCTTTGTAGGAGTAATATTAAAGATCACCCTATAGTTTTTCGGTCTGGCACAAGGTCTTATCTTCGACCATGCTATGCAACCACCGTTCTTACGGTTGACACCCGATTTGGTTCAGGTGACCTAATGAATTCCATGTGAATTCCTAGGATTTCAATGGTAATGAATGCATTGAAAATAGGGTTTTCAGAAAACAAATCGATTTGTAATTTGATCAAAATATTTTCTCGTTCAAGCTCGAGTTTAGATATCATTGAATTCCATGAGTTTGAATTCTCAATCTTTAAGGTCAATCTCAAGGATTGAGTAATATCAGTCATAAAAGCTGATTTTTGATCTTTAAGGAGATTATCCTTTCTGGGGATCTGATTCATTAGTCTTATAAGTTAATTTTCACGGTGGCCCCCCATTGTACGAGACAGATCCTCTTATGGTTAGGATAAGTTTGATCACTTGGCGATCCTGTTTGATGTTGAGGTCCGTGGATTTCTAGCTGATTTTCGAGAAAACTTTTCAATGTTTTTCATAGACTCTACAACTGGTCTGGACGACAACTTCCTGACCTAAATCAAGAAGCACGTGTCTTTTTCTCGGAAGACTTTACTTCCTTATAAATTCTATTTATATTACAATAAACTGGGTAAAACTGATTAATATCATTCAAAACAAAAGTATCTTCAATTATTTGTACAAAAATATGTGATATATGTTCTAAATAACTTGGTAAATTTTTCCCACACTTGGCTTTTATTTTCCTTTCTTTGCCTTTTTATTATCCTCTATTCCATTTTAAATGAATTCTAACATTTTGGGTTGTTTCTCAATTTATATCCTTTCCGAGGTAACAATAATTTCGGTGTTAACACCTAGTTTTATCGTTCGTAAATATGTATAAACATGATTTTGAATTCATTTATTTGAAAAAAATTTTAAAAATTTTACTAGAAGTTGGTAGTCAGTATATAAGACTAGGGCTGTTCTTTATTATCAGAGAGTACTAGATTCTAATACAACTACTGCGTTACTAGTATTTTTAATGGTAACCAAGTGTTTAAATTTAAATTTTTTTAAAAATCCGAAAGAATTTAATCCCTTCCCACACTTAAGATCTTGCAATGCCCTCATTTGCAAGAAATCAGTAACAATTTAAATTATTGAGGGTGATTAGCATAGAAAAATGATTAAATTTTACCAAAGTTTCCAAACATATTGTTGTTTGTGTTGAATGATAAATGGTGCACATCATTTATTCATTCCGCCTGTTGTTACATCACACTTGTTTTTTCATTTTGTCGTCAAAATTAATAACTTTTGCTGAACTTAATGCCAGTCTTTTGAAAATACGCTGTTTTACCTTGTTGTGTACAGGAAATAAAATACAAATATAAACATGCATTGTAATTTGAAATGGGACTTAACATCCCACTTTCAAATTATAAATACGAAATATTAGTAACAAAATAAAAAAATGTTAAAAATTACATAAAAGTATCACAATATTATATGTTTTAAACATAAGTAAATAAAAATAATAAAAGATAAAAATCACCAACGGGAATTGTATCAATCTGGATAGGGGTTCCAGTTTATGTCGTCGGTTGGGTTCAACGGTTGGTTATAGGTGTGCTGATAGGCTTGGTTGGGGTCGTTGAGAGTAAATGGTGGTCGCATATCGGGCTGGTGTGGCGGATAGTAAGTAGGTCAGGTCGGTACGTAGTTAATTGGTACCTGAGATGATAGCTGGCTCATGATCTGATGCTAATGATAGTGCCATCTATCATGCTGTCGTTGCCTGGAATGCTCGTACACATTCTCGACGTGCCACTACTCGTACTGACTATGTCTAGCCTCGTTTGTCATTTCTACCTCATCTATACGCTGGTAAACGTCAGTAACAGCCTCCCTAATGACATCCCTAATGTCATCCACTTCCTCCATTTCCTCATCTGAACCTCTCTCTACCTGTGGATGAGGGCCCTGATATGGTACTGCCTGATTGCGTCTGCTCTTTATTACTGATGTTATGCGAGGTGTATATGAAATAGCTTTTAAATTTTACTAGGAAATACTATTAAATACGATACAATTTTACACAAGATATTTATTTATTTATAGAATGGATATACTTAAACCTTGCTACAACACTTATAGGCAGTGTACCTAATCGTACAACAGTGTAGTTTTTAGTAAGTCCGGTTCGTTCCACAGGGAATCCTTTAATCAAAGCTTAACGCTATATTAGTTTTAATTTATAAAAATACAAATATATATAAAAGTAATATTATTATTTTAAAGGGGGGTTTTTACCGTTTAATGACCGGTTTGTCGATTTTAAAACTTTAGTTGCAGTTAAAACCTAATGTAAAAATAAATACAACTTAATTTAAAGCGTAAAATAAATAATGATAATGAAATTGCGATAAATAAAAGTGCGATAAAATAAAATTGCGATAATTAAAAAGTACAATAATTAAAGGTGCAATTAAATACAATAACAATAAACAAAAGTGCGATAATTAGAAGTGCAATTAAATATGAAATAAAGGAAATTAAATATGAAATAAAAGAATTATGCTTATTTAAACTTCCGTAATCATGATGTTTGACGTGTTGATTTTAGTTTTATGCCGATGGGTTAATTGTCCTTTGTCCTGGATTATTTAATATGTCCGTCTGGTTTTTGTCCATAACAGTCCATCAGTCATAAATATAAAGTGCGAGTGTCCTCGTCAAATTATCCTTATACCCGAAGTTAAATATTCCAACTAATTGGGGACTTAAACTGTAACAAGATTTTAATACTTTGTTTAATAATTACACCAGGTTATCGACTGCGTGTAACCCAAGGTTTTAATACTTTGTTAACAATTATGCCAAGTGTCCTTGTACATAATTTCACCCCTGTTTTAATAATTCTAGTGGCTATTAATCCATTCCCGCGTCCAGTTAAATGAACGATTATTCGTACATATAAATATCCCGCCCATCGTGTCCGATTGAGTGTATATGGTTATTTATAGGGACGTCCAATTGTAAATCTTTATATTAGAATTAACAAACTATCATTTAGTTAAACAAATATAAAGCCCATTAATAGCCCATAGTCTAATTTCCACAAGTGGCGTTCTTTTGTCCAAACCCCAATTATGGTACAAAGCCCAATTACCCAATTTTAGTAATTAGCCCAACATCATGATTACTTCGTTTTAAATAAGCATAATAATAACTTAGCTACGAGACATTAAATTAAAAAGGTTGAACATAACTTACAATGATTAAAAATAGCGTAGCGTTACACGGACAGAATTTTGACTACACCCTTACAACATTCGCTAACATACCCTTATTATTAGGATTTAAAATTAAAATTAAAATTAAAATATAAATATATATATATATTACGTATATATTGAGAGAGAGATAGATTAATGGATATTTTTACGATCAGAATGCGTTGCCTTTTATAGGAATTTTCATCCAGGTGAGCTCCGCGAGTCGCGGCCTTTTCCTTCTTTGAACTCCGCAAGTCGCGGAGTTCGATTTTACAGCTCACACCATTTTGGAACCTTTCTTGCCGACGGATTATTATATAAATATAATATATATATAATTTATATAATTAATTATATATTATATTATATTTATATACATAGTTAACTTGTAATTTTTAGTCCATTGCGTCGAGCGTTGAGAGTTGACTCTGGTCCCGGTTCCGGATTTTCGAACGTCCTTGCGTACAATTTAATATCTTGTACTTTGCATTTTGAATCTTGTACTCTTGTAATTTTGAGACGTTTCTTATCAATAATTGGAACCTCTTTGATTGTATTTTGTACTTTTGAGCTTTTTAGTCATTTGCATCTTCAATTCGTTGAATCTGTCTTTTGTCTTCACCTTTTATTATTTAAACGAATATCAGTTGTAAATAGAACAATTGCAACTAAAAGCTTGTCTTTCTTGAGGAATAATGCTATGAAATATATGTTCGTTTTTAGCATTATCAAATATTCCCACACTTGAGCGTTGCTTGTCCTCAAGCAATATAGTCTTGAAATACTAGAATCACTTCTTTATTCTTCACACTTTGTACATCAGTGATTACAATACGGCGGTATAAACAATGGTAGTAACGATATGGTTTACAGTCCCACATGACTATAAAAATTTAGATCCATTAAGGAAATTGGATCTTTATGAAAACATTTGATCTTTTGAAAATTAAATCTAGTTTTTTTTTTACCCTAGATAAGTTTTCCGGAATAACCCTTCACAGGTGTTTGCAAATTCTTTTTGTGGGTTTGGTGGGTTTCAGATTTGAAAACTTTAGCTCAAACTTGTGGTTTTGTGTCACCCACTTGCTAACCTTGTATTAGGAAAGCAACACGTCCAGTATACTTGCTCCGTATATTACCTATCGGTAAACTACCATCCGGTTGTAAAGGAAAGCGTTGAACAAGCACTGTTTAAGGCAATGTCCCCTGACATGCTTTTAATTATGGTCTATAACGTGTCGGACGCAATTACTATCCTTTGTAGGAGCAATAGTAAAGCTCACCCTTATAATTTTTTGGTCTGGCACCAGGTCCTGTCTTTGACCATGCTATGCAACCACCGTTCTTACGGTTGACACCCGATTTGGTTCAGGTGACCTAATGAATTCCAGGTGAATTCCTAGGATTTTACGTTCAAAGGTAATGAACGCATTGAAAATAGGGTTTTCATAAAACAAATCGGTTTTAATTTGATCAAAATATTTTCTCGTTCAAGCTCGAGTTTAGATATCATCGAATTCCATGAGTTTGTAATTCTCAATCTTTAAGGTCAATATCTAGGATTGAGTAATATCAGTCTTAAAAGCTGATTTTTGATCTTTAAGGAGATTATCCTTTCTAGGGATCTGATTCATTAGTCTTATCCAGCTAATTTGCACGGTGCCCCCCATTGTACGAGATAAATCCTTCTCATGGTTAGGATAAATCTGACCACTTGGCGACCCTGTTTTATGCTGAGGTCTGTGGATTTCCTGCTGATTTTAGAGATGACTTTTCTAGATTTTTTGTCAACCTACAGCTGGTCTGGACGACAACTTCCTGACCTAAATCAAGAAGCGCGTTTCTTTTTCGGAAGACTTTACTTCCTTTTAATGATGGAATTGATTCATCGTGTAGATCCATCTTTCTTACAGTAAATTGGGTAAAACAGTTAATTATCGTCCAAAACAAAAGTATTTTCAATTATTTGTACAAAAATATGTGATATATATTTTGAATAACTTGGTGAAAATTTCCCACACTTGGCTTTTATTTTCCTTTTTGTTCTCCTCTATTCTATTTTAAATGAATTCTAACATTTTGGTTTGTTTCTCAATTTATGTCCTTTCCAAGGTAACAATAATTTCGGTGTTAAAACCTAGTTTTTTCATTCATAAATATGTATAAACATGATTTTGAATTCATTTAATTGAAAATTTTGAATTTTTTTTTCTAGAATTGGGTAGTCAGTATATAAGACTAGGACTGTTCTTTATTATCAGAGAGCACTAGATTCTAATACAACTACTGCTTTACTAGTATTTCTAATGGTAACCAAGTGTATAAAGTAAAAACTTTTAAAATTCTGAAAGAATTTAACCTCTTCCCACACTTAAGATCTTGCAATGCCCTCATTTGCAAGAAATCAGTAACAATTTAAATTATTGAGGGTGATTAGCGTAGAAATGATTAAATTTTACCAAAGTTTCCAAACATATTTGTGTTTGTTTGCTGAATGATAAATGGTGCACATCATTTGTTCATTCCACCTTGTTGTTATTTCACATATATTTTGCATCTTGTCGTCAAAATTAGTTGCTTTTGCTGAACTTAATGCCAGTCTTTGAAAATGCATTGTTTTACCCTGTTGTGTACATAAGATAAACTGCAAACATATATACATATTTTTGAAGTTTGGTATATTACCCCACATTCAAAAATTATTAAAATCTAATAATAAAAGAAAATTATAAAAACTATTACAATATTAACATAAGTATTAAATGTATCAACATTATAAATAATAAAATAAATAAAACTAAGTAGACTAGGGATGATACTGATACCAGTAGGGGTTCCATGCATAACCGTATGTGTTATAGAATGCTTCGGCTGGGTTATACGTAGGATACGGTGGTTGGATCTCTATAGACCAGGGAGGAAATACGGGCGATGGAGTAGGAATATAGTTTCTACCTACATGTTGGCAATGAGCTATGATTTGGTTTTGATGAACTTGTCAATCTTCAAATGCTCTATGTCTAGCATTTTCATACTCTTGTGAAGCTATAAACCTTTGCATTTCTGTCATTTCATTTCCCCCTCCCACATTACCTGGCTGTTGGTTTCTCTCAACCTGTGGATGTCTACCATTATATCGTACTGCGACGTTATTTCGCCTCTTCAAAACTTTAGCACCATGGTATACATTTAAACCAATTGTATCGTGGGGTTCTGGTTCTTCGATTAATAATCCCCCCCGACTTATATCCATATTGAGATACTCAGCAATTAATGTAATAAATATACCACCTCCTATTATGCAATGCGGTCTCATCCCCCTAACCATAGCTGATAAATAATAACCCACACAATAAGATATACTTACAGCTCTTTGTGGGTCTCGAATACACATGTGGTAAAACAAATCCTGTTCATTTACTGTTTCCTTATTCTTACCTCGTTGTGTAATCGAATTGGCTAAAAACCTATGAATTACTCTTAACTCTGCTCTATCTATATCCAAATAAGAGTAATTTCCCCCTTTAAATCGGTGATGGCTAGTCATTTGACTCCATACACCATGCGTATCAAAATTTTCATCAATTTTCCTACCGTTCAATATCAACCCTCTACAATCGGCAGATGCTAACTCCTCAGGCGTATATATACGTAAGGCCTGAGCCATGTCTAGTAAAGACATGTGGCGCATCGAACCTCCTAACAAAAATCTAATAAAAGATCGATCGGTTAAACTAACTACCCGATCATTTATTTCTATACTACACAATAATTCTTTACACCATACTTTATATACAGGTCTACGCATGTTGAATAAACGTACCCAATCGTTAAAAGTAGAATTACCATACCTCTGTGCAAGTAATTCCCTAATTGGTTCGGCTAATTCTACAGCTTCTAACGGTGCTCATTCTATTACCCTGGGTACTTCAACAGCTTTAGAATGAAGAGTATGTAAGCCCCTTTGGTATTTTGGATAATCTATCCAACGTCTGTCAAATCTCAAGTTCGGGTGCAAATCTTCCAAGTGCATATCTGAAAATGTCATAACTGGATGAGGTATATCTTGTTTATAATAGCTATCAACATCCTGTTGTTCCGCATTCTCAGGAGGAGCATTGCGAGCTTGGGATGAAGATTCACCCCTTTCAGTCTGCAAAACACATCAAAAACAATTTTTGTGCATCCAAATATGCATTAGTGTCAGCAAAATCATCAATCAAAATAATTACAATGACATGTCCAATTTATATCAAACTTATGCTCATTTTCATATTTTTATCAAATCTACACTTTTTCAAATAAGCATATACGAAAATGTTCGCCAAGTTCATAAGCATTCAACTCAAATAACATGTCAAAATAATCATTACTAGCAATTAAACAAGTTTCAAATGGCATTATCACTCAAAAATCAAGTTCATGAATTTTAGACTTGAAAAAGTCCACTTTAATTCTCAAAAATCATGTTTAGGCTCAAAGTTTGGATCATTTTACTACCTAAACATGTTACACTACTCAATTTAGCAATAATTCATGACAAAAATCGGCCATAACCTGTTTATATCAAAAAGCCACAAATTTGCTCAAGAACACATACCCTAGATTACTCAAAATTTGAAGTTTAAGGCTTCTAATCATGTTAAATAGCATCAATCTAGGTTATACAAGCATAATACATAAACAATTTAAGCATAATTACACTAAAAAGCATCAAAATCGAATTGGGTATAAAATTGCTCAAGAACACTAATTTTCGGATTAAATGGTGTTTAGGTGTAGAAATTTACCGTTTTTCTTGAGTAATTCCTTGATAGCATCCTTCTCAACATGATTTCAGTAAAAAATTTGATGAAAAACGGTGAAAAATTTCGATTTTGGGAGTTTTATTGTGTGTGTTTTCGCAATTTTTTGAGTTGTGGTGTGCAAACTGATCTGATCCAGCGTTTTTATTTTTTTCTGGATTTTTCAAGCTCCGCGACTCGCGGCATATACCCTTTACAAATTCCGCGAGTCGCGGCCTTTTTTTTATATATAAAAACCTTAACTTATAAAACAATTAATTAAAATAAATTTAAAATTTTGTTTTCCTTTGTTTTAGGACGAGGTCGTTTCGGAACGATGTCCTAGTCCGTCCCTCGACAAAATTTTAAAATTTGTCTTTTTTTCAAGCGATTGTTTTAAAAGCTTAGATTTTTTGAGTTTTTTTTAATGTTTTTGGCATACTTTAATTCAATAAGATTAAAAATAATGATAATAAAAGTTCTCGTCCCTCCCTCGGGTAAAGCAATTTCGGTTCAACGACCTAGTCTTCAACTCACGACGAATTTTAAAAATCATATTTTTAACTTAGCAAAATAAAGTAAATTTTTTATTTTTAAATTCACACCAAACTTAAATTTAAAATTCATAAAATTAAAAATTCACACCAAACTTAATTAAAAATTCATATTATAAATTCACACCAAACTTAAATTTAAAATGCATAAAATTCAAAATTAATATTAAAAATTCACACCAAACTTATATTATATTTTTGTTTTTATACATACAAACTTAAAAATATCAGTTGTTCAAATATTTACAATTTTAAATATATTAATTTAAAAAGTTTACAATATTAATTTAAGATTTATATATTAATTTTAAAAACATGGTAAAAATAAAATTAAAAATCTTTTTGGTCTTTTATCCCACTTTAATCATTCAAATATTATCAAAAATATGCGCCCCTTTTTTCGGTAAAGTAATTTCGGTTCCATGACCTAATTTAACTCATGACGGATTTTTGAAATATTTTGGGTTGATTGATTAAAGATATTTATACCTTAAGAATAAACGTTAAATTTCGCAGTGATGTAATAAATTTTTGAATGATATCAATAATTTCGGTCGCCAAACCTAATTTTATTCAATACCAATTTAATACTTTATAGCGAACAAATTAGCGTTTATTATCAAAAGGTTAAAAATAAAAATAAAAATAAAACCTGTACAGACTTACCTGTGAGATAGTATTCTTAGTGATATGATCTATCTCATTCATAAGATAGTCGGTTTAATTGATTTTCCATGGCTACATAGGCGTAACCTCGAGCATTCAGTGTTTTTTCTTCTAAACATATGAACGGTCCATCTCTGCATAAAGTAACAAATTCGGTGTTTGAATAGGTTTGATTATTTGAACATTTACCTCCATGTGACTATTTTCCGCATTTGTGACATCTTTCAAGGTGTCGTGCTCTTCTTTTCGCTGCGGATTTTGATTTTCCTTTACCAAATTGTAACTTATTATCTTCGCATCTGGATTCTTTTCTTACTTTGTCCAATCTTTCTCTGATTACTGATACTATTTCACTCGAAAGTGTGTCATTATTACGTTTAGTGATCAAAGCGTGTAGCATTAGACCATGGTTTAATTCACAGGAAGTCTTCATTTCATAAAAACCTAAAAAAAATAAAAATTCAGAATGGGGGGAGAAGACTAGTTCTTTAGGGTCTGCTAGGGAAAGACCATTCGGGTTCCATTTTTGAGAACTACACGAAAACAGACAATCTAACTCTAACAGAAATACATAAAATCCTTAAAAGACTTGATTCTCCCCACACTTAGTTAGCTGTGGTAACGAAATTGTGATTAACTTCATTGTCGACTTCCATTGGACTGTCTATGTAGTGTTTAACTCTGTGACCATTAACCTTAAATTCAATCCCATTTGAATTTATTAATTCTACTGTTCCGTATGGGAAAACTCTTTTGACTATGAATGGTCCAGACCATCTTGATTTCAATTTTCCAGGAAATAGCTTGAATCGTGAATTAAAAAGAAGAACTCTGTCTCCTTCTTTAAATTCTTTTGAACTTCTGATTCTTTTATCATGCCATTTCTTCGTTCTTTCTTTATAGATTAATGAATTTTCGTATGCTTCTTGTCTTAATTCTTCTAATTCATTTAATTGACTTAACCGTAGACGTCCAGCTTCATGTAAATCAAGATTACATGTCTTCAAAGCCTAAAATGCTTTGTGTTCAATTTCTACTGGAAGATGACATGCTTTTCCATAAACGAGTCTAAAAGGTGTGGTTCCAATTGGAGTTTTGTAGGCTGTTCTAAAAGCCCAGAGTGCATCCTCCAATTTAATGGACCATTCCTTCGGATTTGATCCTACGGTTTTTTCTAGAATATGTTTTAAAGCTCGGTTGGTATTTTCAACTTGTTCACTTATTTGTGGATGATATGCGGTAGAGATTTTATGAGTTACTCCATATCTTTTAAGAACTTTCTCAAGTTGATTATTACAGAAATGAGTTCCCCGATCACTTATTAAAGCTTTCGGTGTTCCAAACCTTGCAAAAAGACGTTTTAAAAAATTGACTACAACTCGTGCATCGTTAGTTAGGAGAGCTTGTGCTTCCGCCCATTTAGATACATAATCAATGGCTACGAGAATATAGAGATTATTATGAGATTTTGGAAATGGACCCATAAAGTCAATACCCCAAATGTCAAATACTTCACATACTTGAATGACATTTTGTGGCATTTCATCACGTTGACTTATTTTTCTGGCCCTTTGACAAGCATCACAGGATTTGCAAAGAAGGTGTACGTCTTTGTAAATTGTAGGCCAATAGAATCCAGCATCATAAACTTTTCTTGCTGTTAGTTGAGGTCCATAATGCCCTCCTGTTGGTCCTGTGTGACAATGGTTTAAGATTTGATTGGCTTCATCTCCGAATACACATCGGCGTATTATTCCATCGGGACAACTTTTAAACAATTCAAAAGGTTCAATTTATTGATGAAATCTTCCCAGAAATAGTGTTTTATATCACTGAAAAATTTCTTTCATTTTTGGTACGACAATACTTTTTCAAGGAATCCACATACTAAGTAGTTTGCATAGTCATGGAATTTCATTATAATCTATCTTCAATAGATATTCATCAGGAAAGTTGTCTTGTATGGCCGATTCATTTAGAACTTCTAATTCGGGATTTTCAAGACGAGAAAGATGATCAGCGGCGAGATTTTCTGCTCCTCTTTTATCTCGGATTTCAATATCAAACTCTTGTAAGAGTAAGATCCAACGGATTAATCTTGGTTTAGCATCTTGTTTCGAAAATAGGTATCTAAGAGCAGAATGGTTGGTATAGACCACCGTTTTTGCTAGAACGAGATATGAACAAAATTTGTCAAAAGCAAAGATAATAGCAAGGAGTTATTTTTCAGTAGTTGTGTAATTTGTTTGTGCTCCTTGTAACGTCTTACTAGCATAATATATAGGTTGAAATCTTTTTTCAATCCTTTGTCCTAAAACTGCTCCCATTGCAAAATCACTTGCATCGCACATAAGTTCAAACGGTAGATTCCAATTCGGTGTTATCATGATCGGCGCATTAGTGAGTTTCTCTTTAAGAATATTAAAAGATTTGATACATTCATCTGAAAAGATGAATGGAGCATCCTTTTCTAGGAGTTTATTCATAGGAGTGGCAATTTTAGAAAAATCTTTTATGAAACGTCGGTAAAAACCGGCATGCCCTAGAAAACTCCTAACTCCTCTAACATTGGTGGGATGTGGAAGTTTAGCAATTACATCTACTTTAGCTCTATCCACTTCAATTCCTTCTTTTGAAATTTTATGTCCAAGAACGATGCCTTCTTTAACCATGAAATGGCATTTCTCCCAATTAAGTACTAGATTTGATTGTTCGCATCTAATAAGCATTCATTCAAGATTAACTAAACATGATTCAAATGTATCACCGAAGACTGAAAAGTCATCCATGAAAACTTTCATGCATTCTTCTATCATGTCGTGAAAAATCGCCATCATGCACCTTTGAAAGGTTGCAGGGGCGTTGCAAAGTCCAAATGGCATGCGTTTGTAACCAAAAGTACCATAAGGGCACGTGAATGTGGTTTTCTCTTGGTCCTCGGGTGCTATTGGAATTTGAAAATATCCGGAAAATCCATCAAGAAAACAATAGTAACTATTTCCGGCTAATCTTTCCAACATTTGATCAATGAACGGTAAGGGAAAGTGATCTTTTCCGGTAGCGTCATTTAATTTTATATAATCAATACATACACGCCATCCTGTTACAGTCCTAGTAGGAATAAGCTCATTTTTCTCATTTGTGATGATAGTCATGCCACCCTTCTTAGGCACGCATTGAACTGGACTTACCCATGGACTATCAGAAATTGGATAAATTAAACCTGCATCTAGCAGTTTAATAATTTCTTTCTTAACAACATCTTGCATATTAGGATTTAGTCTTCGTTGGCATTGCAGATACGTTTTATGACCTTCTTCCATAAAGATTTTATGAGTGCAATACGAAGGACTTATTCCTTTAATATCATGAATCTTCCATGCAATGGCTGGTTTATGAGCTTTCAACACAGAAATGAGTTGTGATTTTTCATTTTCAGTAAGAGAAGACGATATTATTACAGGTAATTCAGATTTACCATGTAAATAAGCGTATTCCAAATGGTTTGGAAGTGGCTTTAACTCTAATGTCGGTGGTTCTTCTATCGATGAGTTATATCGATATCTGTCTTCTTCTTTTAGCATTTGAATTTCTTCTGTTGTTGGTTCATATCCATTAGCTATTAGTGTAGCTAACATTTCAGCTTCATCAATTGGTTCAGTTCCTTCTCCTAAAGAACATTCTCCCGTTCCTTGTAATTCTGGAAATTCTTCTAATAATTCTGCATGTGAATCTATAGTTTGAATATAATAACATGTATCATCTGCCGATTGCGGTTGTTGCATTGCTCTATCAACTGAAAAGGTAACACTCTCGTCCTCTATACTTAGGGTCAGTTTCTTACCAAACACGTCTATCATTACTTTAGCCGTGTTTAAGAATGGTCTTCCTAATATGAGAGGAACTTGAGAATCTTCTTCCATGTCCAGAACAACAAAATCTACTGGAAATACTAAAGTACCAACTTTAACTAGCATGTTCTCCATTATCCCTCTAGGATATTTTATTGATTGATCGGCTAGTTGTATACTTATTCTTGTTGGTTTCAATTCTCCAAGGTCTAGTTTAGCGTATAGTGAATACGGCATTAAATTTATACTAGCACCTAAGTCTGCCAATGCTTCTATTGAACTAAGACTACCCAGAAAATATGGAATTGTGAAACTTCCTGGATCAGATAGTTTTTCTGGTATCTTATTCAACAGCACTGCTGAACAATTAGCATTCATAGTAACAGCCGAGAGTTCTTCCATTTTCTTTCTATTTGTGATTAGATCTTTCAAGAATTTAGCATATCTAGGCATTCCTGAAATTACATCAACGAAAGGAAGGTTTACATTTATCTGTTTAAACATATCCAAGAATTTGGATTGCTCGGCTTCAAGTTTCTCTTTTTTCATTTTACTCGGGTAAGGAAGTGGTGATTGATATGGTTTAACATAAGGTTTAGCCTTAACTGTGTTATCTTCAATAACCTTTTCAACTACCGGTTCTTTTTCCTTATCTTGATTAGGTTGTGGTTCTTGTGGAGTAGGAATAGCTTCATCAGAAGTTACAGGTATTTCAGGTGGTTTAAGTGTTGTACCACTTCTTGTGGTAATGGCTTTAGCTGTTTCATTCCGGGGGTTTGCATTTGTATCACTAGGTAAACTTCCCGGTTTTCTTTCACCTATTAACCTTGCTAGGTTACTTACTTCTTGTTCCAAGTTTTGAATAGAAGCTTGTTGATTTCTAAATGCTTGAGCATTTTGTTCATTAGTTTGTTTCTGAGATGTGAAAAACTGCGTTTGAGTTTCAACTAGCTTCGTCATCATATCTTCTAAATTCGGCTTTTTATCATCGGTTTGTGGTGGTTCGTTTTGAAAATTAGGTCTTTGCTGGTTGTAAGTATTATTGGATACTTGTTGATTGCTAGGACCTTGTTGGTTGTTGTATGGAACATTTCGGTTATAATTCTGGTTTTGATTGTAATTTGGTCTTGGCGGTTGATAATTATTCTGATAATTATTTCCAGGCCTTTGGTTTATGTATGAAATATTCTCTCTTTGTTCCATTGTTAGTTCAATACTGAGACAATCTTTTGTCAAATGTGGTCCTCCACACTGCTCACAACTAATTCATATTGAGTGGATATCTTTAGTCATCTTTTCCATTCATCTCTCGACAGCATCTATCTTTGCAGAAATGGAATCTAAGTCATGGCTAGAATCGGCTCTAGCTGCTTTAGATGATCTAACGATATCTTTTTCTTGGTGCCACTCATGTGAGTGGGAAGCAGTGTTATCAATAATTTTATAAGCATCAGTTTCGGTTTTCTTCATAATAGAACCACCAGCTGCTATATCGATGTCTTTCCTTATAGTGATGTCGCATCCTTGGTAGAATATTTGTACCATTTGACAAGTGTCTAAACCATGTTGCGGACATCCTCTTAATAACTTTCCAAATCTTATCCACGCCTCATATAGAGTTTCTTTTGGTTTCTGTGTGAACGTAACAATTTCTCCTTGAAGTCTTACGGCTTTAGATGCCGGAAAGAATTGTTTAAGAAATTTTTCAACTAAAACGTCCCATGTATCAATCGCCCCTTCAGGTAACGATTCCAACCAATCTTTGGCTTCTCCCTTTAAAGTCCAGGGAAATAACATGAGATATATCTGTTCATCTTCAACTTCTCTTATTTTAAATAGTGTGCAGATCCTAATAAAGGTACGAAGATGTTCGTTTGGATCTTCCTTCGGCGCACCACTAAATTGCCATTGATTAGTCACCATGTGTAGAATTTGTCCTTTGATTTCATAATCTGGCGCATTAATGTCTGGATGAGTAATTGCGTGACCTTGGCCAGTGCGTTTAGCTCTCATTCGGTCTTCCATA
Source organism: Rutidosis leptorrhynchoides (assembly GCF_046630445.1). Lineage (NCBI taxonomy): Eukaryota > Viridiplantae > Streptophyta > Magnoliopsida > Asterales > Asteraceae > Rutidosis > Rutidosis leptorrhynchoides. Next base: position 267,746,799 of record NC_092342.1, on the reverse strand, counting down.
CTTAAAGGTTCCAGATTCTCCATAATTGAATTTGTTGAATCTGAATCACTAGAGGATTCTGATTTAATGGTTCGTTCCTCAACAATCTCTGTTTGAATGATTGGTGGTTCCGGAGGAAAAATTAATGGTTCAGGATCTATGAATTGTCCTTGAATATTCTCCGGATTCTCAATTGTGAGGTCGGGTTCAAAAAATGGATTATCGGAAATTTGAATTGGAGTACTTGGTCGGCTGGATGACGATTCTAAAGAAAAATCAACGGCAGTAATATTTGCTAAATATCTTGATCTAGTTACAGGTGGTGAACGTACAAAAGGTGGTGAACGTCTTGCTCGGTGCATTCACTGAATATCCTATTAGTTTTAAAAGGAAAGAAAAATTATATAAGTTATCCAATTAATAGACTTTTCTGATTTTGCCCACGTTTCGAATAGCCAAAAGATGCAGCAGAGGGGCAGGATTCGTTTGGTCTCAATATAATTGAGTACTGTTTGGCTCCAATAACCCGGTCCACGTACAAATCCAACTATTACTACGAACCAGAAAATTTTGATGTCTATCAATTTAACCACTTAAAATAAATTTTCGTAATTTTAAGAAATTTAGATAAGAAGTAGAATAAAAATCTATGTCCTAAAAACTAGAATAGCGAGAAATAAGAAAGAAAAAGAGCGCGTCGAAAAAGGTCAAAAAAGAAAAGATCGAAAAATAAAAGGCGTCGAAAAATAAGAAATAAAAAAAAATGACTTATAGAACTTAAAAACACTCGACTAACCCAACCTTATTACTATCACTAACTTAAAATTATAATCACAAATTGAGATTACTAATTGGAGTGATAATTGATACATAGGTAAAAAGGCGTCGAAAAATAAAAATAAGAAAGTAGCGCGTCTAAACTTAAAAAGGAACTAAAAACTAAAAATTAAAGGTTGCGTCTAAAAATATTAAAGCTTAAAAGAAAAACTATATCCCAAATGGTAATAACTTAAAAAGGTACTAAAACTTAAAAAGGCGTCGCAAAATTCTAAAGCACCTAAATCTTAGTCTAAAGAAAAAGCACTTAAGGGATTTTACGGCAAAGCCTAAGAATCTAGAAATAAAAATAACTATGGCAAAAACTAAGCTTAAAACTAAATACGAGCGAAAAGTACAAAAGTTACGCTAAAATGAATAAAAAGGAAAATTATAAAAATATACTAAAAGTTGTAAAAATTACAATTTTTATAAAAATATTATTTTTATATTATTTATTTTATAAAACTATTAATTTTATAAACTAATTAAAGTAATTAAAATTAAAAATACAAAATAATAAATAAACTAAACTAAATTAATTAAAATAATTAAACCTAATTAGGGTTAAATTTAAATAATAAAAATAAAAACCCGTAATTAATGCGATATTAGGGTTCTGTGTACCCGTGTCAGAGTATCTCCGCGAGCCGCGGTTCTCGAAGCTGGAAAACTCCGCGAGTCATGGGATTTCAAATTTCAGATCAGGTTATTTCGTTTGACAGGTTCAACGTAATTATATATATATATATATATATATATATATATATATATATATATATATATATATATATATATATATATATATATATATATATATATATATATATATATATATATATTTTTTTTTTTTAATAAATAAATAAAATATTTATATAATAAAAACTTATACTTAAAAACTAAAATAGAAATATTTTATAATTTTATAAATAAAAATCTTAAAACTAGATTTATATATATATATTTTTTCTTTCGGTTTTTTTTTATGTTTTTAATAAAAACAAAATATTTAAATAAGACTTATATTTTTATAAAATAAAAATAAAGAAACTTTATAAAACTTAAATATTTAACAAACTCTTAAAAATATTTATATTTTTGTTTTCTTTTCTATGTTTTCGAATATTTAAAACGTATTTTTACAAAAACGTATTTTTATAAAAGTAAACTAAAAATAAAATTTTTTTTTTTTATATATAGCGTTGCGCTTCCGGCTTTTAAGCTAGATTTTAAATCCCCGGCAGCGGCGCCAAAAATACTTGATGTTATGCGAGGTGTATATGAAATAGCTTTTAAATTTTACTAGGAAATACTATTAAATACGATACAATTTTACACAAGATATTTATTTATTTATAGAATGGATATACTTAAACCTTGCTACAACACTTATAGGCAGTGTACCTAATCGTACAGTAGTGTAGTTTTTAGTAAGTCCGGTTCGTTCCACAAGGAATCTTTTAATCAAAGCTTAACGCTATATTAGTTTTAATTTATAAAAATACAAATATATATAAAAGTAATATTATTATTTTAAAGGGGGTTTTTACCGTTTAATGACCGGTTTGTCGATTTTAAAACTTTAGTTGCAGTTAAAACCTAATGTAAAAATAAATACAACTTAATTAGTAAAATAAATAATGATAATGAAATTGCGATAAATAAAAGTGCGATAAAATAAAATTGCGATAATTAAAAAGTACGATAATTAAAGGTACAATTAAATACAATAACAATAAACAAAAGTGCGATAATTAGAAGTGCAATTAAATATAAAATAAAGGAAATTAAATATGAAATAAAAAAATTATGCTTATTTAAACTTCCGTAATCATGATGTTTGACGTGTTGATTTTAGTTTTATGCCGATGGGTTAATTGTCCTTTGTCCTGGATTATTTAATATGTCCGTCTGGTTTTTGTCCATAACAGTCCATCAGTCATAAATATAAAGTGCGAGCGTTCTCGTCAAATTATCCTTATACCCAAAGTTAAATATTTCAACTAATTGAGGACTTAAACTGTAACAAGATTTTAATACTTTGTTTAATAATTACACCAGGTTATCGACTGCGTGTAACCCAAGGTTTTAATACTTTGTTAACAATTATGCCAAGTGTCCTTGTACATAATTTCACCCCTGTTTTAATAATTCTAGTGGCTATTAATCCATTCCCGTGTCCGGTTAAATGAACGATTATTCGTACATATAAATATCCCGCCCATCGTGTCCGATTGAGTGTATATGGTTATTTATAGGGACGTTCAATTGTAAATCTTTATATTAAAATTAACAAACTATCATTTAGTTAAACAAATATAAAGCCCATTAATAGCCCATAGTCTAATTTCCACAAGTGTCGTTCTTTTGTCCAAACCCCAATTATGGTACAAAGCCCAATTACCCAATTTTAGTAATTAGCCCAACATCATGATTACTTCGTTTTAAATAAGCATAATAATAACTTAGCTACGAGACATTAAATTAAAAAGGTTGAACATAACTTACAATGATTAAAAATAGCGTAGCGTTACACGGACAGAATTTCGACTTACACCCTTACAACATTCGCTAACATACCCTTATTATTAGGATTTAAAATTAAAATTAAAATTAAAATATAAATATATATATATATATATATATATATATATATATATATATATATATATATATATATATATATATATATATATATATATATATATATATATATATATATATATATATATATATATATATATATATATTACGTATATATTGAGAGAGAGATAGATTAATGGATATTTTTACGATCAGAATGCGTTGCCTTTTATAGGAATTTTCGTCCAGGTGAGCTCCGCGAGTCGCGGCCTTTTCCTTCTTTGAACTCCGCAAGTCGCGGAGTTCGATTTTACAGCTCACACCATTTTGGAGCCTTTCTTACCGACGGATTATTATATAAATATAATATATATAATATATATAATTAATTATATATTATATTATATTTATATACATAGTTAACTTGTAATTTTTAGTACGTTGCGTCGAGCGTTGAGAGCTGACTCTGGTCCCGGTTCCAGATTTTCGAACATCCTTGCGTACAATTTAATATCTTGTACTTTACGTTTTGAATCTTGTACTCTTGTAATTTTGAGACGTTTCTTATCAATAATTGGAACCTCTTTGATTGTATTTTGTACTTTTGAGCTTTTTGGTCGTTTGCGTCTTCAATTCGTCGAATCTGTATTTTGTCTTCACCTTTTATTATTTAAATGAATATCACTTGTAAATAGAACAATTGCAACTAAAAGCTTGTCTTTCTTGAGGAATAATGCTATGAAATATATGTTCGTTTTTAGCATTATCAAATACCTTTGCACCTTGATAGACCTGCAATCCTAAAGTCTCATCCTGTTCCCTACACACCATCAGTATAACAACCCTCACTTTTCCACTTCTAATTTAACTATTATACCCCTAGGGTTTCTTTGCATCTTTATGTGTATTAATGTCTAGTGTTGTTCTTCGAGCTTAATTAATACGATATAATTAAAGTCTATATTAATCGTAATATACTATAATTGATATTAACGTGTAATAAATAATTGTGGCACAATTATAAAATATAAAACTATAATGTAAAACTATAATCTAATTAAATGATTAATTAATATAATTATTGAATTAAATGATATAATATTTATATATTTATTACTAATTGGATAAATAAATAAATAAATAAAAGAGATAATAACAAATTTAAATAAAATCTAGAAACTTCTAAAATATTAGATAAGATTTTAATTTTATTTTATTATAACCAAAATATTTAAATTAAATATATTAAATTCGGATTTAATTAATTAATTAAGATAATGCTAAATTTAAATAGAATTCTAATACCTTTTTCTTCAAGAAACTTTTCCCCTATAAATACACATTAAAAACCCTCATTTTTTATAAAAATTTCTGGATACTCTCCCAAGCCTTGAAAATATTTGAGGTACTTTTTCTCTCTTTTTCTTTTTTTTTCTTTCGGTATATGCATATATGTACAAAAATTTAATAAAATAGCTATAAACTATTAAAATTCATAAAAATAATTTTACTAGGTTCTATTAATGTTATAAAGATGATATAAGTCAAAAAGATTATTTTTATGATGTATTACATATTTATTTTAGTTATATCTATCGACTAGGGTTTATATAAGCTAAAATTAATAAAAAAATAGCAAACAAATTCAAAAAGTGAAACAAAATTTTTGTAACTTCTTCTTAATGTATAAAGAGTTTTGGAATTGAAAACTTAATTTATTTGCTGCTCTAAGTAATTATTACATATTTAGTATTGAAAACAATATACATATATGTAAAATATAGTAATAATTCGTATAAAAATATAAGAACAGTAGGTTTTACATTAAAAATACTTATAACAGTTAAGGTATGTATAAAAATAAATTTTGGAAGTTTTGGTGTATTATTATTAATTATATTCGAATTATATGGTTAAACAATGCAAAATTTGTAATAAATATTTAAAATAGAAAATAAAATATATATATATATATATATATATATATATATATATATATATATATATATAATTTTCTTGAGTTTATAAAATATATAGGAACCTGTAAAAAATATAAATATTAATATATAGGTCGAATTAGTATTTATGCTATATTTAAACTCTTATTACATACTTACCAAAAATAAATACAAGATATATACTAAATAAATATAGGATAAGGATAAATAATTTTTATAAATTTTTATAAAGTTATACTAATTATATAAAGTCTGTAAAATTTATATTTGTAATTATTTAATATTTATTTGATTAATCATGAATTTTGTGTGATATATACATGTATAAAATATGTATGTATAAGTATTATATATAATAAATAATTAATATATCAAAGGTATATAATTAATAATAAACATTGTTATGATATATTAGACAATAATAACTTAATAAACCTAAACTTATATATACTTAATATAATATAACTATTAGTGTATGATATGTAATACAAGTAATTAAATACTTAAGTTATTATTATACTATAATATTGTAAAAGAATAATATTATACTAATTTAAAAACTTATAGTATAATATAATATAAAATAATTAAATTGTATTACATTAATGAATATAATATAACTTATATAATAACATATAATATAATCTAAAGAAGGTTAATCAAGATAAGGTATGACTTATGCGAACTTCACCGCTACTCACGGTCGTAAGTGAATGATGTCTAGGTTGCCATTTATGGGGATAGCTTGTGGATCTCGAATGCCATGACTTAGATTCTGGTCAAGAGTCCTGGGCCCTCGGTTACATCTGGTCATTCCTGACTTATTTGATAGCAACAAAGTTTGAGTAAAGTTGTACAACGTCTTGCTAAAGATTATAACCCGGACTTTCTATAATTGGAAAGTTACTATAAGTGGAAGTTTTCCATAAATAGTAACCTTCCGAAAATGGAAATTCTTTTAGAAAACCAACACTATTACTATAGTTACTATATTAGTACATACGTTGTCTGTTAGGCAATATCTGATCATACGTTCTATCTCTAGGTTGAGATCTCGATCACGTTCTTCCGTTCAGTTCATTCTTTTGTGGAATAACTCTTCTGTGCTACCAAGGTGAACTTCATAGCCCCGCTTTTTACTATTTATTAACTGTTTTACAACTTTTGGGGTGAGACACATGCTTGCTTTTAAATGATTTACAATTTAGACACAAGTACCTAAACTATTTGATATGCAATTTCGTGAGATTTTTGTTAAACATGTATTTATTGTTACATGCAAATCCCCGCCATAATATCGTTAATTGCTAGAATTGGAATTTTGTAAGCTTAATTATTGTGAGTAGGCCTATTGAGAGTGACGTCTCTACCCATTGGCATAATCGTCAAGGGGGTACATAATAATGATTGCCGACACCCGTACAGTGTCAGGGGTTAATGTTTAGTTCGATATTATAACTCATGGCATATTGAATATTTTGATATTTTGAATTAAATCTTGTGGTCTAAAACTTATTATGATTGTTAAACCTATGATGTTCACTCAACCTTTGTGTTGACAATTTAAGCATGTTTGTCTCAGGTGAAGATTAGCTTGTGTGCTGCCCTATGATGCGTAGTTAGCTGTTGCATTGGAGTTCACATATTAGACTTATCATTTGTTATTTACATATGAATTTCATTATGTAAAACATTATTATGTTTTCGCTGCAAATTCAAATTTTGTTATAAAATGTCTCATTTAGAGTCGTTCTCGTTTATACATACTTGTGTTGTGATATTGTGAAGTCATATTTCCCCGACCCTATTTGGGGGTATGACAGAGTGGTATCAGAGCCAGGTTTATTATAGAGAACCAGGATTGCATTTTATGTGTGCCTTATGTGTTAGTTAGGGTGCCTTAGCAATCTATAGGACTATAATCTTTCCTGCCTTAGTATAAGCACCCTACTTATTTGCCTATATTCTTGCCTTAGTTTAAAGTGCGATCCTCATTTCTATGCTTGCCTTACTATGCTCTCCTTATATCTTTACCGTCATACCGTGCCTTAGAATCTAGTTAGTACTCCTTCTCTAGGACGTCTAGTCATCACCCAGTCATCGTTTTGGACACCGAAGGATCCGACACTAAAGGATCTATCCGCACACCCAATTACTCACTTGTTTCACCATCATTATCACTAACTTACCCATACTACCTTTTCTTATCCATTGGTGTTGCTACCTAGTGCACCATAAACTCTTCAACTAATACTATTTTTGTGTATTGAAGATCAATGGTAACTCGTGGTGCTAATGCTCTTCCAAATGTCACTTTGACTCTCGCACAATTTCAACAACTGCTTGCTGCCGCCCAAGGCAACAATTTTCAAGGAAACAACCAAGGAAATCCACCTACATCATGCACCCACAAGGAGTTTATGAACTGTAAGCCTCCATCCTTTAATGGAAATGAGGAAGCAGTCGAATTGACTCGTTGGTTCGAAAAACTCGAATCAATCTTTCGCATCTGTAACTGCGCGGAGGTCGACCGAGTGAAGTATGCCACTCATACACTAAGTGGTCTTGCTTTGACTTGGTGGAACGCTTATGCCCAAACTGTGGGGCTAGATGCTGCTAATGCTATTCCATAGGCCGTTGTGAAAAGAATGATGACTGATAAGTTTTGCCCAAGGAACCAAATTCAAAAGCTAGAAGTAGAGTTTTGGGAATTGAAGGTCAATGGTACCAATATTGAAGCTTATACCAACAGGTTTATAGAGTTGGTTTCATTGTGCCCGGACATGGTGCCCACTGAACAAAAGAAGATTGAGCGATACATATAAGGTCTTTATGATGAGATTCAAGGAAATGTTATTGCTGCTGGTAAAGAGACCTTAGATGCAGTGATACTTATGGCTCAAAACTTGATGATGGCTAAGAGGAGAAAAGTCGCGACTAATAAACAAGCCGAGGCTAAGACTAGTGAAGGCAAAAGGAAATTTGAGCCTACTCAGGAATCAAACCAAGGTTCAAATAAGAAAGTTACTGAAAATTCAGGAGGAGGTTATTCTGGGAAACGACCTTATTGTAAGCGTTGTGAGAGACACCATTCTGGGTGGTGCAAGGCTAAGTGTACCAAGTGTAAGAAGATTGGTCATATAGCCAAGACTTGTAGGGTTGCAGTTCCTTCAACTAGTACGCCTGCAACAAAAGCCAACGCAATCGTTCCTACATGTTATGACTGTGGAGAAAAAGGGCATTTTCGCAACTAGTGTCCAAAGAACAAGGATAACACGGGAAATGCTAAAGGCCGAGCGTTTGTGATGACTGCCGAGGAAGCTCGGGATAATGAGGAAGAAGAGGAAGAGGCACAATGACGAGTTTTTGACAACTACAAGAGTCATTTAAATTTCTCATAGTGTTCTTTATGTTATCATTTAGTACTTCCATATTTTGGAAGATTTCGTTAAGTTTATGTAATACTCTGGTTATTTTTTTTTAAATGAATGAATGATGTTATTTTCTTATCTTTCATTTTCCATTGAATCATTCACCTCGAAGAATATGAATATTGACTAGATGACATAGTAGTAACTTTATGGAGTGATAAAAGTATGATTTAGTATAATATAATGACGCTTGATCAACGTAGTTATATTATGATAAGTCATGCAGAAATCCTAATAGATCATGATGGAAATAAGATCTTATCAACCTTAGGACCATTGTGTACCGTTACTTACTCCTTATCACTATATTGTCAACTAAAAATATCAACCCTATATATTATATTATCATTCGCTTGTAAATTATCCACGCCCGGTGCCGCACCTATTGCATAGTTACCATACCGATTAGCTCCATCCGAAATGAAGGAATCATCCAGCCAACTCCAAGAACTTTTGGAGAAAGGTTTCATTTGTCATAGCTCGCCTCCATGGGGAGTACCCGTTCTTTTCACTAGAAAGAAAGGTGGCACGTTGAGAATGTGTATTGATTACCGAGAACTCAACAAGCTAACCATCAAGAATCGTTATCCACTCCTGCGTATTGATGGGCTGTTTGACCAACTGCAAGGGTCAAGTATCTATTCGAAGATTGATCTTAGGTCGGGTTATTATCAATTGAGAGTCAAGGAAACTGATGTTTCTAAGACTACTTTCCGAACTCGTTATAGACACTACGAGTTTCTTATCATGCCTTTTGGTTTAACCAACGCTCCTGCTGTATTCATGGATCTTATGAACCATGCATGCAAACCTTATCTTGATAAATTCGTGATCGTTTTCATTGACGACATCTTAATTTATTCCAAAAGCGAGAAAGAGCATGAGCAACATCTGCAATTGATTCTAGAGCTCTTAAAGAAGGAACAACTGTATGCCAAGTTTTTCAAGTGTAAAATTTGGCTGCGAACCGTACAATTTCTTGGACATGTAGTTGATAGTGAAGGAATACATGTCGATCCTATAAAAATCACCGTTAATCAGAAATTTTCAAGAACTAGTCTTGGATGAAGTACATAAGAATAGATGTTCTAATCACCTAGGCTCTTTTGGCTGAAATTTCATACAATATCAGTTATCACTCAAGTAGATCCCTACTGTAATTAAGTGTAAACTTTGCTTTAACAAAACGTTGACTGAATGATAATTTTTAGTCAAAACTTCCTGTTAATTAAAGTTCATACATTTCACATCTCGAATCTTAAAAAGTGTCTTGCTGAGGACACATTCGTGATTCTATTGGATGATATCCGCATATAATGCATTCCGTTAAAGAACCGACAGAGGGTATGGATCATGAGCTTAAAGGCTTGAAACAAAGCTCCATTCCAATTGTTAAGATCCGTTGGAATTCACGAAGAGGCCTCGAGTATACCTGGGAACGTGAAGACCAGATGAAGCGGAAATATTCACATCTATTCTCAACCATTGATGCATCCGAGAAGTCTTCCTGAAACTTCAGGACGAAGTTTAAATTAACGGGGAGGTACTGTAACAACCCTCACTTTTCCACTTCTAATTTGACTATTATACCCATAGGTTTTCTTTGCATCTTTATGTGTATTAATGTCTAGTGTTGTTCTTCGAGCTTAATTAATACGATATAATTAAAGTCTATATTAATCGTAATATACTATAATTGATATTAACGTGTAATAAATAATTGTGGCACAATTATAAAATATAAAACTATAATGTAAAACTATAAACTAATTAAATGATTAATTAATATAATTATTGAATTAAATGATATAATATTTATATATTTATTACTAATTGGATAAATAAATAAATAAATAAATAAAAGAGATAATAACAAATTTAAATAAAATCTCGAAACTTCTAAAATATTAGATAAGATTTTATTTTTATTTTATTATAATCAAAATATTTAAATTAAATATATTAAATTCGGATTTAATTAATTAATTAAGATAATGCTAATTTTAAATAGAATTCTAATACCTTTTTCTCCAAGAAACTTTTCGCCTATAAATACACATTAAAAACCCTCATTTTTTTATAAAAATTTCTGGAAACTCTTCCAAGCCTTGAAAATATTTAAGGTACTTTTTCTCTCTTTTTCTTTTATTTTTTTCTTTCGGTATATGCATATATGTACAAAAATTTAATAAAATAGCTATAAACTATTAAAATTCATAAACAAAATTTTACCAGGTTCTATTAATGTTATAAAGATGATATAAATTGAACAGATTATTTTTATGTTGTATTACATATTTATTTTAATTATATCTATAAACTAGGGTTTATATAAGCTAAAATTAATAAAAAATAGCAAACGAATTCAAAAAGTGAAACAAAATTTTCGTAACTTCTTCTTAATGTATAAAGAGTTTTGGAATCGAAAACTTAATTTATTTGCTGCTCTAAGTAATTATTACATATTTAGTATTGAAAACAATATACATATATGTAAAATATAGTAATAATTCGTATAAAAATATAAGAACAGTAGGTTTTGCAATAAAAATACTTATAACAGTTAAGGTATGTATAAAAATAAATTTTGGAAGTTTTGGTGTATTATTATTAATTATATTCGAATTATATGGTTAAACAATGCAAAATTCGTAATAAATATTTAAAACAGAAAATAAAAAAATATATATATAATTTTCTTGAGTTTATAAAATATATATGAACCTGTAAAAAATATAAAAATTAATATATAGGTCGAATTAGTATTTATGCTATATTTAAACTCTTATTACATACTTACCAAAAATAAATACAAGAAATATACCAAATAAATATAGGATAAGGATAAATAATTTTTATAAATTTTTATAAAGTTATACTAATTATATAAGGTCTGTAAAATTTATATTTTTAATTATTTAATATTTATTTGATTAATCGTGAATTTTGTGTAATATATACATGTATAAAAGATGTATGTATAAGTATTATATATAATAAATAATTAATATATCAAAGGTATATAATTAATAATAAACATTATTATGATATATTAGACAATAATAACTTAATAAACCTAAACTTATATATAATTAATTTAATATAACTATTAGTGTATGATATGTAATACAAGTAATTAAATACTTAAGTTATTATTATACTATAATATTGTAAAAGAATAATATTATACTAATTTAAAAACTTATAATATAATATAAAATAATTAAATTGTATTACATTAATGAATATAATATAACTTATATAATAACATATAATATAATCTAAAGAAGGTTAATCAAGATAAGGTATGACTTATGCGAACTTCACCGCTACTCACGGTCGTAAGTGAATGATGTCTAGGTTGCCATTTATGGGGATAGCTTGTAGATCTCGAATACCATGACTTAGATTCTGGTCAAGAGTCCTGGGCCCTCTGTTACATCTGATCATTCTTGACTTATTTGATAGCAACGAAGTTTGAGTAAAGCTATACAACGTCTTGCTAAAGATTATAACCCGGACTTTCTATAATTGGAAAGTTACTATAAGTGGAAGTTTTCCATAAATAGTAACCTTCTGAAAATGGAAATTCTTTTAGAAAACTAACACTATTACTATAGTTACTATATTAGTACATACGTTGTCTGTTAGGCAATATCTGATCATACGTTCTATCTCTAGGTTGAGATCTCGATCACGTTCTTCCGTTTAGTTCATTCTTTTTTGGAATAACTCTTCTGTTCTACCAAGGTGAACTTCATAGCCCCACTTTTTACTATTTATTAACTATTTTACAACTTTTGGGGTGAGTCACATGCTTGCTTTTAAATGATTTACAATTTAGACACAAGTACCTAAAATATTTGATATGCAATTTTGTGAGATTTTTGTTAAACATGTATTTATTGTTCCATGCAAATCCCCACCATAATATCGTTAATTTCTGGAATTGGAATTTTGCAAGCTTAATTATTGTGAGTAGGCCTATTGAGAGTGACGTCTCTACCCATTGGCGTAATCGTCAAGGGGGTACATAATAATGATTGCCGACACCCGTACAGTGTCAGGGGTTAATGTTTAGTTCGATATTATAACTCATGGCATATTGAATATTTTGATATTTTGAATTAAATCTTGTGGTCTAAAACTTATTATGATTATTAAACCTATGATGTTCACTCAACCTTTGTGTTGACAATTTAAGCATGTTTGTCTCAGGTGAAGATTAGCTTGTGTGCTGTAGTGACCCGAACTTTTCCATGTTTATATATATTAATTGAGATTGATATTTACATGATTAAATGTTTCCAACATGTTAAGCAATCAAACTTGTTAAGACTTGATTAATTAAAATATGTTTCATATAGACAATTGACCACCCAAGTTGACCGGCGATTCACGAACGTTAAAACTTGTAAAAACAACATGATGATATATATATGGATATACATATGGTTAACATGAGATTATGATAAGTAAGTATCTCTATAAGTATATTAACAATGAGTTATATACATATAAACAAGACTACTAACTTAAGGATTTCGAAACGAGACATATATGTAACGATTATCGTTGTAACGACATTTAAATGTATATATATCATATTAAGATATATTAATATATCATAATATCATGATAATATAATAATTTAACATCTCATTAGATATAATAAACAATGGGTTAACAACATTAATTGAGATCGTTAACTTAAAGGTTTCAAAACAACACTTACATGTAACGACTAACGATGACTTAACGACTCAGTTAAAATGTATATACATGTAGTGTATTTAGATGTATTAAAATACTTTTGGAAGACTTCAAGACATATATCAAAACACTCATACTTAACGAAAATGGTTACAGTTACTTTTCCATTCTTTTCTTTCATCAAGAATTCTAGTCGTATTCTTACCCGTATTATACACAGCTTCAAAACGTACTTACTATGAGTATATACCAATAGGAACTAGCATGGGATTCCACTCTTGATTATGTCATGTATGACTAATCACTTTTAACTTCTACCATGAGCTAGTCAACTAACTAGAACTCCTTTTAACCCCACTCACCACTCACCAATTACCACTCATCATTCACTCCATTTCACTTCCAATTCTCTTTCTAATTCTCTCTCAACACACACACACTATTATGAACGTATTTTTCCAGTAGTTAATCATCATCTTCATCAAAAATCACTTCAAGAATCAAGCTATAATCATCATAGGAAGAACACTTCAAGAACACTTCAAAAATCCCTTCAAGTTTACTAATTTACTTCCAAGCTTTCTAATCCATTCCAAGTAATCATCTAAGATCAAGAAACCTTTGTTATATACAGTAGGTTATCTTTATTATTCAAGGTAATATTCATATTCAAACTTTGATTCAATTTCTATAACTATAAACTATCTTAATTCGAGTAAAAATCTTACTTGAACTTGTTTTTGTGTCATGATCCTACTTCAAGAACTTTCAAGCCATCCAAGATCCTTTGAAGCTAGATCATTTCTTGTCACTTCCAGTAGGTTTACCTACTAAACTTGAGGTAGTAATGATGTTCATAACATCATTCGATTCATATATATAAAACTATCTTATTCGAAGGTTTAAACTCGTAATCACTAGAACATAGTTTAGTTAATTCTAAACTTGTTCGCAAACAAAAGTTAATCCTTCTAACTTGACTTTTAAAATTAACTACACACATGTTATATATCTATATGATATGCTAACTTAATGATTTAAAACCTGGAAACACGAAAAACACCGTAAAACCGAATTTACGCCGTCGTAGTAGCACCGCGGGCTGTTTTGGGTTAGTTAATTAAAAACTATGATAAACTTTGATTTAAAAGTTGTTATTCTGAGAAAATGATTTTTATTATGAACATGAAACTATATCCAAAAATTATGGTTAAAATCAAAGTGGAAGTATGTTTTCTAAAATGGTCATCTAGACGTCGTTCTTTCGACTGAAATGACTACCTTTACAAAAACGACTTGTAACTTATTTTTCCGACTATAAACCTATACTTTTTATGTTTAGATTCATAAAATAGAGTTCAATATGAAACCATAGCAATTTGATTCACTCAAAACGGATTTAAAATGAAGAAGTTATGGGTAAAACAAGATTGGATAATTTTTCTCATTTTAGCTACGTGAAAGTTAGTAACAAATCTATTCCACCCATAACTTAATCAACTTGTATTGTATATTATGTAATCTTGAGATACCATAGACACGTATACAATGTTTCGACCTATCATGTCGACACATCTATATATATTTCGGAACAACCATAGACACTCTATATGTGAATGTTGGAGTTAGCTATACAGGGTTGAGGTTGATTCCAAAATATATATAGTTTGAGTTGTGATCAATACTGAGATACATATACACTGGGTCGTGGATTGATTCAAGATAATATTTATCGATTTATTTCTATACATCTAACTGTGGACAACTAGTTGTAGGTTACTAACGAGGAGAGCTGACTTAATAAACTTTAAACATCAAAATATATTAAAAGTGTTGTAAATATATTTTAAACATACTTTAATATATATGTATATATTGTTATAGGTTCGTGAATCAACCAGTGGCCAAGTCTTACTTCCCGACGAAGTAAAAATATGTGAAAGTGAGTTATAGTCCCACTTTTAAAATCTAATATTTTTGGGATGAGAATACATGCAGGTTTTATAAATGATTTACAAAATAGACACAAGTACGTGAAACTACATTCTATGGTTGAATTATCGAAATCGAATATGCCCCTTTTTATTAAGTCTGGTAATCTAAGAATTAGGGAACAGACACCCTAATTGACGCGAATCCTAAAGATAGATCTATTGGGCCTAACAAACCCCATCCAAAGTACCGGATGCTTTAGTACTTCGAAATTTATATCATATCCGAAGGGTGTCCCGGAATGATGGGGATATTCTTATATATATGCATTTTGTTAATGTCGGTTACCAGGTGTTCACCATATGAATGATTTTTATCTCTATGTATGGGATGTGTATTGAAATATGAAATCTTGTGGTCTATTGTTACGATTTGATATATATAGGTTAAACCTATAACTCACCAACATTTTTGTTGACGTTTAAAGCATGTTTATTCTCAGGTGAATACTAAGAGCTTCCGCTGTTGCATACTAAAATAAGGACAAGATTTGGAGTCCATGTTTGTATGATATTGTGTAAAAACTGCATTCAAGAAACTGATTTCGATGTAACATATTTGTATTGTAAACCATTATGTAATGGTCGTATGTAAACAGGATATTTTAGATTATCATTATTTGATAATCTACGTAAAGCTTTTTAAACCTTTATTTATGAAATAAAGGTTATGGTTTGTTTTAAAAATGAATGCAATCTTTGAAAAACGTCTCATATAGAGGTCAAAACCTCGCAACGAAATCAATTAATATGGAACGTTTTTAATCAATAAGAACGGGACATTTCAGTTGGTATCAGAGCGTTGGTCTTAGAGAACCAGAAAATTTGCATTAGTGTGTCTTATCGAGTTTGTTAGGATGCATTAGTGAGTCGGGACTTCGACCGTGTTTTCTTTAAAAATGATTGCTTAACATTTTTGTTGGAAACTATATATTTTTAACATATGAATATTATGTGATATATTAATCTCTTAACGTGTTTGATATTATGTGATAGATGTCTACCTCTAGAACAAGTCCCATTGACTCACCTAATAATAACGAAGAGTCAAATGTAAATTGGAATGATTCGTGGACTGATTCACAAGTTCCCGAAGAGGAACCGGAAGAAGAATCGGAACCGGAAGAAGAATCGGAACCGGAAGAAGAAATAGAACCGGTGGGGGAAATAATAAAACGGTTAAGTAAAAGAGAATCCTCAACCAACCGACCAAGGTTAATTATGGTCAATGGTGTTTCCGCCAAGGAAGTAAAATATTGGGAGGATTACCAATTCTCCGATGAATCGGATTCCGACGAGAATTCCGATGATGTTATAGAAAGTACCCCAACTGAATTTAAAAAGGCAAAAGAAAATAATAAGGGAAAGGGCATAAAAATAGAGAAATCTAATTCCAACCCCGATGAACTTTATATGTATCGTCAACCCCCGAAGTCCTTAAGTTGTAACAATGACCCGAGAACCTCTAAACCACCAGGTTTTTCTAAACCAATGTGGACAACGACGGCTCGTATTAGGGGAACATCATATATCCCTAGAAACTTGGCAAAACGAACCAAAACCGAACAAGAAGAAACGAGCGAGTCGGAATAAGATAGTTGTATTCGTGTGGTGTAATATATGTAATATAGTGTGCTTATGCTTTATGATATATGTAAAAATTGCTTGTATTAATAAGTATTTTTTTATGAATCTAACTCTTGTCTATTTTACAGTATAAAAACACAAAATGGATAGACAACCCAATATTTTAAGAGACCTACCCGGAGACATGATTGATGAAATCTTGTCTAGAGTCGGTCAGAATTCCTCGGTACAACTATTTAAGGCGAGATCAGTTTGTAAGACATTCGAAGAACGTTCCAAGAATGCCTTGGTTTATAAAAGGCTTTCGTTCGAAAGATGGGGGATATCACATTGGGAAATCCATAAGTTACGATGTGTTTACTTTGACGCATATATTGCGGGGAACCCAAATGCTATTTTACGCAACGGGTTAAGAAATTATTTTGACTCAGTATATCTGAATATAGGACTTCGTGATTTAGAAAAAGCGGCTAACATGCAACATAAAGAAGCATGTTATGCTTACGGGTTAGTAATGTTCGCTTCTCACCAAAGTGAGAACAAGAACATCGGGCTACAACTATTAAACAAAACGTTCCCACAAGTGACGGAGTCGGTAATTGGGGTAAGAAATGAGGTTTTTAGGTTATTACGAGACTGTTGGTCATTACGTAACCCTCGTCCCTTTGACGACGTTACAACACGCTGTCTTATCAACGGCCATAACTGTTATGTTCCACAAGACCAAGGATGGGAAGTAGTCCTAGTAAAACCAGAATGCATGACTTGTTTTTGGACGTATGAATTACGTGTCTTTATTGCCTTTGCTGAACGACTTGTGTACTAGCTAGAATTATCTTCACAACTATCTTGTATCAAAGTTATTGTGTGCTATATTTCATGCTTTATGTAAAATAAGCAGTATTGTAAGTTTGTAAAATATTGTATAAAAGTTTGAACGCGAAATATTATTACAATCAGTTTTTCATATAGAATTGTAGTAGTTGAATTGTATATTAGCTACTAAGTATGAACTTAACGGGTAGGTACTACCCGAATTTAAACTTATAAAATGCTAATATGAAGAAAAAGCTTTTATAAATGAGTTCATATTATGCTACGAAATACTATTAACTACTCTTAATATTCTGTATGATTAACTTGTTCCATTTGACTATTTTGAAGGAAATGGCACCGACTACTCGACACACCGTGAATATGAATGAAGAGGAATTCCGTACTTTTCTAGCTTCAAACATAGCCGCAGTACAGGCTGCGCTACATACCAACAATAACCTTGGATCTGGCAGTACAGGAAATCGTGTAGGATGCACCTACAAAGAATTCACTGCCTGCAAACCTTTGGAATTTGATGGAACCGAAGGACCGATCGGATTGAAACGGTGGACCGA
Organism: Rutidosis leptorrhynchoides; assembly: GCF_046630445.1. Classification (NCBI taxonomy): domain Eukaryota; kingdom Viridiplantae; phylum Streptophyta; class Magnoliopsida; order Asterales; family Asteraceae; genus Rutidosis; species Rutidosis leptorrhynchoides. The sequence goes on along the minus strand of NC_092342.1, from coordinate 267,728,350 downwards.
GAAGGTCGAATCGGTGTTTGCCATAAGTAAGTGTACTGAAGAGGACAAAGTGAAGTACGCTACGCATACCTTCACAGGTTCTGCGTTAACATGGTGGAATACCTATCTAGAGCAAGTGGGACAAGATGATGCGTACGCACTACCGTGGTCAGCATTCAAGAACTTGATGAACGAGAAGTACCGTCCCAGAACCGAGGTCAATAAGCTCAAGACAGAACTTAGAGGGTTACGAACCCAAGGATTTGATATTACCATGTACGAAAGACGATTCACAGAATTGTGCCTATTGTGTCCGGGAGCATTCGAAGATGAGGAAGAGAAGATCGACGCGTTTGTGAAAGGATTACCGGAAAGAATCCAAGAAGATATAAGTTCACACGAGCCCGCCTCCATACAACAGGCATGTAGAATGGCTCACAAACTAGTGAACCAGATTGAAGAAAGAATTAAAGAACAGACTGCTGAAGAAGCCAATGTGAAGCAAGTCAAAAGAAAGTGGGAGGAAAACGGTGATAAGAATCACCAATACAACAACAACAGCAATTACAAAAATAATCGCAACAATTATCCCAACAATCGCAACATCAATCGCAACTACAACAAACGGCCCAACAACAACAACAATAACAACAACAACAGCAACTACAACAATCATCCCAACAACAATAATAACCGCAACAACAACAACAATCAGAAGCAGCTATGCCAAAGGTGTGAAAAGTATCACTCGGGGTTCTGCACCAAATTTTGCAACAAGTGTAAAAGAAATGGTCATAGCGCGGCGAAGTGTGAGGTCTACGGACCAGGGGTTAATAGAACGAAAGGAACAAATGGTGTCGGAACGAGTAATGGCGGAGCAAGTAGTGTCGGAGCAAATTATGCCAATGTAGTTTGTTATAAATGTGGAAAACCGGGCCACATTATTAGAAATTGCCCGAACCAGGAGAACACGAATGGACAAGGCCGCGGAAGAGTTTTCAATATTAATGCGGCAGAGGCACAGGAAGATCCGGAGCTTGTTACGGGTACGTTTCTTATTGACAATAAATCTGCTTACGTTTTATTTGATTCGGGTGCGGATAGAAGCTATATGAGTAGAGATTTTTGTGCTAAATTAAGTTGTCCATTGACGCCTTTGGATAGTAAATTTTTACTCGAATTAGCAAATGGTAAATTAATTTCAGCAGATAATATATGTCGGAATCGAGAAATTAAACTGGTTAGCGAAACATTTAAGATTGATTTGATACCAGTAGAGTTAGGGAGTTTTGATGTGATAATCGGTATGGACTGGTTGAAAGAAGTGAAAGCAGAGATCGTTTGTTACAAAAATGCAATTCGCATTATACGAGAAAAAGGAAAACCCTTAATGGTGTACGGAGAAAAGGGCAACACGAAGCTACATATTATTAGTAATTTGAAGGCACAAAAACTAATAAGAAAAGGTTGCTATACTGTTCTAGCACACGTCGAGAAAGTACAAACTGAAGAAAAGAGCATCAATGATGTTCCCATTGTAAAAGAATTTCCCGATGTATTTCCGAAAGAATTACCGGGATTACCCCCACAGCGATCCGTTGAATTTCAAATAGATCTTGTACTAGGAGCTGCACCAATAGCTCGTGCTCCTTACAGACTCGCACCCAGCGAGATGAAAGAACTGCAAAGCCAATTACAAGAACTTTTAGAGCGTGGTTTCATTCGACCAAGCACATCACCGTGGGGAGCTCCTGTTTTGTTTGTCAAGAAGAAAGATGGTACATTCAGGTTGTGTATCGACTACCGAGAGTTGAACAAACTTACCATCAAGAACCGCTACCCACTACCGAGAATCGACGACTTATTTGATCAACTACAAGGCTCGTCTGTTTATTCAAAGATTGACTTACGTTCTGGGTATCATCAAATGCGGGTGAAAGAAGATGATATTCCAAAGACTGCTTTCAGAACACGTTATGGTCATTACGAGTTTATGGTCATGCCTTTTGGTTTAACTAATGCACCAGCTGTGTTCATGGACCTTATGAACCGAGTGTGTGGACCATACCTTGACAAGTTTGTCATTATTTTCATTGATGACATACTTATTTACTCAAAGAATGACCAAGAACACGGTGAACATTTGAGAAAGGTGTTAGAAGTATTGAGGAAGGAAGAATTGTACGCTAAGTTTTCAAAGTGTGCATTTTGGTTGGAAGAAGTTCAATTCCTCGGTCACATAGTGAACAAAGAAGGTATTAAGGTGGATCCGGCAAAGATAGAAACTGTTGAAAAGTGGGAAACCCCGAAAACTCCGAAACACATACGCCAGTTTTTAGGACTAGCTGGTTACTACAGAAGGTTCATCCAAGACTTTTCCAGAATAGCAAAACCCTTGACTGCATTAACGCATAAAGGGAAGAAATTTGAATGGAATGATGAACAAGAGAAAGCGTTTCAGTTATTGAAGAAAAAGCTAACTACGGCACCTATATTGTCATTGCCTGAAGGGAATGATGATTTTGTGAATTATTGTGACGCATCAAAGCAAGGTCTCAGTTGTGTATTAATGCAACGAATGAAGGTGATTGCTTATGCGTCTAGACAATTGAAGATTCACGAACAAAATTATACGACGCATGATTTGGAATTAGGCGCGGTTGTTTTTGCATTAAAGACTTGGAGGCACTACTTATATTGGGTCAAAAGTATTATATATACCGACCACAAAAGTCTTCAACACATATTTAATCAGAAACAACTGAATATGAGGCAGCGTAGGTGGATTGAATTATTGAATGATTACGACTTTGAGATTCGTTACCACCCGGGGAAGGCAAATGTGGTAGCCGATGCCTTGAGCAGGAAGGACAGAGAACCCATTCGAGTAAAATCTATGAATATAATGATTCATAATAACCTTACTACTCAAATAAAGGAGGCGCAACAAGGATTTTTAAAAGAGGGAAATTTAAAGGATGAAATACCCAAAGGATCAGAGAAACATCTTAATATTCGGGAAGACGGAACCCGGTATAGGGCTGAAAGGATTTGGGTACCAAAATTTGGAGATATGAGAGAAATGGTACTTAGAGAAGCTCATAAAACCAGATACTCAATACATCCTGGAACGGGGAAGATGTACAAGGATCTCAGGAAATATTTTTGGTGGCCGGGTATGAAAGCCGATGTTGCTAAATACGTAGGAGAATGTTTGACGTGTTCTAAGGTCAAAGCTGAGCATCAGAAACCATCAGGTCTACTTCAACAACCCGAAATCCCGGAATGGAAATGGGAAAACATTACCATGGATTTCATCACTAAATTGCCAAGGACTGCAAGTGGTTTTGATACTATTTGGGTAATAGTTGATCGTCTCACCAAATCAGCACATTTCCTGCCAATAAGAGAAGATGACAAGATGGAGAAGTTAGCACGACTGTATTTGAAGGAAGTCGTCTCCAGACATGGAATACCAATCTCTATTATCTCTGATAGGGATGGCAGATTTATTTCAAGATTCTGGCAGACATTACAGCAAGCATTAGGAACTCGTCTAGACATGAGTACTGCCTATCATCCACAAACTGATGGGCAGAGTGAAAGGACGATACAAACGCTTGAAGACATGCTACGAGCATGTGTTATTGATTTCGGAAACAGTTGGGATCGACATCTACCATTATCAGAATTTTCCTACAACAACAGCTACCATTCAAGCATTGAGATGGCGCCATTTGAAGCACTTTATGGTAGAAAGTGCAGGTCTCTGATTTGTTGGAGTGAAGTGGGGGATAGACAGATTACGGGTCCGGAGATTATACAAGAAACTACCGAGAAGATCATCCAAATTCAACAACGGTTGAAAACCGCCCAAAGTCGACAAAAGAGCTACGCTGACATTAAAAGAAAAGATATAGAATTTGAAATTGGAGAGATGGTCATGCTTAAAGTTGCACCTTGGAAAGGCGTTGTTCGATTTGGTAAACGAGGGAAATTAAATCCAAGGTATATTGGACCATTCAAGATTATTGATCGTGTCGGACCAGTAGCTTACCGACTTGAGTTACCTCAACAACTCGCGGCTGTACATAACACTTTCCACGTCTCGAATTTGAAGAAATGTTTTGCTAAAGAAGATCTCACTATTCCGTTAGATGAAATCCAAATCAACGAAAAACTCCAATTCATCGAAGAACCCGTCGAAATAATGGATCGTGAGGTTAAAAGACTTAAGCAAAACAAGATACCAATTGTTAAGGTTCGATGGAATGCTCGTAGAGGACCCGAGTTCACCTGGGAGCGTGAAGATCAGATGAAGAAGAAATACCCGCATCTATTTCCAGAAGATTCGTCAACACCTTCAACAGCTTAAAATTTCGGGACGAAATTTATTTAACGGGTAGGTACTGTAGTGACCCGAACTTTTCCATGTTTATATATATTAATTGAGATTGATATTTACATGATTAAATGTTTCCAACATGTTAAGCAATCAAACTTATTAAGACTTGATTAATTGAAATATGTTTCATATAGACAATTGACCACCCAAGTTGACCGGCGATTCACGAACGTTAAAACTTGTAAAAACGACATGACGATATATATATGGATATACATATGGTTAACATGAGATTATGATAAGTAAGTATCTCCATAAGTATATTAACAATGAGTTATATACATATAAACAAGACTACTAACTTAAGGATTTCGAAACGAGACATATATGTAACGATTATCGTTGTAACGACATTTAAATGTATATATATCATATTAAGATATATTAATATATCATAATATCATGATAATATAATAATTTAACATCTCATTAGATATAATAAATAATGGGTTAACAACATTAATTGAGATCGTTAACTTAAAGGTTTCAAAACAACACTTACATGTAACGACTAACGATGACTTAACGACTCAGTTAAAATGTATATACATGTAGTGTATTTAGATGTATTAAAATACTTTTGGAAGACTTCAAGACATATATCAAAACACTCATACTTAACGAAAATGGTTACAGTTACTTTTCCATTCTTTTCTTTCATCAAGAATTCTAGTCGTATTCTTACCCGTATTATACACAGCTTCAAAACGTACTTACTATGAGTATATACCAATAGGAACTAGCATGGGATTCCAATCTTGATTATGTCATGTATGACTAATCACTTTTAACTTCTACCATGAGCTAGTCAACTAACTAGAACTCCTTTTAACCCCACTCACCACTCACCAATTACCACTCATCATTCACTCCATTTCACTTCCAATTCTCTTTCTAATTCTCTCTCAACACACACACACACTATTATGAACATATTTTTCCAGTATTTAATCATCATATTCATCAAAAATCACTTCAAGAATCAAGCTATAATCATCATAGGAAGAACACTTCAAGAACACTTCAAAAATCCCTTCAAGTTTACTAATTTACTTCCAAGCTTTCTAATCCATTCCAAGTAATCATCTAAGATCAAGAAACCTTGGTTATATACAGTAGGTTATCTTTCTTATTCAAGTTAATATTCATATTCAAACTTTGATTCAATTTCTATAACTATAAACTATCTTAATTCGAGTAAAAATCTTACTTGAACTTGTTTTTGTGTCATGATCCTACTTCAAGAACTTTCAAGCCATCCAAGATCCTTTGAAGCTAGATCATTTCTTGTCACTTCCAGTAGGTTTACCTACTAAACTAGAGGTAGTAATGATGTTCATAACATCATTCGATTCATATATATAAAACTATCTTATTCGAAGGTTTAAACTCGTAATCACTAGAACATAGTTTAGTTAATTCTAAACTTGTTCGCAAACAAAAGTTAATCCTTCTAACTTGACTTTTAAAATTAACTACACACATGTTATATATCTATATGATATGCTAACTTAATGATTTAAAACCTGGAAACACGAAAAACATCGTAAAACCGGATTTACGCCGTCGTAGTAACACCGCGGGCTGTTTTGGGTTAGTTAATTAAAAACTATGATAAACTTTGATTTAAAAGTTGTTATTCTGAGAAAATGATTTTTATTATGAACATGAAACTATATCCAAAAATTATGGTTAAAATCAAAGTGGAAGTATGTTTTCTAAAATGGTCATCTAGACGTCGTTCTTTCGACTGAAATGACTACCTTTACAAAAACGACTTGTAACTTATTTTTCCGACTATAAACCTATACTTTTTCTGTTTAGATTCATAAAATAGAGTTCAATATGAAACCATAGCAATTTGATTCACTCAAAACGGATTTAAAATGAAGAAGTTATGGGTAAAACAAGATTGGATAATTTTTCTCATTTTAGCTACGTGAAAATTGGTAACAAATCTATTCCAACCATAACTTAATCAACTTGTATTTTATATTATGTAATCTTGAGATACCATAGACACGTATACAATGTTTCGACCTATCATGTCGACACATCTATATATATTTCGGAACAACCATAGACACTCTATATATGAATGTTGGAGTTAGCTATACAGGGTTGAGGTTGATTCCAAAATATATATAGTTTGAGTTGTGATCAATACTGAGATACGTATACACTGGGTTGTGGATTGATTCAAGATAATATTTATCGATTTATTTCTGTACATCTAACTGTGGACAACTAGTTGTAGGTTACTAACGAGGACAGCTGACTTAATAAACTTAAAACATCAAAATATATTAAAAGTGTTGTAAATATATTTTAAACATTCTTTGATATATATGTATATATTGTTATAGGTTCGTGAATCAACCAGTGGCCAAGTCTTACTTCCCGACGAAGTAAAAATCTGTGAAAGTGAGTTATAGTCCCACTTTTAAAATCTAATATTTTTGGGATGCGAATACATGCAGGTTTTATAAATGATTTACAAAATAGACACAAGTACGTGAAACTACATTCTATGGTTGAATTATCGAAATTGAATATGCCCCTTTTTATTAAGTCTGGTAATCTAAGAATTAGGGAACAGACACCCTAATTGACGCGAATCCTAAAGATAGATATATTGGGCCTAACAAACCCCATCGAAAGTACCGGATGCTTTAGTACTTCGAAATTTATATCATATCCGAAGGGTGTCCCGGAATGATGGGGATATTCTTATATATATGCATCTTGTTAATGTCGGTTACCAGGTGTTCACCATATGAATGATTTTTATCTCTATGTATGGGATGTGTATTGAAATATGAAATCTTGTGGTCTATTGTTACGATTTGATATATATAGGTTAAACCTATAACTCACCAACATTTTTGTTGACGTTTAAAGCATGTTTATTCTCAGGTGAATACTAAGAGCTTCCGCTGTTGCATACTAAAATAAGGACAAGATTTGGAGTCCATGTTTGTATGATATTGTGTAAAAACTGCATTCAAGAAACTAATTTCGATGTAACATATTTGTATTGTAAACCATTATGTAATGGTCGTGTGTAAACAGGATATTTTAGATTATCATTATTTGATAATCTACGTAAAGCTTTTTAAACCTTTATTTATGAAATAAAGGTTATGGTTTGTTTTAAAAATGAATGCAGTCTTTGAAAAACGTCTCATATAGAGGTCAAAACCTCGCAACGAAATCAATTAATATGGAACGTTTTTAATCAATAAGAACGGGACATTTCATGTGCTGCCCTATGATGCGTAGTTAGCTGTTGCATTGGAGTCCACATATTAGACTTATCATTTGTTATTTACATATGAATTTCATTATGTAAAACATTTTTATGTTTCCGCTGCAAATTCAAATTTTGTTATAAAACGTCTCATTTAGAGTCGTTCTCGTTTATACATACTTGTGTTATGATATTGTGAAGTCATATTTCCCCGGCCCTATTTGGGGGTATGACAATCAGTGGACCCCCTTATCCCTATCTACGCCTAAATACTCTCCAATGAGAGTAACAAAAATACCTCCTCCTATTATTCCCCCTGTATTCCTTCCACCATTTTAGACAGATAAAAACCAACACAGTAGGGAATATCAACAAAGCCTCTACTATCTCGAATACACTTAAGGTAAAATAAATCGTGTAGGGTCATCTTCTCCTTGTTGTTACCTCTTTGTGTAATCGAATTAGCTAAAAATCTATGTATAATACGAAGCTCTGCTTTGTTAATATCTAAATAGGAGTGTCTTCCTCCCCGCGTAAAAACATTATAATTTGACATACGCCTCCAGACGGCGTCAGCGTCAAAATTTCTATCTACCCTTTTATAACAACCCTCACTTTTTGACTTCTGAAATTACTGAAATGACCCTAGGGTTTACTGTCTGACTATACGTATTAATTATTTAAGGGTTGTTATATACACAATCAATTTAACGTTGACCAAATAATAAACTTTTATTCGACACTCACTGCTAATTAAAATTTATGCATTTCAATAATATTATTTATAACTATTAATCTATAAGTAATAAATAAAAAGTGACATTTATATAAATAATAAAACAATTGGGAACTAAATAAAAATAAATACAAGTCATGAATTAGTAAAAAGAAAATAATACTTATCATGTAGTAAATGTAAAAATAATAATAAACATAATAATAATAATAATAATAATAGTAATAATAATGAGACTAAAGAATCTTAAACAATTACACCCTTATGTTGACTAAAAATAAAGTATAAACTAGTACATCCTTATGTTGACTAATTATAAACTAGTACCACCTTTTGTTGACTAAAAATTATAAAACAAAATAAAATCATTAATTAGAACATCCTTATGTTGACTAACACTCTAATACTTGCACTATATAAACACTCCTAGACTCCTAGTTTCTCATTCACAAATCACACCAAAATCCTCTCTCAAAAACAATCTCTCCCTCTCCTTCTCTTGTGGTATTCGGATCTTCAAGCTTGTTCTTCGTATTCTTCAAGAATCTTCAAGGAGTTCTTCAAGATTTTTAAGGCTTTGATCTTCCATCTTCATCTTGTTCATCTTTTCTTTATTAATTATCTTGAATCTTCAAAGGTATAACATAAACCCTAAACTATTTACATAAACTTTAATCTTTGTTAATTCATATTCATATTATAAACTTGTTATTCATAAGTATATACATAAACACTCCTAGATTTATATATACATATATACATGTAAAAAAAAAAATATTTTTATGTATATATACGAATTATATATACATATACATATTAAAACCTTAAACCCTAATACTACTTATACTAGTACTTAACATGTATACACTATTACTATTACTAGCACCTATAACCTACTACTTATATTGTAGCACAAAAACATTTTGGGATATGTATTAGAGATGTATAGATCTTCGAACTTTCTTGACGAATGGTTTCTACAAGATTCTAGGCAGAGGGTTTGGATTTCCGATTTAAAGGGTCCTATGGCTCAAGCCCCTAGATCTAAATTAGCTATTCGAAGGGAAAGGGGTGATTGGAAGCTTATCTAATACGGCAAGTATCCTAAAATGAAAAACACTCATAAAAGTAGAAACTCTCTAGTCATAGAAACTTAGTAAAATAAGAAACTTTCTAAAAATGGAAACTTTATAAAAATAGTAACTTACTAGGAATAGAAACTTAGTAAAACAAACTATACTTAAACACATACTTAAACTTAAACATGGGCAAAACACTTAACTACTCTTAAATGTCAATAGGTTGACTTTCCTGCTCACTCATTCAACTCTTTATTCCGAGGAATAACTCTCTCTCTACTTACTAAGGTGACTTTCATAGCCCCACTCTTATTGCTATAGCACTTTTTATACTTACTGGGGTGAGACACATGCTGCTTTTATACTTTAAATAACTTAGACACAAGTACGAACCTAAACTGTACTATGACTAGCTTATGCTACTAAGACCCCACAGTGATATTTTTTAATTGCTTTCAGGATAAGGCATTCTTAATTATTGGGGGTAGGCCTATCGAGAGTAACGTCCCCGATACATTTGACCGTGATGTCTTTGTATTACTTAATAATGATTTAAACATGGTGATAAGGTACTGCCAACTTATCATCGGGGCAACAAAACAAACGTTTAGTCTAAAATATCACGAATCAGTACTACTTTTGGATTTGCGAGATCTACTTTTTGATCCTGCGGGAGATCAACTTTACAACTAAATCTTGTGGTCTAAAAACAACGATAACTACTTTTGTTAAATCTATGAACTTCACTCAACCTTTTTGGTTGACACTTTAGCATGTTTTATTTCAGGTGCTGTTTGATTCAAGCTTTCTTATCTACTACTTATGTGATGCTACTTGGACTTAGGATCAAGAGATATCGCATTTATTACTTCTGCATATGAACAATTACTTTATCGTTATTTCCATTATTGTAACGACATTTCATTTTCCGCTGCGTACTCAATAAAGTTAAATTTTCTCATTTAGTATTGTTCTCGTATTATAATATGTTGGTTTATTTGATATTAGTAACGTTTCTTCCAGACCCTATTGGGAGGACGTTACACCTTTCACCATGATAAATCAAATTTGTACAATCAGGTAGTAGTAATTCAGCGGGAGTGTAAATCTGTAAAGCCCTGGCCATGTTCAGCATGGACATTCTGTACATCCTACGGCCAAGTAAAAATCTAAGAAAATTCCTATCGTCTAACCTAACTACATCCGTATCAAGTGATATAGTACTCATAAGCTCAACACACCATTCCTTATATACAGGCCTACGAATGGTGAATAAATGTTCCCAATCGGGAAAAGAGGAGTTCCCATACCTTTGGATCAGTAGCAGTCTAACTGGGTTAACTAGTCGGACCCTTTCCAAAGGCTCCCAATCGATTACCCTCGGTACTTCTACAACCAACCAACCGACCAAGGTTAATAATCATATTCAAACTTTAATTCAATTTCTATAACTATAACAATCTTATTTCGAGTGGAAATCTTACTTGAAATTGTTTTCGTGTCATGATTCTGCTTCAAGAACTTTCAATCCATCCAAGGATCCTTTGAAGCTACATCTATTTTTCTCATTTCCAGTAGGTTTATCCAAGGAACTTGAGGTAGTAATGATGTTCATAACATCATTCGATTCATACATATAAAGCTATCTTATTCGAAGGTTTAAACTTGTAATTACTAGAACATAGTTTAGTTAATTCTAAACTTGTTCGCAAATAAAAGTTAATCCTTCTAACTTGACTTTTAAAATCAACTAAACACATGTTCTATATCTATATGATATGCTAACTTAATGATTTAAAACCTGGAAACACGAAAAACACCGTAAAACCGGATTTACGCCGTCGTAGTAACACCGCGGGTTGTTTTGGGTTAGTTAATTAAAAACTATGATAAACTTTGATTTAAAAGTTGTTATTCTGGGAAAATGATTTTTATTATGAACATGAAACTATATCCAAAAATTATGGTTAAAGTCAAAGTGGAAGTATGTTTTCTAAAATGGTCATCTAGACGTCGTTCTTTCGACTAAAATGACTACCTTTACAAAAATGACTTGTAACTTATTTTTCTGACTATAAACCTATACTTTTTCTATTTAGATTCATAAAATAGAGTTTAATATGAAATCATAACAATTTGATTCACTCAAAACGGATTTAAAATGAAGAAGTTATGGGTAAAACAAGATTGGATAATTTTTCTCATTTTAGCTACGTGAAAATTGGTAACAAATCTATTCCAACCATAACTTAATCAACTTGTATTGTATTTTATGTAATCTTGAGATACCATAGACACGTATACAATGTTTCGACCTATCATGTCGACACATCTATATATATTTCGGAACAACCATACACACTCTATATGTGAATGTTGGAGTTAGCTATACAGGGTTGAGGTTGATTCCAAAATATATATAGTTTGAGTTGTGATCAATACTGAGATACGTATACACTGGGTCGTGGATTGATTCAAGATAATATTTATCGATTTATTTCTGTACATCTAACTGTGGACAACTAGTTGTAGGTTACTAACGAGGACAGCTGACTTAATAAACTTAAAACATTAAAATATATTAAAAGTGTTGTAAATATATTTTGAACATACTTTGATATATATGTATATATTGTTATAGGTTCGTGAATCAACCAGTGGCCAAGTCTTACTTCCCGACGAAGTAAAAATCTGTGAAAGTGAGTTATAGTCCCACTTTTAAAATCTAATATTTTTGGGATGAGAATACATGCAGGTTTTATAAATGATTTACAAAATAGACACAAGTACGTGAAACTACATTCTATGGTTGAATTATCGAAATCGAATATGCCCCTTTTTATTAAGTCTGGTAATCTAAGAATTAGGGAACAGATACCCTAATTGACGCGAATCCTAAAGATAGATCTATTGGGCCTAACAAACCCCATCCAAAGTACCGGATGCTTTAGTACTTCGAAATTTATATCATATCCGAAGGGTATCCCGGAATGATGGGGATATTCTTATATATGCATCTTGTTAATGTCGGTTACCAGGTGTTCACCATATGAATGATTTTTATCTCTATGTATGGGATGTGTATTGAAATATGAAATCTTGTGGTCTATTGTTACGATTTGATATATATAGGTTAAACCTATAACTCACCAACATTTTTGTTGACGTTTAAAGCATGTTTATTCTCAGGTGAATACTAAGAGCTTCCGCTGTTGCATACTAAAATAAGGACAAGATTTGGAGTCCATGTTTGTATGATATTGTGTAAAAACTGCATTCAAGAAACTGATTTCGATGTAATATATTTGTATTGTAAACCATTATGTAATGGTCGTGTGTAAACAGGATATTTTAGATTATCATTATTTGATAATCTACGTAAAGCTTTTTGAACCTTTATTTATGAAATAAAGGTTATGGTTTGTTTTAAAAATGAATGCAGTATTTGAAAAACGTCTCATATAGAGGTCAAAACCTCGCAACGAAATCAATTAATATGGAACGTTTTTAATCAATAAGAACGGGACATTTCACATGGATCCTTCTCGATTGGATTAATGCAAGACTTGATTCACAGCGTAGTGGACCTAGTAGATCACGTTGGGTGATATGGTTATGGATGTAGTTTGTTGCGAGTTATAGCCGAGAGATTTTGAAGGAATATATGGTGTTTTCCGTATTTCCTAAGTGTGTATTTTGGACGTAGAGCGTATGGGATACCGCTGGTTGCGGTAATGCACGCTAGTGATTATTAGCGTGTGGTGAGATATTCGGGTTAATGGAAAATTGTTATTGACATCGAGTTTGGAGGTATGTCGGAGGACCATTGAGTGTGGGTCCGGTTGGTTAAGTGACGGAGATCACGGGGACGTGATCCAGTTTAAGTGGGGGAGAGTTGTAAGATCCTGAATTTTGTGCATCAGAAAATGTTCCTGAAAGTGTCAGTAAATGTGTGCATCAGAAAGCGCCACTAAAAGTGAACCTAACACTTATGCATTTTCAGAATTTACATCAGAATCAGAATCTGTCAACCTCAGTCCCTGAACTTTTAATTTGAAGCTGGAAACTGAAATTCGGTTGACGAGCTGAAGGTATCGCGTTTGGAGCACTTGTATCGCGTTCTGGTGCGTTGCGAAACGCGATAGATTAGGTTGAAACGCGACGGCTTGGAAATCCCTCACCTGACCACTTTATCGCGTATTGGGTGAGTTTGTCGCGTCCTGGGTGTCGCGAAACGCGACAAACTGTCGCGAAACGCGACGAAGTCGCTGAATTGACTTTCTTGACCCGTTTTTAAGGGTATATTTTGGGGTGTTTTAGTCTTTTCACATTGTGGACGGTTTGAGGCCTTAAGAACTGATCCAAAGCTCAACCCTATCTCATTTCTCACTCTCTCAACTACACACATTCAATTTAGAGAGAGAAAGAGAGTTCTAGAGAGAGAGAACTTGGTTTGAGGAAGAAGAAGGGTGAATCGGGTCAAGTCGCGAGTATTAAAGTTGTTCATCTCGTTCTTGGCTACGTTTTGGTAGTATTGGTAAGCTCTAACTCCGAATTTCATTATTTGATTTTGATATTCAAATTAGGGTTTGAGCTTGATTTTGTTAGAAACCCTTTAATGGTTGTGAAATGGGTTTGTTGTGGTTAGTAGATGGGTTTTGACCCATTATTGGTGGGTTAGGGTTTGGTGACGAATTTGGTCATGATTTTGGGTGTAATCACTAGATTATAAATGTGTTTGTGCATAAATGTTCATAAGAACATGTTAGTTGGTCAAAAATGGGTGTTGACTTTGATTTAGTGTCAAACTAAGATTTGAGTCAAGTTTTGATGAATCAAGTATGTAAATACTTGATTTAAGTGTTAATTGGTGTTTTGGAAATAAAATCACTAGTCGTTAGTGATTATGGGGCGTTTTATGACTTTGGTCCAAATGGGTAAATTGGAATTGGGTCAAATTTGAGGATGACACTAATTTGGATTAAATGGATGTTAAACGCTTTTGTTAAGTGTTAAACGATGTTTGGATGTAATTACTCGCGAGAAGTAAATTGATGTTTAAATGATATTTTAACATAAGTCAAACATGGTCAAAAGCAATATGGGTCAATATTGCACGTGTTGGGGTTTTGGTGTAATTGGCATTTGAAATGATTACTACCTAAGTAGTAATTTAGTGTTAAGACCTAGGTTGGGTCTAATTGGGGTAAAGTATGATTTCAGTTGAATTGTACTTTGTTGTGTTGGTTTGAATTACCACCCGAAGTGGTAATTGGTTTGTGTCCATTAGGTGTTAAATGGGCGGGTTTTGGCGAGCAAGGTTTGATCCCTCGGCTAAGGGATGTTTGTGTCGAGTTCTCTTTTAGAGAATGGCTATTTATGTGTATATTGTACCTATGTGTGATATAGGTGGTTACTTGCTCAGATTTGAGGACGGAGATCATGTTATACATGACTTGTGCGGACATTCCAAGGTGAGTGGAATAATTATGCGTATATGTATATGGCGTGTTTATTTGTGAATGTTATGGTATGAACCACGAGCCGGTAGTGCCATAGCATGATGTGAACCACGAGCCGGTAGCATCAAGTGTGAACCACGAGCCGGTAGCACTATAAACAAGTGTGAACCACGAGCCGGTAGCACTATAAAATGAGATGTAAACCACGAGCCGGTAGCACCGAAGTGTGAACCACGAGCCGGTAGCACTATAAACAAGTGTGAACCACGAGCCGGTAGCACTATAAACAAGTGTGAACCACGAGCCGGTAGCACTATAAAATGAGATGTGAACCACGAGTCGGTAGCATCGAAGTGTGAACCACGAGCCGGTAGCACTATAAACAAGTGTGAACCACGAGCCAGTAGCACTATAAACAAGTGTGAACCACGAGCTGGTAGCACTATAAACGAGTGAGACTCAAATGCATATGGTGTGAACCACGAGCCGGTAGCACCATAGCGTTATGGTTAACCATATTATGTTGTTGGATTTTGTTTAGCATGCTATACGTTTATATATATTGTGTTGAGTATATGCTAATGTGGCGTTGTGATAGTGTACGAGTTGTTAGCATTATGAGCATGACGGCATGCTATTTGAGTTATATTTTCGTATGAGGTATTTGGTGGGTGCGATTGCAAATAGATGGGTTATATATGTGTATGTATAATTATTGCACTCACTAAGCTTTGCTTACCCCTCTCGTTGTTTACCTTTTTATAGGTATTGTTGATGCGGAGTTACCTAGTTGCTAGACTAGGATTGATAGACGTTGCTTAAGCTTGGAGGATTAGCTTTTGGATATTCGGACGTGGAATGGGGGGATTTGATAGTCCTCGGGATTATGCTCTTGGTATTGGGTTGGGTTATTGAGTATTAACCCGTGTTTGTGCGATTGGATTATTATTACAAATGTTTTTGTAAGGTGTCATTTGGGAACCAAGGGTCATTGTATGTTGTTAAACGCAACGTCACGATATTATGTTTTTGGTTAAAACAAAGTTGAAATTATTGCGTACTAATGGGACCTAACTTATAAAAAAAAAATGTGCTTCGTTTTCGGTAAATGGATTTAGGGTTGTTACAAATCAGCAAATACCTATTTTTCAAAATAAACCACCACAAACCGATGATAAAAATCCAAATTTAGAAGACATGATGTCGAAGCTAGTTGAATCTCAAACTCAATTTTTCACATCTCAGAAACAAACTAATGAACAAAATGCTCAAGCATTTAGAAATCAACAAGCTTCTATTCAAAATCTGGAACAAGAAGTAAGTAACCTAGCAAGGTTGATAGGTGAAAGAAAATCAGGGAGTCTACCAAGCGATACAAATGCTAACCCCCGGAATGAAACAGCTAAAGCCATTACCACAAGAAGTAGTATTACACTTAAACCACCTGAAATACCTATAATTTCTGATGACTCTATTCCCACTCCACAGGCACCACAACCTGAACAAGATAAGGAAAAATAACCGGTAGTTGAAAAGGTTAATGAAAATGACACAGTTAAGGCTAAATCTTATGTTAAACCATACCAACCACCACTTCCTTGTAGTGACCCGAACTTTTCCATGTTTATATATATTAATTGAGATTGATATTCACATGACTAAATGTTTCCAACGTGTTAAGCAATCAAACTTGTTAAGACTTGATTAAATGAAATAAGTTTCATATAGACAATTGATCACCCAAGTTGACCGGCGATTCACGAACGTTACAAATTTGTAAAAACTACATGTTGTGGTATATATAGACATATATATATGGTTGACATGAGATTATGATGAGTAAGTATCTCACTAAGTATATCAACAATGTGTGATATACATAAGAAATGAGATTACTAAGTTAAGAAACTCGAAATGATATATATAACGATTATCGTTATGATAACGTCTACTAAATACATATGTATCATATTAAGATATTGATACACTATATTTAACATGATAAATTGATATTTAAATATATCATTAAGTGTGTTAACAATGAACTACATATGTAAAAACAATACTACTAACTCAAGAATTACGAAACGAGACTTATATGTAACGATTATCATTGTAACGATATTTTAATGTATATATCATATTAAGAGATATTCATACATCATAATATCATGATAACATAATAATTTAACATCTCATTTGATATAATAAACATTGGGTTAACAACATTAATTGAGATCGTTAACTTAAAGGTTTCAAAACAACACTTACATGTAACGACTAACGAAGACTTAACGACTCCATTAGAATGTATATACATGTTGTGTTTTGATATGTATTCTTACACTTTTGAAAGACTTCAAGACACATATCAAAGTACTTCTACTTAACAAAAATGCTTACAATTACATCCTCGTTCAGTTTCATCAACAATTTTACTCGTATGCACCCGTATTCGTACTCGTACAATACATAACTTTTAGATGTATGTACTATTGGTATATACACTCCAATGATCAGCTCTTAGCAGCCCATGTGAGTTACCTAACATATGTGGGAACTATCATTTGGAAACTAGCATGAAATGTCTCATAAAATTACAAAAATATTAGTAATCATTCATGACTTATTTACATGAAAACAAAATTACATATCCTTTATATCTAATCCATATACCAACGACCAAAAACACCTACAAACACTTTCATTCTTCAATTTTATTCATCTAATTGATCTCTCTCAAGTTTCATCTTCAAGTTCTAAGTGTTCTTCATAAATTCCATAAGTATAGTTTCATAAAAATCAAGAATACTTCCAAGTTTGCAAGTCTACTTCCAAGCTTTCTAATCCATTCCAAGTAATCATCTAAGATCAAGGAACCTTTGTTATTTACAGTAGGTTATCTTTCTAATTCAAGGTAATATTCATATTCAAACTTTAATTCAATTTCTACAACTATAACAATCTTATTTCGAGTGAAAATCTTACTTGAACTGTTTTCGTGTCATGATTCTGCTTCAAGAACTTTCAAGCCATCCAAGGATCCTTTGAAGCTAGATCCATTTTTCTCATTTCCAGTAGTTTTATCCAGAAAACTTGAGGTAGTAATGATGTTCATAACATCATTCGATTCATACATATAAAGCTATCGTATTCGAAGGTTTAAACTTTTAATCACTAGAACATAGTTTAGTTAATTCTAAACTTGTTCGCAAACAAAAGTTAATCCTTCTAACTTGACTTTTAAAATCAACTAAACACATGTTCTATATCTATATGATATGCTAACTTAATAATTTAAAACCTGGAAACACGATGAACACCATAAAATCGGATATACGCCGTCGTAGTGAAACCGGGGGTTGTTTTGGTTTGGATAATTAAAAATTATGATAAACTTTGATTTAAAAGTTTTTCTTCTGATAAAATGATTTTTCATATGAACATAAAACTATATCCAAAAATCTTGGTTAAACTCAAAGTGAAAGTATGTTTTCAAAATGGTCATCAAGATGTCTTTCTTTCGACGGAAATGATTACCTCTTTAGTAATTGACATGTAACTTAAATTTCTGACTATATACCTATACTTTTTCTGTTTAGATTCTTAAATTAGAGTTCAATATGAAACTATAGCAATTTGATTCACTCAAAACAGATTTAAAATGAAGAAGTTATGGGTAAAACATTGGATATTTTTTATCTTTTTAGCTACGGGAAATGTTTAACAAATCTATACAAATCATATCCTAGCTAAATTATATTGTATTATACATGTATTCTAATATATTATGTAATCTTGAGATACCATAGACACGTATGCAAATGTTTTGACATATCATATCGACCCATGTATATATATTATTTGGAACAACCATAGACACTCTATATGCAGTAATATTGGGGTTAGCTATACAGGGTTGAAGTTGATTCCAAAAATATATATACTTTGAGTTGTGATCTAGCCTGAGACGTGTATACACTGGGTCGTGGATTGATTCAAGATAATATATATCGAGTTATTTCTGTACATCTAACTGTGGACAACTAGTTGTAGGTTATTAACGAGAACAGCTGACTTAATACACTCAAATCTTTAAACATAATAAAAATGGTTGTAATTATATTTTGATCATACTTTGATATATATGTACATATTTGTATAGGTTCGTGAATCGATCCGTGGCCAAGTCTTATTTCCGAGGAAGGAAATATCTGTGAAAGTGAGTTATAGTCCCACTTTTAAAATATAATATTTTTGGGATGAGAATACATGCAGGTTTTATAAATGATTTACAAAATAGACACAAGTACATGAAACTACATTCTATGGTTGAATTATTGAAATCGAATATGCCCCTTTTTATTAAGTCTGGTAATCTAAGAATTAGGGAACAGACACCCTAATTGACGCGAATCCTAAAGATAGATCTACTGGGCCTAACAAACCCCATCCAAAGTACCGGATGCTTTAGTACTTCAAATTTTATATCATATCCGAAGGGTGTCCCGGAATGATGGGGATATTCTTATATATGCATCTTGTTAATGTCGGTTACCAGGTGTTCACCATATGAATGATTTTTATCTCTATGTATGGGATGTGTATTGAAATATGAAATCTTGTGGTCTATTGTTACGATTTGATATATATAGGTTAAACCTATAACTCACCAACATTTTTATTGACGTTTAAAGCATGTTTATTCTCAGGTGAATACTAAGAGCTTCCGCTGTTGCATACTAAAATAAGGATAAGATTTGGAGTCCATGTTTGTATGATATTGTGTAAAAACTGCATTCAAGAAACATATGTCGATGTAATATATTTCTATTGTAAACCATTATGTAATGGTCATGTGTAAACAGTATATTTTAGATTATCATTATTTGATAATCTACGTAATGCTTTTAAAACCTTTATTGATAAAATAAAGGTTATGGTTGTTTTAAAAATGAATGCAGTCTTTGAAAAACGTCTCATATAGAGGTCAAAACCTCGCAACAAAATCAATTAATATGGAACGTTTATAATCAATATGAACGGGACATTTCATTCCTTATCCAAGTAAAATGAGAAAAGAAAGACTTGAAGCCGAGCAATCCAAATTTTTGGATATGTTTAAACAAATAAATGTCAATCTTCCTTTCATTGATGTGATTTCAGGAATGCCTAGGTATGCTAAATTCCTGAAAGATCTAATCACAAATAGAAAGAAAATGGAAGAACTCTCGACTGTTACTATGAATGCTAATTGTTCGGTAGTGTTGTTGAATAAACTACCAGAAAAATTATCTGATCTAGGAAGTTTCACAATTCCATGTTTTCTGGGTAGTCTTAGTTCAATAGAAGTATTGACAGACTTAGGTGCTAGTATAAATCTAATGCCGTATTCATTATACGCTAAACTAGATCTTGGAGAATTGAAACCAACACGAATAAGTATACAACTAGCAGATCGATCAGTAAAATATCCTAGAGGGATAATGGAGAACATGCTAGTTAAAGTTGGTACTTTAATATTTCCAGTAGATTTTGTTATTCTGGACATGGAAGAAGATTCTCGAGTTCCTCTTATATTAGGAAGACCATTCTTAAACACGGATAAAGCAATAATAGACGTGTTTGGTAAGAAACTGACCCTAAGTATAGAGGATGAGAGTGTTACCTTTTCTGTGGATAGAGCCATGCAACAACCGCAATCTGCAGATGATACATGTTATTATATTCAAACTATAGATTCACATGCAGAATTGTTAGAAGAATTTCCAGAATTACAAGGAACAGGAGAATGTTCTTTAAGAGAAGGAACTGAACCAATTGATGAAGCTGAAATGTTAGCCGCACTCATGGCTAATGAATACAAACCAACAACAGAAGAACTTTAAATGCTAAAAGAGGAAGACAGATATCGATACAAATCATCGATAGAAGAACCACCGACATTAGAGTTAAAGCCACTTCTAAACCATTTAGAATATGCTTATTTACATGGTGAATCTGAATTACCTGTAATAATATCGTCTTCTCTTACAGAAAATGAAAAATCTCTACTCATTTCTGTGCTAAAAGCTCATAAACCAGCTATTGCATGGAAAATTCATGACATTAAAGGCATAAGTCCTTCGTATTGCACACATAAAATCCTTATGGAAGAAGGTCATAAAACGTATGTGCAACGCCAACGAAGACTAAATCCTAATATGCAAGATGTTGTTAAGAAAGAAATTATTAAACTGCTAGATGCAGGTTTAATTTATCCAATCTCTGATAGTCCATGGGTAAGCCCACTTCAATGCGTACCTAAGAAGGGTGGCATGACTGTCATCACAAATAAAAAAAATTAGCTTATTCCTACTGGGACTGTAACAGGATGGCGTGTTTGTATTGATTATAGAAAATTAAATGACGCCACCAGAAAAGATCACTTTCCCTTACCTTTCATTGATCAAATGTTGGAAAGGTTAGCTGGAAATAGTTACTATTATTTTCTTGACGGTTTTTCCGGATATTTTCAAATTCCAATAGCACCCGAGGACCAAGAGAAAACCACGTTCACGTGCCCTTATGGTACTTTTGCTTATAAACGCATGTCATTTGGACTTTGCAACGCCCCTGCAACCTTTCAAAGGTAGATGATGGCGATTTTTCACTACATGATAGAAGAATGCATGAAAGTTTTCATGGATGAATTTTCAGTCTTCGGTGATAATTTTGAAACATGTCTAGTTAATCTTGAACGAATGCTTATTAGATGCGAACAATCAAATCTAGTTCTTAATTGGGAGAAATGTCATTTCATGGTTAAAGAAGGCATCGTTCTTGGTCATAAAATTTCAAAGGAAGGAAAAAGTGGATAGAGCTAAAGTAGATGTAATTGCTAAACTTCCACATCCCACCAATGTTAGAGGAGTTAGGAGTTTTCTAGGGCATGCCGATGTTTACCGACGTTTCATAAAAGACTTTTCTAAAATTGCCACTCCTATGAATAAACTCCTAGAAAAGGATGCTCCATTCATCTTTTCGGATGAATGCATTAAATCTTTTAATATTCTTAAAGAAAAACTCACTAATGTGCAGATCATGATAACTCCAAATTGGAATCTACCATTTGAACTCATGTGCGATGCAAGTGATTTTGCAATGGGAGCCGTTTTAGGACAAATGATTGAAAAACGATTTCAACCTATTTATTATGCTAGTAAGACATTACAAGGAGCACAAACGAATTACACAACTACTGAAAAATAACTCCTTGCTATTGTCTTTGCTTTTGACAAATTTCGTTCATATCTCGTTCTAGCTAAAACGGTGGTCTATACTGACCATTCTGCTGTTAGATACCTATTTTCAAAACAAGATGCTAAACCACGATTAATCCATTGGATCTTACTCTTACAAGAGTTCGATATTGAAATCCGAGACAAAAAGGGAGCAGAGAATCTCGCCGCTGATCATCTTTCTCGTCTTGAAAATCCCGAATTAGAAGTTCTAAATGAATCGGCCATACAAGATAACTTTCCTGATGAAAATCTATTGAAGATATATTATAATGAAATTCCATGGTTTGCAGACTATGCAAACTACTTAGTATGTGGATTCCTTGAAAAAGGGTTGTCGTACCAAAAATGAAAGAAATTCTTTAGTGATATAAAACACTATTTTTAGGAAGATCCACATTTGTTTAAAAGTAGTCCCGATGGAATAATACGCCGATGTGTATTCGGGGATGAAGCCAGTCAAATCTTAAACCATTGTCACACAGGACCAACAGGGCATTATGGGCGTCAACTCACAGCAAGAAAAGTCTATGACGCTGGATTCTATTGGCCTACAATTTTCAAAGACACGCACCTTCTCTGTAAATCCTGTGATGATTGTCAAAGGGCTGGAAAAATAAGTCAACGTGATGAAATGCCACAAAATGTCATTCAAGTATGTGAAGTATTTGATGTTTGAGGTATTGACTCTATGGGCCCATTTCCAAAATCTCATAATAATCTCTACATTCTCATTACCATTGATTATGTATCTAAATGGGCGGAAGCACAAGCTCTCCCAACTAACGATGCACTAGTTGTAGTCAACTTTTTAAAACGTCTTTTTGCAATGTTTGGAACACCGAAAGCTTTAATAAGTGATAGGGGTACTCATTTTTGTAATAATCAACTTGAGAAAGTTCTCAAAAGATATAGAGTAACTCATAAAATCTCAACCGCTTATCATCCACAAACAAGTGGACAAGTTGAAAATACCAACCGAGCTTTAAAACGTATTCTAGAGAAAACCGTAGGATCAAATCCAAAGGAATGGTCCATGAAATTGGAGGATCCACTCTGGGCTTTTAGAACAGCCTACAAAACTCCAATTGGTACCACACCTTTTAGACTCGTTTATGGAAAAGCATGTCATCTTCCAGTAGAAATTGAGCACAAAGCATTTTGGGCTTTGAAGACATGTAATCTTGATTTACATGAAGCCGGATGTCTACGATTAAGTCAACTAAATGATTTAGAAGAATTAAGACATGAAGCATACGAAAATTCGTTAATCTATAAAGAAAGAACGAAGAAATGGCATGATAAAAGAATCAGAAGTTCAAGAGAATTTAAAGAAGGAGACAGAGTTCTTCTTTTCAATTCACGATTCAAGTTATTTCCTGGAAAATTGAAATCAAGATGGTCTGGACTATTCATAGTCAAAAGAGTTTTCCCATATGGAACAATAGAGTAAATAAATTTAAATGGGATTGAATTTAAAGTTAATGGTCACAGAGTTATACATGGTTCGATGGACGTTGACAATGAAGTCAATCATAATTTCACCACCCAAGAAAACCCTCAGAATGAAAACATAAATATGTTATCAACAACATATGAAAAACCAAAATTGAAAGACGGGGAAGCTTCAAATTGGAGTGATGAAGAAGAATTCCTATACAAACCTCCAATTCCAAGAAACGAAGAAAAATGTGAACAAGAAGTTCAAGTAGAAGTGAAAGAACCAAGAAAAGATCACTTGGAAAAGGTTAACAAACCAACTCTACTTACTAAAGTAGGAGACCCAGGTGAATTTATCATTTCTTGCTTGCTTAACGATGGTGCTATGTATAATGGACTCGCAGATTTAGGAGCAAGTGCAAATGTTATGCCTCTTTCCTTATACAAAAGATTAGGTGTGGGTAAATTAAGACCAACCAGAATAGGTGTTCAATTATTTGATCAAACCATTAAACACCCGGTTAGAATAGCAAACAATTTACATGTTAAAGTGGGAAGTTTGACCTTTGTTGCAAACTTCATAGTTATTAATATGGAGGAAGACCTTGATATTCCTCTAATTTTAGGTCGCCCATTTTTAGCAACCACCGAGGCGTTCATTGATGTAAGAGAAGGTAGAATGACACAAAGGGATGGTGATAAATTGGTTACCTTTGTGAACCGAAAGTTTAGATATCCACAAACCAAAACTGTTCAACCCATAAAAACGCCTATGTGTGGGGAAGATGAAGAAACACCTAATGATAACCCGATAACAAAGAACCCCGTTATTGATACGAAATTAGATGAACCTGTTTTCAACAGTTCAACGAAGAAACTTTATAAACGGATTCAAGATGCTAGGATTAAGGGGAACTTTAAGTTATGTAACCGATTAGTATCCAATTTGTCGCCTAAAGAAAAGGCAATGTTAGTTGAATTTGTGAAAGTTACAGAGGAAATCAACAATTGGCTTGAAGCAAAAGTCAGAGATGTACAAGTTGTTGATAGTCCAATTGAAAATGAAGTTAATCACAATTTCGATACCACAGCTAACTAAGTGTGGGAAGATTCGAATCTTTTAAGGGTAATATGTACTTCTGTTAGAGTTAGATTTTCTGTTTTCGTGTAGTTTCTGAAAATGGAATCCGAATGGTCTTTCCCTAGCAGACCCTAAAGAACTAGTCTTCTCCCTCCATTCTGAATTTTTATTTCTTTTTGGTTTTACGAGATGAAGAATTCCTTTTATCTGAACCATGGTCTACTACTACACGCTATGTTTACTAAACGTAATAATAACATCTTCCCGAGTGAACTGGTATCATTCATAAGAGGAAAAATGGACGAAGTGAGGAAAGAACTAGGAAAAGATCATCATAAGACACATTTTGGTAAAGGAAAATTAAAATTCGCAACAAAAAGAAGAGCACGACACCTTGAAAGATGTCATAAATGCGAAAAATGGTCACACGAAGATAAATGTTCGAACAATCAAACATATTCAAATACCGAATTTGTTACTCTATGCAGAGAAGGACCGTTCATATGTTTAGAAGAAAAGTTATTGAAGAATCAAGGTTACGCCTACGTAGCTATGGAAAACCAAATCACACGACTCTCCTATTAGTCGGCTAAAGCAGGTCTCTGAGAATTCTATCTCACAGGTAAGTATGTACAGTTTTTATTTTTATTTATTTTTATTGCTTTTAACCATTTGATAATAAACGCTGAATCATTCGCTATAAAGTATTAAATTGATATTCAATAAAATTAGGTATGCGAAACCGAAATTATTGATGTCATACAAAAATTTATTACATCACTGCGAAATTTACCGTTTATTCTTAAGGTATAAATATCTTTAATCAATCAATCCCAAAATATTTCAGAAATTCGTCAGGAGTAAAACTAGGTGATATAGCCGAAATTACTTTACCCAAAAGCGGGGCGTATATTTTTGATAATATTTGATTAATTAAAGTGGGAAAAAAAAGATTTTTAATTTTAATTTTTACCTTGCTTTTATATTAATATTAAATTATTATTGTAAATTTTTTAAAACCAATATATTTAAGTTTTTAAATATTTTAAAAAAAATTAATATTTTTAAGTTTGTAAAATTAATGTATAAAAATATTAATGATATTTATATGAATTTTTAAGTTTATGCATTTTAAATTTAAGTTTGGTGTGAATTTAAAAACAAAAATGTATTTTATTTCATTAAGTTACAAATGTGATTTCTAAAAAATTCGTCGTGAGTTGAATACTAGGTCGTTGAACCAAAATTGCTTTACCCGAAGGCGGGACGAGAAATTTTGTTATCATTATTCTTAATCTTATTGAATTAAAGTATGCCAAAAACATTTAAAAAAACCCAAAAATCTTTGCTTTTAAAACAACGCTTAAAAATGACAAATTTTAAAAAATTTTAAGAATGAGAGCGTTTCGGATCGTTGTCCTAGTTCGTCTCTCGATAAAATTTTAAAATTTAATCATTTTTCTACGCTAATCACCCTCAATAATTTAAATTGTTACTGATTTCTTGCAAATGAGGGCATTGCAAGATCTTAAGTGTGGGAAGGGGTTAAATTCTTTCGGATTTTTAAAATTTTGATTTAAACACTTGGTTATAATTAAAAATACTAGTAACGCAGTAGTTGTATTAGAATCTGGTGCTCTCTGATAATAAAGAACAACCCTAGTCTTATATACTGACTACCGAATTCTAGTAAAATTTTTCAAAATTTTTAAATAAATGAATTCAAAATCATGTTTATACATATTTATGAACGATAAAACTAGGTGTTAACACCGAAATTATTGTTACCTCGGAAAGGACATAAATTGAGAAACAACCCAAAATGTTAGAATTCATTTAAAATGGAATAGAGGAAAATAAAAAGGCAAAGAAAGGAAAATAAAAGCCAAGTGTGGGAAAAATTTATCAAGTTATTTTGAACATATATCACATATTTTTGTACAAATAATTAAAGATACTTTTGTTTTGGACAATATTAATCAGTTTTACCCAGATTATTGTAATATAAATGAAATTTAAAAGGAAGTAAAGTCTTCCGAGAAAAAGACACGCGCTTCTTGATTTAGGTCAGGAAGTTGTCGTCCAGACCAGTTGTAGAGTCTACGAAAAACCTTGAAAAGTTTTCTCGAAAATCAGCTGGAAATCCACGGACCTCAGCATCAAACAGGGTCGCCAAGTGGTCAGACTTATCCTAACCATGAGAGGATCTGTCTCGTACAATGGGGGGCACCGTGCAAGTTAGCTTATAAGACTAATGAATCAGATCCCCAGAAAGGATAATCTCCTTAAAAATCAAAAATCAGCTTTTAAGACTGATATTACTCAATCCTTGAGATTGACCTTAAAGATTGAGAATTCAAACTCATGGAATTCGATGATATCTAAACTCGAGCTTGAACGAGAAAATATTTTATCAATTTACAAACCGATTTGTTTTCTGAAAGCCCATTTTTAATGCGTTCATTACCATTGAACGTAAAATCCTAAGAATTCACCAGAATTCATTAGGTCACCTGAACCAAATCGGGTGTCAACCGTAAGAACGGTGGTTGCATAGCATGGTCAAAGACAGGACCTTGTGCCAGACCGAAAAACCATAGGGTGATCTTTACTATTTCTCCTACAAAGGATAGTAATTGCATCCGACACGATATAGACCATAATCAAAAGCATGTCACTGGACATTGCCTTAACAGTTGCTTGTTCAACACTTTCCTTTACAACTGGACGGTAGTTTACCGAAAGGTAATATACGGAGCAAGTATACTGGACGTGTTGCTTTCCCAATACAAGGTTAGCAAGTGGGTGACACAAAACCGCAAGTTTTGAGCTAAAATTTTCAAATCTGAAACCCACAAAACCCACAAAAACAATTTGCAAACACCGGTGAAGGGTTATTCTGGAAAACTTATCTAGGGTAAAAGCTAGATTGAATTTTCAAAAGATCAAATGTTTTCATAAAGATCCAATTTCCTAAAGGATCTAAATTTTCATAGTCATGTGGGACTGTAAACCACAACGTTACTATCATTGTTCATACCGCCGTATATAAATCACTGATGTACAAAGTGTAAAGAATAAAGAAGTGATTCTAGTAAAGTTATATTCAAGTTCTATACTGCTTGAGGACAAGCAACGCTCCAGTGTGGGAATATTTGATAATGCTGAAAACGAACATATATTTCATAGCATTATCCTTCAAGAAAGACAAGCTTTTAGTTGCAATTGTTCTATTTACAAGTTATATTCGTTTAAATAATAAAAGGTGAAGACAAAAGACAGATTTGACGAATTGAAGACGCAAATGACCAAAAAGCTAAAAAGTACAAAGTACAATCCAAGTGGTTCAAATTATTGATGAGAAACGTCTAAAAATTACAAGAGTACAAGCCGTGAAACGCAAAGTACAAGATATTAAATAGTACGTAAAGGCGTTCGAAAATCCGGAACCGAGACATGAACCAACTTTCAGCGCTCGACGCAACGGACCAAAAATTACAAGTCAACTATGCACAAGAATATAATATAATATATAATTAATTATATATATTATTATATAATATAATTATACACAGCCCACGTTTTGAATTTGATCTATGAGCTGGATTCCAGAGCTCCGCACTCGCGGAGCTGTGATGAACAAAAGCTCCGCACTCGCAGAGCTGTACAGTGAAACGTGGGCCTATAAAAGGCCGCGCATTCTGCTCAATGAAAATACCCCTTTTTCTTTCTTTTCTATATACGTAAAAATATATATATATATAATTTTAATTTTAATTTTAATTTAAGTTTAATAATAATAAGGTTATGTTGGCGAATGTTTTAAGTTTGTAAGTCGAAATTCTGTCCGTGTAACGCTACGCTATTAATAATCATTGTAAGTTATGTTCAACCTTTTTAAATTAATGTCTCGTAGCTACGTTATTATTATGCTTATTTAAATCGAAGTAATCGTGATGTTGGGCTAAATATTAAGATAGGGTAATTGGGTTTTGGACCATAATTGGGGTTTGGACAAAAGAACGACACTTGTGGAAATTAGACTATTGCTATTAATGGGCTTTATATTAACTAAACGATACCTCGTTAATTTAATATAATGGTTACAATTTGACGTATCTATATATAACCACATACGCTTAATCGGGTACGGTGGGCGGGATATTTATAAATACAAATTATTGTTCATTTGACCGGATACATGGATGGATTAATAGTTAATGGAATCATTAAAACAGGGGTGGATTACATTCAAGGGTAATTGGTGTAATTGTTAACAAAGTAGTAAAACCTTGGATTACACGCAGTCGATAACCTGGTGTAATCATTAAACAAAGTATTAAGACCTTGTTACAGTTCGAATCCCCAATTAGTTGGAATATTTGACTTCGGGTATAAGGATAATTTGACGAAGACTCTCGCACTTTATATTTATGACTGATGGACTATTATGGACAAAATCGTATGGACATATTGAATAATCCAGGACAAAGGACAATTAACCCATGGTAATAAATTAAAATCAACACGTCAAACATCATGATTACGGAAGTTTAAATAAGCATAATTCCTTTATTTTATATCTTATCGCATTTTTAATTATCGTACTTTTAATTATCGCAATTTTATTTTACCGTCATTTAATTTATCGCACTTTAATTATTGTCATTTACTTTACGCTTTAAATCAAGTTATATTTATTTTTAATATTTTACATTAGGTTTTAACTACGACTTAAGACATAAAATCGACAAACCGGTCATTAAACGGTAAAAACCCCCTTTTATCAGAGTTTAAATTTGACCGAAATTTCCGGGTCATGATA
This sequence comes from Rutidosis leptorrhynchoides, assembly GCF_046630445.1. Taxonomy (NCBI): domain Eukaryota; kingdom Viridiplantae; phylum Streptophyta; class Magnoliopsida; order Asterales; family Asteraceae; genus Rutidosis; species Rutidosis leptorrhynchoides. The sequence goes on along the minus strand of NC_092342.1, from coordinate 267,698,813 downwards.
GTAAACAGCACGGAAATAACACAATACACGATAACTAAGCATGGCAAACAGCAGCAGATAGCACCAAAGCCAACATGTAATAACTTAAAGTAAACGCCATACAACAATTAAGTAACAGTAATTCCATTCATAATAAGAAAGTTACGTACAATGGAATGAGGTTCGTACGTTACATTAATGAAAAACGGGAAACTACAAACGGAATACATAAGGAAATCTAATACAATAGTCCTAGGGCGAAGGTGGGTAAATGATGTCCATCAGGTGGGACATCTGATCCTCGAGCTCAGTTACCCGAGCACGGAGGGCATGCACTTCCCTTGTCAGTTCCTAGACGACGGGGGATGCTGGTGGGGCAGGTGGTGCAGGTGGCACCGGTGGTGCATATGGTCCAAATGATGCAGATGTAGACGGCACAGTGCGGGCGGTCTTACGCACAAATAGATTGGCAGGATACGGTACGACCCGCTTACGGGCTGTGACCCTAACCAACTGTCCATGTGCGTCCACGAACGGTCTTCCTACGTTAACCCCTGGAATAATAGTACCATCGAAACGGTACCGCTTCTTCGGCGGGGTAGAGGGCGGCTGTACGGGCTCCTCCTCAGGGTCCTCCTCAGAATCCTCCTCGGGATCCTCCTCGTTGGAGTCGTCGGATGATGAATCGTCTGAATCGTCGGAAGGTAATGCAGGATCATCGCGAGCGGGAGAAATCGTCTGGCCGGTGGTCATAAGTCAATATCTACCTGGTGGAATCAGTACAACACGTCCATCAGCGGTGCGTCTAGCCCAATGTCCATGCTCGTTACGGAAAGGACCGTCTCCGTTTCCCCCAGGAATTACAGCATCACTGGAATGGTGCTGTGGCTCCGGGAGTCTAGGGCTGGGTGGTACTGGAATCTCCTAGGAATCCTCGTCTCCATCTGAGATGTCCATCAGGTCAAGCGCGTGTCCACTGTCTCCAGAAGACGAATCGCCAGAGTCGCCGGAGGGTAGCGGTGAGTCAGCAACAATAGTAGGCGAGGTAGCAGACGTATCTGAGTCACTCTCGAAGTCAAAGGTCATGGGCGGCATGTCCAACATCTGAACAAGGAAAAATAACTTTTTCCATGTCAGTAAGACATATAGCAAGTACGTAATCAGGCACTACAGCAACCTAGATCGTCTACCGCAGTACATAGCATGGCAATAGCAACAGTACTAAACAAAGTAACATGCAATCGAAAGCAGACAGTAGCATGCGGTAACGAGGATAAGCAATATCATACATCAAGTTCACATAGCAGTAAGGGTAAGCAGTAGCATGCAGCAAGATCATACGGCAGTATAAGTAAGCAGTAACATGCAGCAGTAGTAAGCATTAACAAGTAAACGAGCAAGTTGTAGATTAGTCCTATTAGTGAATCCTACTCGGTCTGGTCTAGACTCACTAATGCAACCTAATTCCCTACAACCAATGCTCGGATACCAAATGTGACGCACCGTACAAAACCATCGAGTACGGTTCATCAACAACAAGATCATTACAAGGTCAACACTATATGCTGTTTGAAAACCATTTTTGCATTCATAAAAAGATAACGTTTTACAAAAGACAACGTGCTTCCTATGAATAGAAGCATAAACAAAAGTACGTGACCCAAAGGTTGTTACAAAGCCAGTGTTTGAAAATAACGTAAGTTACGAATGCAAAAGAAAAGTTCCATGATTGAGACATCTCTAAGTAATGCAGCGGAAATCTAACACAACAGGTCCATAACAGCAAGTCTATAACACCAAGACAGCAATTCTAACAGCGGAAGCAACATCGTCTAAGCACCTGAGAAATACACGCTTAAAAGTTAACATGAATATTGGTGATCTATAGTTTGTAATCAGTAAAGTAATGTAGACCACGAGATTTCAGTGCTTCAATCAGCAGTTTAACTCAGTATGAAAGTATATGCTTAACCGTGAGCACCCGGTAACTAGACTTAACGTATGTATATCACCCCCTAAAAGTGCACTTGGCGAGTGCGTTTATCCTCGAAGTATTAAACACCCATTGAATGCTAGCGCGACTAGCCCGAGTGGGGATGTCAAACCCTATGAATCCATATCTAAGATTCGCGTTCACAATTCAGAAACCAATGATTAAACGTTACCGAGCTAAGGGGAATCTTTGTGCCATTTTGTAACCCACACATATATAAAGTTTAAGTACTCGTATATAGTATGTAAAACGTAAAAAAAGCGCATGTATTCTCAGTCCCAAAAATAGTAAAAGTAGTAAGGGATGCTATAACTCACAGTGAATAAGCAGTAAAAGTCGATATGAAACGTATGCAGGTAGTAAGTAGGTCCGAAAGGTCGTAAACCTAAGTCAAAGGTCACTAGGTCAGTATGTTGTCCCCATAAGTTTAAAAGTGAATAAATTACGTTTAAGTGTTATCATCAACATCAACATCATCATCATCATTCATCAAAGCTAAGGTAAGTTTAACAAGAATAGAGATCGAAACAAAAGGCTGAATTTGGACAGCTGTTACGACCACTATGCAAATCGAAAAGACGCTTAGTCAGTGGACATGGCTCCGTATGTGAGTCCTCTAACCACTTACCAATTTTCAGAACCTAACTCGTCTTCGTTTGACCGTGGCGACGGTTTAAGTGCGAGTAGGTTAGAAATTTCAGCACAACGTTACAAAGATGTAGTGACTTTCGGAAGACTATAAATCCTAAACCGTATATCGGATTTAGGTGAGGCCTAAACGAAAAGTCATCTACTCGAAACGAACTATCTGAAAATCAACTTTCTAGAAGCCCAGAGAGTCTGATCAGACCCCAAAAACAGTAAACAAGTGCTCCATTGGGATTCTTGGTGCTTGATGCTCATCACAGTTCTCATCCTTGATGCTTGTAACTTCAAGTGTACAACTCATTGATGTGTTAGCATCACTTTGACCAAGGTTTAACTATCAACACACAATATGTTAAGACCAAGTAAGAATACAACTCACTTAAGAGTTTTAGAAGGATGATGAACCAAGGTTACATCATATTCTTAGTCTTAACACAAATACAAGTTCTATTTACAACTAAAGCTACAAACTTTCCTTCAATCAAACAAGTATGAACACAATCTTGATCAAATAAAGTAATGGAACCCTAAGCTAGAGAGCTTGGATCCTTTTCACACAAGTTATGAGATTACAAAGCTAGAAAGCTTGAATCTTGGTTGTTCTTGAAGATCTTGAAGCATAAAGCTTAGATCTTCAAGTTTTATGAAGATCATAAACACAAGTTTTGATCTTTATAACAAAATAATGAGATCATAAGTTAGAAAACTTAGATCCAACAAAAGGAATGAAGATTCAAAGCTAGAAAGCTTGAATCTTAGTTGTTCTTGAAGATCCTTGAAGCATGAAGCTAGATCTTCAAGTTACATGAAGATTACAGACACAAGTTTGAATCTTTACAACAAAATAAAGAGATTAAAAGCTATAAGATTTAGATCTAACAAAATAAGTGAAAATTCAAAGCTAGAAAGCTTCAATCTTCCATGTTCTTGAAGAATTCAAATCCAAGTTTGAATCTACAAGATATAACAAGATCTAAAAGCTAAAGAGCTAGATCCTTTGATGATGATGATGTCGTGAATGAGAAGGGAAGAAGAAGAAGAAGAAAGTTTAAAACTTACACTTTTTAGAGTGAGAAAGACCAGAGAGATAATTAGAGAGTATGTGTGTGTAATTTGTAAATAAGATCAAGTGTGAAATGGGATGAATAAGCTTGGTATTTATAGAAGGTGAGGGTGTGACATGGTGGTGGTGGCCATGGGTATTGGGAAGGGACAAGGGGGATAACTTTTTTCTTTTTGGTTAATGGTTGTCTAAAGTTGGTGCTTATGTTAGGATCCCATGCAACATTAAGGATAATGGTAAGCAAAAATTCTTACATTAATATGGGTCACTAATCATTAATAATTGGGCTAATTAAATAGTCCACTAGCTAGAGTAGGGTGGGCTTAAGTCCAACAAGGTATAAAGTCCAACAAGACTAACTAGTGTGCTCTAGTAAATTACTAAGCGTAATTAAGCATCCAAAACCCCAAGTAATTGTTACTATAAAATAACAAAAGTTAAACGTGTACACAGTACGCAGTTCATTTTAAACGTCAAGTGACACTAACGGTCATAAAGGCTTCCGGGGATCAAGTTAAGTAACCTACGTACTTAAAGGCACGTTTAAACATATAAACGAAAGTAATCCACATGTAGTAAGATCCCAGAGTATAGTATAGCTCAGTACGCACAAATACGCAGTTTCATGAAAGCACAAAGCACAAAAGCAAGTCGAAAAAGTCGGGTCGTTACATGAGATGTTCAGCAATTAACTGAAAATGCTAGTATGTTTTATAAGTAACTTGTTTGTTTGAACTTTGAATACATTCACATTAAAAATAGAAACACATAGGAATATAGACAAACTTCAATTATCATACTTTTGAGATAGAATATCAAACTCTACCAACAAATAGACAAACTTCAATTATCATACTTTTGAGATTGAGATAGAATATCAAACTCTACCATCATAATTTTGAAATAGAATATAACAACGTCAAGGTGTTGGTGTATTGGTGGTGACCTGACTTCTCATAAGAGAGGTCGGGGTTTGACCCTCATGAGCTTGAGCTGCTAAATATTTTCCTTGAGGTAACTCGTCCATTTAAATGTTTAAACAATGTGAATTGAATGTTTAATGATTGTGAAAAATGTTGAGTCAAAATGGTCAAATCAGTGTGTGTTTGGGATAAATGTTTTATATATACGACCAACATTTTGTCAAAGTTGATATACGTAAAAGCCATGTTAACTGAAAGGAGTTAAAGTTGGAGTTTTTGAAGTTCTCATGAATGTGAAGGAATGGTGTACGTGAGAGATAAAGGAATAAAGATGCTTAATTAATCGTCTCGATGATCATAATGTTTATGCTGTAAAGAAATGAGGGATTGATTCTGTCTAGCGTGCTCATGTTGATATATGTCATCGTACTTTGTGATGTTACCATGTACATGTTATGAAGCTTTAAAAGTAAATATAAATTATTGTGGGGTAATCAGAAGAGTCTGATTATTTATGGGCCAAACAAAGTCAAATCTTAAAATTCCGCTGTGTTTGAGAAGATTAGAAGAGATTGAAGAACCTGAAGTCACAACAGTCATTAGTTAGGGTTAATTTGATGACTAGTGAGATTTTAAATATTGTTAAGTATAAGTCTCCGAGTATCAAAAGAGATTCTACTTAAAGGTTCAACAAATTGTATTTCTTGATAATTGTATCGACTTGCGATTATCATTTGACTATGACAAGGATAAATATGAAGAGAGAAGATATGTGTGCATCAAGAGAAAACCTCGTGAAATTGAATGTAACGCCACATCCGAGGGGAAGTATGATGACCCTCAAGGGAGTTAGTTAGTGTAGAAATCCGAGTAAAGAAGGAACATCGAACTAGGTCCTAGGGGGAGTATGTTTGTGCCTAAAAGGCCCGAGTTCGGATCAACAAATTCAAAAGAGACAATCGACCAACTGTTGGGCCAGTCGATCGACTGACTGCTCATATAAGTACATAAGGGAACTTATGTATTCATTTGTGGCGAATGATCTCCTAATCACTCACAACCCTAATATCGTTTCCTCTCCATTAACATCTGATCCAAAATCCACCCAAGTCGAAGAAACAACTCTAGGTATCGATATAATCCGGTCCGTTCGATCCGGTTTGACTAAATCGATCCCCGAAAGTCAACGATTCACTAGAACCTCGATCCAAAGATCTGAATAGCTCCAACAGTTGGTGTATTGGTGGTGACCTGACTTCCCATAAGGGAGGTCAGGGTTCGATCCTCATGAGCTTAAGCTGCCAAATATTGAGGTTACCCGCACATTTAATGGGCACCGTAGGTCTCTGACGTCTTGCGTGCGAGCCTTATTTAAGAGGGTTTTACCACACGCGATGCCCGTGTGGATTCATTGTGGGGGTTTCCTCCTGAGGGGCGGTAGGACTGTAATGTTCGTCCCACGAAATGATCGGGTGGATGGGTTCCGGCATCGCATTCAAACCTCTGTCAGTGAATCCTAACCGTCGTTAAAAAAATATAAAGTAACATCACTAAAAAATAGCCTTATATTACACCTTCAATAACTCCATAGTTTAATCCAAACCACAAGTATCCAATGCGGCGATGGTGTGTGAAGAGTTTCCTCTTAACGCGTGTGTGAGTGACAAATGAGAGAATTCGATATCGATATCGACGTTAAAAAGAACTATCTGTATGTAATAATGAATGTACTATTGATACAAAAATAATGCTATAAGATATAAGACTAAATTACTCAGTGAGCTTAATTATTGAATAACTAAAAGGTAGAAGGGTTTTTTTTGTTTGGGCAAAAAGAATTATGCTGATGCCAAGGTTCGAAGTCGTGACCTTGCGTCGATAAAGGGAATTATTGAATAACTCTCTTTCAGATTTGGCTACCAAATAAAAACCCAACAGATGTTATCTTCTCCTCATATAACTATAACTAGAAGAATATCAAACAAACATAACGTAATCAATCGGTTTATATCACCAATCAATCATCAGTAGACAAAATAATTTAATATATTATCTTTAATCTTTAATTATTCTTTGAAAAAAATAAAATCAAAAGCATGCTTTGAACCAAACTAGTGTTCGAACCCTCGCTTCGCGCCGGGGTTCGGTTTTCAATGTATTATATTGCGTTTAGTTTGTAAAATTATTTCGTGGCTAACGATGATATCGTTGAAGCGCAACTCGAGTCGAACTAAAAGGTATAATCCGTGAAAGATTTAAATGTTATTTTAAATTAACAACATATGCACATCTCCGCGTTTCACTATGGAATTGTCGACTTTTAAAAATTTAACGCAAAATCGACGTGTATGAAAAGTACCTCAAATATTTAGCGTTTTTTAAAAAGCGTCTGTATTGCGTATAGTTAGTGACAGTGTGCTCCTAAAATTATTTCGAGTTTAACGATGGTGTCAGAAAAATTTAACTCGTTGCGAGCGAGAAGATATGGCCCGTTGAATATTTGGGTGGAGTTTATTTAATTTTTTTATGAAAATGAGTATTTGACACTATACCCCCTGTTTGGGGGGTCGATTTTAATATTTGAACAAACTATGGGGCCTTTTTTAAAAAAAAGGTGGAAAGGGGAAAAAAAGTGAAAGGACGAAAGCGCCCCTGGTGACTATTAATCGTTTTTGTCTATTAGGTAGTATATAAAGTATGTGGTCGATTTATAATGAATGAGAAGTTTAATGGTTAAAGTATAAAATGTTAAAAGTTTGTGGTAAGTTTATAAAAATCATAAAGTTAACGATTATATATTTTGGGGCTAAAATGTAAGTAAGTAAAAAATTGGGGGTAGTTTGTGAAACTTGTAAGGTTTACTATTCACTTTGGCTATACGTAGATATAACTAGTTTACGAACCCTCGCTTCGCGCCGGAGGTTCGGTTTTCAATGTATTTTAATGCTTTTAGTTTGTAAAATTATTTCGTGGCTAACGATGATGTCGTTGAAGCGCAACTCGAGTCGAACTAAAATGTATAATCCGTGAAAGATTTAGCGTTTTTTAGCGTGTATGAAAAGTACCTCAAATATTTAGCGTTTTTTAAAAAGATTCCATTTTGCGTATAGTTAGTGATATTGTGTTCCTAAAATTATTTCGAGTTTAACGATGGTGTCGGAAAAATTTAACTCGTTGCGAGCGAGAAGATATGACCCGTTGAATATTTGGGTGGAGTTTAGTTAAGATTTTTTATGAAAATAGTTATTTGACACTTTACTCCCCTGTTTTGGGGGGAGGTTTTAATTTTTGAACAAAGTTTGGAGATTTTTTTGGAAAAAGGAAAAAAAAAGGTGAAAACAAAAAAAAATAAAAAAAATAAAAAAAGGTGAAATGACGAAATATATTATATAATATTATTATAGTTATAATACGGGGAGGCGAGTCGGGTCGGGGTAAAGGGGTAGGGTTGGGGAGTGTTTTGTATTTTCTTGAGGGTGTGAGGTTTTTTTAGGAAAATTGGGAAGGGGCCGATTCGTACTTTGAATAAAGTTTGAGAGCGTTAGTGTGGAATTGAGATAGTCCAAAGAGTACTATTCATTTATTTTTTTCTTGAAGGTGTGAGGGTTTTTTAGGAAAATTAGGAAAGGGTCGATTCGTAATTTGAATAAAGTTTGAAGGCGTTAGTGTGAGATTGAGATAGTTCAAATAGTACTATAGGAAAAGGTCGATTCGTAATTTGAATAAAGTTTGAGGGCGTTAGTGTGAGATTGAGATAGTTCAAATAGTAATATTAATTTGGACTATCTCAATGTATAATATAATTAGTGTAGGTCCCACATGAACGAATAGAAAAGCCAATCAAACACTACCACTTTCCGCCTCCTCCAATCAACACTTCGCTCTCGCCGGAATATTTATATTTTCTCAGAGAGAGAGAGAAAGTAACCGCCGGCGATGTCTCCTCCTCCGCCTAATGAAGATGACGTCATAAGCCAACACGACTCATCATCAATTCCTCAAAATCGTCCCATTTCTACTATCGTTATCATCATCGGTACTTTTTTATTCTCTTCCTCCGTATATATAAAAGTCTATCTGTATGTATTCATTCGCATTCGCACTAGTAGGTTTTACTAAATTATTAATTAATTAATTTAATATTGTTTGATCGAGTAGCTATGCAGACTGAAGCATTACCTCTTGTTGATTCCTTTCAGCTTACCGAAGACTTGAATTCACTGTTCGTTCTCTCTCTCTCTCTCTCTTTTCACTATAATACTATAATTTTCCCCCAATTTCTATTATGTATGCCATTTTTAGGGTTCTAAGTGCTATGTTATCATGAAATTAGGATTAACCTTGGATTAGCTGATTTTAGGAGCTTATTAGTGTAAGCTAATAAGTTCAATCAAGTGTTTGTATAAATTTTATTATAGTAAAAAATGCTTATGTTTGTGTTATGTGTCCATCTGTATGTTTGAATGTAATTTGAAAACCTAATTGTTGCAGATTTCCTATTGGAACGCCTTGGGTACGTTACCACGGTACTTACAAAGGTTTGAATATTAATATCATTTGGCCAGGGAAGGATGCTGTTTTAGGTGAGTGTGTGTGCTGGTTGTTATTTTAATCGGTTACATTTAACGTTGTATAATGTATAATTTGGTTGTTGGAGCACTTTGTTCAACTAGATTTAGGTTTGTGTTAATTCATATAGTTAAATATAGTCATGTGACTATTTACAGTATGTATTTTATCCATGTAAATAACAACTTTTGGAGTTATTTGTTCCTCAGGGGTTGACAGTGTTGGTACCGTTTCTGCATCACTTGTGACTTATGCTGCTATACAGGCATTAAAACCGGACCTCATTATAAATGCTGGCACTGCTGGTGGTTTTAAGGTATGAATGTTATGCGTATTATGTTTATATTTTACTCGCATAAATGAATCTGCAGATAAATGTGTGGGATATGGATTGTTGTTTGATATAAGTAAATAAGCTATGGATGTTTGCAGGCAAAAGGAGCTTGTATTGGTGATGTGTATGTTGCATCAGAAGTTGCTTTCCATGATAGAAGGATACCAATCCCTGTAAGATAATAATAATTTTTACTATTAAAACAATGCAGTGAACAATCTCATTACATTTTGTAGTTTGTTTTCTTGTGTGTAACCGTGATTATATTCTTTCAGGTTTTTGATCTCTACGGGGTTGGTTTGAGAAGAGGATGCTCGACGCCAAATCTGGTGAAGGAGCTTGAATTTAAGGTTAATGCTTTTGTAAAATTTGCTAGTGCCTGATACTTTAAAATCCCTCTATTGTTCTAATCCCTAGTTTATTTCATATAATTCTCAATATCTCCCCTTTTTAAGAAGTAGAGCGCTCATATTAGGCTTTATTACATGTTCTTTAATTGGAATTTTGATCTTAATTTTTAGCAATGTTGTAAACTGCGGACGTCTCGGCTCACTAGTTGGTTTGGTGACTAGCCCATCCTGTTTTACCCAAAAACCTTTAATTAGTCAGTTGGCGCTAAAAGTCAGGTTAAAGTCAGTCAAATTCGTTCTGAATATTTCTGAGTCGGGTCCGAGTTGGTCAAAGTAAAGGTTGGTCAAATTTAGGTCAAAATTGTAATATATATTTTTATATGAGCAGATTTTGTGCCCTCTACATATGTTTGAAATATGTATGTGTAATCTATATGTTAAATACATATACACATATTACTAAAAGTCAACGTTAGTCAACGTCCAACTCGACCGACTAGTCATTTCAAAGCACCAACCGACTTGTCTCCGTCTCGCGACTTTTCTAACCTTGCTTCTTAGATCATGCAAGGCTTTGATTCCAGACAATAGGCAATGAAGGAACACATTAGTTACTTGAATATAGAAGAATCATACAATTTGCTTTAGTTATGGCAACTTGAATGATGAAATAAGTTGAACAAACACTTCCATGACATCATTACTTTTTTGATTATTGATATAAGGACGGTGTATATCCCTTTGAGTTTTGACCCCACATCTTTATTTCTAACTGTTTTTCAGGTTGGTAAACTGTCTACCGGAGATTCATTGGATATGACCCCACATGATGAAGCTTCCATACTTGCAAATGATGCCGTCGTCAAAGACATGGAGGTAACGTATTTTTTAAAATTATCATGAAACCTTTATGGAATTTTATTAAGTTATCACTTATCAGTTAGATAATACGTAGTATAATCCAACTGTAAAACTTGTAATATACTCTCAGGGAGCTGCTGTGGGTTACGTAACGGATCTTTTGAAAGTACCAGCAATTTTTGTAAAAGCGGTTACTGATATTGTTGATGGAGACAAACCGACATCTGAAGAATTTCTAAATAATTTATCAGCAGTGACTCTTGCACTCGGCAAAGCAGTCACTCAAGTAGTTGATTACATTAGTGGAAAGTCCATCTCAGAACTCTGAAAACGATATGTTCACTACATTTTGGGTGAAACGTGACATGAACATGATGAAATAAAGGACACTGGCCTTAGTAGTTTTGTTGGGCATATATGTATTCACGGTTACTAGCATTTGTCGTAAAGAAAAAAAAAATGGATGTCTACGTATCTAAAAACCCTTTTTGGTACAATAGCTTATTTATGTTTGTAATTGAAGTGCTATTCGTTTGTAAACCCAAAAATCCTCTCTCTTGTTTTTTCAATTGATATGCTCAATATGGCTCTCTTGGATGCAAATGTACATCAATTTGTCAACGCCGTATATAATAAGTACAAAAGTCGTCTTATTGAGGATATGTTTACTTGAGTTTTTGTTTTTTGTTCTCCTTTACTATAGATGCACAAAAACCGGATCCGGACCGGATCTGGATTTAAAAAAACCGGACAAAAAAAAACCGGATTTTTCCGGATCCGGTTCCGGTTCCGGATCCGGTTCTCGGGGTCAGTTTTTTTTCGGATTTTTTTTCGGAATCGGATTTTTTTCGGATCTTGACCGGATTTTTTTCGGACTAAGATCTTTGTCGGATTTTGTTTTTTACCGGTTATATTTTTACCGGTTCGATTTTTATAACTTTTGAACAACAATAATATAATCAATATAAACAAAATGTATAACGCTTAAACAATTATAAATAATATAACAACATTTTTATTCAAATGATTAACCACTATAGATAATATAAATAACAATAACAATACATTTATTTGAACGATACAAGTTACAACTATAAGAATACAAAAGTTAATACATTATTCGAGCTTCGGCATGGCCGTCACCCGATAATGTATTACGAGCAAAGTATATTGAGCTTCAGCATTGCCATCACCCATTATACATTACTCGTCTTGCCTTCGTCGTTCGAAATATTCTTCACTTGCTTCAAATTCGGGGTCATCAACCGCAAATGTTCGTTGGTAATTTGCAATATATTCTTCCATGTTAATGGGATCATATTCACCTTCCTCCACTTCGGTCTCGGTATTTCCTTCGGTTGATGAAGGTGATAATCCCGCTTCTATTTCTTCTATCTCTATAAAATCTTCAACGTCATTATCTAACGGACATTCTAATGACGTTTGATATTGTATCCTATCTACCCCGTCCAAATAATCCTTCAAACATACGCATACTTCCACGGCTTGGGGGGTAAGTCTTGACCTTCTTTCCGAAATAATTCGACCGCTAAGAGAAAAAGCCGATTCGGAAGCTACGGTTGAAGCTTGAACGGCTAATAAGTCACGAACCATAGCGGATATTATTGGATAGGTGTCTTCTTTTGTTTTCCACCAAGCCAAAACATCAAAGTTGTGAAATTGTTCGGGATTCATGTTAAGTGCAAAGTTTCCAATTTTGTAATTTCCCAACTCGCTTGTGGGTGCCGATGTTCGGGCACGTTTCGAAGCGTCTTCACGTAATTGGTTAAAAAGACTAATATTAAGGTCTCGGGCCCTTATCCGCTCTCAAATTGGTCAACAATTGGGTTTGATTGTCGACCATAAGTTGTTGCATAAATTGAAAATAATTGCTCAAAGGTGTTATTAAATGCGAATATTTGGTTGTTTATATAGTTGGGTTCGTCGTCTTCGGGACCATGAATACAATCCAAATTTTGATATATTGTTGTCATCAAAAGTTCCACCCCATTAAAATTGATTTTCGGGTCAAGTGCGGCCGCAAATAAAAAAAACTTTAGGTATTGTTCCAAAATATTTTTTTAGTTTTTTTTTTCTTATGTGAAAAACGGTTTGTCTAAAAATACGATTATTTGAGTTCGCAAATTCGTTAATTTTTTCCGTCATTATATAAAGTTGTTGTAAAACTAGTGAGCTAGTTGGGTAATAAACACCCGAAACTTTTGTCGTTGCCTCTTTAAAAACTTGTAAAAAATTTGTTAATGCTTCCAAGTCATCTCATTCGTCGTTATCAATCGGTTCGGAATATCCCTTTCTAATTAGTCTACTATTAAAACCGATTAAAGTTTCTTTTTGTCGTAATATATTTTCAAACATAAGACAAGTAGAATTCCACCTAGTATTATTATCAAAATAAGGACCTAACCAAGTGCCATTACAAGTTTTAACAAAATTTTTATAGTTTTTATGTCGTTTGTTGCTCGTACGATATATCGTTACTAATAATTTTCTAAATTTATCTTTTAACGAACTACAATAAGTTAAACAATCTTGAACGGCCAAGTTTATAATATGAGCAACATAACGTGTATGTATAAACGCACCATTTAAAACCGGTTGCATTCGTATTTTTAACATATCCATGGCACTAGTATTATTAGAAGCATTATCTAGCGAAATAGTAAAAACTTTATCGATTAAATTATATTCAATCAAAGTGTCTTGTATAATTTTTCTTAAATTATTACCATTATGCGGATAAGCAAATAATTTAAAAGCGATAGTCCGTTTCATTAATAACCACGAATCGGGATGAAACCAATGAGCGGTAACGGCTAAATAAGAATTTGTCGTTCCGTGTGGTGCGGTCCAAACATCACAAGTTATAGAAACTTTATGTTTATATGTTCGAAAACCTTCAATTATATCATTTTTAGCTTTTTTCCATAATTTAAAAGCGTCACTGTTGAGTCCCCAAAATAATTAAGGATTTAATTATGACAAAACAATATTTATTTGCACTAAAGTGTTATGTGCAGCCAGCACACGTTTGTTTATGTATAGTCAGCTAATATAGCTGTGTCGAGTGTTTAGTATGCTGCCTAGTCTATCAGCACAAGGTAGATATGTTTTCTTCGAATCAGCACAGGATGTGCACCCAGCAAATCAAGAATATCAAGTGACTCAGCATATGAAGGACCAGTAAGTCTGGATATTAGCATACAACACAAGACAGCCATGCTCCATTACAAGCATGGTAGTTTCCCAGAGTGGTCTACATCAACGCACTATTCAACAGAAGTCGAAGACAAAGTTGAACAGAAAAGGACAGGAGTCGGCGGCTGACAAGTGACCTTACAAGACCACGTGGGAATGCAGAAGTGGAACGCATGTGCAGACATGTGTTATACTTTAATCATACCTAGGGAACACAACATTCCATTTGTTTAAATCAAATGGTAGTGCCAAACCGAATGGGTGTGTTCCAGCAAATAGCTACCTAAGAGGAAAGAAGGAAAGCACGCCTTCTGACACAATTGTCCCCACAAGTACAAAGCATCCAATGTACTAGTGGACAATAGACTAATTACACAGTTAATAGAACTACTATATATATTGTAGTATCCACTATTGTAAAAAGTAGTGGTGTGGGTTTATCTGTTAGAGTCAAAACCGTGTAATAGCTTTAGTTTATCTCTTAGCTATAATCTAGGTAATCTGTATCAACCAACTATCATTTCCGCCAAGGATAGTTGTGATTCTTTCTGATTTAATCAATAAAGAATAACAGTTGAAAATTACCTGTGACTCTATCTTATTTACTACAGAATACTAAACGTGATTAACTGACTAGTTAATTAAGAAAAGAATTGTATTCACCCCCCCTCTACAATACTCCTGTTGTTATTAAGGGACCAACAACTGGTATCAGAGCTTCAGTCTTGATAATTAATATCTTGGATCTGAATTCTCTTATGGCTTCGTATTCAAACTCAGCTTACCTTGAGAATGGCTCGTCTAACAGACCACCTAAGTTTGATGAAGATGAGTATGAAACCTGGAAGGCAAGGTTCATGCTCCATCTTGAGTCTGTGGATTCACTCATGCCTGGAATTGCCAAAAATGGCCCTTTTGTTCCCACTGAGACAGTTGGTAGTGCACCAGCAACAGCTGACACTCCTGCCATCCCTGGCAGAGAGGTTATTCTCACTCCCTCTAGATGGGATGATGAGGATAAACGTCGAGTTGGTCTTGACCCTAAAATCAGAACCTTGTTAGCCATAACTTTGCCTAACCCACTGTTCAAACTGATCAAGGGAAAAGAAAATGCTAAGCTTATGCTTGACTACCTAGATGTCACCTATGAGGGTATGGGAGAAGTTAGGCAGAACAGGATGATTGCTCTTAAAAGAGAATATGAAATGTTCTTTGCCTATAAGAATGAAACCCTTAAGCAAACCTTCATTAGGTTTAACTCTTTGATAGCAGACCTGACCACTTTAAATGTAACCTACACTGAATTTGAACAAGTGAACAAATTCATTGATGCACTGCCATCTAAATGGAAACCTGTTACTGACCCATTAAGAACCACACAGACCCTAAAGAACTTTAACCTGTCTTCTCTCTACAGTTCCCTTTGGAATCATGAGAAGGCAGAAGCCAAGTTTGAACTTAACATGAAGGAAAACTTTAGGTCTGCCCCCACCACTTCAAAATCATCTAAAAATGATGATGCTGCTCTTATTGCTGCTGCTAAATGGAAGAAAGCTCAAAAAGCTTTACTGGTTCAAAAGTTACTGGCAGAACAAGAGTCAGCTGATAGTGTTGAGGAAAGTGGTACTGGGTCTGAAGAAAGCAGTACAGATGAAAGTGATGTAGAAGGGTTTGCTGAAGGTATGGCTCTGCTGGCTAGGCAGTTCAAAAGGTTCAATCGTAGTAGAACCAGCAAGTCATACAAATGGAGCAAAAAGCCAAATGCCAGGTACAACAGCAAGTCAGTCAAGGGTCCTAAATCTGAGTGCTTTAATTGTGGGAAGGTTGGACATTTTGCTGCTGAATGCATGTCCAAGAAACCTTCCACGTCACATGCTAACACTTTCTCAAAAGCTGATAAGTACAAAAACAAGTACAAAGCTATGAAAGCTCAGATGAAGGAAAGTGCAAAGACTGACAAGAAGGGTAAACAGCCAGAAAAGGTTCTAGTTGCTGAACATCATGACTGGGATGAAGCCAGCACGTCCTCATCTTCTGATAGTGATACTGATGATGATGGTGCTGGTTATGCTACTGGTAAAAAGCTGTGTTTGATGGCCAAAGAGGTCGAGGAGTCTGATGAGGATGATGGTAGTAGTACGTTTTTGGCTGATATGAGGGAAGCTGATCAAAACAGAGACTCTCCTCAATGGAAAACTGAAATGATGTATAAGGTTGATAATTTTCGAACTTATACTGATGATGAAAAAGCTGAAATGTTTGACTACCTAAGAATTGATTTATGCAGAAGCTGCAAACGTGAAGAGAGTTTGAAATCTAATAACAAATCTTTAAATGAAAAACTCAAAGGCAAAAATGATGAAATTAAGATCTTAAAAGATACAATTTCCAAACTTGAAAAACAAAACTTTGCTTTAGAAACTCTTCACGTTGAGGCAGCAGAAGTCAAGACCCAGCTGGACAATCTCAAAAGAGTTGTTGCTTCATGGTGCACATCTGCTCAACGCACAGCTAAATGTGTTAATGAGCAGGTGCCTGCCCAAGTTCAAGCCTTCTTTGCTGGTGACTATGCTGCTGCTGCCGCTATTGCAGAAGTTACTTTCATGGACCCGACTCTTGAAACTGATCCTGAAGCTGTCTTGCCAAATACTTTTGCCAAGATAGTTGAAGGTAAAAAGGTTGTGACAAACAAATTTGTTAGACCTACTGTGTCCCCACCACCTGCCATGAAAGAAATTTTGGAGGATGAAGTTAGAGCAAGAGAAGCCAGTAACTCAATTGATGAGACTACTGACCCCTCAAGCATCCACTACATGACTCCGAAAGAAAGACGTATTAAAAGGGAAATCACTGAAAACAATTTGAGAAAAGTTAAACCAACTGATTCCCCTTCGTGTTCGAGTTCTACCAGTGCTAAGCCAGCTGATGACCAATCTACTGGTCACCCAGTAGCTGCAGACAAGCCAGTGAAACGAAATACTGGCAAATCTAAGGCAGCAGTTAAGATACCTACTGGTTCATCAGCATCAGAAGACAAGCCAGCAACTTCCCACGCTAACTTGTCAAATGATAAAGAAAAGACAGTTCGCCATGGTCATGGTACTGGTTCCAAAAGGAAAGCTGCCCATAAGGGAAAAGCAAAAATTGACTCGACTGATGAGCTGTCTATCACTGAGATAATGACAGCCAAGCTTGACCAGCTAATTGAGGCAGTAATTAAAAGTCGACCCGATCCTACTGCCCTTATTAGATCTGTGAATGACCAGCCACAAAAGCCAAAAGTAAGAAAATGCTACAAATGTGGCAGCAAAGCTCACCTGGCTAACCAGTGTACTCAAACCCAAACCCCATCTGCTGCTTCTTCTAGCAAGCCAGTAGAAAAGAAGAAGTCATCAAAGGTGACTCCTTCAGAACCCATCCTTGGATGGGTTCCCAAAAAGAACTAATCTCTAAGTTATTGTGCAGGGCATTCAAAACAAGCAAATCTGGTATCTCGATAGTGGTTGTTCGAGACATATGACCGGAAGTAAGTCCCTGCTGATGGACTATCAGGAAAAGGATGGTCCAGTTGTTTCGTATGGAGATAATTCGTTGGGTTACACAAAGGGTTTTGGTACTTTGACAAATGGGAATGTCACGTTCTCAAATGTTGCATATGTAGTTGGGCTTAAACATAACTTACTCAGCATAAGCCAACTGACAAGCAAGAATAAGATAGTCCAATTCAGAAAGAAAATTGGTACTATTTTTGATAAGACAGGGAAGCCACTGCTGACTGCAAAACGTCATGAAAACATGTATCAAATTGACATGAACACAGCAGTCACAACAACTGATACTTGTTTCTATTCGAAGGCAGCAGACAACCTGAAGTGGTTATGGCACAAGAGACTCTCACATCTCAACTTCAAAGATATTCACAAATTATCCAGTAGAAGTTTGGTGTCTGGGCTACCCACAATGTCTTATGTGAAGGACAGATTGTGTCCTGGTTGTGAAAAGGGAAAACATCACCATGCCTCGTTCAAATCAAAGCAAATCTCATCTGTTGAGAAACCATTTCACTTACTTCATATGGATCTATTTGGTCCAGTGAATGTGGCCAGCTGTAGTGGGAAGAAGTATACACTGGTTATTGTTGATGAATACTCGAGATACACTTGGGTGTTCTTTCTAAGGCAAAAGAGTGAAGCTGCTGATGAAATCATCAATTTTATCAAAAGAATGGAGCTTTTGAATGGGCAACTGGTGAAGCAACTAAGAAGTGATCATGGTACAGAATTCAGAAATGCTACATTAGAAGAATTTTGTGCTGACAAAGGTCTTTCCCAAAATTTCTCTGCTGTGAGAACACCTCAGCAAAATGGTGTTGCAGAAAGAAGAAACAGAACTCTCATTGAAGCAGCAAGATCTATGTTGGCTGAGTCTGGGTTGAAGAATTCCTACTGGGCAGAAGCTGTGAATACTGCCTGTTTTACCCAGAATAGATCTCTTATTGTGAAAAGACATCAGAAAACTGCTTATGAAGTTCTCAAAGGAAGAAGACCCTCTATTTCATTTCTTCATGTATTTGGCACTCCCTGTTACATTCTAAATAATAGGGATCAGCTGGGCAAATTCGATGCTAAAGCTGATGAAGGTATATTCCTTGGATATTCCAACATGTCAAAGGCATATAGGGTCTACAACAAAAGAAGAGGTTGTTTTGAAGAATCCATCAATGTTACATTCGATGAAACTGCCTCTGCTTCATCTACTGATCGTGAAGATGAAGTGTTACTGTTTGAAGAGCCTACTCAGCAAGCTCTTGATGATGAAGAGCCAGCAGCACAACCCTCACCAATCCATGCTGCTGGGTTCTCTGATGATGAAATGGAACATTCTGTTCCATCTGTGTCTAAACCAAGTGGACCTACTGGCTCTACTGAAGTGCTGCAACTTGAGCCTAGGTCTGCTGGTTCTGAGAGATCACAAGCTGGTACTGATTCTACTGATATTGATCAGCAACCTTCTGTTGCTGCTCACTCATCTGAACCAGCTGATGATCAAGATGCGGTGTGTTCTACAACCAGCTCACCTGTTCATAACACCAAATGGACAAGGGAGCATCCGATTGAGCAGATTATTGGTAATCTTGCGAGTGGTGTTAAAACACGGAGGCATGCTACCAGTAACTTTTGTATGCATGTTAATTTTGTGTCTACCATTGAGCCCACGTGTCCTGAGGAAGCACTTCAAGATCCTAGCTGGGTTGGTTCAATGCAAGAAGAAATTACTCAGTTTGATAGGAACAAAGTGTGGACATTGGTACCTGAACCTGAGGATAAGACAAAGAAGATCATTGGTACTAAGTGGGTATTTAAAAACAAGATGGATGAAGATGGTGTCGTTATCAGAAACAAAGCAAGATTGGTTGCTCAAGGGTTTAGACAGGAAGAAGGATTGGATTATGGGGAAACTTATGCACCAGTGGCTAGGATGGAAGCTATCAGATTGTTCTTAGCATATGCTGCTAGGATGAACTTTAGAGTATTTCAGATGGATGTTAAATCTGCATTTCTGAATGGGAAGCTGCAAGAAGAAGTTTATGTCAAACAGCCTCCTGGTTTTGTAAGCAGTAAATATCCAGACCATGTCTACAAGTTAGACAAAGCTCTTTATGGCCTTAAACAGGCTCCAAGAGCATGGTATGAGACACTTCATGTGTATCTCACTGGTATAGGTTTTAAAGTTGGAACAATTGATACCACTCTATTCTCAAAAGAGATAGATGGTGATCTCTTGTTGGTACAGATATATGTGGATGATATTATTTATGGTTCTAAAAATGAAAAACATTGTCAAGATTTTTCAAAACGTATGTCAAAGGCATATGAAATGAGTTTACAAAGAGATCTGCAATACTTTTTAGGATTGCAGATCAAACAACTTGATGATGGAATATTCATAAGTCAAGATAAATATATCAAAGATATGTTAAAGAAATTTGGTCTGACCTGTTTAAAAGACATAGGGACTCCAATGGCAGCATCCATTAAAATAGATGCTGATCCAAATGGTGAACCAGTCAATATCACTGAATATAGAGGTATGATTGGATCCCTACTTTATCTCACAGCCAGCAGACCAGATATTATGTTCGCCACATGTCTCTGTGCCAGATATCAAGCTGATCCTAAAGAGTCACACTTGCTGGCAGTAAAAAGAATATTCAGATACCTAAAAGGTACTGCTAAACGTGGTCTTTGGTATCCCAAAGACCAGGATTTTGAACTAATTGGGTATTCAGATGCTGACTTTGCAGGGTGTAAAATAGACAGGAAAAGTACTACTGGTGGGTGCCAGTTACTGGGTAGTAGGCTAGTCAGCTGGACAAGCAAAAAGCAAAATACTGTGTCCACATCCACTGCTGAAGCAGAATATGTCTCTGCTGGTAGTTGTACTGCTCAAGTACTGTGGATGCAAAGCCAGCTAAAGGACTATGGTGTTCATGTTACAAAAACTCCAATCTACTGTGACAACACCAGTGCAATTGCTATCACCAACAATCCTGTGATGCACTCAAGGACTAAGCACATCGATGTTCGGTATCATTTCATAAGGGATCATGTTCAAAAGGGGGATGTTGAGTTACATTTTATTTCTACAGACCAGCAATTAGCAGACCTATTTACAAAGCCATTAGATGAGAAACGTTTTAACTATCTCATCTCTGAGCTGGGTATGCTTGAGCTTTAAATAAAAGACAACTTTTGTTGGTGTGCTGGCTCTACAACGTGTAGGGCAAACCAGTAAGTCACATTTATTTACTTACTGCCTACATGTCAAACAACCAGCACAGCAAGGTCTTTTATATTTTGGTTACTTAAATGTTTTAAATGAAATAATAAATAGCTCTCCAAATTTAACGATTCCTTAAAACTGGAAACTCATTTACTTCCAATGATTTAAATTAAATTCATGACATATTAAATGTAACAAAAGTATTTTGTATTTAATACAAAAAATTATTTTTGAGGTTTTAAATCAATTTGTTTGAAATAAAATCTGATGCATTTAATGCTGTATGGGAGTAATGAGTGTTTAAGCCGTATAAATGTCATGTCAACCGTCTGTCTCCCTTTGAAAACGTGCCAGTCTGTCACATCTGCCCACGCGCCTGCAGATGACAGTAATTTTCTCTCTCCTGCACTTTTTCACCCACTCACAACGGATAAAAGTGTGTTTCATCTTACAAAATAACCTTCGGTTATTCATTGTTCAAAATACACACACTTTTACTCTCAAAATCTTTTCAATCTTCAAATCTTCATCCTACACTCATCAATGGCAGAACAACAACAGCAATCACCACGTGCTGCAAGCCAGCAAGAGGAACAACAGCAACAACAACCTCAAACAGTCGAACCACAACCTGCCCCACAACCGGCACCGGCACCGGAGGAACCGGTGGTTCAAGAACACGTCGTTCAAGGACCACTGTTCAATCTCCACCCCAACCTAATTAGGGCTCCAAATGCACCTGATCACTCTCTGATTCGCCTATCTAGAGGCAATGCTGCACATGCCCTCTCTATTCCCAAATCGAAGGTTAACAAAGGGTATGAGGCCCTCATCGAATACATTCGTCAATCACCTTTGGCAAGAGCCATCACCGGTGTACCTTCCCGATTCTATGCTGCCTGTTTGGCACGATTTTGGTATACTGCCACTGTTGCCACCACTCCCGGCAACGTTCCATGTATTCGTGGCATGGTGACTGAAACCCTAAATTGCTCTGTCACCGTCGAAGCTATTAGACGTGCTCTTCAATTGCCCGGTGGACCATTTGTTGCTTCACCTACTAGTGACGAATTAAGAAGGGAGGTGTTGGAGACCATTGGGTTTGCTGGACCAGTGGCACATACACCGTTGAGAAAGCATATGCCACCTCTGTGGTACTACTTCTTTGGGTTGATGACTCAGTGCATGAGTCAAAAGTCAGGAAGCTTTGACCAATGCTCAGATTTTGAGCTCAAGCTTGGTCATGGGTTGTTGTTCAACAGGAACATCGATTACGCCCTTGAAATTTATTTGAGGCTAAGGGAAATGGTGACTGCTAGAGTAAGAACCAACTTGATTCCATTTCCACGATTCTTAAGCCTGGTATTTGAAAGTGAACTGGGTGAAGCTTATCAGCAAATTGCTGATCAATCATTTGAGGTCCCAGTAAAACAAGGGGGTATGCCAAAGGATGTACCTGCTGCTCCATATGCTGAGTTGACACCAGCAATGAACGAGTATCTTGCTGCTCGTCGTGGAGCCACCCAATCGACTGCCTCTGGTTCTGCACCAGCTGAGGGGGAGGGTCCTCAGCGAAAGCCAGCAACGCGAAGGAAGCAGCCAGCTACCTCAACTAGTACAGCCACCGTCTCATATACTGGTAAAGCAGTAGTTGTATTAGAATCTAGTGCTCTCTTATCATAAAGAACAGCCCTAGTCTTATATACTGACTACCCATTTCTAGTGTTGGAATCCGTTGCTCATCTATTTCTTGGTAACAGGCAAACCTAAGCGTGCTAAAGCTGGCTCCAAGCGAACCACAGGGGAGATTGCACCAGTCTCAGCTGCTGCTCCTGCAAAGGATGTAGCTATGGAACCTGGTGCGTTTCTAGACCAAACAGCAGATCAATCTAAATTAATTGAAAAATTTTTAACTGCTGACTTGAAAAATGTTGAGGGAGTTATCGGTATAACCCTAGCTCCCAAACTGACTGGTTTTAAAACTGGTGTCAAGAAGAGTAGCAACCCATACTCGTCTAACCAGGCACTTCCACATTTTTCTGAAATGAACTTATTGCAATACTCTCTGCTGACAGTACAACCAGCAGAGAACATAACTGACCCCCAAAGCAGGCTTGAGCTGGGTCTTCATCGTGTTGAACCAGCTCAGGTGACTGCACAGCCAGTATGTTACTCGGATACTGATAAGAGTCGCACTCCTACATCATTACCAGCCAGATCTCTTACACTATCTGGGTCAACATGTGTTGCCAATGAGTCAGCAGAGTCACCGCTGTACTTACAGACACCTTCTTCTGTCTCATTCGAAGGGCTGACCAAATCAAAAGTCTGTCCCCAGAGACCAAAAACAGAGGCAATTGTTGAGTCAAATTTATTTGGTTCTACAGTTGCTAACATAACTTGTTCTATTGTTTCAGTTCTTAGCAGGGTAGATGAACAGGCAGAGGGGGAGCAAAATAAAGATGTCGTTATTCCTACTGGTGATATTGCTGCCTCTGCTACTGGTGTTGGTGCCACTGATTCTGTTACTGGTGGTGGTGATGCTAGTACTGTTGATTCTGCTGCTGCTGGTGTGGAAGATGTTATCATGGAAGAACCTCCTGTTCTTGAGAAGGTTATTGACAATATTGTCAAGGATGTTCTTCTTGATGAACCTGTCACCCAACCAAGAGTGGACCCTGCATTAATGTCTGATGAGCCTGCTGATTCTTCTGATTCTTCTTCTATGGAACGTCAAGTTCTTACAGAATCGGCAGTTCGTCATCCTATTGGTCCGATTTTGGTTGCTACTGAGCCAACCGCTGAGGTTGCTGATGTTAAGGATGCTGGTACCTCTGCTGACACAACGATTGATTCGACTAAGGCTTCTGTTACTGAGGAAACAAAGCCATATGTTGTGCAGGTACCAGATCCAGATGAAGTTGTTCCTAACTTCATTTTCAAGGGAGCTTCAATTTCTCCCAAGATTGCTATGCTGGTCGATCAGCTGACCCTTGATCCCGAATCTGCGATAGTCTCAGCCAGCAGATTACCTCGTGAAGAGATGGTTGAGCTATTATCTCAGCTTGATAGACCAGCTAGAGAAGAAATTTATGAGAGGATAGCCCTGCTGGAGCAAATCAATGAACAGCCTTACTATCATGTTTTTGGTATGGCTCCAGCTGCTTCGCCATTTCCTGGTACATGGAGGCCTCTCAAGTTTGTCATCGATCCTGCTACTGGTAAGTGTGTTATGCAAAATGTCCCTGATTCGCCAGTACCTTCTTCTTCCTCAGCTTCTTCCTCCTCATCTTCTTCTGATGAGGATGCTGATGAAGGTACTGGTAAGGGCGAACCAGTCACTCATGATAACGTGACTGGTTCCAAAGACAAACCAGTGGATCTTACTGATGACAATGCTGATAGTAATGCTGACAAGGATATCAGTGGTTCTAAGCCTTCGGGCGAAGGTAAAAACGATGGTGATCATGATGATGAGTCAGCTCCTGACCTTCCATCTCCACCACCCCACGGTGATACTCCTCTGTTAGCTTGTGCTGACCAACCTTCAACCTCTGCATACTTAAAGTTCAATGCAGATGAGGTTGCTGATATTTCCACCTTTGCTGTCTATAAGACACTGCAAGGGATCACACCAAATTTGGAGGAAACTATTCGCAGAGCTATTGTTGATAGTGTCTCTGCTGCTGTCAGATCTGCTGGAGAGGCTGTTACAACTCCTATTGATCTTAAACTCCAGCAGCTGTGTGCTTTTGCTGATGTGGCAGTCGAAGCTATCACAAAGCACCATGAAGATGAAGAGGAGCTTCAAAGGCGAATCATCTCTCACAATGAATACTGTGAAAATATCACCCGACTCCAAGCTGATTTGGATGCTGCTAACCGCAGAAATACTTTCTTAAATGAGGAGAACAGGGTGTTACACGAGAGATTGGAATCGCAGGAAGCTCAAATGGCTAACATGATTCCTGCTGCTGCCTATGTTCAGATGGTTGAAAACATGCAACGAATGGCTGCTTTGCAAGGTGATGTTCGGGCCATCGTTGAACAAATGGCTATGGGTGTAGCAAGGAATGAAGTTAGATCCTCCAATCTTCTGCTACGACAATTTGGTGTGGATCCTGGTGCCCATCTTACTCCAGAGGTTGCTGAGTGGAACAATTTTGCCTTCTCTGCTCCTCAGTCAGACAGTGATCTTGATGCTACTGTCTCCCCTTCTATTACTGCCCGTGCTGATGACAAAAAGGGGGAGAAAAAGTCTCAAAAGAAATCTAAAAAGAGAAAACAGTCTGAGGGGGAGCATGAACATGAAAAGGCTCCTAAACAACCCAGGAGAGATGGAGATGGTGATGGTGATGGTCAAGACACTGGCCCTAAGCCCAGCAACGCTCATACTGAAGCTGGTGGTGCACAGGCAACTGGTGGTACTCAACCCAGTGTGTCTGCCACACCAGTGGATGATATTGGTTCTGGCAGTATGCCCAGTGATGTTTCTGATATGGCTGTAGCTGATGCTTTTGTGCTGTCTCAATCTATTGAACGTAAAATGAAGAGGAAGTTAGAGAGACATCAAAAGCGACAGCAGGAACTAGATGATGCCTTCAATGCCAAGTTCGAGGCCTTTGCTGATCTTAAACGTCGTAAGATTATGCACAGAAGATGGCTGAGTCCAAAAGCATTGGAAGTCGATGATGACCTGACTGCCTTTGATAAACACAGAAAAGAGGCAAGAAAAAGAAATGCCAAGTTCATGGTCAAATTCGACAAACAGAGGGCAAAGCTGTATGCACAGAGAGCAGAAAGAATCAGGAACATGACTCCTGCTGAGATGAAGGATTACCTTGATTCTACTGGGTCAACTGGTGGAGTTAGAGCTGATATTTTCATGAAATGGGTTGATGCTATGTTAGAACCCAGCTCTACTCCTCAACCAGCATCTGCTGCTCAGCCAGCTACACAACAAAAACAGCCAGCAGAAACAATCATCCTTAGTGATGATGATGGTATTAGACAGGGGGAGCATCTTGCTATTGTTCCTTACCTGCCTCCTATTCAACCAGTACCAACACAAGAACCATCAGCTGAACCCATGCCTATTGACAAATACAGGGTGAAATCTGCTCCTAGGGACAATCAGCCCCTGAGGAAAGGACCCCTATTCGAGGCAGCTGATGAAGGTACTGATGTGGTTGAGCCAGCTGATACTAATCAGTCAGCTGGCATTGAAGACACAGCAAGGAGTGCTGTGATAGAAGACCCAGCCAGAAGTGTGCTGCTGGGTAGTACAAGTGTTGAAGACCCAGCAAAGTCGGTTGAGCTGGGTGCTAAACAAGTAGGTGATGAAACGGTTGATCCTGCTCACTTCACAGTCTGGGGAAGAGACGGCCAAACATTTGTTCTATCTCCTCTTCCTCCCCAGATTCAAGTTTACTTTGACAGAACACAGGATAACCGGGTCAATCAGCATCCAGTTAGTTCATCTGGCAGCTATGAATCATCTATGTATCCTCCATCTTCCCCAAGGGTTCATGACAAACATATCACTTGGGAAGATGACTCAGTAACCCATGGTGAGCCAAACATCAGAAAAATGAATCCAGATGAAAGAGATGCCTACAGACTTCAGATCACTGTTCCAGAGTTGCTTGAACAAAGACAAATTGAACTTAATGAAAGAATTCGTCAAGTCAGGCTGCTGCATCACCCTCTTGATCAGCCACACTATATTGCTGCACTAAACTTTGGCGTTGACATTAGGGTGTACTTGAATAACAGTGGTCTCAGGCTCTCCACTACTGATGAAAGAATTCATTTTGAAGATGCTCT
The DNA here is from genome assembly GCF_046630445.1 of Rutidosis leptorrhynchoides. Classification (NCBI taxonomy): domain Eukaryota; kingdom Viridiplantae; phylum Streptophyta; class Magnoliopsida; order Asterales; family Asteraceae; genus Rutidosis; species Rutidosis leptorrhynchoides. The sequence continues at coordinate 267,672,268 of NC_092342.1, read as the reverse complement.
CCAGATGGACATGGATATAAGGGAGTATTGTGCTGCCCTTAGTACTGAAGAGGGTAGAAAGATGGTTGAAGCAGTAAGATCCCTGAACATTTCTTATGATGATTATCTGATGGGTTTAGCTGCTGAAAGGGAAGCCAGAGAAGCTGCTGATGCTGAACTTGCTGAACGTTCAAGGCTTCAGGATATTGAAGACAGATTGGCTGCTGACAGAAAGCAACAGGCTGAGTCCCTCAAACTAGCCAGAGCCATTGTCAAAGAACAGGATAAGGTTTTTGATAAGATAGAAACTGCTGAGGAAGTACCTACCACTGCTCCTGTAGTACCTGATCACAATATTGAGTTTCCTGATACTTACTATAAGAGCAGGTATGGTAATGTGATGAATAGAAGATCTAATCCCTGCAGAATTATCAAGGTAAACAGGGGGACAAAAAGGGCTTTTAATGTTGTCAGGGAGAACAATGTTCAAGAAAGGATTAGTTTTGATGACTTGAGAACTCTTGGATTCAGTGAATGGATAGAAATCTTGGAGTATTTCATTGGTAAAGGTGAGAGTGCTATCAAGAGTGCTCTTAAGACTGAACTCCAACAGCTGTTCAAGAAGGCAACTAAGTTTGGGAATGCACCAGTAGTTGATGTTGATGAATTTCTTGCTCAAAAGCCTAAAAGGAAGCAACCTACTGGTGAAGGACCAACTGGGAGTAGCCGAATTGTTCTACCTCCTTCCATCCCTGTTTTTGACCCTGCTGAATTACCTCTCCTGTTCCCTGAAGCCTGGAAGATTAAACAAGAGGAGCTATCTGATGAAGAAAGAGAAAGAGAAAGGGATAAAGATAGATAGTCTCCTATGTGCTTAACTTGTATCTTTGTTATTTACTTTTTATTTTTGAATTATCTTGTAATTATTGTATATATCTGATGTAATGTAAGTAAAGTGAGTTTATCTTCAAAATCATATCAAATTATAAGATATAGATAACTCATCAAAAGATCCCAAAACAAACTTAAAGGGACGAATTTACTGTCTACTCTCTCTAGGTCCCTAAGTGCTGGCTTTAGTGTTTTCTCTTCAAGTCATAGGTTTTGTCATCATCAAATAGGGGGAGATTGTTGAGTCCCCAAAATAATTAAGGATTTAATTATGACAAAACAATATTTATTTGCACTAAAGTGTTATGTGCAGCCAGCACACGTTTGTTTATGTATAGTCAGCTAATATAGCTGTGTCGAGTGTTTAGTATGCTGCCTAGTCTATCAGCACAAGGTAGATATGTTTTCTTCGAATCAGCACAGGATGTGCACCCAGCAAATCAAGAATATCAAGTGACTCAGCATATGAAGGACCAGTAAGTCTGGATATTAGCATACAACACAAGACAGCCATGCTCCATTACAAGCATGGTAGTTTCCCAGAGTGGTCTACATCAACGCACTATTCAACAGAAGTCGAAGACAAAGTTGAACAGAAAAGGACAGGAGTCGGCGGCTGACAAGTGACCTTACAAGACCACGTGGGAATGCAGAAGTGGAACGCATGTGCAGACATGTGTTATACTTTAATCATACCTAGGGAACACAACATTCCATTTGTTTAAATCAAATGGTAGTGCCAAACCGAATGGGTGTGTTCCAGCAAATAGCTACCTAAGAGGAAAGAAGGAAAGCACGCCTTTTGACACAATTGTCCCCACAAGTACAAAGCATCCAATGTACTAGTGGACAATAGACTAATTACACAGTTAATAGAACTACTATATATATTGTAGTATCCACTATTGTAAAAAGTAGTGGTGTGGGTTTATCTGTTAGAGTCAAAACCGTGTAATAGCTTTAGTTTATCTCTTAGCTATAATCTAGGTAATCTGTATCAACCAACTATCATTTCCGCCAAGGATAGTTGTGATTCTTTCTGATTTAATCAATAAAGAATAACAGTTGAAAATTACCTGTGACTCTATCTTATTTACTACAGAATACTAAACGTGATTAACTGACTAGTTAATTAAGAAAAGAATTGTATTCACCCCCCCTCTACAATACTCCTGTTGTTATTAAGGGACCAACAGTCACGTCTTAGAGTAGTACGACTTACATTGTCATATCGCGGTTGTAGTCGGTTGCGAATTAGCTCCGTAAGCTTTGGATTGTCGAAGTGGTTGAAAGGAAGCCCTTGTTGAATGACAAACCTTGCCAAATCTTGACGAAGAGCTTCTTGATCGTATACAAAAATCGAACCATCCCGACCAAGTGTAGGTTGTGTCGGGTCTTGAGCGGCCCCCGGACAACTTTTTGCAAGATGTTTTCTTAAAGTAGAGTTACCCGCAACACCTAGGAACTTACCACATCTCTTGCAACGAGCTCTTTCTTGATTATCGGTCGTCACGCACAAGTCGAAATTAGACCAAACGTCGCCTTTACGACTCGTATTTTTGATCATACGAACATCGTTGTTGGTATAACGTTGTGAAGATTGGGCAACGGAAGCGGCATCGGAAGCGGATGCTTGTGAATTATCCATTATAGGATTAGTAAGTAGAGTTTAGTGAGTAATTATAGTGTAATTATAGAGTTTTTTGAGATTTAGAGAGAATAGAGAGAATTAGATGGTGTGTTTTCAACAAAAACCCAATACCATCTATTTATACTACACTTGAAGGGGTAAAATGGTCCATAAAAGTTCAAAAAACTGCAAAAAAAAAGGTACAAAACGGCTATTTTTTTTTTGAATTTCGAACAGACCCAAAAAATCCGGTTTTTATCCGGTTCTGAAAAATCCGGATTTTATCCGAAAAAAATCCGGTTCTGAGGCAACGGTAAGATCCGATCGGATTCGGACCGGATCCAGGAACAGGATCCGGTTCTGACAAGATCCGGATCCTGTCAGATCCGGTTTCGGATTTTTTTCGGATCCGGTTTTTTTGTTTACCTATATCCTTTACTAGTCATCGGTCAGCAATATCATTTTAATTAGCCCGTATCGTTCATCATTCAACGTATTTGTTTATAACCTATAAATGAAAAGCGCTATGTTGAGCCATTCATATTCATAACAGTTACACTAAACAAGTATATTTTTTTATATATATATTTAAATGGTATATGTATGCTTGATATGAATTGAGGTTTGTGTATATGTAGGCTTAGGTATAGAGTTTTGTTTGATTGTTTGTTTGTGGTCATATATGTTTATTGTTCTTTTAGTGCAGCATTTATTGATATGAATTGAGGTCCGCATCGCACTCTAAGGTACGTTATATATATATATATATATATATATATATATATATATATATATATATATATATATATATATATATATATATATATATATATATATATATATATATATATATATATATATATGTATGTATGTATGTATGTATGTGTATGTGTATGTATATGTATGTATGTATGTATATATATATATATATATATATATATATATATATATATATATATATATATATATATAGATATATATGGACAGGATCAATGGGGAACTAACCAATCGAGGGGAAGCAAAATTTTATTTTTTTTTGAAATTTTTTTTCCGGCATCAAGATCACACGAAAATATGAACATTTAGAAGAGACACTTCGTGATGAATATTATTATTTATGCGGGAAAATGATCGACAAAAATAACATTCAAGATAATATTGTTCGTGAAGAATATGAACGTTTTTTTTCTTCATGTTTTGTGAAGTAAAATTTAGCTCGATTTAGAGTTTAGGGTTTAGGGTTTGGTGTTTTGGGTTTATTCCATAAACCCAAAACACCAAACCCTAAACCCAAAACCCTAAACCCTAAATCCTAAACTCTAAATCATTCGTATTAAAAACTCAATCTAAATCTTAAATCTAAACCCTAAACCGTAAATTTCTAAACCCTAATATCTAAACCCTATAAACCCTAATATCTAAACCCCAATAGCTAAAATCTCAAAATACGCTCGAAAAACATGATAATTGTTATATATTACTTCTTCAAGCGTTTTCCCGCCAAAATAAAAACATTTATCACAAAGTGTCTCTATTAAATGTTCATATTTTCGTCTCATCTATAATGTTCGTGAACAAAGTTTTTTCAAAAAACGGAAAAAAAAAGTTTTTGCTTCCCCCCGCTTCCCCCCGAATGGTTACTTCCCTCTTGATCCTACCAATGTATATATATATATATATATATATATATATATATATATATATATATATATATATATATTACGGCTCTATTAAGCGAGTCAACAGTAAGCGTCAATTTATTGGCGACTTGACTGTCGTTTATAGCCTAAATTGAACTCCAGACATGCTTTCAAACCCATGAAAATTTGATACTACCATTTTCATGGAGTCTCTTTTGATTTAATTGCTTATTTTCTTTTACTCACTTTTATAGTGTTTTTTTTTTTTTTCCTTGCATTATTTTTTCTTCTTTTGGCCGGAGGTCCCCGTGGAAGCAATCTCTTTATCCGTCGGATAGAGAGAGGGATGACTTTCTCGATTTTTGGAGTGTTTTACTCGGGGTAGAGAAATGACCTCTCTTTATCCAAAGATAGAGGTAGGATTGTCTACGTCTCACCTCCTCCATACCTCACGCATGTGTGATTGGGTATGTTGTTGTTGTATATATTTAAATGGTTAATGTAATACTTTATATTATATTATTTAAAGTGTTCATTCAAAAAATTCACCAAACATGTTAGTGTGATCATAATGAGGTTCATGAAGACCTTTTAATCATTCATATTATAACTAACTCATTTAACGTTTAATCATTATCATTATCATTATGTTTTATAAAACGTTTTATAAAACGCACCAATTTGTAACAAGACGACTCATAACTTAACCAAGATTTTGACGATCTTGACTTGTCTTGATATCGGTCCTACATGGGCTTACTCTCAATCTGTTACATGGACATATGGTTATTGATTAATGGTCATAATTTTAGGACAATGGACGTGTAAAAATACTGTTTATTACATTTTGTGGAGTTTACGATGTGATGAACATTTAAAATGTTGCAAACATCGTCTTCTAACATTGATAAAGTTTTTATTTATTATTATTTTTTTCTTGCATTGTCTGCATATCGTCTATCTTTGTTTATGGCATAAAATTAAATGCCTTTTTTCCATATTTTCTGATAAGATACGGAATCATGAATATAATAGAGCGTATATAACCAATTTTCATTCATGTACCAGAATAAAAAAAAACACATGATCAAGAACTGTTATTGTTATTGAATATAAATGAATATTATAACAACCAAAATGCACAACTGCAAATACAATATAACAATAAATAAGCTTTTATAAAAACGAGTACCGTACTCCAACATCAAGTAATTAGAACTTTAGATTATAAGTTTAATCCCAAAGAATATTTAAGGACACTTCTTTATGTTGCCGCGAGTCGTCATGTTAGCGTAACAAGCGCATGATTCGTAGTTGCCAGATGTGCCTGTAGGAACACAGTTGCACCTCCCACAACACGTCCCACAAGCCCTGTTGCATAAGTTTGGCCTCTTTGATAATTTGCACCTTGCTGCACATGCTTCTCCACAATCTGCATTTTACATAGATAAACTAATTAGTAATTACGTCTAAATCCGTTCCAAAAAAAAACTAATTACGTCTAAATATATTATTATTATATGTATGTATATAAAAGGTAATAAAAGTTATATGTGCTCTTATGCTGTAGCATTTTGATGTAAAAAGGTGTCATTGGAAACAGTATGTATCGATCTTGATGGGTGTGTATTTGCCGATAACGCCATTGTCACTCTGTAACCAAATTACAATTACATTACAATTACAATGTTAATTAAAATCAAGGCATATTAAAGAAGATTAAAAGTGAGAATGAGAATTACAAGTTGAAAGGTGGGTTGTGCAAATTGGAAGAGAAAAAGGGAAACAAGAAGTGAAGCAACTATAGTATTGGAAAGAGCCATCACAAGAAACAGAGATAGAGAAGAAGTGAGATTGAGGGTGTTAATTAAGTAGTATGAGTAGTATATTTGAGTATGAATGAATCATGGTTTCAACTTAGTATTCATATTTATAGGTGTGATTTAAATGTCCAACCATGAACAACTATTAATGATTTAACTAAACTAATGATTACTGATTGTATTTATATTTATATTTACATTATATTTTGATTAATCAAGTAAACATTCAAATTTTTACATAAAAAGCTGTGACCATTTAGTTTATCTTCATAAAGTAAGGTTTACAACTTCTGTAAGACTGGTTCCATCGTTAGTCAAATGATGTCACTTTTTGACGGAAGTAGACGCTTTTAACCCACGTCAAAAGTTGACGGATGATGCATGGCATCAATTGATTAATTGACGGATTGTTGAATGAGCGTGAATGTAGATCTAGAAAATCACATGAGTTCACAATTTATATTTATTATTTAATTTTTTTTTTCCATTCAATATCCAATCAGATTTTACTACATCACCCTACTAATATTTTACACAAAAGTTTGACCTTTTGGGTAACGAATATCAAATACAATCACAGTCAAAAAACCACTTTTTATCAAAAAGTGCACAATTCGACTCTGACATCAGTCACGGTTAGGAATAGTCCAACACATAAATTCAAGGACGCATAGTAAAGCTAGTAAGTTTTTGTCCCATTTCTAATGGTGTATGTGATATTGCAGGCTGTTTATGCACTTTTGACCAAAAAGTGCAATCTGCATGTGACTAGGTAATGTCAGTTTCTGACATTTTTTTAAACAATTGTGTCAGTTTTATGTGTTTAATATTGGGTAGGGTGATGTGATAAAATCCAATTAAAAATTGGGTGGGAAAAAATAAATTAATTATAAAAAAATATACATTTATTAAATCAGAAAAATTAGTGATTATATAGGAGGATCGATTTTTTACGTCAGGAGTCCAACTGACGCTCCAGGCTAACGAAAACTAACGCCCATTATAATCCGTCAACTTTACCACATAATCTAACGGATGGAGTCAGACGCACCGTTAAAACTGCTCTTATCTTTTTTTGTAAGTTATCCTCTATTTAGTAATTTAATTTTTTTCTTGTCTCTTAGGCCACTCCCTATCGTAACTAAACTATTTATCCTCTTAACCTTCCACATCAACGCCACATCAAAACCAATATTCTATAACTAACACATAACTAAACACTCCATATAATGGCTAAAATAATACTTCTCTTAATATACAATATACAAGCAATAAAGCATCAAGTTCAAATAATAAAAAGCTATTGGGACCCACAATTGCTATAACAAACATATATACCTCCATTAAATCCATGGTGAGTGCGGGTAACTAAGACGGATAACTAATCCGTGCCTATGGTTCATTACGGATAATGACGGATAACTAGCGGGTAATGAGCGGGTAATTGACTATAGGGAGTGGTCTTATCCTTTATTTACATTTATATAAAATACTCACTAAATAACTTATAACTCGTAATAATTATGAAATTAGTGTATAAACTTAATTATATAATTATTAGAGAAAAATCTACAATCAATTAGTAATATTATATATATATATATATATATATATATATATATATATATATATATATATATATATATATATATATATATATATATATATATATATATATATAGGGTAGGATCAAGAGGGAAGTAACCAATCGGGGGGAATCGGGGGGAAGCACATTTTTTTTTTCGTTTTTTGAAAAACAATTGTTCACGAACATTATAGATGAGATGAAAATATGAACATTTAGTAGAGACACTTTGTGATGAATGTTTTTATTTTGGCGGGAAAACGCTCGAAGAAGTAATATATAACAATTATCGTGTTTTTCGAGCGTATTTTGAGGTTTTAGCTATTGGGGTTTAGGTATTAGGGTTTAGATATTAGGGTTTATAGGGTTTAGATATTAGGGTTTAGAAATTTAGGGTTTAGGGTTTAGATTTAGGATTTAGATTGAGTTTTTAACACGAACGGTTTAGAGTTTAGGGTTTAGGGTTTGGTGTTTTGGGTTTTCCATAAACCCAAAACACCAAACCCTAAACCCTAAACTCTAAATCGGGCTAAATTTTACTTCACAAAACATGGAAAAAAAAACGTTCATATTTTCTTCACGAACAATATTATCTTGAATGTTATTTTTGTCGATCGTTTTCTCGCCTAAATAATAACATTCATCACGAAGTGTCTTTTCTAAATGTTCATATTTTCGTGTGATCTTGATGCCGGAAAAAAAAAATTCAAAAATTTTTTTTTTTGCTTCCCCCGCTTCCCCCGATTGGTTACTTCCCCATTCATCCTATATATATAATTATAATTTCGTGTAATTAGGGGTCATAGATTAGTACTAGTAGTAAGAATAAATATAAAGTAAAGTAAAGAATAAGAATAAGAATAAAAAAAAGCAAAGGAAACAATGAAAAACTTCATTTTCATGATATATACGTAATATAAATTCAGTAAATCCAAATGGTTATCATTTGAGTTCATTGTTTAATTAGTTTATTACTATTATAGTTTCACTTTTTTAGTTGGATGTTATATACCTTCATCCAGTTAATTAAAACTAGTAAAGTTGAGTAGAATATAATCGACACTTATTATTGCACACATATATTACGTACATATGTACAAACTGAACAAGGTGTTATATATAGTCGAATTATGAATTTCTACATACTCTTAATTACTCCGTATAACTTAATGTTTAAACTTTAATATTTATGTTAAGTCATATTATATATATTTTGTTTTAAATATCACTTTGTATTATTTTAATTACCCAACTAGTCACTAAAAGTTCTATTACTATACATACAACTAAGATGCATCAACTCAAATGAGTGGTTTAATAATACTCCTAAGTTAGCTTTTTTATATTGTCAAGTGGGGAATATAACCTCCACTAAGTAAAGAGTGTTATAATAATAATAATAATATAGATATGGATAGTCAATTTTGGTGTATACATATAGTCAATTTTGGTACACAAAGTATGTATTTTTATATTGAGATTTTAGGCTATAAATACTCATGAATGCAAGCATTAAACTTGCACCATTTCTCACACTTACAAAGTGTTTCTTTCTTTCTCTCCATTATCATCTTTGTTCTTACACTTCATTATTAGTATTCTAAATCAAGAATCAAATCACTAAAGGTAGTTATAAGCCTACTGAATTAAATTTTGGTGTATACATATAGTCAATTTTGGTACACAAAGTATGTATTTTTATATTGAGATTTTAGGCTATAAATACTCATGAATGCAAGCATTAAACTTGCACCATTTCTCACACTTACAAAGTGTTTCTTTCTTTCTCTCCATTATCATCTTTGTTCTTACACTTCATTATTAGTATTCTAAATCAAGAATCAAATCACTAAAGGTAGTTATAAGCCTACTGAATTATAACATCAAGAATCAAACCACTAAAGGTAGTTATAAGCCTACTGAATTATAACATCAAGAATCAAACCACTAAAGGTAGTTATAAGCCTACTGAATTATAACACGTTATCAGCACGATAATCTTAATACTAAATATGGTTGGCTCTGCCACCAAAATGATATATGGTCGGTTATACCACCAAAATGATATATGGTCGGTTATACCACCAAAATGATATATGGTCGGTTATACCACCAGAATGATATAGGTCGGTTATACCACCTGAAAAAATATATGGTCGACACTGTCGCCAAATTTTCATTTATGTTTACTAATATTTATATTTTTGTTATATAACATTTATTTATGATTGCTTACACATGGTCGACACTGTCACCTACTTATCATTTATGTTATATTAAATTTATGTTTAATGTTTATATACTTATGAATATAAATTGACTCTAATTTATCATGATGTTTGTTTTAATTTTTGATAATAGAAAATGTCGAATCTGGAAAAGCTTAAATTTACTCCTTTAGTATCAACTGGAAACAACTACATGCCATGGGTTATAAAAGTAAAAATGCATCTTAAATCAATGGGCATTCTTGAAACCATAAATGAAAACAACACTTGTTCTGAAAAAGAACAAGCTACGGCATGTTGCTTTATTCATCAACATATTGATGAATGCTTACAAAATAATTATGTGACTGTAGAAGATCCCCATGTTTTATGGGAAGGTCTCAAAAGCAGATTCAATAATCAAAGAGAAATTTTACTTCCAGCTGCAATGGAACAATGGAGAACATTAAGGTTCCAAGACTTTAAGAAAGTAAATGAATACAGCTCAGCTCTGTATAATACATGTTCACAACTTAAATTCTGTGGACATGAAATTAGTGATGCAGACATGATGGAGAAAACTTTCTCCACAATGAATGCTGCAAACATCACAGTGCAAAGAAATTTGAGAATGCTAAAGTTCAAAACATATCCTGAACTTAATTCATATCTCTTAGTTGCAGAGCAAAATGATGAGCTATTAATGAAAAATCAGCAATCCCGTCCTACTGGTACACTTGCAATCCCTGAAGCAAATACTGCAAATAATTATAAACAGGGACAAGGACGCGGGCAAGGTCGTGGTTATAATAACCATCACCATCATCATGCCAAAAGCCATAACTATGGTAGAAACCATCCTTATGGTAATGGTAATGGGCGTGGACGTGGTCGTGGTCGTGGCCGTGGTGGTCAAAGAAATAGTAATCCACGAAAATATAAATATCAACCACAAAACAAGCCCATTAAACAAGATGTTGAAGAAAATTCTTCTAAAAATTCTGAAAAATCTTGCTACAGATGTGGTAGAATGGGCCACTGGGCTAATACTTGCCGAACATCTAAACATCTTGTTAAGATGTATCAGGATTCGCTGAAAGGTAAAGAAAAGGAAGTAAATTTTGTGGATAATATTGATCCAACAGTCACTGAGAAACCATCTGATTTATATGAAGATTTCTTGAATGTTTAAGTTGTGTGTCTTTTGAAAAATAAACGATTTAATATCGTCTGTCTTTGTCATTATGTTTGCTAAATGTTTCAGTACTATCTATTTGCGTTTAAAATATTGTGTAATATTAATGTACTCACTATTTATTTCTTATATATGAAGTTCAATATGAATTTTGATGGAATACAACATCAATCAAGTGGTGGAGATCTCTGTATAGCAGACAGTGGAACTACACACACTATACTTAAATCCGAGAAATATTTTATTGATCTAAAACCAACGGAAGGAACTATACATACAATATCAGGACCTGCTAACTTGATAAAAGGGATAGGAAAGGCAAATTTCATACTACCAAATGGTACAAAATTTTTAATAAATGATGCCTTATTTTCTCCCAAGTCAAGCAGAAATTTATTGAGTTTCTCCGACATATACCTTAACGGGTATGATTATCAGTCAGTGACAACAGAAAATGAGAAATATTTAAGTATCACTGACAAGAGTCATGTGGTTGAAAAACTGCCAAGACTTAGTTCTGGATTACATTATACACATATAAATGTACCAGAAATACATATGGTAGTTAACGAAAAATATATTGATCCTGGTGTATTCAGTTTATGGCATAACAGATTAGGCCATCCAGGATCAACAATGATGAAAAGGATTATTGAATGTACTCATGGACATCCACTAAAGGATAGAAAAATCCATCATGATACAATGGTTCCATGTACATCTTGCTCTCTTGGAAAATTGATAACTAGACCCTCACCACTTAAGGTTGAGAAAGAATCACCAATGTTTCTTGAAAGAATTCAAGGTGATATATGTGGACCAATTCATCCACCATGTGGACCATTTAGATATTTCATGGTTCTAATAGACGCATCTAGCAGATGGTCTCATGTTTGTCTGTTATCAAGCCGTAATGTGGCATTTGCAAAATTTCTTGCCCAAATTATTAAATTGAGAGCTCATTTTCCTGATTACACCATTAAAAGGGTGAGACTTGATAATGCTGGTGAATTTACATCTCAAGCATTTAATGACTATTGCATGTCTATAGGAATTGTTGTTGAACATTCTGTTGCTCATGTGCATACACAAAATGGTTTAGCCGAGTCATTGATTAAACGTTTACAGTTAATCGCTAGACCATTGATAATAAGAACAAAACTCCCTGTATCTATATGGGGTCATGCAATTTTACATGCTGCTGCATTGATTCGCATCAGACCAAGTGCAAGTCATAAATATTCCCCCCTACAACTTGCTTTTGGTCAAGAGCCAAATATTTCCCATCTTAGAACATTTGGTTGTGCAGTGTATGTTCCAATTGCGACACCACAACGTACAAAAATGGGTCCTCAAAGGAGGTTGGGAATATATGTTGGATATGAAACATCTTCAATATTAAGGTATAATGAACCTATGACAGGTGACGTTTTTACAGCACGTTTTGCTGATTGTCATTTTAATGAAACATTGTTCCCTAGATTAGGGGAGAAATGAAAAATAAAGAAAATGATGTTTCATGGTGTGAACCTCAATTAAAGTATCTTGATCCTCGCACAAAAGAATGCGAGACAGAAGTTCAAAAGATAATGCATATACAAGAACTTGCAAATCAATTGCCTGATGCATTTACAGATACAAAAACGGTGACAAAATCATATATACCAGCAGTAAATACTCCAGCTCGAATTGAAATTCCAAAAGCTGGCAATAACGTCACTCATGAATCTTTGCCACGTCAGAAACGTGGAAGACCAATCGGTTCAAAGGATAAAAATCCTCGAAAAAGAAAATCAGCTGATAATGAAGTAAAAGAAAGTGTTCAAGAAGAACCACAAATCAGTACTCCTACTGCAGAGGAGATTGATGATGTCAATACAGAAATTGCAATCAATTATGCATATTCAAAAATATTATGGAACCGAAATGAAATGAAAAATCTTGATGAGAAATTTTCATTTAATGTTGCATATGACATCATGAATAATGATGATGATCCAGAACCAACATCTATGGTTGAATGTCAAAATAGACATGATTGGGCTCAATGGAAAGAAGCAATACGAGCTGAATTAGAATCACTCAATAAAAGAAAAGTTTTCGGATCCATCATTCTCACTCCTAAAGATGTGAAACCTGTAGGATACAGATGGATTTTTGTCCGAAAAAGAAATGAGAAAAATGAAGTTACAAGGTATAAAGCTAGACTTGTAGCTCAAGGTTTTTCTCAAAGACCGGGAATTGATTATGAAGAAACTTATTCTCCTGTTATGGATGCAATTACTTTTAGGTACTTAATCAGTCTGGCAGTTTCTAAAAATTTAGAAATGCATCTCATGGATGTTGTGACTGCTTATCTATATGGATCACTTGATAGTGATATATATATGAAGATACCTGAAGGATTTAAGGTACCAGAAGCATCAAATGCAAAACCCAAAGAAATGTATTCGATTAAATTACAAAGATCTTTATATGGGTTAAAACAATCGGGACGTATGTGGTATAACCGATTAAGTGATTACTTGATAAGCAAAGGGTATACAAATAATCTTACTTGCCCTTGTGTTTTCATTAAGAAAACAACATCCGGATATGTGATCATAGCTGTTTATGTTGATGATCTTAACATCATAGGTACAAATAAAGAGATCCATGAAGCCATTCAACTTCTAAAGAAAGAATTTAAAATGAAAGATCTCGGAAAAACCAAGTATTGCCTTGGTTTACAAATTGAGCATATGCCTAATGGTTTACTTGTACATCAAACAACATATACTGAAAAGATTTTGAAACGTTTCAATATGGACAAGGCAAAACCATTAAGTACTCCTATGGTTGTTAGATCACTCAATGTTGAAGCTGATCCATTTCGTCCATGTGAAGATCAAGAAGACATTCTTGGACCAGAAGTACCATATCTTAGTGCAATTGGAGCTCTTATGTATCTTACAAATTGTACAAGACCTGACATTTCTTTTGCAGTTAATTTGTTGGCAAGGTTCAGCTCTGCTCCTACCAAAAGACACTGGAATGGGATCAAACACATATTTCGATACCTTCGAGGAACTACTGATTTAGGATTATTTTATTCTAACGAATCAAAACAAGATTTGGTTGGTTATGCAGATGCAGGTTATTTATCTGATCCACATAAAGCTAAATCTCAAACTGGATATGTATTCCTAAATGGAGGTACTGCAATATCATGGCGTTCTCAAAAACAAACACTTGTTGCTACATCGTCAAATCATGCCGAAGTGATTGCATTACATGAAGCTACTCGAGAATGTTTTTGGTTGAGATCAATGACACAACTCATTACTGATTCTTGTGGACTAGAACGCGATAAAAGTCCAACAACTATCTATGAAGATAATGCAGCTTGCATAGCACAGATGAAAGAAGGGTATATCAAAAGTGACCGAACAAAACACATACCACCTAGATTCTTCTCATACACTCAAAATCTCATTAAGGACAACCAGATTGAAATGAGATATGTGCAATCTAGCAAAAACTCTGCTGATCTTTTCACGAAAGCACTTCCAACTGCTATTTTCAGAACACACGTTCATAACATTGGCATGAGACATGTTCAAAAGATGTAACAGCTGAAGCGATGTCTACTTGAGGGGGAGTCAACTCCATGCTGCACTCTTTTTCCCTTAGCTAAAGTTTTTTCCCACTGGGTTTTCTTTAGCAAGGTTTTTAACGAGGCAGTAATTTATAGTTGATCTTCAACAAAATAAAATTGCTATCCAAGGGGGAGTGTTATAATAATAATAATAATATAGATATGGATAGTCAATTTTGGTGTATACATATAGTCAATTTTGGTACACAAAGTATGTATTTTTATATTGAGATTTTAGGCTATAAATACTCATGAATGCAAGCATTAAACTTGCACCATTTCTCACACTTACAAAGTGTTTCTTTCTTTCTCTCCATTATCATCTTTGTTCTTACACTTCATTATTAGTATTCTAAATCAAGAATCAAATCACTAAAGGTAGTTATAAGCCTACTGAATTATAACATCAAGAATCAAACCACTAAAGGTAGTTATAAGCCTACTGAATTATAACATCAAGAATCAAACCACTAAAGGTAGTTATAAGCCTACTGAATTATAACAAAGAGATTGATGTAGTGTTTTTTCTCAAGGGTCTGATGATATGATCAATTAGTTAAGGATGTGTTTGATAAAACTGAAGGATTTAGCGCTGAATGGTTCAGAATTTGAACCGTTCATAGCCTCTAAATAAAGTTTGTGCTGAATGAAAATAAGCTGTTTGATAATCATTTTTATAGACTATATGAATCGAGTAAAATTACCTTATTAACGTGTTACATGAAAAAAATACAATATACTTGTTAGTTAAACGTTCTGAATATGATTTGAGAAGGATATTACAGAAAAATTAGGTGCTTAATGGTTAAGAGAGTATTTCAACTCTGAATGGTTCAACACTGAATTCTGAACCATTCAGCACCATATGTCATTCAGATGTCAGAAACAAACACGCTGAATGTTGAACGGTTCAGCATTCAGCGCTGAATCATTCCATTAAGAGGCAAACAAACGCATCCTTAGTCTAATTTATATTTGCATTTTTTTTATATGACAAAATTGCTGAAATGGTCCATGTGGTTTGTATCAAAATGTTGGTTTCATCCCTATGTTTTTTTTTTACTGATTTCATCCTCCTGGTATGTCAATGTTGCTGATTTAGTCCCTATTTCTAACGGACGTTAAAAAATGCCGTTAACTCTAATCACAAGCTACACACATGAGGGTAAAAACGTCCTTTTATCTTTGCATTATTCCAAAATTGCTGATATGGTCTGGTTTACCTTTCCTTTGAGAAACTTCATCTTCTTCCTATGATGTTTAACTAGTCTCAATTTTTACGACACCAACATACATTAAACAATACTTATAAATCTAATTGTAAATAAATGGATAAATTACCTAAATTGTAAATCTAATTGTAAATAAATAGATGAATTACCTTATGAACACCAACATTTTCACTTATTGGAAACATTAAATTCATAACAACCACCTTAATTTATTCATGAACTAGTTCTTCACATGCAACCCATTCTTCACAACCTTAATCCATTCATGAACCCGGTCTTCACCGGTTTTCACCCTCAATCGCTATCGATTCTCCACCTGCAACCCGTTCTTCACCCGTTGATTTTAATACCTTCACCCATTCTTCACAACCTTATCCGCTAATGAGTTCTTCACCCTCAATCGCTACTGAATTGATACCTTTTATCGCAAACCAGCACCACCAACAGATCTGGAAACAAACCGCCACAACCGATGATTTTGATGACGATTTAGAGATGTTCCTGGGTTTTTCGATTTGGATTTGGGTTTTTGTGGAGATGAAGGGATGAATTTGGGTTTTTCGATTTTGAGATGTTCCTCATAACGATTTTGATTTTGTTTGGTAGTTTAAGCCACCATTCGATTGAAGCCATGGTTTTAGAAGCAGATGTGAAGAAAAATATGAATTTGGGTTTGAGTTCTTTTTTATCAGATCTATAAAAATGGATGATGACAACACAAATTTGTTGGACATTTTTTTTTATTAAAGCTGGCGATTGTTCGGTCCCTTTCTGAACAAGTTTTTGGTTCGTTTTTTTTATATAAATTTTTTGTATACGACATTAAATTTATTATTTGGTTTGAATAATATGAATATGAATATATATTGAAGAATTTGATTGTGGGTTTGTGTTTATCGAGTGTTTAATTTTTTAAATTAGAGTGTTCAAAATTAATTGTAGAGAATTTGGGGATGAAGATGAAGTATAGATTGTGTTTGATGTGGATTTATTTATCAATGTAGAGAATTTGGGGATGAAGATGAAGATAGGCGATGAAGTTTTTTTACAAGAAAGACAAATCACAGGGACCATTTCAACAATTTTGGTACAAATCACAGGGACGATTTTAGCAATTTTGTTAATAAAGGAAAGAAACAGACGAAAATACCCTCACATGTCTGGCACATGACTGGAGTTAACGATTTTAGCAATTTTTTTGTGGTAAATCTCGTTGAGAGATAATGGACGGGTATGGCGAGCAAGGAGAAATCCCTCGGTTAAGGGATGTGCGTATCGAATCCTCTTTTAGAGAATTAATGTTTTGTGCCTATGTTTGATATAGGTGGTTCTTGCTCGATTGTGTGAATGGTTAGTGGTATCCATTAGGATTCACTATGGCGTAGCATAGCGCGATGTTACGCTACTCGTCGTTCGAGGCTAAAAGGGCGTTGATTGATGAAGCATGACCTTCGGGGTCCGCTGACTTCATCATGGTATTGGTGATTGATGAAGCATGACATTCGGGGTCCGCTGACTTCATCATGGGATCGTGGATTGGTGGAGCATGACCTTCGAGGTCCTCTGACTTCATCATGAGATCATTGATTGGTGAAGCAAGACCTTCTGGGTCCGCTGACTTCATCATGGGATCGTGGATTGGTGGAGCATGACCTTCGGGGTCCTCTGACTTCATCATGAGATCATTGATTGGTGAAGCATGACCTTCTGGGTCCGCTGACTTCATCATGGGATCGTGGATTGGTGGAGCATGACCTTCGGGGTCCTCTGACTTCATCATGAGATCATTGATTGGTGAAGCATGACCTTTTGGGTCTGCTGACTTCATCATGGGATCGTTGATTGGTGGAGCATGACCTTCGGGGTCTGCTGACTTCATCATGAGATCGTTGATTGGTGAAGCATGACCTTCGGGGTCCGCTGACTTCATCATGGGTGTAGTGTTATATCGGTGAAGCATGATCGTTGACGGGGTCCGCTGACTTCATCCGGTGTTGAGATTTGGGAAGTGGGTCGCGTGTAGTTTTCTGCCAGCCTACATGTTGTTGGATGTGTGATCTATTGGTTGTTTTATACGCCAATGGTGGGGTCGTAAGGACCACGTTGTGTGATCTATCGGTCGTTTTATACACTGATGGTGGGATCGTGAGGACCATGTTGTGTGATTAAGTGATTGCGATAGCCGTGTTTCGCTCACATGATGTTACGGGTGTGACAATAGTCGATTTTGGACACCTTAGGTTTAGCGTTGCCATAGTCGTTTTAGGAGCTTTTGGTTTTAGCCGTTGCTTATGATGTTAGGATAGTGGCGTATTGGTTGTATTGCGCACTACAAAGGATGTTTAGTGGTAAGTGTAATCCGTAAGGATTCATGTGGTTCGATCTTCAACGTTCGGATCGTTGACTTTAGGTTGAGACTTGGTCACTTTTAGCGTTGTCCTTGGTAAAGGTACGCTAAGGAATTGATATCTCGGTACGAGATTGGTTGAGTTTTTCCCGATATGGGGAAAAGAGCAGGTTTTAGTGCTCGGATAGTGGTTTTGATAAATCGCGGGTGATAATGCTAAAAACGAACATATATTTCATAGCATTATCCCTCAAGAAAGATAAGCTTTTAGTTGCAGTTGTCCTATTTACAAGGAATATTCGTTTAAATATTAAAAGGTGAAGACAAAAGGCAGATTCGACAAATTGAAGACGCAAACGACCAAAAAGCTAAAAAGTACAAAGTACAAGCAAAGAGGTTCAAATTATTGATGAGGAACGCCTAAAAATGACAAGAGTACAAGCCACAAAATGCAAAGTACAAGATATTAAATCATACGAAAGGACGTTCGAAAATCCGGAACCGAGACATGAACCAACTGTCAACGTACGACGCAACGGATCGGAAATAATAAATTAACTATGTATATAAATATAATATAATATATAATTAATTATATAAATTATAGATTTATATTATATTTATAATAAAAACCGTCGGCAGCCTTGGATCCTTTGTTTGGTGAGCTGAAATTGAGGGGACCGCACTCGCGGAGGTCTGAAGAACAAAAGGGACCGCACTCGCGGAGGTCCCATTTCCTATAAAAAGGGATGCAGTTCAACGATTTTAGGGACGGATATATATTTATATTTATATTTTCTTTACCCAATTTATGTATCAAGTGTCACTCCAAATCGTAATCACAATTTGTAATTTTAATTTTAAGTTAGTGATAATAATAAGGTTCGATTAGTCAAATGTTTTAAGGTTTTGTAAGTCGAAACTCTGTCCGTGTACCGCTATGCTATTAATACCCACTGTAAGTTATGTTTATGTTATTTTCATTAATGTCTCGTAGCTAAATTATTATTATGCTTATTTAATGCCGAAGTAATCGTGATGTTTGACTAAATATTAAATTTGGGTAATTGGGCTTTGTACCATAATTGGGGTTTGGACAAAAGAACGACACTTGTGAAAATTAGACTATGGGCTATTAATGGGCTTTATATTTGTTTAACTAAATGATAGTTTGTTAATTTTAATATAAAGATTTACAATTGGACGTACCTATAAATAACCATATACACTCAATCGGACACGATGAACGGGATATTTATATGTATGAATAATCGTTCATTTAACCGGACACGGGAATGGATTAATAGTCTATGAAATTATTAAAACAGGGGTGAAATTATGTACAAGGACACTTGGCATAATTGATAACAAAGTATTAAAACCTTGGGTTACACGCAGTCGATATCCTGGTGTAATTATTAAACAAAGTATTAAGACCTTGTTACAGTTTAAGTCCCCAATTAGTTGGAATATTTGACTTCGGGTATAAGGATAATTTGACGAGGACACTCGCACTTTATATTTATGACTGATGGACTGTTATGGACAAAAACCAGACGGACATATTAAATAATCCAGGACAAAGAACAATTAACCCATGGGAATAAAACTAAAATCAACACGTCAAACATCATGATTACGGAAGTTTAAATAAGCATAATTTCTTTATTTTCATATTTAATTGCACTTCTAATTATCGCACTTTTATTTATTGTCATTGTATTTAATTGCACTTTTAAGTATCGTACTTTTTAATTATCGCAAGTTTATATTATCGCACTTTTATTTATTGCAATTTCATTATCATTATTTACTTTACGCTTTAAATTAAAGTCTTTTATTTATTTAATATTTTACATTAGGTTTTAACTGCGACTAAAGTTTTAAAAATCGACAAATCGGTCATTAAACGGTAAAAACCCCCCTTTATAATAATAATATTACTTAAATATATATTTGTATTTTTATAAATTAAAACTAATATAGCGTTAAGCTTTGTTTAAAGATTTTCCTGTGGAACGAACCGGACTTACTAAAAACTACTCTACTGTACGATTAGGTACACTGCCTATAAGTGTTGTAGCAAGGTTTAGGTATATCCATTCTATAAATAAATAAATATCTTGTGTAAAATTGTATCGTATTTAATAGTATTTCCTAGTAAAAATAAAGCTATTTCATATACACCTCGCATAACATCAAGTATTTTTGGCGCCGCTGTCGGGGAACTTAAACGCCGAAAGCGCAACGCTAATGATATAAAAAAAATAATAATATAATTTTGTAAAAGTTTTTATTAAGTCCTTCGTATAAAAATATAAGTTTTTTTTAAAATATAAAAATATAAAAATACAAAAAGAGTTTGTTAAAAAATATATAAAGTTTAAAAAAAAAGTATTTTTACTTTTGAGTTTAAAAATAAGTATTTTATTTTTTTATAAAAATATTTAGTTATATTTATATTTTATATATATTTGATAAAACAGAAAAACATAAAAAAAATAAAAATAAAAAAACTGAACCTGTGCAAAAACGAACCCCTTTTCAGCTGAAATTTGACCCTCCGCGACTCGCGGAGCTTTTGAACTGGACCTAACCGCACTCGCGGAGGTCAATCTGACAGGTCAACCTAGGACTGCAATTAATACGAAATTAGGGTTTAATTAATTTAATTAATTTAATTATTTAGTTTTTAGGGTTTTATTTAATTAATTAGTTTAGTTATTTATTTAATTTGTATTATTAAGTTATAATTAGTTTAATTAATTTATAAAATTAATAATTTTATTAAATAAATAATATAAAAATAATATTTTTATAAAAATTGTACTTTTTACAACTTTAAGTATATTTTTATATTTTGTACTTTTTTTTATTCGTTTTAGCGTAATATTTGTATTTTTCGCTCGTATTTAGTTTTAAATCATAGTATTTGCCATAGTTATTTTTATTTCTAGATTTTTAGGCTTTGCCGTAAAATCCCTTAAGTGCTTTTTCTTTATACTAAGATTTAGGTGCTTTAGAATTTTGCGACGCTGTTCTAAGTTTTTAGTACCTTTTTAAGATATTGCCATTTGGGATATAGAATTCCTTGTAAGCTTTAATATTTTTAGACGCAACTTTTAATTCTTAGTTTTTAGTTCCTTTTTAAGTTTCGACGCGCTACTTTCTTATTTTTATTTTTCGACGCCTATTATTTTTCAATCTTTTATTATTCGACGTTTTTCGACGCGCTCTTTTTCTTTCTTATTTCTCGACATTCTAGTTTTTAGGACTTAGAATTTTCTCTATTTCTTATCTAAATTTCTTAAATTTCAACGAAAAATTATTTTAAGCGGTTAAATTGATAGACATCAAAATTTTCTAGTTCGTAGTAATAGTTGGATTTGTACGTGGACCGGGTTGTTGGAGCCAAACAGTACTCAATTATATTGAGACCAAACGAATTCTGCCCTTCTGCTGCATCTTTTGGCTATTCGAAACGTAGGCAAAATCAGAAAAGTCTATTAATTGGATAACTTATATAATTTTTCTTTCTTTTTAAAAACTAATAAGATATTCAGTGAATGCACCGAGCAAAACGTTCACCACCTTTTGTACGTTCACCACCTGTAACTCGATCAAGACATCTAGCAAATATTGTCGCCGTTGATTTTTCTTTAGAATCGTCATCCAGTCGACCAAGTACTCCAATTCAAATTTTCGATAATCCATTTTTTGAATCCGACCTCACAATTGAGAATCCGGAGAATATTCAGGGACGATTCCGAGATCCTGAACCACTAATCTTTTCTCCGGAACCACCAATCATTCAAACAGAGATTGTTGAGGAACGAACCATTAAATCAGAATCCTCTAGTGATTCAGATTCAACAAATTCAATCATGAAGAATCTGGAACCTCTAAGTATGAAAGACCGAATGAGAGCTAAACGCACTGGCCAAGGTCACGTAATTACTCATCCAGACATTAATGCGCCAGATTATGAAATCAAAGGACAAATTCTACACATGGTAACTAATCAATGCCAATTTAGTGGTGCGCCGAAGGAATATCCAAATGAACATCTTCGTACCTTTAATAGGATCTGTACTTTATTTAAAATCCGAGAAGTTGAAGATGAACAGATATATCTCATGTTATTTCCCTGGACTTTAAAGGGAGAAGTCAAAGATTGGTTGGAATCGTTACCTGAAGGGGCGATTGATACATGGGACGTTTTAGTTGAAAATTTTCTTAAACAATTCTTTCCGGCATCTAAAGCCGTGAGACTTCAAGGAGAAATTGTTACGTTCACACAGAAACCAAATGAAACTCTATATGAGGCGTTGACAAGATTTGGTAAGTTATTAAGAGGATGTCCGCAACATGGTTTAGACACTTGTCAAATAGTACAAATATTCTACCAAGGATGCGACATCACTACAAGGAAAGACATAGACATAACAGCTGGTGGTTCCATTATGAAGAAAACAGAAACTGATGCTTATAAAATTATTGATAACACTGCTTCCCACTCACATGAGTGGCACCAAGAAAAAGATATCGTTAGATCATCTAAAGCAGCTAGAGCCGATTCTAGCCATGACTTAGATTCCATTTCAGCAAAGATAGATGCTGTCGAGAGACGAATGGAAAAGATGACTAAGGATATACACTCGATACGAATTAGTTGTGAGCAGTGTGGAGGAACATATTTAACAAAAGATTGTCTCAGTATTGAACTAACAATGGAACAAAGAGAGAATGTTTCATATCTAAACCAAAGGCCTGGAAATAATTATCAGAATAATTATCAACCGCCAAGACCGATTTACAACCAAAACCAGAATTATAATCGAAATGTTCCATACAACAACCAACAAGGTCCTAGTAATCAACAAGTATCCAATAATACTTACAATCAGCAAAGACCTAATTTTCAAAACAAACCACCACAAACCGATGATAAAAAGCCAAATTTAGAAGATATGATGACAAAGCTAGTTGAATCTCAAACGCAATTTTTCACATCTCGGAAACAAACAAATGAACAAAATGCTCAAGCATTTAGAAATCAACAAGCTTCTATTCAAAATCTGGAACAAGAAGTAAGTAACCTAGCAAGGTTAATAGGTGAAAGAAAGTCGGGAAGTTTACCTAGTGATACAAATGCTAACTCCCCGGAATGAAACAGCTAAAGCCATTACCACAAGAAGTGGTATTACACTTAAACCACCTGAAATACCTGTAATTTCTGAGGAAGCTATTCCTACTCCACAAGAACCACAACCTGAACAAGATAAGGAAAAAGAACCGGTAGTTAAAAAGGTTAATGAAGATAACACAGTTAAGGCAAAACCTTATGTTAAACCATACCAACCACCACTTCCTTACCCAAGTAAAATGAAAAAAGAGAGACTTGAAGCCGAGCAATCCAAATTCTTGGATATGTTTAAACAGATAAATGTAAATCTTCCTTTCATTGATGTGATTTCAGGAATGCCTAGATATGCTAAATTTCTGAAAGATCTAATCTCAAATAGAATGAAAATGGAAGAACTCTCGGCTGTTACTGTGAATGCTAATTGTTCAGCAGTGCTGTTGAATAAGATACCAGAAAAACTATCTGATCCAGGAAGTTTCACAATTCCATATTTTCTGGGTAGTCTTAGTTCAATAGAAGCATTGGCAGACTTAGGTGCTAGTATAAATTTAATGCCGTATTCACTATACACTAAACTAGACCTTGGAGAATTGAAACCAACACGAATAAGCATACAACTAGCCGATAGATCAGTAAAATATCATAGAGGGATAATGGAGAACATGCTAGTTAAAGTTGGTACTTTAGTATTTCCAGTAGATTTTGTTGTTCTGGACATGGAAGAAGATTCTCAAGTTCCTCTCATATTAGGAAGACCATTTTTAAACACGGCTAAAGTAATGATAGACGTGTTTGGTAAGAAACTAACTCTAAGTATAGAGGACGAGAGTGTTACCTTTTCTGTTGATAGAGCAATGCAACAACCGCAATATGCAGATGATACATGTTATTTTATTCAAACTATAGAATCACATGCAGAATTGTTAGAAGAATTTCCAGAATTACAAGGAACAGGAGAATGTTCTTTAGGAGAAGGTACCGAACCAATTGATGAAACTGAAATGTTAGCTACACTTATGGCTAATGGATATAAACCAACAACAGAAGAAATTCAAATGCTAAAAGAAGAAGACATATATCGATATAAATCATCGATAGAAGAACCACCAAAATTAGAGTTAAAGCCACTTCCAAACCATTTGTAATACGCTTATTTACATGGTGAATCTGAATTACCTGTAATAATATCGTCTTCTCTTACTGAAAATGAAAAATCTCAACTCATTTCTGTGTTAAAAGCTCATAAACCAGCTATTGCATGGAAAATTCATGATATTAAAGGAATAAGTCCTTCGTATTGCACACATAAAATCCTTATGGAAGAAGGTCATAAAACGTATGTGCAACGCCAACGAAGACTAAATCCGAATATGCAAGATGTTGTTAAGAAAGAAATTATTAAACTGCTTGATGCAGGTTTAATTTATCCAATTTCTGATAGTCCATGGGTAAGCCCAGTTCAATGCGTACCTAAGAAGGGTGGCATGACTGTCATCACAAATGAGAAAAATGAGCTTATTCCTACTAGGACTGTAACAGGATGGCGTGTATGTATTGATTATAGAAAATTAAATGACGCCACCAGAAAAGATCACTTTCCCTTACCTTTCATTGATCAAATGTTGGAAAGATTAGCCGGAAATAGTTACTATTGTTTTCTTGATGGTTTTTCCGGATATTTTCAAATTCTAATAGCACCCGAGATCCAAGAAAAAACCACGTTCACGTGCCCTTATGGGTACTTTTGCTTACAAACGCATGCCATTTGGACTTTGAAACGCCCCTACAACCTTTCAAAGGTGCATGATGGCGATTTTTCATGACATGATAGAAGAATGCATGGAAGTTTTCATGGATGACTTTTCAGTCTTCGGTGATACTTTTGAATCATGTCTAGTTAATCTTGAACGAATGCTTATTAGATGCGAACAATCAAATCTAGTTCTTAATTGGGAGAAATGCCATTTCATGGTTAAAGAAGGCATCGTTCTTGGACATAAAATTTCAAAGGAAGGAATTGAAGTGGATAGAGCTAAAGTAGATGTAATTGCTAAACTTCCACATCCCACCAATGTTAGAGGAGTTAGGAGTTTTCTAGGGCATGCCGGTTTTTACCGACATTTCATAAAAGATTTTTCTAAAATTGCCACTCCTATGAATAAACTCCTAAAAAAAGATGCTCCATTCATCTTTTCAGATGAATGTATCAAATTTTTTAATATTCTTAAATAAAAACTCACTAATGCACCGATCATGATAACACCAAATTGGAATCTACCGTTTGAACTAATGTGCGATGCAAGTGATTTTGCAATGGGAGCCGTTTTAGGACAAAGGATTGAAAAACGATTTCAACCTATATATTATGCTAGTAAGACGTTACAAGGAGCACAAAAAAATTACACAACTACTGAAAAAGAACTCCTTGCTATTGTCTTTGCTTTTGACAAATTTCGATCATATCTCGTTCTAGCTAAAACGGTGGTCTATACCGACCATTATGCTCTTAGATACCTATTTTCGAAACAAGATGCAAAACCACAATTAATCCGTTGGATCTTACTCTTACAAGAGTTTGATATTGAAATCCGAGATAAAAAGGGAGCAGAAAATCTCGCCACTGATCATCTTTCTCGTCTTGAAAATCCTGAATTGGAAGTTCTAAATGAATCGGCCATACAAGACAACTTTCCTGATGAATATCTATTGAAGATAGATTATAATGAAATTTCATGGTTTGCAGACTATGCAAACTACTTAGTATGTGGATTCCTTGAAAAAGGATTATCGTACCAAAAACGAAAGAAATTCTTTAGTGATATAAAACACTATTTCTGGGAAGATCCACATTTGTTTAAAAGTTATCCAGATGGAATAATACGCCGATGTGTATTCGGAGATGAAGCTAGTAAAATCTTAAACCATTGTCACACAGGACCAACAGGAGGGCATTATGGGCCTCAACTAACAGCAAGAAAAGTTTACGATGCTGGATTCTATTGGCCTACAATTTTCAAAGACGCACACCTTCTTTGCAAATCCTGTGATGCTTGTCAAAGGGCCGGAAAAATAAGTCAACGTGATGAAATGCCACAAAATGTCATTCAAGTATGTGAAGTATTTGACATTTAGGGTATTGACTTTATGGGTCCATTTCCAAAATCTCATAATAATCTATATATTCTCGTAGCCATTGATTATGTATCTAAATGGGCGGAAGCACAAGCTCTCCCGACTAACGATGCACGAGTTGTAGTCAACTTTTTAGAATGTATTTTTGCAAGGTTTGGAACACCAAAAGCTTTAATAAGTGATCGGGGTACTCATTTCTGTAATAATCAACTTGAGAAAGTTCTTAAAAGATATGGAGTAACTCATAAAATCTCCACCGCATATCATCCACAAACAAGTGGACAAGTTGAAAATACCAACCGAGCTTTAAAACGTATTTTAGAGAAAACCGTAGGATCAAATCCGAAGGAATGGTCCATTAAATTGGAGGATGCACTCTGGGCTTTTAGAACAGCCTACAAAACTCCAATTGGAACCACATCTTTTAAACTCGTTTACGAAAAAGCATGTCATCTTCCAGTAGAAATTGAACACAAAGCATTTTGGGCTTTGAAGACATGTAATCTTGATTTACATGAAGCTGGACGTCTACGATTAAGTCAACTAAACGAATTAGAAGAATTAAGACAAGAAGCATACGAAAATTCGCTAATCTATAAGGAAAGAACGAAGAAATGGCATGATAAAAGAATCGGAAGTTCAAAAGAATTTAAGGAAGGAGACAAAGTTCTTCTTTTCAATTCACGATTCAAGCTATTTCCTGGAAAATTGAAATCAAGATGGTCTGGACCATTCATAGTCAAAAGAGTTTTCCCATACGGAACAGTAGAATTAATAAATTCAAATGGGATTGAATTTAAGGTTAATGGTCACAGAGTTAAACATTACATAGATAGTCCGATGGAAGTCGACAACGAAGTTAATCACAATTTCAACACCACAGCTAACTAAGTGTGGGGAGAATCAAGTCTTTTAAGGATAATATGTATTTCTGTTAGAGTTAGATTTTCTGTTTTCGTGTAGTTCTCGAAAATGGAACCCGAATGGTCTTTCCCTAGCAGACCCTAAAGAACTAGTCTTCTCCCCCCATTCTAATTTTTTTTTTTTTTAAGGTTTTACGAAATGAAGACTTCCTGTGAATTAAAACATGGTCTAATGCTACACGCTTTGATTACTAAACGTAATAATGACACCCTTCCAAGTGAAATAGTATCATTAATCAGAGGCAAATTGGACGAAGTAAGAAAAGAATCCAGATGCGAAAATAATAAGTTACAATTTGGTAAAGGAAAATCAAAATCCGCAGCGAAAAGAAGAGCACGACACCTTGAAAGATGTCACAAATGCGGAAAATGGTCACACGAAGGTAAATGTTCAAATAATCAAACCTATTCAAACACCGAATTTGTTACTTTATGCAGAGACGGACCGTTCATATGTTTAGAAGAAAAATTGATAAATGCTCGAGGTTACGCCTATGTAGCTATGGAAAATCAATTAGTCCGACTATCTTATGAGTGGGCGAGAGCATATCACTAAGAAATCTCTTTCACAGGTAAGTTTGTACAGTTTTTATTTTTATTTTTATTTTTAACCTTTTGATAATAAACGCTAATTTGTTCGCTATAAAGTATTAAAATGGTATTCGATAAAATTAGGTCTTGCGACCGAAATTATTGATATCATTCAAAAATTTATTACATCACTGCGAAATTTAACGTTTATTCTTAAGGTATAAATATCTTTAATCAATCAACCCAAAAATATTTCAAAAATTCGTCTTGAGTTAAATTAGGTCATGGAACCGAAATTACTTTACCGAAAAGAGGGGCGCATATTTTTGATAATATTTGATTGATTAAAGTGGGATAAAAGACCAAAAAGATTTTCAATTTTATTTTTACCATGTTTTTAAAATTAATAAATAAATATTAAATTAATATTGTAAACTTCTTTAAAATTGTAAATATTTGAAAAATTAATATTTTTAATATAAGTTTGTATGTATAAAAACAAAAATATAATATAAGTTTGGTGTGGATTTTTAATTATTAATATGAATTTTCAATTTTATGCATTTTAAATTTAAGTTTGGTGTGAATTTAAAAACAAAAATTTACTTTATTTCGCTAAGTTAAAAATATGATTTTTAAAATTCGTCGTGAGTTAAAGACTAGGTCGTTGAACCGAAATTGCTTTACCCGAGGGAGGGACGAGAACTTTTATTATCATTATTTTTAACCTTATTGAATTAAAGTATGCCAAAAACATTAAAAAAAAACCCAAAAAATCTTTGCTTTTAAATCAACGCTTTGAAATGACGAAATTTTAAAATTTTGTCGAGGGACGGACTAGGACATCGTTCCGAAACAACCTCGTCCTAAATAAAAGGAAAAACAAAATTTTAAATTTAATTTATGTTTTAAATAGTATAAGTTTTTTTTTATTATTAAAAAAAATTGTGTTTATTTTGCAGACTGAAAGGGGTGAATCTTCATCCCAGGCTCGCAATGCTCCTCCGGAAGATGCAGATCAACAGGAAATTAATAACCAATACCGACAAGATATGCCTCACCCAATTGTTTCATATTCAAACAATCATGAGGCAGATTTACATCCGAATTTGAGATTAAATAGATATTGGATAGACTATTCAAAATATCAAAAGAACCTGCACAACCTTGTGTCTAATAATGTTGAGGTACCCAGAGTTATAGATTTGGCACCATTAGAGGTAGTAGAATTGGCCGAGCCAATCAGGAAATTACTTACTCAAAGGTATGGTAATTCTACTTTTAGTGATTGGGTAAGTTTATTCAACATGCGTAGACCTGTGTATAGAGAATGGTGTATAGAGTTATTATGTACTATTGAAATAAATGATCGGGTAGATACTTTAACCGATCGTAGTTTTCTTAGATTTTTATTAGGAGGGGAGATGCGCCATATGTCTTTACTAGATATGGTCCGGGCTTTACGTATATATACGCCCGAGGAGCTAGCATCTTATGATTGTCAGAGGTTATAACAACCCTCACTTTTTGACTTCTGAAATTACTGAAATGACCCTAGGGTTTACTGTCTGACTATACGTATTAATTATTTAAGGGTTGTTATATACACAATCAATTTAACGTTGACCAAATAATAAACTTTTATTCGACACTCAATGCTAATTAAAATTTATGCATTTCAGTAATATTATTTATAACTATTAATCTATAAGTAATAAATAAAAAGTGTCATTTATATAAATAATAAAACAATTAGGAACTAAATAAAAATAAATACAAGTCATGAATTAGTAAAAAGAAAATAATACTTATCATGTAGTAAATGTAAAAATAATAATAATAATAATAATAATAATAATAATAATAATAATAATAATAATAATAATAATAATAATAATAATAATAATAATAATAATAATAATAATAATAGTAATAATAATGAGACTAAAGAATCTTAAACAATTACATCCTTATGTTGACTAAAAATAAAGTATAAACTAGTACATCCTTATGTTGACTAATTATAAACTAGTACCACCTTTTGTTGACTAAAAAATATAAAACAAAATAAAATCATTAATTAGAACATCCTTATGTTGACTAACACTCTAATACTTGCACTATATAAACACTCCTAGACTCCTAGTTTCTCATTCACAAATCACACCAAAATCCTCTCTCAAAAACAATCTCTCCCTCTCCCTCTCTTGTGGTATTCGGATCTTCAAGCTTGTTCTTCGTGTTCTTCAAGAATCTTCAAGGAGTTCTTCAAGATTTTCAAGGCTTTGATCTTCCATCTTCATCGTGTTCATCTTTTCTTTGTTAATTATCTTGAATCTTCAAAGGTATAACATAAACCCTAAACTATTTACATAAACTTTAATCTTTGTTAATTCATATTCATATTATAAACTTGTTATTCATAAGTATATACATAAACACACCTAGATTTATATATACATGTAAAAAAAATATATTTATATATATATATATATATACATATATATACGAATTATATATACATATACATATTAAAACCTTAAACCCTAATACTACTTATACTAGTACTTAACATGTATACACTATTACTATTACTAGCACCTATAACCTACTACTTATATTGTAGCACAAAAACATTTTGGGATATGTATTAGAGATGTATAGATCTTCGAACTTTCTTGACGAATGGTTTCTACGAGATTCTAGGCAGAGGGTTTGGATTTCCTATTTAAAGGGTCCTATGGCTCAAGCCCCTAGATCTAAATTAGCCATTCGAAGGGAAAGGGGTGATTGGAAGCTTATCTAATACAACAAGTATCCTAAAATGGAAAACACTCATAAAAGTAGAAACTCTCTAGTCATAGAAACTTAGTAAAATAAGAAACTTTCTAAAAATGGAAACTTTATAAAAATAGTAACTTACTAGGAATAGAAACTTAGTAAAACAAACTATACTTAAACACATACTTAAACTTAAACATGGGCAAAACACTTAACTACTCTTAAATGTCAATAGGTTGACTTTCCTGCTCACTCGTTCAACTCTTTATTCCGAGGAATAACTCTCTCTCTACTTACTAAGGTGACTTTCATAGCCCCACTCTTATTGCTATAGCACTTTTTATACTTACTGGGGTGAGACACATGCTGCTTTTATACTTTAAACAACTTAGACACAAGTACGAACCTAAACTGTACTATGACTAGCTTATGCTACTAAGACCCCACAGTGATATTTTTTAATTGCTTTCAGGATAAGGCATTCTTAATTATTGGGGGTAGGCCTATCGGGAGTAACGTCCCCGATACATTTGACCGCGATGTCTTTGTATTACTTAATAATGATTTAAACATGGTGATAAGGTACTGCCAACTTATCATCGGGGCAACAAAACAAAGATTTAGTCTAAAATATCACGAATCAGTACTACTTTTGGATCTGCGAGATCTACTTTTTGATCCTGCAGGAGATCAACTTTACAACTAAATCTTGTGGTCTAAAAACAACGATAACTACTTTTGTTAAACCTATGAACTTCACTCAACCTTTTTGGTTGACACTTTAGCATGTTTTGTCTCAGGTGATATTTAATTCAAGCTTTCCTATCTACTGCTTATGTGATGCTACTTGGACATAGGATCAAGAGATTATCGCATTTATTACTACTGCATTTAAACAATTACATATTTCTTTTGTAACGACATTTCATTTTCCGCTGCGTACTCATTCCAGTTAATTTTATCATTTAGTATTGTTCTCGTATTATAATATGTTGGTTTATTTGATATTAGTAACGTTTCTTCCAGACCCTATTGGGAGGACGTTACAGATTGGTATCAGAGCATAACCAGGCTGTTATAGAGAACCAGGATTGCATTTTTATGTGTGCCTTACTTGCTAGCTAGGGTGCCTTAGCAATCTAGGAAACTATAACCTTTCCTTAGATTTAAAGCACTTAGGATTGCCTTATAATCTTAACAATCATGCATTACCAAACTTGACTTAAAGATTCTAATCAAAGTCTCTTTCCTAATGTAGGACTACAACTTTCCATAACCATAGGGCCTTTAATTGTTGCCTTTAACTGTTAAATGCTACACTATATTTTAGAAACTTTACTTATCTTAGAATGCCGAGCTATTCTAAGAACTCTGCTCACTTTCCTGAGTACTATCCAATTGCACCACCGCATCTAAATGCGACACAATGATTTCAGAAATTCTTGACATTCATAAGTCATCTATCATGGTTATGTGTATTACATATGTATTACATGAAATATTATCCATGATTTTGAAACTCTTATAATTGTTACTACTCACACTCAAACGTATATAACTTTCTGTTATATCACGTACCTATATGCCTTATGCCTTTATGCATCGGTTTACGAATCAAAAAAATGTCATTTGGGTTATCACAGTATATGAATTGAAAGTCTTTAATCAAAAGATTATTAGATTACATACTTATCACTTTATGATCTCGACACGTCCTACTGCCATTATTAAAGTATAGACACATCATATCTTATTATATCTTATCGTATCTATCCCAATAGATTTTGTCTAAACACTTTTCCTAAATTCCCTCCGTAAATTATAGAAATCTTTTTGCTATATACACATATTCGAGGAGACGAATATATCATCCAGTATTCAACACTAATCTCATATCAAAAACCCTAATTCCAAACACATAATATGGATTCCTCGAACTCTTCGAGCTCCAATGGCAGCGTAACCGGAATGAACGAACCAATCAGCCATCATCTATTTTGGATGAATTGGGGATGGGTTCGTAGTAAACTTAATCAATGGAGACAAGAAGAAGGTGATCCCTTCCACCAACCGAATTCACCTCTTGGTGAAGAACCTGAAGCACTTACTGGCGAACCCGTTCGGAACACTATTTTCACCCTCATTTCCAGGATATCCAGTCACGAATATATAATATCTAAAATTTTAGATCTTATTCATCCACTTGTCCGAACCGCCAATCATCCCGGAATAATAGAAGAAGTCAACGAGCTTCGCGCTCGAGTAGTGGCTCTGGAGAATATGGTGCGAAACCTACAAACACCAGCATCAGCACCAGCAGCATAACCAGTACCACCAGTACCATCGGCATCACCACCAACATCACCAGCTTCACCAACGACAACATCCGCATTCCACGCCTTAACATCACACTCAGTACCTCAAACATCAACATCATACACCCCATAGATACCAAGGAATATTAGTAATAATGAGTTAAGATGTATTGACTCATTCTTCCTGAAGAATTACATATGTATACTTTATATATATGGATTGGAACAATAATAAATCTTTTCGTACTAAGCTATTACGTGTGAATCTTAACTAGTATGTACTACATGGTTAATTCATATCATAATATGCTATGATGTACATCTTTTGTTAATAACTTAACAATCGTTAATCATTGCTTCAACACAATAAACTCCATTTCGTAATAAACCAAGTGTATTACTCAAATACATGATTGATTGTATACTTTAATTTTTGATGTACTCAAAACTTTCTAGAAAACATCATTAGTGCCTTATGAATTTCACAAGAATTCCACGAGCACCAACATCATATACCGAAGTATATCAATAATAATGAATGATGAAGTATTGATTCATAACTTCATTAGCGAAATATTTCACGACAATTATGAAATCTCAAAGGTTTTGGAGATTATTTATTCTCGTTTCAACAGCAAATCAAATGAGTTTAATATTATATTAACTCATTAAAACCATGATTACATCTGAAGAATACATATATGAACGTATATCTTCTCTTTTGTAATTGTGAAAAATATTTTAACGGGTAGGTAAAACCCGAGAGATATTCATATCTCATATAAATATGTTACATTGTACATTCTTCCATTCTGATTCAGCAATTGTTAACTATACTACTTACATTCACATGATATATGTATATGTTCACAAAAGAACAACCATTTTCATACAAATTCAGTTACATATTCTGATTTTGACATATCGGAACTTAAGTAAAGCTTTAGCAAGTGTTATCTTCCTAAAGATCACTACATTCATGAATTATATTCATTCGTATTCTATGATGAATTATCACATCAAACCACCGAACTTACCATTCCTTACTTTTGAAAATCACAACATTTCTTCGTCAACCGTTAGATCCATTGATGGATGCATCTTACGCTTAAACACTTCAAATTCAAAATTCTTGAAAACATCCTTTGAATCTTGACGATCGCAATCAGCGTTTAATCATCTAAAAATAAAATTTCTTGAAACCATCTCGGATTGATAACCGATGATTCAAATATGGCTGCATTAAATGCAGAGGAAACAGAAAAATTGTAGATGGTCTTAAGGGCCAACAGTTTGATAATAAAGAATGGTACGTTGGAAAAGCTCAAAAGAAAATTTTGAACTGAAAAACGGATTGAGCTAACCATGGAGGAGACCAAGGACAAACACAAGGGCCAAACCCTATATTCAAAGAATCCAGGTAATTCTGGATCCGGTGAAATCTTTAGAGAATATCTTGCTCCGGAGTCATGTTAAAAGCTTGCGGAAAATTTTTCTTCATCAACTTTCAAACTTAGAAATTCCAAAATATCATCATAAATATCCTCTATATTTCGGAAGATATCTTCATAACGATTCATGTCCGCAATTAAGTATCTCTTTGCGATATCTTTATAAAGGAAACTGTTTTAGTTTCTATATTCTGTAAAATTCGAGTTTAAATTATAAATGCTTTGAAGAAGTGTTGGGAATTGAAGCATGAGTTAGTATAATATAATGACGTCAGGCCAACGTGATTATATTACAGTAAGTCATGCTAAGTTTTTAATGGAAGATGATGATTCATAGATTTTATAATCATCATTTGCCATGTTACACGACTCTTACATTCTATTTAACCTCTAAACATATCAAGAAAATATTTTTCTTGATGATTCGGTCTTTTCCGGATATTCTGGTAATATGACAAATCAAATCGTGCTATTACCTTTCCTTTCTACTTTATATATTATGATCATTTTAAACTTCATACCTATGAATTCTGGACCATTACTCGCTTGACTTGAAGTCGAGAAGAAGAAACAAAAGCATAAAGCTCCGACATATAAGGGAAAATATAAAGCCCGATAACGACTCCGAAATTACAAACCGTGTATATCAATGCGTATAACAATATAAAGACACGGGATAATTAAAAACACTATAACCCCAAGAGCATAGTAGAAGTAAACAGATTCCTCTGGCGGTAAAAGAAAAAGAAGAATGACTGCATATATGGTCAATATAATAACCAGGATCAGAACTAGATTAAGCATTTTCTTAATCTTTTGGAAGTTTGAATTGAGGAAGAAAGTATAGAAGTGGTGAAGATAATGAAACGGAAGAAGCTAATTTATAGCAAAATTCCAAACACAACAATCGAGACAATCCACCACATTTAATCAAAGAAAATCTCAAATTCCTTAATTACCGGAGAATCAAATCTTATAGATTACGAAGATTTCCTTTAATTCCTTTAATTCCGGAAATCAATCGTGACTACGTCAAAAGTTAAGGCGAACATTTAATTTTCTCATTTCACTCTTTTATGATTGCTTCGTTTATACTCTTCCTATAAACGAATCGTTTTATCCATATTATCCAATAGTGATAAAACTTTATTTTTCAACTTATATTCATCATTAAAATATTCTTGTTGTAAACAATGAAGATCTCTATCAAATTTCATGACTGTGATTTTCACGAACTCCTCTCTGTTTGTCTGCCCTAATATTGTGGCATAAAATGCTCAAGGTTTTAAATGAGCTCAATACTATTCATAACACATTTCATGTATCCAATTTACTGAAATGACTTGTATAACATCATCATTTTGAATGATCTTCGCATTAATGATAAAATGCACTTCGTTGAAGAACCTATAGAAATCATGGAAGGAGAGGTCAAACAAACGCGTAAAAGCAACATACCTATCATTAAAGTCTGTTGGAATTCGCGTAGAGGCCCCGAATATACCTGGGAACGCAAAGACCATATGAAACGGAAATATCCCCATCTCTTCTCAACTGCTGATGCATCCGAGAAGTCTACCTAAAACTTCGGGACAAAGTTTTTATTAACGGGGAGGAACTATAACAACCCTCACTTTTTGACTTCTGAAATTACTGAAATGACCCTAGGGTTTACTGTCTGACTATACGTATTAATTATTTAAGGGTTGTTATATACACAATCAATTTAACGTTGACCAAATAATAAACTTTTATTCGACACTCACTGCTAATTAAAATTTATGCATTTCAGTAATATTATTTATAACTATTAATCTATAAGTAATAAATAAAAAGTGTCATTTATATAAATAATAAAACAATTAGGAACTAAATAAAAATAAATACAAGTCATGAATTAGTAAAAAGAAAATAATACTTATCATGTAGTAAATGTAAAAATAATAATAATAATAATAATAATAATAATAATAATAATAATAATAATAATAATAATAATAATAATAATAATAATAATAATAATAATAATAATAATAATAATAATAATAATAATAATAATAATAGTAATAATAATGAGACTAAAGAATCTTAAACAATTACATCCTTATGTTGACTAAAAATAAAGTATAAACTAGTACATCCTTATGTTGACTAATTATAAACTAGTACCACCTTTTGTTGACTAAAAAATATAAAACAAAATAAAATCATTAATTAGAACATCCTTATGTTGACTAACACTCTAATACTTGCACTATATAAACACTCCTAGACTCCTAGTTTCTCATTCACAAATCACACCAAAATCCTCTCTCAAAAACAATCTCTCCCTCTCCCTCTCTTGTGGTATTCGGATCTTCAAGCTTGTTCTTCGTGTTCTTCAAGAATCTTCAAGGAGTTCTTCAAGATTTTCAAGGCTTTGATCTTCCATCTTCATCGTGTTCATCTTTTCTTTGTTAATTATCTTGAATCTTCAAAGGTATAACATAAACCCTAAACTATTTACATAAACTTTAATCTTTGTTAATTCATATTCATATTATAAACTTGTTATTCATAAGTATATACATAAACACACCTAGATTTATATATACATGTAAAAAAAATATATTTATATATATATATATATACATATATATACGAATTATATATACATATACATATTAAAACCTTAAACCCTAATACTACTTATACTAGTACTTAACATGTATACACTATTACTATTACTAGCACCTATAACCTACTACTTATATTGTAGCACAAAAACATTTTGGGATATGTATTAGAGATGTATAGATCTTCGAACTTTCTTGACGAATGGTTTCTACGAGATTCTAGGCAGAGGGTTTGGATTTCCTATTTAAAGGGTCCTATGGCTCAAGCCCCTAGATCTAAATTAGCCATTCGAAGGGAAAGGGGTGATTGGAAGCTTATCTAATACAACAAGTATCCTAAAATGGAAAACACTCATAAAAGTAGAAACTCTCTAGTCATAGAAACTTAGTAAAATAAGAAACTTTCTAAAAATGGAAACTTTATAAAAATAGTAACTTACTAGGAATAGAAACTTAGTAAAACAAACTATACTTAAACACATACTTAAACTTAAACATGAGCAAAACACTTAACTACTCTTAAATGTCAATAGGTTGACTTTCCTGCTCACTCGTTCAACTCTTTATTCCGAGGAATAACTCTCTCTCTACTTACTAAGGTGACTTTCATAGCCCCACTCTTATTGCTATAGCACTTTTTATACTTACTGGGGTGAGACACATGATGCTTTTATACTTTAAACAACTTAGACACAAGTACGAACCTAAACTGTACTATGACTAGCTTATGCTACTAAGACCCCACAGTGATATTTTTTAATTGCTTTCAGGATAAGGCATTCTTAATTATTGGGGGTAGGCCTATCGGGAGTAACGTCCCCGATACATTTGACCGCGATGTCTTTGTATTACTTAATAATGATTTAAACATGGTGATAAGGTACTGCCAACTTATCATCGGGGCAACAAAACAAACGTTTAGTCTAAAATATCATGAATCAGTACTACTTTTGGATCTGCGAGATCTACTTTTTGATCCTGCAGGAGATCAACTTTACAACTAAATCTTGTGGTCTAAAAACAACGATAACTACTTTTGTTAAACCTATGAACTTCACTCAACCTTTTTGGTTGACACTTTAGCATGTTTTGTCTCAGGTGATATTTAATTCAAGCTTTCCTATCTACTGCTTATGTGATGCTACTTGGACATAGGATCAAGAGATTATCGCATTTATTACTACTGCATTTAAACAATTACATATTTCTTTTGTAACGACATTTCATTTTCCGCTCCTTACTCATTCCAGTTAATTTTATCATTTAGTATTGTTCTCGTATTATAATATGTTGGTTTATTTGATATTAGTAACGTTTCTTCCAGACCCTATTGGGAGGACGTTACAGAGGTTAATAGTTTATGGTAGGAGGGTGGATGAGAATTTTGATACGAATGACGTATGGAGTAGGATGACTAGCCATCGCCGATTCCAGGGGGGATTATACTCTTATCTTGATATTGATAGAGCTGAATTAAGAGTAATCCATAGGTTTTTAGCCAATTCGATTACACAACGAGGTAAGAATAAGGAAAAGGTAAATGAACAGGATTTCTTTTACCACATGTGTATTCGAGACCCACAGAGCGCTGTAAGTATACCTTTTTGTGTGGGTTATTATTTATTGACTATGGTTAGGGGTATGAGGCGTGGTAGCATAATAGGAGGTGGTATATTTATTACTTTAATTGCTGAATATCTCGGTGTGGATAGAAGTCGGGGGGGATTATTAATGGCAGAACCAGAACCCCGCGATAGAATAGATTTGCGTGTTTATCATGGTGCTAAGGTCTTAAAGAAACGAAACAACGTGGCAGCACGTTATGATGGCAGGCATCCACCGGTTGAGAGAGATCAACAGCAAGGTCAACCGGGAGGGGGTAATCTAATGACGGAAATGCAAATTTTTATGGCTCGACACGAGTATGAAATGGCTAGATAAAAAGCATTTCAAGGTTGGCAGTATCATCAAAGCCAAATCATAAGTCATTGTACACACGTAGGTAGAGAGTACATTCCTACCGTTATGCCCAAATTTGCTCCTTGGACTTTAGAGAGCCGACCACCATATCCTACATATGACCCGGCCCAAGCATTTTACAGCATCTATGGATACGCTTGGGACCCATACTGGAACCATCCTCCTCATCCGTAATTTTCTACTTTTGTTTATTTTATTGTAATGTTACTAATTCTTAATTTTCTTATTTCTTATTTTATTATTATAATAGCTTTTATAATTTTCTAACTTTATTAGATTTTAATAACTTTTGAATGTGGTGTGAAAACTCAACTTCAAAAATATGTATATATGTGTTTGTAGTTTATCTCATGTACAAAACAGGGTAAAACAGCACATTTTCAAAGACTGGCATTAAGTTCAGCAAAAGCTAGTACTTTTGACGGAAAAAAAATGAAAAACAAATGTGATGTATCAACTGACGGAATGAACAAATGAGGTGCACCATTTATCATTCAGCAAACAAACGCCAATATGTTTGGAAACTTTGGTAAAATTTAATCATTTTTCTACGCTAATCACCCTCAATAATTTAAATTGTTACTGATTTCTTGCAAATGAGGGCATTGCAAGATCTTAAGTGTGAAAAGGGGTTAAATTCTTTCGGATTTTTAAAATTTTTAACTTAAACACTTGGTTATCATTAAAAATACTAGTAACGTAGTAGTTGTATTAGAATCTAGTGCTCTCTGATAACAAAGAACAGCCCTAGTCTTATATACTGACTACCCACTTCTAGTAAAAATTTTCAAAATTTTGAATTAAATGAACTCAAAATCATGTTTATACATATTTATGAACGATAAAACTAGGTGTTAACACCGAAATTATTGTTACCTCGAAAAGGACATAAATTGGGAAACAAACCAAAATGTTAGAATTCATTTAAAATGGAATAGAGGACAATAAAAAGGCAAATAAAAGAAAATAAAAGCCAGGTGTGGGAAAATTTATCAAGTTATTTTAAACATATGTCACATATTTCTGTAACAAATAACTGAAGATACTTTTGTTTTGGACGATTTTAATCAGTTTTACCCGATTTACTATAATATATTTGAAAGAAAGATGGATCTACACGATGAATCAATTCCATCATTAAAAGGAAGTAAAGTCTTCCAAAAAAGAAACGTGCCTCTTGATTTAGGTCATGAAGTTGTCGTCCAGACCAGCTGTAGGTTGACGAAAAACCTAGAAAAGTCATCTCTAAAATCAGCAGGAAATCCACGGACCTCAGCATCAAACAGGGTCGTCAAGTGGTCAGACTTATCCTAACCATGAGAGGATCTGTCTTGTAAAATGGGGAGGACGCCGTGCAAATTAGCTGGATAAGACTAATGAATCAGATCCCCAGAAAGGATAATCTCCTTTAATGATCAAAAATCATCTTTTAAGACTGATATTACTCAATCCTTGAGATTGACCTTAAAGATTGAGAATTACAAACTCATGAAATTCGATGATATCTAAACTCGATCTTGAACGAGAAAATATTTTGATAAAAATTACAAACCGATTTGTTTTCTGAAAACCCATTTTCAATGCGTTCATTACCATTGAACGTAAAATCCTAGGAATTCACCTGGAATTCATTAGGTCACCTGAACCAATTCGGGTGTCAACCGTAAGAACGGTGGTTGCATAGCATGGTCAAAGACAGGACCTTGTGCCAGACCGAAAAATTATAAGGGTGAGCTTTACTATTGCTCCTACAAAGGATAGTAATTGCATCTGATACGTTATAGACCATAATTAAAAGCATGCCAGGGGACATTGCCTTAACAGTGGCTTGTTCAACGCTTTCCTTTACAACCGGACGGTAGTTTATCGAAAGGTAATATACGGAATAAGTATACTGGACGTGTTGCTTTCCCAATATAAGGTTAGCAAGTGGGTGACACAAAACTGCAAGTTTTGAGCTAAAAATTTCAAATATGAAACCCACCAAACCCACAAAAAGAATTTGCAAACACCGGTGAAGGGTTATTCCGGAAAACTTATCTAGGGTAAAAGCTAGATTTAATTTTCAAAAGATCAAATGTTTTCATAAAGATCCAATTTCCTTAATGGATCTAAATTTTTATAGTCATGTGGGACTGTAAACCATAACGTTACTACCATTGTTCATACCGCCGTATAGAAATCACTGATGTACAAAGTGTGAAGAATAAAGAAGTGATTATAGTATATTTCAAGACTATATTGCTTGAGGACAAGCAACGCTCAAGTGTGGGAATATTTAATAATGCTAAAAATGAACATATATTTCATAGCATTATCCCTCAAGAAAGACAAGCTTTTAGTTGCAGTTGTCCTATTTACAAGGAATATTCGTTTAAATATTAAAAGGTGAAGACAAAAGGCAGATTCGACAAATTGAAGACGCAAACGACCAAAAAGCTAAAAAGTACAAAGTACAAGCAAAGAGGTTCTAATTATTGATGAGGAACGCCTAAAAATGACAAGAGTACAAGCCGCAAAACGCAAAGTACAAGATATTAAATCATACGAAAGGACGTTCGAAAATTCGGAACCGAGACATGAACCAACTTTCAACGTACGACGCAACGGATCGGAAATAATAAATTAACTATGTATATAAATATAATATAATATATAATTAATTATATAAATTATATATTTATATTATATTTATAATAAAAACCGTCGGCAGCCTTGGATCCTTTGTTTAGTGAGCTGAAATTGAGGGGACCGCACTCGCGGAGGTCTGAAGAACAAAAGGGACCGCACTCGCGGAGGTCCCATTTCCTATAAAAAGGGATGCAGTTCAACGATTTTAGGGACGGATATATATTTATATTTATATTTTCTTTACCCAATTTATGTATCAAGTGTCACTCCAAATCGTAATCACAATTTGTAATTTTAATTTTAAGTTAGTGATAATAATAAGGTTCGATTAGTCAAATGTTTTAAGGTTTTGTAAGTCAAAACTCTGTCCGTGTACCGCTATGCTATTAATACCCACTGTAAGTTATGTTTATGTTATTTTCATTAATGTCTCGTAGCTAAATTATTATTATGCTTATTTAATGCCGAAGTAATCGTGATGTTTGACTAAATATTAAATTTGGGTAATTGGGCTTTGTACCATAATTGGGGTTTGGACAAAAGAACGACACTTATGGAAATTAGACTATGGGCTATTAATGGGCTTTATATTTGTTTAACTAAATGATAGTTTGTTAATTTTAATATAAAGATTTATAATTGGACGTACCTATAAATAACCATATACACTCAATCGGACACGATGGGTGGGATATTTATATGTATGAATAATCGTTCATTTAACTGGATACGGGAATGGATTAATAGTCTATGGAATTATTAAAACAGAGGTGAAATTATGTACAAGGACACTTGGCATAATTGATAACAAAGTATTAAAACCTTGGGTTACACGCAGTCGATATCCTTGTGTAATTATTAAACAAAGTATTAAGACCTTGTTACAGTTTAAGTCCCCAATTATTTGGAATATTTGACTTCGGGTATAAGGTTAATTTGACGAGGACACTCGCACTTTATATTTATGACTGATGGACTGTTATGGATAAAAACCAGACGGACATATTAAATAATCCAGGACAAAGAACAATTAACCCATGGGAATAAAACTAAAATCAACACGTCAAACATCATGATTACGGAAGTTTAAATAAGCATAATTTTTTATTTTCATATTTAATTGCACTCCTAATTATCGCACTTTTATTTATTGTCATTGTATTTAATTTCACTTTTAATTATCGTACTTTTTAATTATCGCAAGTTTATATTATCGCACTTTTATTTATTGCAATTTCATTATCATTATTTACTTTACACTTTAAATTAAAGTCTTTTATTTATTTAATATTTTACATTAGGTTTTAACTGCGACTAAAGTTTTAAAAATCGACAAACCGGTCATTAAATGGTAAAAACCCCCCTTTATAATAATAATATTACTTATATATATATTTGTATTTTTATAAATTAAAACTAATATAGCGTTAAGCTTTATTTAAAGATTTCCCTGTGGAACGAACTGGACTTACTAAAAACTACTCTACTGTACGATTAGGTACACTGCCTATTAGTGTTGTAGCAAGGTTTTGGTATATCCATTCTATAAATAAATAAATATCTTGTGTAAAATTGTATCGTATTTAATAGTATTTCCTAGTAAAAATAAAGCTATTTCATATACACCTCGCATAACATCAGCGGGTGACGATTTTAGTTGTTAAAGGTGATTCATTGGGAAGAATTGTCCAGGAAAGTTTGGATTGGAACTTTGGATTGAGGGCCGTTGAGTGGTTCCGGATTGGTTAAGTGGAGAAGATCACGAGGACGTGATCAAGTTTAAGTGGGGGAGAGTTGTAAGACCCAAATATTTATTATACATAATGTATTTATGGTGTACGATGCGTGTATGAAGTGTACGACGCATGTACGTGTTGCTTGATCGAACGTCGAGAGAAACTGGACGTGTCTGAGGTGACAAAGGGTGTACGTATCTTTTCAACCACAAATAAAGTTTGTGTTGATGTTTCAAAGCCTTACCATTGGAAAAGAACTCTTATTACGTTTCTAACGATATTTGATTCATCTAAGCTGCTGATGCAATTTTCAGCCTTTTAAAAAGGTTTAAATGAGGGGTACTTTGGTCTTTTTATTTAGGGTCGGTTTTGGGTCACCAAAACTGATCTAGAACTCCATTGGAGCTCATTTCTCACCCACACAAACACTCTCATCCATACCTAGAGAGAGAGGAAGAGTTCTAGAGTGAGAGAGCTTGAATTGGAGAAGAAGGAGTTGGATTCTCACCAAAGCTCGGGTTTTAAAGTTGTTCTACTCGTTAACGGCATCGTTTTGGTGGTATTGGTAAGTCCTAACTCCGAATTTCATTTGTTAGATTTGATATTCAAGTTAGGGTTTGAGATTGTTAGTTACCCATTTGGTTGATGAAGAGGGTTTATGGAAACTTTCTATTTTGATATTTGGCGGGTTTTGGGTTGGTTAATGATTTAACCATGTTTAAGACTTGTAAATGGTGTATAATCACTAGTGTTAGTGATTATTGGTGTTTTGGAAACCATTAGGGTTCTTATGGTTGACTAATTTTGACTAGAGTCAAAATTAGGGTTTGTTGATGATTATGACTCAATTGCCGATTTAATAAGGTTTATAAACTTAAAATGGATTAAGTTGAAGTATAAAAACCAAGTTAAATATGTTTTGGTGTCAAAACTCGCTAATGGCGCGATGTTGACTACTTTGGGTCAAAATTAGGGTTTAAGTGTCATTATGGGCAAAATAGGTGTTTAACACCTATGATTGGGTTTAATTGGCGTATTAGGACCATTCTCACTTGTGTTAGTGATTATTGGTTAATTTGGGCGTGATTTGTACTTGGAAGTGCATTTGGGTCAAAATTGCACTAAGTGTCAATTGGGTTGGTTTGTAAGTCAACCCTAATTGTGTTATTGTATTTGTGATAAATGGAATAGGTACATTCCATCGGCGATTTCGGATTTTGGTTTGGCATCCATCAAGACTTCAAGGTGAGTGTTAATATCCTATGTGCATATGTATGTGTAGGA
Organism: Rutidosis leptorrhynchoides; assembly: GCF_046630445.1. Lineage (NCBI taxonomy): Eukaryota > Viridiplantae > Streptophyta > Magnoliopsida > Asterales > Asteraceae > Rutidosis > Rutidosis leptorrhynchoides. The sequence goes on along the minus strand of NC_092342.1, from coordinate 267,627,577 downwards.
TGGGTGCGGGTCGGGTGAAGTGATTCTCGGCTATAGAGCTCACTTCACATATAGGTGGATTTGATGGACTTGTGTATGGGTCTAATTGGCATGGTTGTGCTTTTTGGTTGACCACATTTGGCAAAGTACACATGTTGGGTGTACGTTATCACACGTGGTTGTGAGTGGAATAAGTATACATGTATGTATATAATGTATTTACTTGTAGGAACGGATATGTGTTGTCCAAGTTAGTGATATATGTCGTTGTACACTAACGGCCTTTATGAACGGATGTATGATGTCCGAGTTAGCGATATATGCGTTGTATGCTAATGGTTTATTGTATGCATATGTGTTGTCCAAGTTAGTGATATATGCGTTGTACACTAACGGTTTTATGAATGGACATATGTTGTCCAATTTAGTGATATATGTGTTGTACACTAACGATTTATGAATGGAAATATGTTGTCCAATTTAGTGATATATGTGTTGTACACTAACGATTTATGAATGGAAATATGTTGTCCAATTTAGTGATATATGTGTTGTACACTAACGATTTTATTAACGGATATGTGTTGTCCAAGGGTTAGTGATATGTGTTGTACACTAACGGTTGTTATGAACACCGATGGGAAATTCGAGTACCATTCCTCTTTACGATTACTTAACCTTGGGCGTTTATATATATTGACGTATTGTTGTAATGTAGCTAACCCTCCGGGTGTAGCTCATTTGGCGTTGTTCACATCGTCGTTGGTGAACTTATATTTTGTGGATATCTTTAGCTTGTTGCTTAGTGATTATACGGTATGCTTAGCTTAGCTTGCCTTTATGCTTGGATGCTCCGGTATGCGGTATTTGATTATTTGTGTGGCGTGTCTATTTTATGCATATATATGTATGTAGTATATTCTCACTCACTAAGCGTTAGCTTACCCTCTCGTTGTTTACATTTTTATAGATTTATTTGGATGCGGTGGCTCGGGTAAGCGTGGGAACTAGTGGCTCGCGTAGTAGCTTTAGAAGGCTTGCTTTTGGATTAATTAGGATTGGGTAGCGTATCCCCAATCGCCATGCTCGGTCTTTATTTTGTATTACAAATCATGTGATTGAAAACTTGTATTTTCGTATGAAAGTCGTAAAACGGCCGATGTGGGCCCGGCCTCGTAAAACTTATTTTATGAATGGAACGTGTTAGTTTTTCATATATGAATAGGTTTTGAAAAGCGTTTTGTCTAAATACGTCGGGAAGTGGTCAAACATTTTAGCATTTCATGACTTTTTGGACAGGCCAGTTTGGCGCGCCGCGCCATATGCTGTTCCAGCAAAAAAAATTATTATTCCGCGTGATCGTTTGTATTACGGGTTGGGTTGTTACAAGTGGTATCAGAGCATGGTCTAAGGGATTTAGGTGACTTAAGATAGGTGCCTAGACTTAGACTTTTGTGTGTGCGCTTAATTGTTGCGGGACTTGTAGGATTACGGGTTGGAATGGGTTATAGTTAGTGCCTTGTTTGTAAGTGGACTAACGTTTATATTAGTAATGCGGATATTATTAATATATTATTGTGTTGCGATAATAATTCTCGCGTGTGTTTTTATCGCGTAGAATTTTGTTTGTGTTTGCTTATATCATCGAGCGAGGCGGTCGTTGTAATAACAAGTTGATACATCGTGTATGCGTAATAAGGACTTGCAAACCTTATTACGGGTGCAAATAGTGTCTAACAAGTGATGTACGATGAGTGTTTAGCAAGATGGGGCGGTGTTGTGCGTGTGGTCTATACGTTCAAGATCTAATCGTTTGCATTCCTTAGAATGAAAATGGAAGATGGATGCGGAACGAGTGAGCCTATTCACGAAGGGAAGGATGAGTTAACGTTAAAGATTGAGGCCGTGTTTGAACAATATGTCTCGGTTTGCACCGGCAAATTTAGAGAGGTAACCAAGGAGTTGGTCGAAGGATAAATGACGGAAATGGTCCGAGACCAAGTGACTAATGTAGTAAAGGAAGAGTTTGAAAAGAGGTTTCCCAAACCTCGAGGTAGTGATGATGAAGATGTACTTGCAAGGTTAGGATTACATGGTGCTCATGGTAAGAGGGCACGAAGTACGCCTGAAGGCGTCGGGAATGTGAAAAATAAGAGTAAGAAGGGTTACAAGCTTACGTGCTTTAATTGTGGGGAACGGGGTCATTTGGCACAAGATTGTACGGTGGTGCCTTTGGGCTCAATCAGGTGTTTCATTTGCCGGATGGAGGGACACCGGAAGTCAGAGTGTTCCGAATCGCATGACGATCGGGTTAGGAGGTTAGAGCGCGATTACATGATGGGTAGTGGAGCACGGAAGCCCAACAGCGCTACATCAGGTACTTTAGTACGAAATTATATGTTGTTCGTTTATAATAACATGCGGTATGTGCGTAAGTCTTAGCTAAACTTTATTCTTCGTTGGAGATAATTCGTAGCAAGCGGGCGGTTTACGTTTATGGTTCCGGTTTGCTCTCAGTAGAGTGTATAAGTGGTGTGTTGTGCCTTGACCCTATGGTGCAAATCCTTGGGTGCTTAAGCATTTTGGTTGGTATCGGGTCGTTAAGCTCGGTTGAGTGAGACCCTTAAAGTCTCAATGGTGTTGTGCATGTTATTGATATGGATGACGTTCCGAATGGAAGTACCATATGGTGACGTTTGATTGTCGGGCGAAGGGCGTAAGACTTGGTGCAACCAAGCATTCCTTAGTATTTGGGAAATGTTTCTACCAAACCATGAAAATGAGTTTTGGTGTTCGGTCGTTAAGCACATGTTCGCTTTCGTGTTGAAGTTGATGAACCATGAGGTTCGTCGGGTGGATTGAAACTCTTGAAATCGAGTGTTGATCTAGATGTATGTTGGTAAAGGAGTCTACGTGACGCGACATTAGGTGCCTTTTTATACCTACTAGCGTGGTGTTCGACTCCGATTGTGTTGCGGTTACATTGTACTTAGGGTACCGAAGTGAAACCCTTAGGTACAAGAGTGATCGGGTGAAATTCGACAAAATACAGCAATTGGATGATTGCGAGTGTATAGTTCGTGTAATTTGTGATACACTTTTCGTTCGAAGTGTTTAAGGATAGGTTAGGATCCTTGGTATGCTCAAAGTTGAAGCAAGACATGGTGATGGGCCGTGTGAACCCAATTATTGGTAAAGTCTACCTTTGGTAGCATTGTGCGGGTGTACGAGATGCAGTTATGGAACGTAGTTCCAAGTGGGGGAGTTACACTCTCGCACGCGGAGGTTTTAGTGTGAGATTTCGGACAATGCTTTTGGTAGATCCGAAATTTGTGTCGGGACCTAGATTTGATCGATTTGTGGTAGAGTACAAATTCGCTTAAATTGTACCTATGATTTTGGATTTGAATTATCACCAAGGTGGTAATGTGGTAAATCTCGTTGAGAGATAATGGACGGGTATGGCGAGCAAGGAGAAATCCCTCGATTAAGGGATGTGCGTATCGGATCCTCTTTTAGAGAATTAATGTTTTGTGCCTATGTTTGATATAGGTGGTTCTTGCTCGATTGTGTGAATGGTTAGTGGTATCCGTTAGGATTCACTATGGCGTAGCAGAGCGCGATGTTACGCTACTCGTCGTTCGAGGCCAAAAGGGCGTTGATTGATGAAGCATGACCTTCGGGGTCCGCTGACTTCATCATGGTATTGGTGATTGATGAAGCATGACCTTCGGGGTCCGCTGACTTCATCATGGGATCGTGGATTGGTGGAGCATGACCTTCGGGGTCCTCTGACTTCATCATGAGATCATTGATTGGTGAAGCATGACCTTCTGGGTCCGCTGACTTCATCATGGGATCGTGGATTGGTGGAGCATGACCTTCGAGGTCCTCTGACTTCATCATGAGATCATTGATTGGTGAAGCATGACCTTCTGGGTCCGCTGACTTCATCATGGGATCGTGGATTGGTGGAGCATGACCTTCAGGGTCCTCTGACTTCATCATGAGATCATTGATTGGTGAAGCATGACCTTCTGGGTCCGCTGACTTCATCATGGGATCGTTGATTGGTGGAGCATGACCTTCGGGGTCCGCTGACTTCATCATGAGATCGTTGATTGGTGAAGCATGACCTTCGGGGTCCGCTGACTTCATCATGGGTGTAGTGTTATATCGGTGAAGCATGACCGTTGACGGGGTCCGCTGACTTCATCCGGTGTTGAGATTTGGGAAGTGGGTCGCGTGTAGTTTTCTGCCAGCCTACATGTTGTTGGATGTGTGATCTATTGGTTGTTTTATACGCCAATGGTGGGGTTGTAAGGACCACGTTGTGTGATCTATCGGTCGTTTTATACACCGATGGTGGGATCGTGAGGACCATGTTGTGTGATTAAGTGATTGCGATAGCCGTGTTTCGCTCACATGATGTTACGGGTGTGACAATAGTCGATTTTGGACACCTTAGGTTTAGCGTTGCCATAGTCGTTTTAGGCGCTTTTGGTTTTAGCCGTTGCTTATGATGTTAGGATAGTGGCGTATTGGTTGTATTGCGCACTACAAAGGATGTTTAGTGGTAAGTGTAATCCGTAAGGATTCATGTGGTTCGATCTTCAATGTTCGGATCGTTGACTTTAGGTTGAGACTTGGTCACTTTTAGCGTTGTCCTTGGTAAAGGTGCGCTAAGGAATTGATATCTCGGTACGAGATTGGTTGAGTTTTTCCCGATATGGGGAAAAGAGCAGGTTTTAGTGCTCGGATAGTGGTTTTGATAAATCGCGGGTGACGATTTTAGTTGTTAAAGGTGATTCATTGGGAAGAATTGTCCAGGAAAGTTTGGATTGGAACTTAGGATTGAGGGCCGTTGAGTAGTTCCGGATTGGTTAAGTGGAGAAGATCATGAGGACGCGATCGAGTTTAAGTGGGGGAGAGTTGTGAGACCCAAATATTTATTGTACATAATGTATTTATGGTGTACGATGCGTGTATGAAGTGTACGACGCATGTACGTGTTGCTTGATCGAACGTCGAGAGAAACTGGACGTGTCTGAGGTGACAAAGGGTGTACGTATCTTTTCAACCCCAAATAAAGTTTGTGTTGATGTTTCAAAGCCTTACCATTGGAAAGGAAATCTTATTACGTTTCTAACTATATTTGATTCATCGAAAACGGAGCTACGGTCAAAACGTTATGGCCAAAACAAGTTTATGAAAACTGACCTGCAGGTTGGAGCGGCGCTCCACCATTTGGCGCGGCGCGCCGATTGCTGCTGATGCAATTTTCAGCCTTTTTAAAAAGGTTTAAATAAGGGGTACTTTGGTCTTTTCATTTAGAGTCGGTTTAGGGTCACCAAAACTGATCTAGAACTCCATTGGAGCTCATTTCTCACCCACACAAACACTCTCATCCATACCTAGAGAGAGAGGAAGAGTTCTAGAGTGAGAGAACTTGAATTGGAGAAGAAGGAGTTGGATTCTCACCAAAGCTCGGGTTTTAAAGTTGTTCTACTCGTCAATGGCATCGTTTTGGTGGTATTGGTAAGTCCTAACTCCGAATTTCATTTGTTAGATTTGATATTCAAGTTAGGGTTTGAGATTGTTAGTTGTAAAACCCATTTGGTTGATGAAGAGGGTTTATGGAAACTTGCTATTTTGATATTTGGCGGGTTTTAGGTTGGTTAATGATTTAACCATGTTTAAGACTTGTAAATGGTGTATAATCACTAGTGTTAGTGATTATTGGTGTTTTGGAAACCATTAGGGTTCTTATGGTTGACTAGAGTCAGAATTAGGGTTTGTTGATGATTATGACTCAATTGCCGATTTAATAAGGTTTATAATCTTAAAATGGATTAAGTTGAAGTATAAAAACCAAGTTAAATATGTTTTGGTGTCAAAACTCGCTAATGGCGCGATGTTGACTCCTTTAAAATTAGGGTTTAAGTGTCATTATGGGCAAGATAGGTGTTTAACACCTATGATTGGGTTTAATTGGCGTATTAGGACCATTCTCACTTGTGTTAGTGATTATTGGTTAATTTGGGCGTGATTTGTACTTGGAAGTGCATTTGGGTCAAAATTGCACTAAGTGTCAATTGGGTTGGTTTGTAAGTCAACCCTAATTGTGTTATTGTATTTGTGATAAATGGAATAGGTACATTCCATCGGCGATTTCGGATTTTGGTTTGGCATCCATCAAGACTTCAAGGTGAGTGTTAATATCCTATGTGCATATGTATGTGTAGGATGGGTGCGGGTCGGGTAAAGTGATTCTCGGCTATAGAGCTCACTTCACATATAGGTGGATTTGATGGACTTGTGTATAGGTCCAATTGGCATGGTTGTGCGTTTTGGTTGACCACCTTTGGCGAAGTACACATTTTGGGTGTACGTTATCACACGTGGTTGTGAGTGGAATAAGTATACATGTATGTATATAATGTATTTACTTGTAGGAACGGATATGTGTTGTCCAAGTTAGTGATATATGTCGTTGTACACTAACGGACTTTATGAATGGATGTATGATGTCCGAGTTAGCGATATATGTGTTGTATGCTAATGGTTTATTGTATGGATATGTGTTGTCCAAGTTAGTGATATATGCGTTGTACACAAACGGTTTTATGAATGGACATATGTTGTCCAATTTATTGATATATGTGTTGTACACTAACGATTTATGAATGGAAATATGTTGTCCAATTTAGTGATATATGTGTTGTACACTAACGATTTATGAATGGAAATATGTTGTCCAATTTAGTGATATATGTGTTGTACACTAACGATTTTATTAACGGATATGTGTTGTCCAAGGGTTAGTGATATATGTGTTGTACACTAACGGTTGTTATGAACACCGATGGGAAATTCGAGTACCATTCCTCTTTACGATTGGTTAACCTTGGGCGTTTATATATATTGACGTATTGTTGTGATGTAGCTAACCCTCCGGGTGTAGCTCATTTGGCGTTGTTCACATCGTCGTTGGTGAACTTATATTTTGTGGATATCTTTAGCTTGTTGCTTAGTGATTATACGGTATGCTTAGCTTAGCTTGCCTTTATGCTTGGATGCTCCGGTATGCGGTATTTGATTATTTGTGTGGCGTGTCCATTTTATGCAAATATATGTATGTAGTATATTCTCACTCACTAAGCGTTAGCTTACCCTCTCGTTGTTTACATTTTTATAGATTTGCTTGGATGCGGTGGCTCGGGTAAGCGTAGGAACTAGTGGCTCGCGTAGTAGCTTTAGAAGGCTTGCTTTTGGATTAATTAGGATTGGGTAGCGTATCCCCAATCGCCATGCTCGGTCTTTATTTTGTATTACAAATCATGTGATTGAAAACTTGTATTTTCGTATGAAAGTCGTAAAACGGCCGATGTGGGCCCGGCCTCGTAAAACTTATTTTATGAATGGAACGTGTTAGTTTTACATATATGAATAGGTTGTGAAAAGCGTTTTGTCTAAATACGTCGGGAAGTGGTCAAACATTTTCGCATTTCATGACTTTTTGAACAGGCCAGTTTGGCGCGCCGCGCGGCCATATGCTGTTCCAGCAAAAAAAAAAAATTTATTATTCCGCGTGATCGTTTGTATTACGGGTTGGGTTGTTACAATGAACCTAAACGGATATAGATGAAAAAACTTCATCCATGGATATATCCATATACACCCGAAATACATTTATAAATACATAAATATAGATATATGCAAACATATTTACTATTATAAATGCATTTAAAATTACACATATTTTTCTTGGATTTATATAATGAATTAACCATGAAATATTACAACAAAACACTTATATATAATCAAATATACATAAAAATTACACATTTAATTTATAATAGTTTATTTTTAATAGTAAATTTAATAAATTGTGTTATATCTTCGACAAAAATTACACGTTCTTATGGATATATTTTAAATATGCCACATTATATAATTTTTTCTTAAAATATGTTTTTATTTTAATCACATATTAGAAAATATTATAACATTTTTTGAATATCCAATGACTATCCATTAACCTGATGAATCCATTGGATATGAATATGGATGGATGAAATGAAATTAAACGGATATGGATATGGATATGGATGAATAAAAAATAAATGGATATGGATATAGATACGGCCTCACCCGATTCATATCCGATCCATTGCCATCCCTATGTGCAATTATACGTTCTAACTTGGATTATCTTACGTAATTTTAATGTTTTATTAAATGCAAAATAAATTTAAGTCAACTCGAAAAACTTACCGAAGTCTATTTTCCCCCCTATAGATTGTGTCAACAACGAAGCCTGTGTTGCGATTAAAATTGATGTAAAACTTGAGTTTTGATTGTTAAAATGAATAAATAATTTCAAAATTGGATGCCTAAAACTCTTTTCAGGGTAGTGTTGTAGTGATAAATTCAACAAGGATTTCGATAAATCCACTTATTATATGCATTGACAATTTGTACTGTATAAACAAGTAATGCATAATATGAGTGGATTTATCAGAAACCTTGTTGGATTTATCATCATATAACTTTAAGAGATATAGAGATGGGGAGGTGATCTTGAGAGAATCACATTTTGTGGAAGGTGGAAACGTTGATCTTCATCACGATGAATGATAACTTCTTTATTATAAACTTTAAAAGAAAAAAGTGAAATTTAAACATGTTCAATTCTTTGAATTTTACTGATGAATTTTTTAGTTATAAAAAAAAGTTTTGTAATAACAACTTTTGAGATTGTCATTAAAAAGTAAATTGATGTATAAAGTAGTAGCACAATTTGATGGTTGGTAGTGGTTATCTTCAAGGAGTAGGTGGTTAATTTTAATATACAAACAAGTTAAACATGTCTTAATTTCTTAAAAACAACCCTTTAGAATGTCATTAAAAAAATTTCATAAAAAAAATATCTGTTCTCTTTTCAAGTTGCCAAACAGCTGGTTATCTATAAATGCTGACTCATTATTATATTATACTATACTATATACTAATTAGCGTAATTATTACTACCCTTAAATCCACTTTTCACCGGTAAGAATTTTTTTTTTTTTTTTTTTTTTGGAGAAGAAGACTCTGGACCCTTGGTAGTTGTTTTTAATAATCACCTCCTTCATTCATCCTTCAAATTGAGTTTCCTGCAACCACCGCCGGTAACCGACAACCACCGTAGACCACTTGCAACCCATAAAATTAAAATCGAAGTATGTGTATTTGTTTGAACAGAGATCAGAAAACAAGATCCGAACACATACCTGAAATCGAAATCAAAATCGGAGTATGTGCATGTGTCTTTGAACAAAGATCTGAAAACAAGAAACAAGATCTACATGTGTACTTGAAAACCAGATCTGATAACAAGATCTGAAAACAAGATATGAAAACAAGATCTACATGCACTACTACAAAAAAAGGAAATGCAAACAGTTGAGACCGGTTACTAGACCTTTTGTCACCGATTTATTTTAAAAACCAGTTTGGATTGTCCCTTTTTAAAAAAAAATATTAATCTGCTAATCTTCATCTTCCCTAATCTTCATCCTTTCGGGAATCGATCTTCATCCATTCGCTAATCGATCTTCATCTTCATCCAGTAATTCGCTAATACAAAGAACACACCATATAATCAAATCAAAATACACGAATCGGAGACAGATAAGCGAAATAAAACAATAGACTTCAGGAGTCGAACCTTTTTACAAGAATCGAACATGTTCACAGTCAAATCGAACCTGTTTACAAATAAGCAAAAGAAAACAAAATACTCAAGTCGTTCATATACGAACCGAACAAATAAGTTACATCGGAGTAAATATGAATGAATTGATTAAAAACTTACGATGTAAGATGCGGCTGATAAAAATCAATAAACTTGAATAAATTCTGTTTACGGCTCAATTGAAAGAATATAGATCTAGAATATGAAAAGCTAAATAACTTTTACTTTTTAAGATAAGAATTAAATTAAATAATATGGAGTAGAGATGGAATGGGATGGGAAACGAGTATATCGAGATGTAATGGGATGGGAACAGCTGGCAATTGACATGTTAAATTAATTTCAACTTTTTCGTATCCCGTGTAAAAAGCAGACCGGTTTAAAAAATAAAACATGTTTGCAAACTTGAAACCGATTTTTATGTAAAAAAACCGGTTTGGAAAATATATTTTCGGAGCCGGTTTTAACAACATTTCCGTATTATTAAAAACCCCGGTTCCGATGCTCTTTTAGACCGGTTTTTATCTCTTATTCACAAAACCGGTTTCGAAAAAGGATTTGTATATTCTTTTGTGCAGTAGTGATATGTCAACAAGATCTACATATGTGACATATGTGTGTTTGAAAACAAGATTTGTAATAAACAAGGACGACCGATTAAACGGCGTTTTGAGCTTAAGGGGGCGGTCGGTGACTAAACAGATCTACAAAAGTAAAGATAATAAAGGAAATACCTCATTTTTGTTTTTGAGAAAATAATTATTCAAAACCACATACTAATACTCCGTTATATACATGATGATCTACCGTTGTTATTTTCTAGAAATCATAATAGACATTTTTATTGAAAACAATTTTAATAAGAAATAAATTTTAAAACGTATATAGACATAACAAAAAAAACACATAAAGATCTTTATGATTAGAATTCAAGATACATTTAAAACCAAAAAAAACAAAAAAAAAACAAAAAAAAAAAAAAAAAAAAAAAATTAAAGAATACAGAGGAGAAACAAAGACAAAAAGAATGTAGTAGTTAAATTTAGATGGCCTTTTAGTTTGTAATTGTTATCAGGAGTCACATATGTGTTGGTGTTTTATCTTCATCACTTTCTCTTGCAGATACAAATATTTTTGTTACATATTTATAACCATTTGATATGTTGTGTAGGTGTTTTCATATAATAATATGGACATTGGCGATCGCGACACACATCAGAAATATCGTAATCTAGAATTAATGTTTGAAAAAGAAGCCGGTTAAAGAAGGTTATAGCCGAGATACACCTAAAAGTGATAACTTACAAGTCAAGTTCGGTAAATTCTTGGTATGGTACATACTGAATTGTTACTTTTTAATTTCACAACTTACATGTTTTCGTTACTGTTTCAAAATGTTGGTATAAGTAGCACCACCTACTAACAGTCATACATGTTGAATGGGACCTTTACTATTTGCACTTCTATGAACATCTTATTCTTATTAGATATTATATGATTGTTTCACCTTTGAATGTTGACATAATGAGATTGTATGCATTCAAAGATTTGCATGTTGCTACTCAAGATTTCAGTCCAGAAAAAGATAGGCGAGGGAGGTTTTGGTTATGTTTATAGCGTATTATATTGTTGTATTAAAGATGGTATTAGATCAAATTTATGTATCTCATTAACTACAACTGGGTTCCAAATCGTTGCACACAATCCGCCGCAACGCGCGGACCCCTCTACTAGTTATATATCAATTTCAGCTTAAACCTAACCTTGCGTGGTTTAGCTCCTACCCTCGTTTGCAATAAATATTAAATCAATATTAGTATGTCGAAACAAATTTAGAAATAAATTTGAACCTCTAAATTTGTATTCTTGCGTTGATGTGTTAATTAGCCACTTCTTTTTGAGAAACAAAAATGTTACAACTGCAGTATATAGATTCATAAACATATTGTTAGTTGTATTCATCTTCAGTGTTTACGTTTCTACAACTTTTCTTATTTAATGGAAGCCAAATAAACAAATCAACCAAGATCTTAAGACACGAAATAATTGCTGACAAAGTAAAACAAAATCATCTGAAAATTAGTAACAAAGATCTACATAACACACAAAATGATGATAACATTAATAAAATTTATATAAAAGTACTCGGTCCTTGTGATTTATCTCAAATTATACGGCTACACCCTATACTTTTTTGCCGTGAATGGTAATTTGTGCAAACCACATGAGATAATTGCTTTCAGTTAAGGCCAGGAAAGAATTATCCAAGGCTAGAAAGAATTATCTTACATTTCCTTTCTTTTAAAAAAACCAAGGATGAAGCTAGAATGTGGAGTACAGGGACCAACCGCGTAATCTTTGATAAACCACGGGGACCAACCGCGTAATATTTTAAAAAATTTCTGCCTCAAAATCGTCTAGTATATCAAAGTGCGTTAGCTGTTGTATATTCAATTAGAACATATATCAATATAACAGATCACATGTGACCAACAAACACGATTATCTTTTGTATTGGTTTATAAATCCCCATCTAGTATATGAAAGTGCCTTGGTGTAAAAAAAATTTTCCCGTTAAATCCAGGGAGGGCAGATAACCCCTTTGGGTAATACTATGTTCCGCCCCTGCTTGTAGGTGTAAGGGTGCAAACCAAAGTCCCACATCGGTCATGGGATAAAACAAATGTATGTATATAAGTCTAAGGGGAAGTCCCTCTATCACCAATTGGTTTTAGAAAAGGATGGACTCTTGGGCTTATATTGCAGGACATTGTGTTTGGGCTATACGATCCTTACAAGTGGTATCAGAGCTAGGCTATAGCCCCGATGTGGTGGACGGCGCAGTAGGGTGCACCCCTCGGTCTTGAGCAGCGATGAGTGGACCCAGCTCTCGTTCGAGGGGGACCCTGGCACGATGAGTTGATCCTGGAAGCCTTGTATCGAAATCTCCTTGCCCTCCCACCAGGTTGAGAGTTCCGAGTTTGCGGCGGTAAAGGCACTATCGTTGGAGGGGAGGCCTAGATGGACTTAGGTTTGAGGGGATGTTTGTAAGGATAAAACAAATGTATGTATAAAAGTCTAAGGGGAAGTCCCTCTATCACCAATTGGTTTTAGAAAATGATGGACTCTTGGGCTTATATTGCAGGACATTGTGTTTGGGCTATACGATCCTTACATCAGGTTCACTAAAATCGTTTAAATGAAACCCCAAAAGAAAGATTAAAAGCCATAAGAAGGCACTGAGTAGTATCATCATAACCGAAGGTGAGCTTCAAATTTGAGTAAAATCAGGGTTATAAATAAAACAGGCACAAAATGTACAAATCATCCACCCGACTGAATATTCTTGTAAGATTCTATTTTAGGAAAGGTAAAGCTAACAAGTCAACAAGGTTCTAATGCCTGCTGCCTGCACTTGCTTCTAATATGTTCATTAAACTTACACCACTCCAGAAGGTAGACGTAAAACAAGTTGTCCTCCAAAAACACTGTAAAAAAAAATTATTTTGCGATTTAGTCGCAGGTCGATTAGGTTCAACAATGATTGACCCAGCCACCTGATTAGCAGCTATATGGGCTAATATATGCTACTGTCACACCGGCCAAAAAAGAAATAAAAAGTTAAGGTTTCTAACCTTTTCATGTAGTAGTAACAAAAGTCGGCTAATATAAATGTTTGAACAATTTCGGAAATAAGAACCATTGACGGCCATAATCCATAACCCAGTGCCGTAAGCAGATGCCCACGACTATCCAAAACCTGTTCAATCAACCCAAAAATCTTAACACTAAATTTCACCTATCATACAGCAAAAAGATGAAACTATTACTGGTATAACCCAAAAGGTAAAAAGGCTAAAAACAAAATATCATACCTGAAGGACCCAATGAGCACAACTCAAAAACCTAGCAACACCTAGGGCGAATACGTAATGAGCGGTGAATGGTTCTACGATCTGTGAGCCAGAGAGAAACAAAAGTCATTAAACGTATAAGTCAACCAAGAAAAAGTCAATAGTCTTTAATGACCAATATCAGACCTTTGTGTTCTGCATAACCCTGAGTTGGGGTAGGACAGAAACTGCTTCAAGGTAAACACAGAACGCCCAAAATACCCTGTTAATAATATGATGCGACGTTGACGGATGAATTAACAGAGCCAGTACAACACAAGGAACCACCTACAACAAAAAAAGATATCAAGTTAAGATTTTTATATCTAAAAAAAAGAAATACTCATAGAATTAGAGTCGAATGAAATCACATTAACTTGTATGTGTATTAACAAGATTACTTTATTGTTTGCTGTACATTTACTAACAAAGTATATAAGAAACTTGTGGATGGTAATTAAGAAATTTACATAATGAAAATGAATGATTAGATATTTATACACGAATATTACCTGGAATAAAAAAATAATAAAATCTGGCAATCTTCATGATACAAGACTTACCACATAGTACATTGCGAAATTATCTTTATCCTCCATGTAGCTTGATTTAAGTTTAAAACGAATCATAAATACAACCCATAAAGTGGTAGCCAATGTAGCCAAATCAAGCAACGTGTGTATGTCATACTCCATAACAAAACTGCAGTATAATCTAACAGCCAAGAATATAGCTGTTAGTTCCTGTGTTTTCAACGATAGCCCTACAATCACGCAACACTTTATCATCAGATCAACAATTTATAACAAAGTATGAATTATAAAAAAAAAGTGAAAATATTAAATAGAGAACATGGTTTAAAAAAACGGTCGCCTCGTACGCCTTGAGGCGCGCCTCAATGCGATTTTCGAATATTCCGTTTTGAAACGTCCGCCTCAAAGGCCAATTAAAACGTACGCCTCAAATGGGAGAGGCGGTTCGATTTTGGTACGCCTCACAGGTAAGTGAAAAACGTACGCCTCATGTTCACAACCGGTCAACGGCGGTCAAACAGCATTTAACGGTGTCGGAAAACTTGGATGTTGCCGGAATCGAGTAAAGATGAGGAAGGAGAACACGAAAATCAAATAGAAGAGAAGATAGGAAGAAAAAGAATTGAAACCTGAAAAATCCGGTGACCGGAGTTAGATGGAAGAAGAAGAAGTTAGATGGAAGGGTTGAGGAAAGAGAAAATAGTTTTTATGGAGTTCTTCAGAAGTAAAAACACTGGAAAAATAATTGATATTGATAAAGAACAGCCCCTAAACTTTTACTTTGTATCATTGATATTTGTGTCATTGATATGTCGTTTTCATGTTTATCTTTTCTTATAATATTAAGAACAAACTTAATATACACTCTTGAAACTTTAATAAAATGACAATAACAGCCCCTATTATTTACATATTATCATAATATATATATTTATTATTAAAAAGTCAACATAAGTCAACTCCGCCTCGAACGTACGCCTCGGTTCGCCTCGAGGCGTACGCCTCGCCTCACAGAGGGGAAACGCCTCGAGGCACGTTTCCGTTTTTTTAAACCTTGATAGAGAACAACAATTCCGTAAACAATGTGGATACAATAAGATGCAGCTGTACGATTACAACCTTTAGAACTCTATATTGGTATATCTTGTCACAAATTTATGTCAATTACGCTGAAACTTTTGTTCGGTAAATTAATTTGATGCAACTACAAACAAAGTCTTTTTTAACACAAAGAAGCAACATAAAATTTGATATTACAAATAATGTCTGAGCCAAAAAACAAAACAATTTAAGAACCAATTTTTTAACTTGTCTAATACAAAATCTGAAAATAAAACTATCAATTAGAAACAATTAATCACCAATCGTTCGTATATAATTGCACAAGTTACTACAAAACCATACTCAGATCCAAATTCTCATTTCAGAGTTTAATTAATAGATGCACCACGTTAGAGCACAGGGAGTTGACAGCATTTTTCACCGTCGACGAAATCCGACAGCGGGGACGGTGGCAGCGCCAACTCCGTCCCGGCATTTTGCCGGCGTTAAAAGCCGGCGTCAGCCTCACCTTCTAGCATCAGAAGCTGTTTTGTGTTTGATTTTTTGAAATAATAAATTTATTTTTATTATTTAACCAAATTAGATGTTAAATTACTATGAATTAGACACTCAAATAAGACACGACCCTGAACGATTTCCCCTGTTTTGGCTTCGGTGTTAAATTTCAGTGTCTCAAATTAGACACCTAGTTTTGTTCTATTTTAACATCAATTCTGAAATTAAAAAGACCATCTTAACATCCAACTCAAAAACCCCAAGTCCAAACCAAAATTCCTCATTAAAATAATAGCTAGATTACCTAATTCAACCTCAATACACTAACATTAAGAGCAATCAAACTTATGAATGACTTGATAATAATAATCAATTAAAATTGAAATTATAAACTTACCAGCACAAGTTTTTTCCTTCATGAGTTTATAAATAAGAACAGAGATACCAATGGAGTGAACAGCTTCAGCAGCAACAAACAAATTATCATGATCGTGTACGATCACACGAAGTAATACCAAAGTTAACATCCCTGTTACTACACCCAAAAAAGCTTTCACCTTTGGTGGTTGCCTTCGTACCCATGATGATATCACCTGGATTGCTCTCTTTGGTGGTCTCATTATTTTTGTTCAAATACTAGGGTTTTGCGTGTGTGTGTGTGTGTGTGTTGAATTTTATCTATATGTGTTGTTGATTTGATTATGGTAGAGATCGGTAATTTGGTGTTGTGAGTTATTAGGGTTTTGATTACGGTGTTCGATTTGGGGGAGAAATTTAGGGGTGAAAATTAATATTAATATTAAATTAAATATTAATATTAAATATTTAATTAAATATTAATATTAAATTAAATTTAGATTAGATTAGATTAGATATTTATTTATTCATAAGTTTAAATTGTTGACGATCAAATGGGTGCGTGTGAATGTAATGGCTGTATTTATATTTTTTTATTTTTTTTATAAGAGGGCTCCCAACTGTTAGCCCTGGTCCACTGCCCAGGTCCGCCCACCCTAGGTGCTGTTGTCACCACCCCGCCCAGGTCCCGCCCAGGTCCCGCCCAGCCTGGTTCACCCAGTTCCTTTACTATCTTCAGCATTTTTGTGGACGAAAATGGGAGAGGAAAAAAAAAATCGAAAATACATATAACGGCTCTCTCAACGGCTACTTCTATTTTTTTTCTTTTTTTCTTTTTTACACTATATATACACACACCAAACAATATTTTTACATACACAAACATACACTATCATTTCATATTTTCTACCCATTTCATCATTTTTATACTCAAATAAACAATATGAGTTCCGACTCCGAGCCCGACGTAAATATGGTATTATCGATCAGAAATACGACTACGAATCGAGCACTCGAAGCCATTGACGCGCTAGATGAATTAAGTGATAACGAAGAAGTAGAACAAATACCACGGGCACCTAGAAGATATTTACATAGAGATCGTCAGGGTCGTGCATTGGCTTTATGGAATGATTATTTCTCCGACAATCCCACATTTTCGGACGATTATTTTCGTAATCGTTATCGAATGAGCAAACCTCTATTTCTTCGTATATGTCAAGGTATATTGAACTTTTCTCAAACTCCGGTTCCTAAATATTTTACTTATTTTATTCAAAAACATGATGCTACCGGATTACTTGGTTTTAATATTGTTCAAAAAGTAACATCCGCCATACGTCAACTAGCTTATGCCGCTTCGGCCGATGTTTTTGATGAATATTTGGGTGAACAAACCTCATATGATTGTTTAAACAATTTTTGCAAATGTATTTTCCACTTGTACGGTCCCGAATATTTGAGACGGCCAACTGCACAAGATGTGCAACGTTTGACCACTAAACATGCTCAAATACATGATTTTTCGGGAATGTTAGGAAGTATTGATTGTATGCATTGGAGATGGAGAAATTGTCCGGCACGTTGGAAAGGTCATTATACACGAGGTGACCATGGTTACCAGTCAATTATGCTTGAAGCGGTAGCATCGTACGATATTGAACGAAAAGATATTAAACGAGCATTTGGAATACTACAAGGCCGATGGCAAATTGTTCAACGTCCGGCACGACCGTATTATATCCGCAAAATTAGAAGGATTTTGTTATCATGTGTGATATTAAATAATATGATAACCGAGGACAACGGCCGTGCATTTTTGTGGACTCGAGGAGAATTATCGTCCGGTTCGACGACCACCGAGATCATTCCAAGAAAGGGTTGAAGCGCATATGCGAGTGGACGCGGAAATAAGAGATGCGGGCATTCATCAACTACTAAAACATATGCTTGTAGAACACATACATAATCTTCCACCAAATTATCGCATACGACATGATCCCACAAGAAATTCAAACAACCAAGATGAAGCCGGACCTTCACACATTCCCGATGACGAGGATGAAGAAGATCACGAAGAAGATCAAGAAGACGACGATGAAGAATAGGTCTTTTAATTGATGTTTTAATGTAATTTTTTTTAATTGTATTTTTATTTTAATTGTATTTTTTTAATGTACTTTTTTATTTTAATTATTGTAATGTTTTTTAATTTTTAATAAAAGTTTAGTTTTATTTAAATAATTGGAATTTTTTGATAATATAAAATAATTCAAAAAGAAAATAAAAAAATGGAAGGAGGAGTGTCTTTGTTGGGAGTGTTTATTCATGGGTTAGTCCTGGGAAGGAAGTGAGATGGAGGTGCTGATGTGGCGCTGAATGGTTGGTTAGTCCTGGAAGAAACCCTGTCATGGTTGGGAGCACTCTAAGGGATAAATTTGGTAAATTCAATCGTGGTATTAATATTTATACGTAATGTATAACTTCTTTAAACATGTTCTTCAGAGTTAAAATAAACTATTGCTCTGGATATTTAAGATGACATTTTTCTTTGCTTGTCATCCTTGACCCTTAGACCAAACTAGTTAAACTAGTTGTGGAGCCCTCGCTTTGCGCCGAGAGCTCCGTTTTGAATGCGAGTTAAAAAAAAAGTCTTGATCTATTTTGTAAAAAAGAATTTTTTTCGACATCTAACATTGAAGGATTGTTTCTTTTGTGAAAGTTGTTTTTTAGCGTTCGTTTTTGAAACGACCCGTCCATATTACTATAAACGCAGTACGTTCTCATTAGTCTCATAGCGAGGTATTTGACCTCTATATGATACGTTTTAGAAAATATTGCATTCTTTTCATAAAAAGCACATCATTATTATACATAATGCATGTTTTAAACAAGTGGGCGATTATTTAAGAAATAATCCCCAAAATACATCGTAACAGTCGAATATAATACATGACAAAGGTTTTATTGAATGCAACACTTTATTTAAATAAAAGTATGAGACTCCATGCACAGCTTGCTCAGATAATGCAACAGCGGAAGACTTTCTTAAGGACCTGAGAATAAACATGTGTAAACAGTCAACACAAAGGTTGGTGAGATATATAGGTTTATCATCGATATAAATATAGACCACAAGATTTCATAGTTATAAATATATGTACACTCGCAAGTGTATAAAAGTATTCTATAAGTTGTTGAGCGCTTCGGTAACCATACTTAACCATTAATGTGGCATATTCCCTTTATTATGAAATCTCCCTACACTGTACCAAGTGTAGTAAAAACGAAGTATTATGCAACCGTTTACAATACTAGAGCGACTAGCCCGGTTGGGGTTGTCAAACCCGATAGATCTATCAATAGGATTCGTGCTTACATGTTCTTACAACATGTAAATATTAGTTACCAAGCTATTAGGGAAGATATGCAATGTGGTACAACTCAACGTAGAATATATTTTAAGTACTTGTGTCCATAGCGTAAAACATAAAATGCATGTATTCTCATCCCAAAATATTTTTAGAGTTTAAAAATGGGACTATATACTCACAGTAGTAAAAGTATATTAATAATAAGTTTTCAACTTATTAAAAATATGACCGTCGTCCTTGAATTCACGAACCTATAACAATAATAACGATTCAGATAATAATACGACATATGAATAAAATAAAGTAAGTTCAAAGAATACTTATATAATAATTTTTAACATTTTATGTTAGTAGTCCATTGTTAGTAGTCCAAAATAGTCCGAAAAGTCCAACAGTCCAATAATCGGTATATATATATATATATATATATATATATATATATATATATATATATATATATATATAATCTTAGAATTACCCCACGACGTATTGTATACGTGTTGTCTTTGCATCAACCCAGAGACGTATTGTATACGTATTGTCTTAGAATTAACTAAGACGTATTGTGTACGTACTGTCTTAGGATTTATCAAAACGTATCACAGAATTAACCAAGATTATAATATTTTGTTATACTACTGATAGCATGTCCAAATATATATAGGATATAGGAAAAGTTAACAAGGATATGGTTAATATAGTTTTTATAATATAAATTTCGTCCATACAACGTTAATTTTAGCATATTTTGTTTTGCTGGCCAAATATTCATTACAACTCCGTTTAAAGTGAATCAAATTGCTATGGATTCATTAAGAAGTAAATTTTACAAAACTAATTCGAAAAGTTCATCCCAAGTAGTAATTTTTGGAGCTTTACCCTCTTTTCGTGTCGGTGGACAGATTTGAAAAAATCCCGGCATCCACCCAATATATGATTTTTGATAAAATACTTCCACTTTGTTTAAAATCATGAAAAAATACTGAAAGTATTATTTACATATATTAACATATTTCCAAAGTCTTAGCCTCGAACTCAAAGTCTAAGATAGGTTTTTAATTCCCAACCCAAAACAGCCCGCTTTTTACCAAATGGAGATTAAAGGATATATGTTAAGTTTCAAGGTGTTCTTCATATGTACAAGTTATAAGTTCTTATATTAACTTAATATAACATCATAATACATATAAATAAGTGTTATTAGAGTTAAGTTAGAAAGATTAGATTAGTTTTTCAAACAAGCTTGGTGTTCACCAAAACAAGTTCTAGTTTTTACAAGTTTTATAAGTATAATAAGATAGCAACTATACAAGGAATTGAACAAGGATTTTGAGAAGTATTTTACCTTGATTATGAAGAGGAAAGTTGTTGAGATTAAAGTATGATATGAGAGCATTCAAGTGTGTTTTTAGTTTAAGAAAATGTGGAGTAAAAATGAGTTAAAATGGTCCTTATTTATAAGCTTATAATTTTGGCTTTTAGTGATAATATCTAAGATAAATTAAATTGTATTAAGTCATGCATGACATATTAAATTGATTAGGTCATGGATGACATATTACACAAATAATTGCAGATTTCTATTGGTATATACCAATAGTAAATACTTCTAGAAGCTGTGTATAATACGGGTAAAAATACCGTATGAATGCGAGTAGAATTCTTTGAGGAAATTGAACGGAAATACGAGTATAACTATCCTTTATATGTATTGGTATATTATAAAGTGTATTCAATACTTGTAAGGATGTATTTACACTCGTAATACATTATATGTAAATACATTTTAACATAAGTTAATTACGTCGTTTAAATAGTAATATATATATATATTGTTTGAAAACTCTTTAAATTAGTAGTATTAAAATATATATAATACTTTGTTAATATACTTAATGAGATATTTAATTATCATATTTTCAAATTAAATATATATAAATCCATATATATACACAATAATTAAACAATTAAACAATTAAATCAAGTTATGACGTTCGTGAATCGTCGGAATAAAAGGGTGACCAAAAGCTTGTGTAAAACTCTTTTCGGAGGTTCAAGATTTATTAAAATTCATTGGTTATCAAGTCGGAATTATATAAAGATTAAGTTTAAATTTGGTCAGAAATTTCCGGGTCGTCACAGTTTTTTTTTTAAAGTTAGTTGATCTATTTTGTAAAAAAGAATGTTTTTGACATCTTTTGGTAGCATTGAAGTGTTGTTCCTTTTATGAAAGTTGTCTCCTTTATCGTTGAGGAAGAAAAGGAAAAAAAAAAAGGTTAGTTGATTTTTTTGGTAAAAAAGAATTTTTTTCGACATCTTTTGGTAAAATTGAATGGTTGGTTCTTTTATGAGAGTTGCTTCTTTTATCGTTGGAGACCAAAAAAAGTAAAATGATGAAAATACCCCTGGTTACTATTGATGAATAGTGCTACAGGGTTTTGTCTATTAGATATATAGATAATATAATGGAGCGTCAAATGAGGAAAGAAACGTCTCAAAAATTGACATATGATTTGACAAAATTACCCTGACGCCCTTGACCCTGACGCCTCGGGGGCGTCAGTCAAAAAACTGATCGAAACAAAAGTATGCGTCAGGATTATATGGACCAATCAGATTTCAACATTAACATTTATATATTATTAATTAATATATTTTATACCCAACTACCAATAATAATTTACCACATCCAGTGGCGGAGCTTGAACGTTGCGGTTGGAAGGCCAATTTCTCTAAAGTGATATGTTTTTAACAAAAAAAACTTTAACTTTGATGGACAAAACTGCATATTTATGAAGGCCCGTCCTAATCCACCTGGACGAAGTCTCCAACATTTGGTCCCATTGCGAGGTACTGACCTCTATATGTCATGAATGACTCCAAGTAATATCTTTAAATTGAGCAAATGCACAGCGAAAGATTTCTTTCGTACCTGAGAATAAACATGCTTAAAAGTGTCAACCAAAAGGTTGGTGAGTTCATAGGTTTATCATAATCATTCATTTCCATAATTTTAATAGACCACAAGATTTTGTTTTCCATTTCTCATAAATATACATCTCATATCAGGCATTTCGCAAACTGCATAGAGACAAAAATCATTCATATGGTGAACACCTGGTAACCGACCTTAACAAGATGCATATAGAATATCCCCATCATTCCGGGACTCCCTTCGGACATGATAAATTTGAAGTACTGATAGTGCTCTAAATGAACATATATTTAGGCGCAATATCCTTCCAATATGTAAAGTATTTAGTTGTAATTGTTCTATTTTAAGTTGTAATCGTTTATATTAAATAAGTGCGAAGACAAAAGGCGAAAACGAAGATTTGAAGACGCAAACGTCCAAAAAGCTCAAATGTACAAGATACAATCCAAGTGGTTCAAATTATTGATGAGAAACGTCTAAAAATGACAAGAGTACAAGTCGCGAAACGCAAAGTACAAGATATCTACGCGTACGAAAAGACGTTCGAAAATCCGGAACCGAGACATGAACCAACTATCAACGTACGAGACAACGGACCTAAAATTTCAAGTCAACTATGCACAAGAATATAATATAATATATAAATAATTATATAAATTATATATATATATATTATATTATATAATAAAACGTCGACAAGCAAAGTGCCAAAATAATTGTGAGCTGGAATTCGAAGCTCCGCACTCGCGGAGCTGTAAGGCACAAAAGTACCGCGCTCGCGGAGCCGCCCAGGATCAAAATTCGCCTATAAAAGCTCGAGCATTCAGCCGAGTTTTGTACACCATCCAACCTCAATCTCTCTATTACTCTCTGTATATATATATATATATATATATATATATATATATATATATATATATATATATATATATATATATATATATATATATATAATATAGTTTAGTTTTATATTAGCTTATTTTAGGTTATGTAACGGTTATTTTACGGGTTTTAAAGTCGAAATTCTGCCCGTGTAAAGCTACGCGATAAATAATCATTGTAAGTTATGTTCTCCTTTTTAAATTAATGTCTCATAACTAAGTTATTATTATGCTTATTTGAGCCGAAGTAATCGTGATATTAGGCTAAATATTAAGATGGGGTTATTGGGCTTTAGACCATAATTGGGGTTTGGACAAAAGACCGACACTTGTGGAAATTGGACTATGGGCTATTAATTGGATTTATATTTAATTAACTAAATGATATCTTGTTAATTTAATATAGAGATTTATAATTTGACGTATTTATATATAACCACATACGCTTGACTGGGTACGGTGGGCGAGATATTTATAAATACTAATAATTATTCATTTGACCGGAGACGGGGATGGATTAATAGTCAATGGACTCATTAAAACAGGGGTGAATTACATTCAAGGGTAATTGGTGTAATTGTTAATAAAGTATTAAAACCTTGGATTACACGCAGTCGATAATCTGGTCTAATCATTAAACAAAGTATTAAGACCTTATTACGGTTTAAATCCCCAATTAGTTGGAATATTTGACTTCAGGTATAAGGTTAATTTGGCGAAGACCCTCGCACTTTATAATTATGACTGATGGACTATTATGGACAAAACTAGATGGACTTATCAAATAATCCAGGACAAAGGACAATTAACCTAGGGTAATAAATTAAATTAAAATGTCAAATGTAGCGACCCTGAATTTTTCAACGTTTATTTATTAATAATTATTATTAATACTTGTGTTTTATGAATGTATTGTTATATACATTTACTTGTTACCATGATTGATCATACTTGACTTTATATGCCCGAAACGTCTTTGTGACACACGTACATTATACGAATAATATTTTCAGATATTATTTACATTCATGATTAAGTTTTATTAATCATTTTTAATTAACTAAGGTTATTAGATAATTACTTGGGCTTTAATTGGATTACCTTGTTAATTACATGAAACTTGGGCTTTTATTAGTATTAGTGGACTTGAAAGCCCACCCTACATCTTAATGGACTTTTTAGCCCAACACACATGTAAGTATTACTTTAGAAATAAACTAGATGAGTTAACTTGTAAGAATCTAGTTACTTATACCTTTCCCATGTAAACACCCTTAATAACCATCTTTTTAGTCAAATGCACACAAGAACCTCATGGACTTTTCCTTCCCTCTTTCTTTTGATGCTAACCGTCGGCCAACCTTGTGCAAAAGGGGATTCAAATCTTTATTTTTCACTACTTACTTACTTGTATTCTCACACACACACTTCACTTCAAACTTGCACCTTACTTTTCTCTCATTTTTTCTCTCTCATCTTTCCTTTACATTTTTGTAAGTAACTTGAGTTTTCTCTCTTCTTTTCTCTTTTAAAAACCGAACCAAAACATCACATAATCATCATCATAACTTGTTTCATATTGTTGTTTAATTACTTGTTCATGTATGTTACTTAAATACTTGTAATTGTTTGTTGTTTACTTACAAATTATTAAGAATCAAACTTGATAGTTTGATTCCTCATTTATCTTGTTCATAACAAGAACATACAAGAACTAAACTTTCTAGTTTATGTTCTACATTTAATATTGTAAAGATTGTAAGTTCATGTGTTGAAAACCATACTTGTAATTCATGTTTGTAAACTTAAAAGTTTACATTCTTAAAGATCAAGACTTTGGCTTGAATCTTTAAAGTATGAACAACCATGACTTGTTACTTGTTTATTTAGTTTATTTCTTCATATTGTTCATGTTTAAATTCATGTTTGTTGTTAAATGGTCAAGTATTACAAGTTAGTCTTGATCTCATACTTCTTGGAACTAAAGTTAACTTTATGAGTTTCAAGAACATAGAAGTATAACTCTTTAGTTATAACTTCAAATACTTATGTAAGATCTAAGTTTATATAGCTTATGGTCTTCTAACTTTGTTATAATCAAGAGCTTATGAGCTTACATACACTTTACAAGATGATAATATAAGTTTTGTAACTTATGGTTTCATGAAAGTAAAGATTCAAGTATTAATACTTAGGATTTAACTTAATAACCTTAGATCTAGACTTTTGAGTCTTGGATCTTCAAGATCTAACTAAGAACTATGTTCTACATCTTAAGATCTTGATTAGTTAGTTTACATTCAAGTTTGTAGTTCAATATTACTTTTATATTTCATGTATGTGTTAAATCTAAGACTTTGATGTAACTTTGGTTCATCAAAACATTTGCAACCCTTAATTGAGTTGTGCTACTTATCTTAGACTTGCACTTGTGTTATGATGCTCAAAACTTGGTAAATATGATGTAAACCCATCAACGAGTTGTACACTTGAAGCTATATGCATCAAGGATGAGAACCGTGATAAGCATCGAGTACCAAGAAACCCCGAAACCTACTGTTTACTGTTACTGGGTCTGATCAGTACTACCTGGGCTACTTTAAAGATGATTTTCAGTTATCTCTGTTCGAGTAGATAACTTTTAATTTAGGACTCGTCTTAATCCTAGTTACAGTTTAGGATTTATGGCCCTCCGATCGTCACTATGTCCTTTTAACGCTGTGCTGAAAATTCTGACCTACTCGCACTTAGACCATCGCCATGGTCAAACGAAGACGAGTTTGCTTATGGAATTTTTACCACAACTAAAGGACTCATATACGGAGCCATGGCCACTGGTATCAACTTATTTCAGTAGGTATAGAGGCCGTGGCGACTGATCGAAGTCAGTCTTTGTTTTAAACTCTTTTTATGAACGAAACTTACTTTACACCTTTTGTTTGATGATGACCTTTAAGACCTATTTACATACATTTAAACCTATTGGGATGATTTACTGACTTAGTACTATTTGACTTAGGTTGAGGACTTTTCGGACCTACGTACTTGCTTACTTTCTGACTCGACTTTACCACTACTTTACCACGGTGAGTTATAGCATCCCTTTTTACTTTAACTATTTTGGGAACTGAGAATACATGCGCATTTTACGTTTTACATACTAGGCACGAGTACTTAAACTTTATATATGGGTGGGTTATACAACGGCATAAACATTCCCTTTAGCTCGGTAATGTTTAGTCATTGGTTTTTGAACCGGTGAACGCGAATCTTAGATATGGATCCATAGGGTTTGACATCCCCACTCGGGCTAGTAGAGCTAGCATTTAACGGGTGTTTAATACTTCGTATACATACGAACTTACCAAGTGTACTTTCAGGGGGTATAAACGTTAAGTTAGTTACCAAGTGCCCACGGTTAAATATATACTTTATCATACTGTTTTGAAACGCTCTTTGTAGCACTGAAATCTCGTGGCCTACCTTACATACTGTTATACTTAAACTATAGCTCACCAACCTTTGTGTTGATGTTTTTAAGCATGTTTATCTCAGGTGCTTAAGTTTGCTTACGCTGTGTACTAGTCTTGCGGTAGACACCCGCTGCTCTAGAGTTATCACCGCATGAACTGTTTATCTTGCATTCATAACTTTAATACTTTTGAAACTATGATTTGTAACGACCTAAGGGTCACGCACTATTATATTTGCTTCTGTTCATTGAAGCATACTTTGGTTGTAAAACATTGATGTTGGTTAAGACATCACCTTTTATCATGAATGCAAACGTATTTTGAAATATCATATAGTATTTGACCTTGTAATGATCCTGTTGTTGATGATTCGTACACGATGGTTTTGTACGGGGCATCACATTTGGTATCAGAGCATTGGTTGTAGGGAATTAGGATGCATTAGTGAGTCTAAGACCGACCCGAGTAGGATTCACTAATAGGACTAATCTACAACTTGCTAGTTTACTTATTTCCGCTGAACTTACTGCATGCTGCTGCTTACTTTTACTGCTATATGCCGTATGCTATTACATGATTTCGCTACTGCATGCTATTATCTGCTTTCGATTGCATGACACTTGCCGTTATTGCCATGCTACTTACTGTTATACATGATTTAGACTGTTGTAGTTACTTGACCTAATACGTGCTTGCTTTATGACTTACTGACATGGAAAATTTATTTTTCCTTGTTCAGATGTCGGATATTCCACCTGCTATCATTTTAGGCAGTTCAGACTCGTCAGCCACCTCACCTACTGCTGCTGCCGACACACCGATCTCGCAACCCACCAGTGACCCCGGCGCTTCATCCTCCGGAGCTAGCAGCCATGCGCCTGCCCCAGTGGGTACTGCAGACGGAGCCCAGGACCTCCCAGAGATTCCAGCTCCACTAGCCCCGGTACCTCAGGAGCCACAGCACCATCCTGGTGGTGTTGTGATTCCCGTGGAATTCGGGAAAGGTCCATTCCGTAATCAGTATCGTCATTGGTGCTGACGCGCTCCTGATGGACGACTCGTACCGACGACAGATGATGGCCGCTCGAGGAGAGCCAGTACAGCCACCCGTGCAGCCACCTCCACATGATTCAGATGACCCATCATTTGACGAAACATCCTCAGACGACTCTAGTGGCGAGGATTCCACCTATGACTCCGATGAGGAGGACCCCGATGATGTACCTGTTCAGCCACCCTCCACCCCGCCGAAGAAGCGGTACCGTTTCGATGGTACCGTTATTCCCGGGATCAATGGAGTTCAAGCATTCACTGACGCATATGGTCGGTGTCGTAGGGTTACTGCCCGTAAGCGGCTTGTGTCGTATCCTGCTGATCCCTTCATCCGTAAGCCTTACCGCCTCGCAGCCTCTGCTTCTGGAACCGGACCGTCAGCACCACCAGCTCCACTAGCACCACCCGTATCGACTGCACCGCCTACCCCACCCACTCCCTCTGTCGAGGAACTGATGAGGGAGGTGGAGATCCTCCGTGCTCGGGTAACTGAGCTCGAGGACCAGATGTCCCATGTATTGGACTTCCTACACCCACCATCACCTTAGGGCTTTTGTAGTAGATTTCTTTATGTAATCTAGTTGTAGTTTTATGTTTCACTTATGTATTGTACGAACCTATACGAATGTATGTAACTTATTATTAATGAATGGAACTTTGCATTATTTAATTCTTGCACGATGTTCTATTTACATTACTGTATGATGAATCTGTGGTATTTGTACCTGGATTGCATTACTTAATAAACATGTGATGTGTTGATTCCATGTTGGTTACCATATACTGTATTATTACTATTTGCATACTGGATTTTGACTTGAGTCAAAAATTTTGTTTAGAACACCATGGCCAATGGACGATCCACTCCTACCGCAGCCCAAATCGAGGATATGATCAATGAACGAGTCACCGCAGCTTTAGCAGAAAGAAACCGCCAAGCTCCACCGCCACCGCCACCGGTTATCCCGCCCATTTGTAATGGGTGCACGTACAAAGAGTTCCAAAGCTACAAACCCCACAACTTCAGTGGAATAGAGGGGCCGGTTGGTCTCACTAGATTATTTGAGAAGTTAGAATATGTGTTTCGAGTTAGTAACTGTTCAGAGGAGAATAAAACCAATTTTGCTTCATGCACGCTGTCTGACGGCGCACTAACGTGGTGGAAGACGTTGGCTCAAGCAAAGGGTATCGATGAGGCATTTGCTACCCCATGGGAGGAATTCAAAGGGGCCCTGATTGAGGATTATTGCCCTAGGACCGAGATCCAGAAGATGGAGATTGAGTTCATGCAGTTGAAGGTCGTGGCAAACGATTTCGATGGGTACAATCGTAGATATTTGGAGCTAGCCCTGATGTGTCCTACCATGGTCACCCCGGAATTCAAGCGTATGGAAAGATATTTGTGGGGACTTCCTAAGTCCATTAAGGGAAACGTCACTTCGTCCAAGCCACCCAATGTCCCAGAAGCGATGCGCATGGCGCATACTTTAATGAATCAAATTATCATCGATGAACCGGAGAAGGCCAAGTCTGAAGCGGGTAGTAGTGAGAAGCGCAAATGGGATAACAACAGGGGAAGGACCTATGATCAAAACCCGGCGAAATGACATGAGGGTTTAAGAGGAAACAACAACGGTGGAAACCCCAATCCGAACACCAACTCAAACCCGAACTACAAAGGAACCTTACCACAATGCAAGCAGTGCTACAAGCACCATACTGGGTATTGTAATGTTATTTGTGAAAAGTGCCAACGGACTGGGCATATCGGGAAGGACTGCAAGGTCACCACTTTGAATGGGAAGCCGAACACCAATGGACCTAAAAAGTGCTACGAATGCGGACAAACGGGCCATTTCAGAAATGCGTGCCCCAACAAAAGAAAAGACGGCGGACCACCCCTTGGTAGAGCTTTCAACGTTAATGCAAGGGATGCACGTGAGAATCCCGACTTGGTAACAGGTATATTCACTATCAACAATCTTTTAGCTTTTGTCCTATTTGATACGGGTGCTGATAGAAGTTATGTATGTAGACATTTTTGCGATAAGATTAATTGGTCGTTAGTCTCGTTAAAAGAAAGTATGCTTGTCGAGGTCGCCAATGGAAAACTTGAGAAAGTTGACCATATTAGTCGAGGAGCTATTATCAACATAGCTGGTGCAGATTTCGAAATTGATTTGATACCCATTAAATTAGGAAGTTTTGACGTGATCGTCGGTATGGATTGGTTGACCAAGATAAGGGCCGATATTATCTGTGGAGATAAAGCTCTTCGTATACCACAAGGAGATGGTGAGCCACTGATCATTTACGGATATAGATGTATCTCGAAGCTGAACCTCATTAGTTGCGTGAAAGCGCAAAAGATCATGAAGAAGGGACGTCTTGCCGTGCTAGCGTTGTGAAAACGGTAGAAACTGAGGTGAAAAGTGTGGACGATGTTCGAATTGTGAACGAATTCTCCGATGTCTTTCCTGAAGAATTGCCTGGATTACCACCACCAAGAGCAGTAGAGTTTCAGATCGACTTAGTACCAGGAGCTGCACCTGTAGCTCGCGCACCTTATCGACTCGCACCTTCCGAGATGCAAGAATTACAGAGCCAATTACAAGAATTGCTAGACCGTGGATTTATCCAACCAAGTTTCTCGCCTTGGGGCGCACCTGTGTTGTTTGTGAAGAAGAAGGACGGATCCTTCCGTATGTGTATCGACTACCGTGAACTCAACAAATTGACAATCAAGAATCGGTATCCTCTTCCCCGCATTGACGATCTTTTTGATCAACTACAAGGATCGAGCGTTTACTCAAAGATCGATTTGCGATCCGTTTATCACCAGTTGAGGGTGAAGGAAAGTGACATGATGAAAACTGCGTTCAGAACTCGTTATGGTCATTATGAGTTTCTCGTGATGCCATTCGGTTTAACCAACGCACCTGCCGTGTTCATGGATCTCATAAATCGTGTCTGCAAGCCATACTTGGATAAGTTCGTTATCATCTTCATAGATGATATCCTCATCTACTCTAAGAACGAAGAAGAGCATGAGCAACACCTCCGACTAGTGCTTGAACTCTTGAGTCAAGAGCAACTTTTTGCGAAATTCTCCAAGTGTGAATTTTGGTTGAAGGAAGTCCAATTTCTGGGCCATGTTGTGAGCGACTAGGGTATCAAAGTTGATCCCGCCAAGATTGAAGCTATCAGCAAGTGGGAGACCCCCACTACTCCAACCCACATTCGCCAATTCCTAGGTCTCGCCGGTTACTACCGAAGATTTATTGAAGGATTTTCTCTAATTGCGCGTCCTTTGACCGCATTGACTCACAAAGGGAAGAAGTTCTTTTGGGAACCCGTACACGAATCAGCATTTCAAACCTTGAAGAAGAAGTTGACCACCGCACCTATCTTATCACTTCCTGAGGGCAGTGACGACTTTGTTGTTTATTGTGATGCATCGAAAAGTGGTTTTGGTTGTGTACTGATGCAAAGATTAAAGGTTATTACCTATGCTTCTCGTCAACTGAAGATTCACAAGCGGAACTACACTACACACGATCTTAAACTTGGAGCCGTTGTCTTTGCGCTCAAATTGTGGAGACACTATCTTTATGGAACAAAAAGCACTATCTTCACCGACCACAAAAGTCTCCAACACATCTTCGATCAGAAGCAACTGAACATGAGACAGCGTCGATGGATCGAGACGTTGAACGACTACGATTGTGAACTCCGTTATCACCCTGGCAAGGCCAATGTTGTAGCTGACGCTTTAAGCCGAAAGGAGAGTATGACACCTCTTCGTGTTAGGGCTCTGAACATCACCATTCATTCGAATCTCAACAGTCAGATCCGAGTAGCCCAAGATGAGGCTCTCAAGGAGGAGAATATATCTCACGAACATTTGAACATACTTGTCTCTCGATTCGAGGTTAAGGAGTCTGGACTCCGATGTTATGCCAGAAGAATTTGGGTACCTCTTTATGGAGATCTACGTAACCTTATACTTGATGAAGCACACAAATCAAGATATTCGATTCACCCCGGAGCGGGCAAGATGTACCACGATCTTAAGGAACAGTATTGGTGGCCGAATCTTAAGAAGGACGTTGCGACTTACGTTGGTAAGTGTTTGACTTGCTCAAAAGTTAAGGCCGAGCATCAGAGGCCTTCTGGGTTACTTCAACAATCGGAAATCCCACAATGGAAGTGGGAAAGGATCTCAATGGATTTCATCACCAAGTTACCAAAGACGGTGGGCGGATACGATACTATTTGGGTTATTGTTGACTGCCTTACCAAATCTGCACACTTTTTAGCCATGAAGGAAATAGATACGATGGAGAGGCTCGCTCAACTATACATCAAAGAGGTTGTATCTCGTCATGGTGTACCTTTATCGATCATCTTAGATCGCGATCCCCGTTTTGCTTCTAGATTTTAGCGTTCTTTGCAAGAATCCATGGGAACCCGTCTCGACATGAGTACTGCATATCACCCACAGACCGACGGGCAAAGTGAATGAACGATTCAGACCTTGGAGGACATGTTGCGTGCATGTGTCATAGATTTTGGAAAGGCCAGGGAAAGGCATTTGCCGTTAGCCGAATTTTCTTACAACAACAATTATCACTCGAGCATTAATGCTGCACCTTTTGAAGCGTTGTATGGCCGCAAGTGCCGATCTCCTATTTGTTGGGCCGAAGTAGGCGAAAAGCAAATCACCGGACCCGAAATAGTCCACGAAACAACGGAGAAGATTGCTCAGATTCAAGCGAGACTTAAGACTGCCCGCGATCGTCAAAAGAGTTATGCCGATCTTAAACGTAAAGACTTTGAATTCAACGTTGGTGACCGTGTAATGTTGAAGGTTGCACCTTGGAAAGGTGTGATTCGTTTTGGAAAACGTGGAAAGTTGAACCCACGATACATTGGTCCTTTTGAAATCTTGGAATGTGTTGGACCCGTTGCTTACCGTTTGAATCTTCCAGCACAATTGAGCTCAGTTCATCCCACCTTCCACGTGTTAAACTTGAAGAAGTGTCTTGCTGCACCCGAACTCATCATACCACTTGAAGAACTTACAATTGATGACAAACTCCACTTTGTGGAAGAACCTGTTGAAATTATGGATCGTGAGATCAAAACTTTAAAACGCAACAAGATTCCGATCGTCCGAGTACGATGGAATGGCAAACGAGGACCTGAGTTTACCTGGGAGCGAGAGGATCAAATGATGCAGAAGTATCCTCTCCTTTTCCCGACTCCTCCATCTACCTCAGCTTAAAATTTCGGGACGAAATTTTCTTTAACAGGTGGGTAATGTAACGACCCTGG
This sequence comes from Rutidosis leptorrhynchoides, assembly GCF_046630445.1. Classification (NCBI taxonomy): domain Eukaryota; kingdom Viridiplantae; phylum Streptophyta; class Magnoliopsida; order Asterales; family Asteraceae; genus Rutidosis; species Rutidosis leptorrhynchoides. The sequence goes on along the minus strand of NC_092342.1, from coordinate 267,594,466 downwards.
ATTTTCCAACGTTTATTTATTAATAATTATTATTAATACTTGTGTTTAATGAATGTATTATTATATACATTTACTTATTACCATGATTGATCATACTTGACTTTAAATGCCCGAAACGTCTTTGTGACACACATACATTATACGAATAATATTTTCAGATATTATTTACATTCATGATTAAGTTTTATTAATCATTTTTAATTAACTAAGGTTATTAGTTAATTACTTGGACTTTAATTGGATTAACTTGTTAATTACATGAAACTTGGGCTTTTATTAGTATTAGTGGACTTGAAAACCCACCCTACATCTTAATGGACTTTTTAGCCCAACACACATGTAAGTATTACTTTAGAAATAAACTAGATGGGTTAACTTGTAAGAATCTAGTTACTTATACCTTTCCCATGTAAACACCCTTAATAACCATCTTTTTAGTCAAATGCACACAAGAACCTCATGGACTTTTCCTTCCCTCTTTCTTTTGATGCTAACCGTCGGCCAACCTTGTGGAAAAGGGGATTCAAATCTTTTTTTTTTCACTACTTACTTACTTGTATTCTCACACACACACTTCACTTCAAACTTGCACCTTACTTTTCTCTCATTTTTTTTTCTCTCATCTTTCCTTTACATTTTTGTAAGTAACTTGAGTTTTCTCTCTTCTTTTCTCTTCTAAAAACCGAACCAAAACATCACATAATCATCATCATAACTTGTTTCATATTGTTGTTTAATTACTTGTTCATGTATGTTACTTAAATACTTGTAATTGTTTGTTGTTTACTTACTAATTATTAAGAATCAAACTTGATAGTTTGATTCTTCATTTATCTTGTTCATAACAAGAACATACAAGAACTAAACTTTCTAGTTTATGTTCTACATTTAATGTTGTAAAGATTGTAAGTTCATGTGTTGAAAACCATACTTGTAATTCATGTTTGTAAACTTAAAAGTTTACATTCTTAAAGATCAAGACTTTGGCTTGAATCTTTAAAGTATGAACAACCATGACTTGTTACTTGTTTATTTAGTTTATTTCTTCATATTGTTCATGTTTAAATTCATTTTTGTTGTTAAATGGTCAAGTATTACAAGTTAGTCTTGATCTCATACTTCTTGGAACTAAAGTTAACTTTATGAGTTTCAAGAACATAGAAGTATAACTCTTTAGTTATACCTTCAAATACTTATGTAAGATCTAAGTTTATATAGCTTATGGTCTTCTAACTTTGTTATAATCAAGAGCTTATGAGCTTACATACACTTTACAAGATGATAATATAAGTTTTGTAACTTATGGTTTCATGAAAGTAAAGATTCAAGTATTAATACTTAGGATTTAACTTAATAACCTTAGATCTAGACTTTTGAGTCTTGGATCTTCAAGATCTAACTAAGAACTATGTTCTACATCTTAAGATCTTGATTAGTTAGTTTACATTCAAGTTTGTAGTTCAATATTACTTTTATATTTCATGTATGTGTTAAATCTAAGACTTTGATGTAACTTTGGTTCATCAAAACACTTGCAACACTTAATTGAGTTGTGCTACTTATCTTAGACTTTCACTTGTGTTATAATGGTCAAAACTTGGTAAAGATGATGTAAACCCATCAACGAGTTGTACACTTGAAGCTATATGCATCAAGGATGAGAACCGTGATAAGCATCGAGTACCAAGAAACCCCGGAACCTACTGTTTACTGTTACTGGGTCTGATCAGTACGAATTGGGAAAGATGATTTTCAGTTAGCTCTATTCGAGTAGATAACTTTTCATTTAGGACTCGTCTTAATCCGAGTTATGGTTTAGGATTTATGGCCCTCCGATCGTCACTATGTCCTTTTAACGTTGTGCTGAAAATTCTGACCTACTCGCACTTAGACCGTCGCCACGGTCAAACGAAGATGAGTTTGCTTCTGGAATTTTTACCACAACTAAAGGACTCATATACGGAGCCATGGCCACTGGTCTCACTTTATTTCAGTAGGTATAGAGGCCGTGGCGACTGATCGAAGTCAGTCTTTGTTTTAAACTCTTTTCATGAACGAAACTTACTTTACACCTTTTGTTTGATGATGAAAGATGATGACCTTTAAGACCTATTTACATACATTTAAACCTATTGGGACGATTTACTGACTTAGTACTATTTGACTTAGGTTGAGGACTTTCCGGACCTATGTACTTGCTTACTTTCCGACTCGACTTTACCACTACTTTACCACGGTGAGTTATAGCATCCCTTTTTACTTTAACTATTTTGGGAACTGAGAATACATGCGCATTTTACGTTTTACATACTAGGCATGAGTACTTAAACTTTATATATGTGTGGGTTATACAACGGCATTAACATTCCCTTTAGCTCGGTAACGTTTAGTCATTGGTTTTTGAACCGGTGAATGCGAATCTTAGATATGGATCCATAGGGTTTGACATCCCTATTCGGGCTAGTAGCGCTAGCATTTAACGGGTGTTTAATACTTCGTATACATACGCACTTTCCAAGTGTACTTTCAGGGGGTATAAACGTTAAGTTAGTTACCAAGTGCCCACGGTTAAACATATACTTTATCATACTGTTTTGAAACGCTCTTTGTAGCACTGAAATCTCGTGGCCTACCTTACATACTGTTATACTTAAACTATAGCTCACCAACCTTTGTGTTGACGTTTTTAAGCATGTTTTTCTCAGGTGCTTAAGGTTGCTTCCGCTGTGTACTAGTCTTGCCATAGACACCCGCTGCTCTAGAGTTATCACCGCATGAACTGTTTATCTTGCATTCATAACTTTAATACTTTCGAAACTATGATTTGTAACGACCTAAGGGTCACGCACTATTATATTTGCTTCTGTTCATAGAAGCATACTTTGGTTGTAAAACATTGATGTTAGTTAAGACATCACCTTTTATCATGAATGCAAACGTATTTTGAAATAGCATATAGTGTTTGACCTTGTAATGATCCCGTTGTTGATGATTCGTACACGATGGTTTTGTACGGGGCATCACATCAAACATCATGATTACGGAAGTTTAAATAAGCATAATATATTTTATTTTATTTATTGTTATTTTAATTATTGTTATTTATTTTATCGTTAGTTAAATATCGTCATTTACTTTACTCTTCGCTTAAAATATAAAATCGATAAACCAATCATTAAACGATAAAAAAAAACCCCTTTTATATTATTGTAATATATATTTATATATATTTTGTACAAATATAGTTGTTTAAAATATAGTGTAAAATAAGTCGTCTCCCTGTGGAACGAACCGGACTTACTAAAAACTATACTACTCTACGATTAGGTACACTGCCTATAGTGTTGTAGCAAGGTTTAGGTATATCCCATCTGTAAATAAATTAATAAAACTTGTATCATATTTCGCCGTATTTCATATTAAAAATAATACTATTTCGTACTACACAAATAAAAATATATTAGTATTTCGTATACCCACGCTTCACACATCAAGTTTTTGGCACCGCTGCCGGAGACTCGGCGAAACGCTATATTTTTAATATATATTTGTATAAATATATTTATATATAAGTTTGAGAAAACAATATAAAATTTAAAAAAAAACGCGTTTGAGCCTGCAACCATTTCTGAATCTGCACTCTCCGCGATCGCGGATCCACTTTGTGTAAACACTACGCGATCGCGTAGCCCCTCTGACAGGTCAACCCTTAGACTGCATTAATTACGAAATTAGGTTTTATTTTAATTAATTATTATTATTATTATCTAATTAGGGTTTTATTTAATTTATTATATAGTTTTAATATAAATTTGTATTTTAAGTTTTAGTTTTTATTATTTACATATTTATATTAATACTTTTATATAAATAATATAAAAATAATATTTTTATAAAATTGTATTTTTATAACTTTAGTTTTATTTTTATATTTTGTATCTTTTTATTCGTTTAAATTCGTAATTTGTATATTTATCGTTCGTTATATAGTTTTAAGTTTAGTATTTTGCCGTAGTTACTTTTATATTTCTAGATTTTTAGGCTTTGCCGTAAAATTCCTTAAGTGCTTTTCTTTAAATTAAGATTTAGGCGCTTTAGAATTTTGCGACGCCGTTTATATATTTTAGTGCCTTTTAAGTAATTGCCGTTTTCTGATTAGAATTGCATTTAAGTTTTAATACCTTTAGGCGCAACTTTTTAGATTTAGTTTTTAGACTTTTAAGTTTCGACGTTTTTCTTTATTATTTTTATTTTTCGACGTTTTTCGACACTTTTTTTTTTCTTTTTCGTTTCAACGCGCTAGTTTTTAGGACATAGAATTTTTAAAATTTTTAAATTTTTGCTGAAAAAATTGTAAACGATTAAATTGTTAGACACCAATTTTCTGGTTCGTAGTAATAGTTGAATTTGTTAGTGGCGAGTTGTGAATTACCGATTTAAAGGATCCTAGCTACCTGCTGCATCTATTGGCTATTCGAAACGTGGGCAAAATCAGAAAAGTCTATTAATTTAAAATTTTAAGTGTAGTATGGAAAATCTGGAAAATATCTTGGAAACTCTTTATGACATCCGAAATCAATTTAATCAATACCCTCAAATGGGTGTTGATGACAATTCGTTCGGTCAATCTTGGATCACGAATGACGAAACAATAACTGGTTGTGAAATCTGTGGAGATTATCACTCAACATGGGAATGTTATTATTACGTTCCTATGAAAAATTATGCACCCATGGAACCTGAATGGAATGATTATGAAGAATACAATTCAAATTGGGATTATTCCCAAGAATATATCCAAACTCAACAACCAGAAGACGAAGAAAATTATGTGTCTGAAAATTCTTTAGATTATATGAAAATCAAAGTCGAAGAACTTGATGCTCAAAATGAACAAATGAGAGAGTTTGTAAATAGGCAAGCTGAAACTCTATCAGATTACACACCTGTTAATCTGAGGAGTATTGTGCAAGAAAATCTCATATCATCGAATTTTGATGAATTCGAGAGCTCCGAAATCACCAATTATTCCGATGATACTTTTTATTCAGCTTTACCAATTTCACAACATATCGACACATTAGCCTCTACCGACGAAATCATCGACCCATCAATGGATGAAGAAGTAAGGATGACAAATTGGTACTCTTGGGAAAACTATAACGTTGAAAATTTTACCCCTGAGACCAAAGTGGTGGGACCGATAAGTACCGTTAATGAAGAAGAATCTACTTCGATCCCGAAATTCACCATTCCACAACCTTCCAACACAATATTCTCAATAGACGAGTCATCTACCGAATATGAACTACGAGCTATAATAGATAATGACACCTCGGGTTTCACCCAATTGGGTAATAGAGGTGAAACCTTTGATCTCGAGAATGAACGGAAGGAAATGTTAGGAATTGTCCACCCTATAGTATGTATGTCGATGTATATCGATCCATTTGACCAAGAACCAGAAAAGAGACATATCCATTTACTAAAAGCTACACTTAAAAAAGAATTAAGTAGTGACGATCGGGTGGATCTAAACTTTAAACCCATTGATATATTTTATACCACCCGAGATGTAAATAACTGGCTCACTATTTTAATTCGTGGAACTTATTCTACCGACTTCACATGTCGTCAGCTAATTATGGGGAAGTCTAACCCCACTTAACGTTAAATTCGGGGTTCGGATTAGTGCATAACTCGTTAATAAACATGCATAATAAGTAAGGGTAAAAGATGCATTTTCAAATATTAGCAAACAGTTCAGAAAAGCAGCCGTTTTTGAAAAAAAAACATGTGTGATAAAACAAGAAGGAATGAACGATGAGGCGCGCCATCTATCATTCGACGAGCTTTGTAATTTCAAACTGGGTATTTTTAATCACTTTTCTACACTAATCACCCTCATGAATTTATAATTAAAGTCTGATTTCATGCAAATGAGGGCATTGCATGATCTCAAGTGTGGGGAAGGGTTATAAATTCTCTCGGGTTTATACTTGGTTTATTTTCTAAATTTTATGAAAATTTAAAAAAAATTTCAACTAAATGAATTCAAAATCATGTTTATACATATTTATGAACGATAAAACTAGGTGATAATATCGAAATTATTGTTACCCTAAAAAGAGGACAAAAATTGAGAAACAACTAAAACGCTTGGATTTATTTATTAGAAATAAAAAGACGCATGAAAAAAGCCAAGTGTGTGGAGAATGTACCAAGTTATTCAATTAAAAACTATCTATCACATGTTTCTGTAAAGTTTATTGCAGGTGCTTTTATTTTGGACTAAATTAACTATTTTACCTGGTTTACTGTAATATATTTAAGAGAGATGGATCTACACGATGAATCAATTCCATCATTAAAAGGAAGTAAAGTCTTCCGAAAAAGACACGCGCTTCTTGATTTAGGTCAAGAAGTTGTTGTTCAGACCAGCTGTAGGTTGACGAAAAATCTAGAAAAGTCATCTCTAAAATCAGCAGGAAATCTACGGACCTCAGCTTCAAACAGGGTCGCCATGTGGTCAGACTTATCCTAACCATGAGAGGATCTGTCTCGTAAAATAGGGAGGGCGCCGTGCAAATTAGCTTGATAAGACTAATGAATCAGACCCCCAGAAAGGATAATCTCCTTAAAGATTAAAAATCAGTTTTTAAGCCTGATATTACTCAATCCTTGAGATTGAACTTAAAGATTGAGAATTACAAACTCATGGAATTCGATGATATCTAAACTCGAGCTTGAACGAGAAAATAATTTGATCAAAAATAAAACCGATTTGTTTTCTGAAAACCCATTTTCAATGTGTTCATTACCATTGAACGTAAAATCCTGAGAATTCATCAGAATTCATTAGGTCACCTGAACCAAATCGGGTGTCAACCATAAGAACGGTGGTTGCATAGCATGGTCAGAGACAGGATCTTATGCCAGACCGAAAAAATCATTGGGTGATCTTTACTATTGCTCCTACAAAGGATAGTAATTGCATCCGACACGTTTTAGACCATGAACAAATGCATGTCATTAGACATTGCCTTAACATTTTCTTGTTCATCGCTTTCATTTACAACCGGACGGTAGTTTGCCGAAAGGTAATATACGGAACAAGTAAACTGGATGTGTGCTTTCCGATACAGGGATAGCAGTGGATTACACGAACCTAAAAGTTTTTAGCCAAAATATTGATCCACAAATATATTTTGCAACACCAATGGTGGGTCAAATCAGAAAACTTATCTAGGGTAAAAGCTAGATTAAATTTTCAAATGATCAAATGTTTTCATAAAGATCCAATTTCCTTAAAGGATCTAAATTTTCATAGTCACGTGGGACTGTAAACCACATTGTTACTATCATTGTTCATACCACCGTATCAAAATCACTGATGTATAAAGTGTGAGAATAAAAAAGTGATTCGAGTAAAGTTTGTTTTAATTTCAAGTTCTGTATTGCTTGAGGACAAGCAACGTTCAAGTGTGGGGATATTTGATAGTGCTCCAAATGAACATATATTTAGGCGCAATATCTTTCCAATATGTAAAGTATTTAGTTATAATTGTTCTATTTTAAGTTGTAATAGTTTATATTAAATAAGTGGGAAGACAAAAGGCGAAAATGAAGATTTGAAGACGCAAACGTCCAAAAAGCTCAAATGTACAAGATACAATCCAAGTGGTTCAAATTATTGATGAGAAACGTCTAAAAATGACAAGAGTACAAGTCATGGAACGCAAAGTACAAGATATCTACGCATACGAAAAGACGTTCGAAAATCCGGAATCGAGACATGAACCAACTATCAACGTACGAGACAACGAACCTAAAATTTCAAGTCAACTATGCACAAGAATATAATATAATATATAAATAATTATATAAATTATATATATATTATACTATATAATAAAACGTCGACAAGCAAAGTGCCATAATAATTGTGAGCTGGAATTCGAAGCTCTGCACTCGCGGAGCTGTAAGGCACAACAGTACCACACTCGCGGAGCTACCCAAGATCAAAATTCGCATATAAAAGCTCGAGCATTCAGCCGAGTTTTGTACACCATCCAACCTCAATCTCTCTATTACTCTCTGTATATATATATATATATATATATATATATATATATATATATATATATATATAGTATAGTTTAGTTTTATATTAGATTAGTTTAGGTTATGTAACGGTTATTTTACGGGTTTTAAAGTCGAATTTCTGCCCGTGTAAAGCTACGCGATAAATAATCATTGTAAGTTATGTTCTTCTTTTTAAATTAATGTCTCATAACTAAGTTATTATTATGCTTATTTGAGTCGAAGTAATCGTGATGTTAGGCTAAATATTAAGACGGGGTTATTGGACTTTGGACCATAATTGGGGTTTGGACAAAAGACTGACACTTGTGAAAATTGGACTATGGGCTATTAATGGGCTTTATATTTAATTAACTAAATGATATCTTGTTAATTTAATATAGAGATTTATAATTTGACGTATTTATATATAACCACATACGCTTGACTGGGTACGGTGGGCGGGATATTTATAAATACTAATAATTATTCATTTGACCGGAGACGGGGATGGATTAATAGTCAATGGACTCATTAAAATAGGGGTGAATTACATTCAAGGGTAATTGGTGTAATTGTTAATAAAGTATTAAAACCTTGGATTACACGCAGTCGATAACCTGATGTAATCATTAAACAAAGTATTAAGACCTTATTACGGTTTAAATCCCCAATTAGTTGGAATATTTGACTTCGGGTAGAAGGTTAATTTGGCGAAGACCCTCGCACTTTATAATTATGATTGATGGACTATTATGGACAAAACCAGATGGACTTATCGAATAATCCAGGACAAAGGACAATTAACCCAGGGTAATAAATTAAATCAAAACGTCAAACATCATGATTACGGAAGTTTAAATAAGCATAATATATTTTATTTCATATTTCCTCGTACTTTTATTTATTGTTATTTTAATTATTGTTATTTATTTTATCGTTAGTTAAATATCGGTCATTTACTTTACTCTTCGCTTAAAATATAAAATCGACAAACCAGTCATTAAACGGTAAAAAAAACCCCTTTTATATTATTGTAATATATATTTATATATATTTTGTACAAATATAGTTGTTTAAAATATAGTGTAAAATAAGTCATCTCCCTGTGGAACGAACCGGACTTACTAAAAACTATACTACTCTACGATTAGGTACACTGCCTATAGTGTTGTAGCAAGGTTTAGGTATATCCCATCTGTAAATAAATTAATAAAACTTGTATCATATTTCGCCGTATTTCATATTAAAAATAATACTATTTCGTACTACACAAATAAAAATATATTAGTATTTCGTATACCCACGCTTCACACATCAAGTTTTTGGCACCGCTGCCGGGGACTCGGCGAAACGCTATATTTTTAATATGTATTTGTATAAATATATTTATATATAAGTTTGAGAAAACAATATAAAATTTTAAAAAAAATAGTAATAGAATATTAATGATAATTATACTTATGTTAATTTTGATAATAATACTAATATTAATGATGATAATAATGTTAATTCTAATTAACGTTAGTAATAATAACAATAATTTTATTAATTATTTTAATACTAATGATAATAATAGTAATAGAAATAATAATAATAATAATCATAATGATATTACTAGTAATAATAGTGATAATAATATAAATTATGTTAGTGTTTATAATAATCTTCATGATATTAGTATTAGTAATAATAATAAGTACTCTAAAAATAATAATAATAACAACAATAATAATAATATAATAATTATAATAATAATAATAATAATAATAATAATAATAATAATAATAATAATAATAATAATGATAATAATAATGATAATAATAATGATACCTTAAAGAGTTTTCTTAAAAAAAAAATGCCACAGACTAGGCTCGAACCCAAGACCTCTCGTATAACATAAACACCCTCTACCATCCGTCTGTCTATATATTTCTGTTATATTTTACGTTTTATTTTATTTTAACCCGTTTTATATTTCCAGCATCTTGTTTAATCTATCATCATCATCGATCACTTGTACCGTTCTTGACCCGTTTAATAAAGATTTAAAATTAGATGGCCCAAGAAACAAATCACTAAGCCCAATATATAGCAACCCATTATGTTGTTGGGCTTAATAATTCGAATTCTAAACAGATACACAAGTAAGGAATCACGCAAAATTTATAATTTGGTGTTTGATGATGTTTATAATAACAACAACAAAAAAATAGTCGCCGGTTATCTTATTGTATATATATTCAATTGGAAAATTGAATGAACAGTAAAAATTAAATCAATTTCGGCACAATTTCGGCCCAATTAAGTCTTTATTTTAAAACCGCTTTTGTTTGCAAATATAGAACGAGTCTTTAAAAAATTTACCAAACACAAAATCAATTGGAAAATTGAATGAACAGTAAAAATTAAATCAATCTCGGCCCAATTAAGGCCCAATTTCAGCCCAATTAAGTCTTTATTTTAAAACCGCTTTTGTTTGCAAATATATAACAAGTCTTTGATAAATTTACCAAACACAAACTCAGTTCAATGGTGCGAGTGTGAATTTAGTGAGGAGAAGGTCATGGGTTCGATTCCCACCAACCAACCCTCTACTCTTTTTATTTTTTATTTTCTATTTTTACCCAATAGCCCCTTCATTATTAAAATTTTTAAGATAGCCCCTTTTAGATGGTGCGAGTAAACTTGGTGAGGAGAAGATCATGAGTTCGATTCCCACTAACCAACTCTCTACTCTTTTTATTTTTTATTTTCTGTTTTTACCCATTAGCCCCTTCTTTATTAAAATTTTTAAGATAACCCCTTTTGGTGTTTTTAATTCTAATTCAATTTTTCCACTCATCAAACATATTATAATTTTCTATTTAAACCCTCATATTTTTTTATTGTTTTATTCTTTTCTCAACATTATTTTACAACATTTCTTTTATTATATTTTTTATTCTTTTTTTAAAACTTTTTTAAATTCTTCTCGCATTTTCTCAACTTTTTACAATCTTTGTAGCGAACTTTTTCCTTTATACGATTCGTATAAAAATGTTTGCTCAACCATTTTCCTAAACTTTCTTCCATTTACAAATATTTTTTTAGGAGATATTATAAATTAGATTATGCCACTTTGAAACTCGATTTGAGAATATAAGTAACGTTACCGAACTATTAAATAGGTAACAATGTATAACATGCTTGATAGAACCATGTAGCCTTACTTTGTACAATAACGATAACGTAGTATAAACAATGAACAACGAATTTAGAACTATGTACAAATGAAATTTTATGTGTATAATAAATATATCATGCAATGTAAGATGTCACTAGAAAAACAAAAAACACAACTCTTGATTGGTTAACCGCGCTTCGGCCGCAACAAAACGCGGCTAACCACAAAACTTGTTATTATCATCTGTAAATCCAAACACCATCTCATCCTTGATTCATTTCATTATCATGTCCCATCATAGTAAAATAAAAGGATTTCGTTTAGCAGCTCATCCACGATCAAAAAGTAATTAACAGGAGCCATTAGTTATTGTTTCTATTTTCTTTTCTTTTGTATTTAAAAAGCAGCCTACAGCTGGAAAGTTTAGTTCATTTGATGTAATATTGACCCACATAAAATATTCATTCATTATATCATCATGGTTCTCGCTGTTGTAACAGAAACACAAAGAAATAGCAGCAATACTGCTGGGTTCGATTGGCGTTTGACAAGACAGAAAAACAAAGACAAGAATGACAGCAATAGTTGATGACAGTTAGTGAAAGGACCCGTCCTAATCCATTCGGACGAAGTCCATATCGATTATAAACGATTCACAACAGTTGATTACATCGCGAGGTACTTGACCTCTATATGATACATTTTACAAACATTGCATTCGTTTTTGAAAAGACAATCTTTCATTACATCGAAAGTTGACGGCATGCATACCATTTCATAATATATCTAACTATAATTGACTTAATAATAATCTTGATGAACTCAACGACTCGAATGCAACGTCTTTTGAAATATGTCATGAATGACTCCAAGTAATATCTCTAAGATGAGCAAATGCACAGCGGAAGATTTCTTTCGTACCTGAGAATAAACATGCTTTAAAGTGTCAACCAAAAGGTTGGTGAGTTCATTAGTTTACATAAATAATCATTTCTATCATTTTAATAGACCACAAGGTTTTCATTTCCAGTTCTCATAAATGTACGTCCCATGCATAGAGACAAAAATATCATTCATATGGATTGAACACCTGGTAACCGACATTCACAGTATGCATATAAGAATATCCCCATCATTCCGGGATCCTCCTTCGGACATGATATAAATTTCGAAGTACTAAAGCATTCGGTACTTTGGATGGGGCTTGTTGGGCCCGATAGATCTATCTTTAGAGTTCGCGTCAATTAGGGTGTCTGTTCCCTAATTCTTAGATTACCAGACTTAATAAAAAGGGGCATATTCGATTTCAATAATTCAACCATAGAATGTAGTTTCACGTACTTGTGTCTATTTCGTAAAACAGTTATAAAAACAGCGCATGTATTCTCAGTCCCAAAAACATGTATTGCAAAAGCATTTAAAAAGGGATTAATGAAACTCACGCATATAAATATTGTAAAACAGTTAATAAAGCATTTGCATGTATTCTCAGTCCAAAAACGTAAAGAGTAAAAGGGAGCAAATGAAACTCACGCATATAAATATTGTAAAACAGTTAATAAAGCATTTGCATATATTCTCAGCCCAAAAACGTAAAGAGTAAAAGGGAGCAAATGAAACTCACCATACTGTATTTTGTAGTAAAAATACATATGACGTCATATAACAAGTGTAGGGTTGACCTCGAATTCATGAACCTATATCATTTATATATATATTAACACACATAACAATATTTAAACAAGTTTAGGTATTGATATTAGTAATATTAGTATAGTTATGTAATAAATATATTTTATATAAATAATATCTGTTGTAGTAATAATGATAATGATAATAATAATAATATTGGTTTTAATAAGTAGGATAGTTTTAATAACAATGATAATCTTAAATAAAACAAAATGATAATATTAATAATAATAATAATAAAAATGATATAAATAATAATAATAATACTAATAATAATAGTGTTAAAAATAATAATAATGATAATACTTATAATAATAATAAAAATGATAATTTTAATTAAAATACATTTGTTCATAATAATAAATTAAAAATATATATAATTTTAATGATAATGCTAATAATAATACTAATCTTAATAATAATAATAATAATAATAATAATAATAATAATAATAATAATAATAATAATAATAACTACCTCAAATATGCTTTAAATAAAAAGAATGCCGCAGGTAGGGATTGAACCCACGACCTCCCGTTTCTTACCCACTCCAATAAACCATTCCTCCATTCTTGTTTATCTGATATAAACCGTAACTCATATATATTTGACCCGTACTAGTATTTTGTTTCTTATTTCCCCTTCAGTTTAAATATTCTAGCCCAACACAAAACTTACAAGCCCAACTCGAACATTTAAATGGATCTCAGCCCCTTAAAATAGATTAAAGAGCCCACACCCAACACGTTTTAATTCAATAACCCTGTCCAGTAATTGTTTTTGTGGAATTAGGAATCAGATTAGTACGACAAGAAACAACATGTGGGGTTCTGTTTATAATTTACCATCGTCATCATCATCTGCATCATCATTATCGTTAATATCATTAACGAATCACCAATATCCCTCTCGTAATCAAAACAGTATCATCTTCAAGAATCGTTAACTTCATTCGATTAAAACAGAAAACACGAGGAATGATCATTGTATCAATTCCATAAACAATATCATTTTTCATGATCTTCATCACGCTATCATCCTCCTTTCCTCACTATTCATCATCATCAATATTTATAATTGTAACAGGAACGTAAAAGGGTGTACAGCAGCAGTAGTGGTTCGAAGATTCACAAAAAAAATAATAATAATAAAGATTGTAGAGAGAGAGAGAGATGGATGTATGGCGGTTATCGAGATAATTTGCAACAGAGAAATTAAAGTTGCAGTCGTGGTGTTTTATGGCTGCAAGACAACAATAATCGAACAGTAATTCAGTGGTAAACAAGAAGGTACAGCGGTAGCATATTAGATAGAATGGAGAAGCTGTGGTGGAGATTGGCGGTTGATGGTGGATGAAGGTATGAGGTGATAGAAAAACAGGAACGATGGTGGGGTTTTGGGTCAATTTCGAACAGGAGAAAGATTAAGCAAGTGTAGCAGCTCGTAGTATAACATGGGTGTTTCGTAGGGTTTGTGGTGGTTTTAATTGAAGGAATAGAATCAGATGTAATTAGCTGTTGTATTAGAAGTAGCGAGTAGTAACATGATGGTGGTCGTCTTATTATTAACGGTGGTGGTTGTCTTTGAAGCTAAACAGGAAATGGCTGTACAATAACCGAGCAACCATGATTGAGCAGATGATGATTATTTGAAGTGATGGCTCGAGCAGAAATTATGGATATGAAAAAGAATAGCACGTTACTTGGTTCGTGATTTTATTGGTGTTTCTCGAAGATGAAGGGATGAGAGATAGAGAAGAAAGATTGAGGAAATAAGGCAATGGATGTTCTCGGTGGTAGTTTGATGGTGGTTCTCAAAGGTTTGGATGATCAACAACTCAAATGGGTTAGTTGTTGGTTTTGTTCTTTACTTTATATTCAATAGTTTATATTTGAGTATACTGTGTTCTTTTGTTTCACTGATTGGTATTGAGTAGTAGTTTATGGTATGTACCAATATTAAGAATGAAGGCAAGAGTGTGAACATGTATTCCAAAATGATACTGGTTATTATTAATATAATCAGAAATTATTTAATAATTCAACTTTTATTGTAGTTGGTATCATGTAATTCGATGTCCAGTAACATTCCAAAACAGAAATCGACAAATAGAATAAAAGGTCTTCAATTCACACATAAGTTTAGTTGTAAAGATAAAGAAAATGGGTGCCAGTATGTGTGATGCTCATGCATCTTTTATATAATAATAATAAAAGATAACATTATTGATAAAGCAACAATAATAATTGAAATGAGATGTGAGTCTAATTCATCATTTTGTTTTCTCTACCGAATAGTTTAAACGAGGTATTAAATCGTGCTCCATTGATAATTAAGTGGCGGATAAAAGTTCTTGGAAAAATTCCAAATTTTTTTATATCAATCATCTTTATTTATTTCAGTCATTATGGTATAAAATTCAGTCATTAACTATTAAATAAAAATTACATTAATTATTCACTCTCAATCCCCAAGTAAAATATAAAAAGTTTTAAAATTTGACAAACAACTTCTAAATATATTATTAATAAGCCTAAAATTAATAAAACTAATTTTTGAATCATCGTTTATTTTAGAATCATATTAGTTTGAATTTAACTTGCTTAATATCAATGGAACACCAAATGAGTACTTCAATCATTTAATATTTATTTTTAATATACTTTATTTATACATATATAGATATATTTTAAATAATAATTATTATAATATCCTATTTTTATATTATTAATTATAATAACAATAACGTATAATACTTCAAATTTTATTTCAGTTTATTATATATATATATATATATGTATGTATATATATATATATATATAAATACATATATATATATATATATATATATATATATATATATATATATATATATATTCCCACATATCTATTTACAATTAATCGTTCGTGAATTGTCAAGAATAGTCAAAGGTCTAATGATTACATGAACATAGTTCAAAGTTTTTGAGACTTCAATATTACAGACTTTGCTTATCGTGCCGAGATCATACAAAGATTGAGTTTAAATTTGGTCGGAAATCTCCGGGTCGTCACAGTTAGTGGTGTTTAAGGATGGTTTGAGTGGTGGTGGTTTATGAGTTCATGAAGAAAAAGAAACAGGAAGTACAAGCGAGGTAGCAGCACAAAAAGGGTTGTAGTTGGGTGTTTTTGGGTGTTCTTGATCGAGTGGTTTTACACATGAAATAGAAAGATTTCGAAGGTGGGTTTCGATTGAAATAAATGGGTTTGGTTGTACGTGGTGGTGAGGGATGGTTCTCAGTGGACAGAAACAAGGAGTAACTGCAGGTGTCGGTGCTTGGTGGTATTAGGAAGAAAAACAGAAACAAAGAAAAGTGGGGTGTGATTGTTCATGATGGTAATTTGGGTGGAGGGTTTAGATGGTTGTGGTGGCGACAGGGTGATTATCATGGTGGTGTTTGACGGTTAGAAACTGTGGTGGAGATTGGCGGTTCACGTTGGAGTTTAAGAGAGAGAGAGAGAGAGAGAGAGAGAGAGATAGATAAAGAGAGAGAGAGAGGGGGTGGTTTTGGGTTTGTGGTGTTTCACAGCTGTTATGGTGGAGTGAGGGTGGTGAATGGCGATCATGGTGGTGGTTTGATGTGGAGGTGGTTGTGGCCGTGCTCGACAAATGAAAGAATCAGAAACATTTCGTAGGGATGATGGTGATGATAGTGTTTGTGTGTATATCTATATGTTTATGTATATATATAAATATAAAGATGAAGGCTAGATGGTTTGATGATAGTGGGTTTAAAAGAAGACAAGTGAGTTAAAAAAAAATGTCAAGTGGTGGTTATAGCTTTCTATCCCGTGTCTGTAAACTACACACACACACACACACACACACACACATATATATATATATATATATATATATATATATATATATATATATATATATATATATATATATATATATATATATATATATATATATATATATATAATCTATCTCAAATAATAAATCTACTTTAATAATTAATAATAATATTATAATAACGATCTTAACAATCTAAATTAAAGGCACGAGTTACACAGTAATGATAAGGTAATAATTTCAATCATGTACAGTAACACATATGTCTTATCTAATTCTCAAATCACTCACGGATCATTTAATTGATTCTTCTTGACATATATAATCAATAAAGTAATAATATGAATATAATATTAATTATAATATAATTTAAAAATTAAAACGTGCGATAATATTAGCCGTCGCCTTTTACGGACTGGATTACGTATTCCGCTGTTAAATGGTGACGGATAAAAGTCTTCGGAAAAATTCTAAATTTTAATATTAAATATATTTATTTATTTTTTTCATTATGGTATAAAAATCCGGTCACTAATTATTAAATAAAAATTAAATCACTATCCGCTCTCGATCTCAGGTAAAATATAAAAAGTGTTAAAATTTAATAATAAGATCCTAAATACATTTCTAATAAGTCTATAAATTATATCACTCATTCTCGTATCATCATTTATTTTTAAAATCATATAAGTTTGAATTTAACTTGCTTAAATAACCATCGAATGATAAACAAGTGTTTCTATCGTTTACTAAATAAATTCGAAACTATATTTATATATTCAATATACCTTATTTATATATATAGATATGTTTTAAATAATAATTATTATATATTATTTTATTTTACACAGTTAACTTTAATATAATATATTTCAAAATTATTATTTATATATTTTAGATATATACGTATCTATTTACAAGTAATTGTTCGTGAATCGTCGAGAATGGTCGAAAGTCAATTGAATATATGCAACAGTTCAAATTTTTGAGACTCAACCTAACAGACTTTGCTTATCGTGTCAAAAATATTAAATCGTATCGAGAGATTGATTTAAAATTAGTCAAAATTTCCGGGGTCATGACAGTACCTACCCGTTAAAGAAATTTCGTCCCGAAATTTGATCGAGGTCGTCATGGCTAATAATAAGAATGTTTTCATGGCAAATATGAGCTGATAAATAGAGTTTTATCATTATTGATTAATATAGATAAAACGATTTGATTTTGTGAAGCGTACGAGTGAAGCTGTCACAAAAGATAGAGATTTAACTTTTGATGTAATCACGGTGGATTTTCGGAATTCCAGGGATTTAAAGAAAATCTTCGTAATCTAAATAGGATTTGATTCTTTGGTGAACAAGGAAATTAGGATTTCTTTAATTAAATGTGGTGATTTGCCTCGATTGCTATGTCTGACATTTCCCTATAAATTAACCTATTCCGTTCCATTATTTTCACCACTCCTCTACTTTCTTCCTTAATTCATACCTCCAAAAGATTTTGAAAATGTTAAATCCAGTTCTGATTCTTGACCTCATTCTGACTATCGCATCTGTCATTCTCCTTTTTCATCTATCACCCGAGGAATATGTTAACTTCTACTATTACCTTAGGGTTATAGTATTTCTAATTCTCCCGTGTCTTTATCATGCTATTCGCATAGATATACACGGTTTGTAATTTCTTGTTTGATGTCGCTCATATTCTTATTTATACTTTGAAGCTTCATGCTTTTGTTTATCTTCCTGATTCTAAGTAAAGCGATCAAGACGTCTCGAATTATTAGATTAAATCTTTGAATTTCGAATGATCATGACTAATGTTCTAAGAAATAAATGGTAATAGCACGATCTGATTCGTTAAATTACCAGAAATCACAGGAAAGATAGAAATATCTAGAAAATATGTTCTTGATATGTTTAGAGGTTAAATAGAATAAAAGAGTTATGTAACATGGTATATGATGAGGGTATGATCTGTGAACCATCATCACGTTCCATTAAGAATTCAGCATGACTTACTGTAATATAATCACGTTGGCCGTGCGCCATTATATTATACTAACTCATGCTTCAACTCCCAACAATTCTCCATAAATCATTCATAATTTAAACTCAAATTTTATAGAAGGATAGAAACTAAAACAGTTTCTTTTATGATGTAACACATATAGCACGAAGAGATAGATAATTTCGGACAAGAATATTTATGAATATATCTTCAGAAATGTCAAAGATATTTATGATGATATTTTGGAATTTCTAAGATCGAAGGTTGATGAAGAAAATCCTTCCGCAAGGATTTAGAATAAATAATGAGCAAGATATTCGCTAAAGAGTTCATCAGATACAGAATCATCTGGATTCATTAAATACAGGTTTAGTCCTGGTGATTTGTCCACAGCCTCCTTCATAGTTTTGCATAATCCGCTTTCCAGTATCAATTTTCTATTGAGTGATTCCAACACTCTATTCTTTATCATCAAACTTTTAGCCATTAAGACCATCTACAGTTTTGCTGCTTCATTCGTATTCAAAGTCATCATAACAGAATCATTGGTTATCAATCCGAGGTGTTTCAAGAATTTTGAAGGATTTGAACGTAGATTGTAATCGTCAAGATACAAAAGATTGTTTAAGATAAAATAAAGTGGCAAACTTGAGGAATTATTTAACTATAGTATATGTAACTTATTAACGATATTTTAAGTAAAAATGTTGTAATTAATATTTCCTACTCTTTTAATACTTTTTAATTGTCCAAGGTTAGTAGTCCAATGTTAGTAGTCCAATAGTCCAATAGTTCAATATATAATTTAATTAATCAAGACGTACCGTGATCCATTGTATACATGTCTCAGACTCGATCACAACCCATGGTATATATATTATTTTATAATTAACCTCGACCCATTATATGCTAACTCGAGCATTACCGCATATAGTGTCTTATGGGTTATTCAAAATAATATATATAGATGATGTCAATATGATATGTCAAAACATTGTATACGTGTCTGATAGTGCTCTAAATGAACATATATTTAGTATCAATATCCTTCCAATATGTAAAGTTTTCAGTTGCAATTGTTCTATTTCAAGTAATATTCATTTATATTAAATAAGTGCGAAGACAAAAGGCAAAAACGAAGATTTGAAGACGCAAACGTCCAAAAAGCTCAAATGTACAAGATACAATCCAAGTGGTTCAATTTATTGATAAGAAACGTCTAAAATTGACAAGAGTACAAGTTGCGAACGCAAAGTACAAGATATTAAATTATACGAAAGGATGTTCGAAATTTCGGAACCGGGACCTGAGCCAACTATCAATGCCCGACTCAACGGACCAAAAATTACAAGTCTACTATGCATAAGAATATAATATAATATTTAAATAATTATATAAATTATTTATATATTATATATTATATTAAATAACGTCGACAAAGAAGAAAACAAAGCAATGTACCTGGATCCAGCTGGCCATGCGATCGCATGGCCTGGAAGAGCAAATTCCATGCGATCGCATGGAGCCCTGTAGCAGGCCAAGTATTATAAATGCAACGAATTTCGGCAAGTTTTAATACACCAATTCAATCTCTTTACTCCCTCTGTATAATAAATAAATAAATATATATATATATATATAATATAGTGTAGTTTTATATTAGTTAGTTTTGGGTTATGCAAAGGTTATTTTATGGGTTTTAAAGTCGAAGTTCTGTCCGTGTAACACTAGGCGATAAATAATCAATGTAAGTTATGTTCTCCTTTTTAAATTAATGTCTCGTATTTAAGTTATTATTATGCTTATTTAAGCCGAAGTAATCATGATGTTGGGCTAAAATATTAAGACGGGGTAATTGGGCTTTGTACCATAATTGGGGTTTGGACAAAAGAACGACAGTTATGGAAATTAGACTATGGGCTATTAATGGGCTTTATATTTGTTTAATTAAATGATAGTTTGTTAATTTAATATAAAGATTTACAATTGGACGTACCTATAAATAACCATATACACGCGATCGGACACGATGGGCGGGATATTTATAAGTACTAATAATCGTTCATTTAACCGAATACGGAAATGGATTAATAGTTAATGGACTTGTTAAAATAGGGGTGAATTATATACAAGGACATTTGGTGTAATTATAGTTTAAGTCCCCAATTAGTTGGAATATTTGACTTCGGATATAAGGATAATTTGATGAGGACACTCGCACTTTATATTTATTACTGATGGACTGTTATGGACAAAAACCAGACGGACATATTGAATAATCCAGGACAAAGGACAATTAACCCATGGTAATAAACTAAAATCAACATGTCAAACATCATGATTACGAAAGTTTATTTAAGCATAATATTTTTATTTCATATTTCATCGTACCTTTATTTACTGTCATTTTAATTACTGCAATTTACTTTATCACAATTTAAATTCTGTCATTTATATTATCGTCATTTATCTTTACGCTTTATTTAAAATCGACAAACCGGTTATTAAACGGTAAAACCCCCTTTTTATAATAATAATAATACTAATATATTACTAACATATATATTTATACAAATATAATTGTTTAAAAATATAGTGTACACAATAGGCCGTCTCCCTGTGGAACGAACCGGACTTACTAAAAACTATACTACTCTACGATTAGGTACATTGCCTATAGTGTTGTAGCAAGGTTTAGGTATATCCCATTTGTAAATAAATTAATTAAAACTTGTATCATATTTCGTCGTATTTCGTAGTAAAAATATAACTATTTCGTACCCCTTCGCTTTAACATCAAGTTTTTGGCGCCGCTACCGGGGACTCGGCGAAACGCTATATTTTTAATATATATTTGTGTAAATATTTTTATATATAATTTTTAGAAAAACAATATAAAATCTATTTAAAAAAAAAAAACAAAAAACCTGGAATCCAAGCCCATGTGATCGCATGAGCTGGCCGTGATAATTCCATACGATCGCATGGTAAACTCTGACACGCCTGATCAAACCTATTCCAGCATTAATTACGTATTATTAATTATTATTATTATTTAAACCTAATTAGGGTTTATTAAATTATTATTCAGTTTTAGTTTTTAATTTAAATTTGTATTATAAGTTTTATTTAGTTTTATTAATATATAAAATTAATACTTTTAAAAATAATAATATAAAAATAATATGTTTATAAAAATAAGTAATTTTATCATTTTTTGTCTCTTTTTATAAATTGTATATTTTAGTCATTTGTATATTTATCGTTCGTAATTAGTTTTAAAATTAGTTTTTGCCGTAGTTTATTTTTATTTCCAGATTTCTAAGTTTTGCCGTAAAATCCCTTAAGTGCTTTTTCTTTAGAATTAAGATTTAGGCGCTTTAGAATTTTGCGACGCCATTTTTCGCTTTAGTTTTTAATAGATTTTAGTGCCTAATAACGTAATTGCCGTTTTCCGAATAAAATTGCATTTACCTTCAGACCTTTAGGCGCAACTTTTTAGATTTAATTTTTAGACTTTTAAGTTTCGACATTTTTCTTTCTCATTTTTATTTTTTGACGTTTTTCGACGCGCTTGTTCTTTTTCATTTCTACGCTCTAGTTTTTACTACATAGATTTTTACCTTCTTTAAATCTCGACGAAAAATTATTGTAAGCGATTAAATTGATAAACATCCAAATTTTCTAGTTCGTAGTAATAGTTGGATTTGTTAGTGGCGAGTTGTGGGCTTCCGATTTAAAGGGTCCTGGCTACCTGCTGCATCTATTGGCTATTCGAAACGTAGGCAAAAACAAAAAAGTCTATTAATTTGATAACTTATATAATTTTTAGTTTATAACTAATAGGATAATTAGTAAACGCATCACATTGTAGCTAAAATTTGGTAATAAGTGTAGTATGGAAAATCTCGAAAATATTTTGGAAACTCTTTATGACATATGAAATCAATACTCTCAAATGGGTGTTGATGAAAATTCGTTCGGTCAATCTTGGCTCACGAACGACGAAACAATAACTGGTTGTGAAATCTGTGGAGATTATCATTCAAAATGGGAAAGTTATTATTATGTTCCTATGGAAAATTACGCACCCATGGAACCTGAATGGAATGATTATGAAGAATACAATTCAAATTGGGATTATTCCCAAGAATATATCCAAACTCAACAACCAGAGGACGAGGAAAATTATGTATCTGAAAATTCTTTAGATTATATGAAAATCAAACTCGAAGAACTTGATGCTCAAAATGAACAAATGAGGGAGTTTGTAAATAGGCAAGCTGAAACTCTATCAGATTACACAACTGTTAATCTGAGGAGTATTGTGCAAGAAAATCTCATATCATCGAATTTTGATGAATTCGAGAGCTCCGAAATCACCAATTATCCCGATGATACTTTTTCTTCAGCTTTACCAATTTCACAACATATCAACACATTAGCCTCTACCGACGAAATCATCGATCAATCAATGAATAAAGAAGAAGTAAGGGTGACAAATTGGTACTCTTGGGAAAACGATAACGTTGAAAATTTTACCCCCGAGACCAAAATGGTGGGACCGATAAGTACCGTTAATGAAGAAGAATCCACTTCGATCCCAAAATTCACCATTCCACAACCTTCCAACCCAATTTTCTCAATAGACGAGTCATCTACCGAAGATGAACTACGAGCTGTAATAGATAATGACACCTTAGATTTCACCCAATTGGGTAATAGAGGTGAAAACTTTGATCCCGAGAATAAACAGAAGAAAATGTTAGGAATTGTCCACCCTATAGAAATATGTATGTCGGTGTATATCGATCCATTTAACCAAGAACCATAAAAGTGACATATCCATTTACTAAAAGCTACACTTAAAAAAGAATTAAGTAGTGACAATCGGGTGAGTCTAAACTTTAAACCCATTGATATATTATACACCACCCGAGATGTAAATAACTGGCTCACTATTCTAATTCGTGGAACTTATTCTACCGACTTCACATGTCGTCAGCTAAGTGTGGGGAAGTCTAACCCCACTTAACGTTAAATTAGGGGTTCGGGTTAGTGCATAACTCATTAATAAAAATGCACGATTAGGGTAAAAGACGCATTTTCAAATATTAGTAAACAGTTCAGAAAAGCAGCCGTTTTTGAAGAAAAACATGTGTGATAAAACAAGAAGGAATGAACGATGAGGTGCACCATCTATCATTTGACGAGCTTTGAAATTACAAACTGGGTATTCTTAATCACTTTTCTACACTAATCACCCTCATGAATTTATAATTATAGTCTGATTTTATGCAAATGAGGGAATTGCATGATCTCAAGTGTGGGGAAGGGTTATAAATTCTCTCGGGTTTATACTTGGTTTATTTTCTAAATTTAATGAAAATTTGAAAAATTTTCAACTAAATGAATTCAAAATCATGTTTATACATATTTATGAACGATAAACTAGGTGTTAATGCCGAAATTATCGTTACCTCAAAAAGGACATAAATTGATAAACAACTAAAATGCTTGAATTTATTTATTAAGATATAAAAAGACGCATGAAAAAAGCTAATTGTGGAGAGAATGTACCAAGTTATTCAATTAAAAAACTATCTATCACATGTTTCTGTAAAGTTTATTGCAGGTGCTTTTGTTTTAGACTAAATTAACTGTTTTACCCGGTTTACTGTAATATATTTGAAAGAGAGATGGATTTACACGATGAATCAATTCCATCATTAAAAGGAAGTAAAGTCTTCCTAAAAAGATACGCGCTTCTTGATTTAGGTCAAGAAGTTGTCGTCCAGACCAGCTGTAGTTTGACGAAAAATCTAGAAAAGTCATCACTAAAATCAGCAGGAAATCCACGGACCTCAGCATCAAACAGGGTCACCAAGTGGTCAGACTTATCCTAACCATGAGAGGATCTGTCTCGTAAAATGGGGAGGGCGCCGTGCAAATTAGCTTGATAAGACTAATGAATCAGACCCCCAGAAAGGATAATCTCCTTAAAAGATTAAAAATCAGCTTTTAAGCCTGATATTACTCAATCCTTAAGATTGACCTTAAAGATTAAGAATTACAAACTCATGGAATTCGATTATATCTAAACTCGAGCTTGAACGAGAAAATATTTTGATCAAAATTAAAACCGATTTGTTTTCTGAAAACCTATTTTCAATGCATTCATTACCATTAAACGTAAAATCTTGAGAATTCATCAGAATTCATTAGGTCACCTGAACCAAATCGGGTGTCAACCGTAGGAACGGTGGTTGCATAGCATGGTCGAAGACAGTACCTTGTGCCAGACCAAAAAACTATAGGGTGATCTTTACTATTGCTCCTACAAAGGATAGTAATTGCATTCGACACGATATAGACCATAATTAAAAGCATGTCACGGGACATTGCCTTAACAGTTGCTTGTTCAACGCGTTTCTTTACAACCGGACAGTAGTTTACTGAAAGGTAATATACGGGGCAAGTATACTGGACGTGTTGCTTTCCTAATACAAGGTTAGCAAGTGGGTGACACAAAATCGCAAGTTTTGAGCTAAAATTTTAAAAATCTGAAACCCACACAATCCACAAAAACATTTTGCAACACCGATAAAGGGTTATTCCGGAAAACTTATCTAGGGTAAAAGCTAGATTGAATTTTCAAAAGATCAAATATTTTCATAAAGATCCAATTTTCTTAAGGATCTAAATTTTCATAGTCATGTGGGACTGTAAACCAAAAATGTTACTATCATTGTTTATACCGCCGCATCAAAATCACTTATGTGTAAAGTGTGAAGAATAAAGAAGTGATTCGTGTGATTTAATTTCAAGTTCTGTATTGCTTGAGGACAAGCAACGTTCAAGTGTGGGGATATTTGATAGTGCTCCAAATGAACATATATTTAGTATCAATATCCTTACAATATGTAAAGTTTTCAGTTGCAATTGTTCTATTTCAAGTAATATTCGTTTATATTAAATAAGTGCGAAGACAAAAGGCGAAAATAAAGATTTGAAGACGCAAACGTCCAAAAAGCTCAAATGTACAAGATACAATCCAAGTGGTTCAATTTATTGATAAGAAACGTCTAAAATTGACGAGAGTACAAGTTGCAGAACGCAAGTACAAGATATTAAATTATACGAAAGGACGTTCGAAAATTCGGAACCGGGACCTGAGCCAACTATCAACGCCCGACTCAACGGACCAAAAATTACAAGTCTACTATACACAAGAATATAATATAATATTTAAATAATTATATAAATTATTTATATATTATATATTATATTAAATAACGTCGACAAAGAAGAAAACAAAGCAATGTACCTGGATCCAGCTGGCCATGCGATCGCATGGCCTGGAAGAGCAAATTCTATGCGATCGCATGGAGCCCTGTAGCAGGCCAAGTATTATAAATGCAACGAATTTCGGCCAGTTTTAACACACCAATTCAATCTCTTTACTCCCTCTGTATAATATATATATATATATATATATATATATATATATATATATATATATATATAAAATATATATATATATATATATATATAATATAGTGTAGTTTTATATTAGTATTTTTGGGTTATGCAAAGGTTATTTTACGGGTTTTAAAGTCGAAGTTCTGTCCGTGAACACTACGCCATAAATAATCAATGTAAGTTATGTTCTCCTTTTTAAATTATTGTCTCGTATTTAAGTTATTATTATGATTATTTAAGCAGAAGTAATCATGATGTTGGGCTAAAATATTAAGATGGGTTAATTGGGCTTTGTACCATAATTGGGGTTTGGACAAAAGAACGACACTTATGGAAATTAGACTATGGGCTATTAATGGGCTTTATATTTGTTTAATTAAATGATAGTTTGTTAATTTAATATAAAGATTTACAATTGGATGTACCTATAAATAACCATATACACTCGATCGGACACGATTGGCGGGATATTTATAAGTACTAATAATCGTTCATTTAACCGGACACGAGAATGGATTAATAGTCAATGGACTTGTTAAAACAGGGGTGAATTATATACAAGGACACTTGGTGTAATTATAGTTTAAGTCCCCAATTAGTTGGAATATTTGACTTCGGATATAAGGATAATTTGACGAGGACACTCGCACTTTATATTTATGACTGATAGACTGTTATGGATAAAAACCAGACGGACATATTGAATAATCTAGGACAAAGGACAATTAACCCATGGCAATAAACTAAAATCAACACGTCAAACATCATGATTACGGAAGTTTAAATAAGCATAATATTTTTATTTCATATTTCATCGTACCTTTATTTACTGTCATTTTAATTACTGCAATTTATTTATCGCAATTTAAATTCTGTCATTTATATTATCGTCATTTATCTTTACGCTTTATTTAAAATCGACAAACCGATCATTAAACGGTAAAACCCCCTTTTTATAATAATAATAATACTACTATATTACTAATGTATATATTTATACAAATATAATTGTTTAAAAATATAGTGTACGCAATAGGCCGTCTCCCTGTGGAACGAACCGAACTTACTAAAAACTATACTACACTACGATTAGGTACACTGCCTATAGTGTTGTAGCAAGGTTTAGGTATATCCCATTTGTAAATAAATTAATTAAAACTTGTATCATATTTCGTCGTATTTCGTAGTAAAAATATAACTATTTCGTACCCCTTCGCTTTAACATCAGTGTCCCGATTTATCCGACGATATTTAAAGTGCGTAAAATAAATAACAGTAATTAAATGAAGATAAATAAAGTGCGTAAAATAAATAACAGTAATTAAATGACGATAAATAAAATTACGAGTATTAAAATTGCGATAATTAAAATTGCGATAAATAAATTACGATAATTAAAATTGCGATAAATAAATTGCGATAATTAAAATGACAATAAATAAAATGTAATAAGGAAATAGTCATAACGGGTATAGGAACAGTTAGCTAGCATTTGGTTAGTTTAGATTTAAAGTTTTACATAGTTAATTAATTGGTTACTAATCAATTTTATTTTGTCCATTATTTTCTTCACTATGCCACTTGTCAAATCTTGACTTGGATTCTGATCGGTCAAAATCCGAATATGAAATTGAATTTGAATGAAAATAGTTGTTCTTTGGTGAACGGATACGTATATGTGCGGATTTGAGCAGCATTGTTAATGACTGCTGAATCTGAATTGAATAATGTACAGTGCATCATGTTAATATGAGATCTAAATATATCTTAGGGTATTACCTACCCGTTAAAATATTTTCACGATTAACAGTTTGTACAAGAGAATTTTTAATTACAATCTTTATGAAAATATACTTACATATATATTTTTTCTTCAGATGTAATCATGGATTTAATGAGTTAATATGATATTAAACTCATCTGATTTACGGTTAGAACTAGAGTACATAATGTGATGCCCCGTACAAAATTAACGTGTACGTATCATCAATAACAGGTCCATTATAAGGTTACAACACTATATGCTGTTTTAAAACAAGTTTGCATTCATGGAAAGATAACGTTTTACAAAAGATAGCGTGCTTCTACGAATAGAAAGCATTAATATAAGTACGTAACACGAAGGTCGTTACAAAGCCACTGTTCAAATATAGCATAAGTTATGAATGCAAAGTAAAAGTTTCGTAATTGAGACATCTCTAAGCAATGCAGCGGAAGTCTAACACCGAGAGTCTAATACAGCAGAAGCAACATACGTCTAAGCACCTGAGAAATAACATGCTTAAAAAGTCAACACGAATGTTGGTGAGCTATAGTTTAATTGTAACAATAATGTAATGTAGGCCACGTGATTTCGTATTCAAAATAGTATGAAAAGTATATGCTTAACCGTGGGCACTTGGTAACTAACTTAACGTAAATATCGCCCCCTAAAAGTACACTTGGCGAGTGCGTAAGTTTACGAAATATTAAACACCCGTTAAATGCTAGCGCGACTAGCCCGAGTGGGGATGTCAAACCCTATGAATCCATATCTAAGATTCGCGTTCACCGGTTCCAAAACCAATGACTAAACGTTACATAGCTAAGGGGAAATTTTATGCCGTTATATCACCCACACATATATAAAGTTTAAGTACTTTTTCCTAGTAAGTAAAACGTAAAAAGCGCATGTATTTTCAGTTCCAAAAGTAGTTAAAGTAAAAAGGGAGCTATAACTCACAGTAAAAGTGCGGTAAAAGTCGATACGAGATAAGTAAGCAAGTAAGTCGGTCCGAAAGGTCCTCAACCTAAGTCAAAAGTTACTAAGCCAATAAATCGTCCCAAAGGGTTTAAAAGTACGTAATTTAAGTCTTAAGTGTCATCATCATCAACATCATACGTAACAAGTAAAGTAAGTTTTCAATCAAGAATAGAGGTCAAAACAAAGGCTGACTTCGTTCAGATGCTACGACCTCTATATAAACTGAAATGACGTGAGACCTATAGCCAAGGCTCCGTATGTGAGTCCTCTAACCGCTGACCAGTTTTCAGAACCTAACTCGTCTTCGTTTGACCGTGGCGATGGTTTAAGTGCAAGTAGGTCAGAAATTTCAGCACAACGTTACGAGGGCGTAATGACTTTCGGAAGGCTACAAATCCTAAACCGTAAATCGGATTAAGACGAGTCTTAAACAAAAAGTCATCTACTCGAACCGAACTATCTGGAAAGAAACTTTTCCAGATGCCCAGGAACCTGATCAGACCCTGAAAAATAGAAAGCAAGTGCTCCGATGGGTTTCTCGGTGTTTGATGCTCATCACGGTTCTCATCCTTGATGCGTATAAGCCTCAAGTTTACAACTCTTGATGTTTTAGCATCACTTTAACCAAGTTTTAACCATCAACACACAAATTTAGGACTAAGAAATAAAATACAACTATTGTGAGAGTTTGAGCAAGGTGATGAACCAAAGTTACATCAATTTCTCAGTTCCAACACAAATACAAGTCCTATTAAGCTATAAACTTTAAATCCAACTAAATAAGCAAAACCTTTGACTATAGAACTTAGATCTTAGCTAAGTATTAAAGAACTTAGACTAAAAAGTCTAGATCTCATGTTCTTGGTGAAATCCTAAGTCATAATACTTAGACTTTCAACTTTTACACAACCATAAGTTACAAAACTTAGATCTCGTAAAGTAAAGTGAACACAAGTTAATGAATTCTTGTTTTGACAAGCTAGATGACCATAAGTTACTTAACTTAGATCAACTTTAAATGAGTGAAAGTTATAAGCTAGGAAGCTCAAACTTTCTTGTTCTTGAACCTTCAAAATTAGACTTTGGGTACAAGATTTATGAGATCACAGTTAACAAGTAAATCTTTGACCAAGGAGCTTATATAAATCAATTTCCATAAACATAAATGATAAATTTAAAGTTAAACATAAACAAGTTCAAGTTTGGATCCTTTATATAAAGAGATATCAAGTTACAAGCTTGAATCTTGATGAAATGAACTTTAAAGTTCCAATACTTGAACATAAAGAGGATCTTAAAGTAATTGATCCTTAGATTATTACAAGTTTTATGTAGAACTAAAAGCTACAAATCTTTGATCCTTGTTCTTGCTTCTTTATCATACAAGTAATTAAAGAATGCAAGATAACATAAGGATTTAAGTTACAAGAACCAAAAATCCAAGAATAATAAAAGATGATGATGATTTCGGTTTTAGAACAAAAAAAAGAGAAAGGAATTAGAGTTTAAACCTTCAAATTCTTCAAGAAAAGTTAGAGAGAAACTTGAGAAAAAAAGAGTGTGTGTTTTTGTGAAATGAAATGAGAGAATGAAGTGAAGTTTAAAAAAAAAAAATGAAATGGTGGTAATGGTTGGTGTAGGCGGACGGTTAATGTAGTGACCCGAACTTTTCCATGTTTATATATATTAAATGAAATTGTTATTTACATGATTAAGTGTTTCCAACATGTTAAGCAATCAAACTTGTTAATACTTGATTAATTGAAATAGGTTTCATATAGATAATTGACCACCCAAGTTGACCGGTGATTCACGAACGTTAAAACTTGTAAAAACTATATGATGGCATATATATGGATATATATATATATATATATATATATATATATATATATATATATATATATATATATATATATATATATATATATATATATATATATAGTTAACATGATATTATGATAAGTAAGTATCTCATTAGGTATTTTAACAATGAGTTATATACATAAAAAAATGAGACTATTGAATTAAGAAACTCGAAAACGATATATATAATAATTATCGTTATAACAACGTCTTACTAAATACATATGAATCATATTAAGATATTGATACACTATGTTTAATCATGATAAATGATAAGTAAACATGTCATTAAGTGTATTAATAATGAACTACATATGTAAAAACAAGACTACTAACTTAATGATTTCGAAACGAGACATATATGTAACGATTATCGTTGTAACAACATTTAACTGTATATATATCATACTAAGATATATTAATATATCATAATATCATGATAATGTAATAATTTAACATCTCATTAGATATAATAAACAATGGGTTAACAACATTTAACAAGATCGTTAACTTAAAGGTTTCAAAACCACACTTACATGTAACGACTAACGATGACTTAACGACTCAGTTAAAATGTATATACATGTAGTATTTTAATATGTATTCATACACTTTTGAAAGACTTCAAGACACTTATCAAAGTACTTCTACTTAACAAAAATTCTTACATTTACATCCTCATTCATTTTCATCAACAATTCTACTCGTATGCACCCGTATTCGTACTCGTACAATACCTAGCTTCTAAATGTATTTACTATTGGTATATACACTTCAATGATCAGCTCTTAGCAGCCCTTGTGAGTCACCTAACCATGTGGGAACCATCATTTATAATCTAGCATGAAATATCTCACAAGATTATAAACTAATGGAGGCTATATGTCAATGCCTCATTCACGTGTAGACTCACCAACCATAAACACATTTCAATTCCAATTTTTATGCATCAAACTACTCTATCTCAATTTCTCTCTTGGTGTTCTGAGTGTTCTTCATCATCTTCATCAAAATATAGCTCAATCTAGTTCATAAATCCATACATAAACCAAGTTATAAAATAACTACTCAAGAACACACCAACAACACTTTTAAGTTTGCTAGCTTACTTTCAATCTTGCAAATCCATTTCAAGTGATAATCCAATCTCAAGAAATATTTCTTATTTATAGTAAGATATCTTTCTAATTCAAGGTAATACTCATACTCAAACTTTGATTCAATTTCTATAACTATAACAATATTATTTCGAGTGGAAATCTTACTTGAACTTGTTTTCGTGTCATGATTTTTCTTCAAGAACTCTCAAGCCATCCAAAGATCCTTTGAAGCTAGATCTATTTTTCTCTTTTCTAGTAGGTTTATCCACAAAACCTGAGGTAGTAATGATGTTCATAACATCATTCGATTCATATATATAAAACTACCTTATTCGAAGGTTTAAACTTGTAATCACTAGAACATAGTTTAGTTAATTCTAAACTTGTTCGCAAACAAAAGTTAATCCTTCTAACTTGACTTTTAAAATCAACTAGACACATGTTCTATATCTATATGATATGCTAACTTAATGATTTAAAACCTGAAAACACGAAAAACACCGTAAAACCGGATATACGCCGTCGTAGTGACACCGCGGGCTGTTTTGGTTTAGTTAATTAAAAACTATGATAAACTTTGATTTAAAAGTTGTTCTTATGGGAAAATAATTTTTTTTATGAACATGAAACTATATCCAAAAATCATGGTTAAACTTAAAGTGGAAGTATGTTTTCCAAAATGGTCATCTAGACGTCGTTCTTTTGACTGAAATGACTACCTTTTTAAAAATGACTTGTAATCTGTATTTTTGACTATAAACTTATACTTTTTGTATTTAGATTCATAAACTTAAGTTCAATATAAAACCATAGCAACTTTAATCACTCAAAACGGATTTAAAATGAAGAAGTTATGGGTAAAACAATATTGGATAATTTTGCTTGTTGTAGCTACGTGAAAATTGGTAACAAATCTATATTAATCATATCCTAGCTAACTTATATTTTATAATACATATATTCTAATATATTATATAATCTTGGGATACCATAGACACATATACAAATGTTTTGACATTTCATATCGATCCATGTATATATATTATTTGGAACAACCATAGACACTCTATATGCAGTAATGTTTGAGTTAGCTATACAGGGTTGAGGTTGATTCCAAAAATATATATACTTTGAGTTGTGATCTAGCCTGAGATGTGTATACACTGAGTCGTGGATTGATTCAAGATAATATATATCGATTTATTTCTGTACATCTAACTGTGGACAACTAGTTGTAGGTTACTAACGATGACAGCTGACTTAATAAACTCAAATCATTAAAACGTAATAAAAATGTTGTAAATATATTTTGAACATACTTTGATATATATGTACATATTTGTTATAAGTTCTTGAATCGACCAGTGGCCAAGTCTTACTTCCCGATGAAGTAAAAATCTGTGAAAGTGAGTTATAGTCCCACTTTTAAAATCTAATATTTTGGGATGAGAATACATGCAGTTTTATAAATGTTTTACAAAATAGACACAAGTAAATGAAAATACATTATATGGGTGAATGATCGAAGCCGAATATGCCCCTTTTGCTTGGTAGCCTAAGAATTAGTAAACCGATCTACTAATTGACGTGAATCCTAAAGTTAGATCTATTGGGCCTAACGAACCCCATCTAAAGTACCGGATGCTTTAGTACTTCGAATTCATTTTTATCATGTCCGAAGGATTTCCCGGAATGATAGGGGATATTCTTATATGCATCTTGTTAATGTCGGTTACCAGGTGTTCACTATATGAATGATTTTTATCTCTATGTATGGGATGTATATTGAAATATGAAATCTTATGGTCTATTATTACGATTTGATAAATATATAGGTTAAACCTATAACTCACCAACATTTTTGTTGACGTTTAAAGCATGTTTATTCTCAGGTGATTATTAAGAGCTTCCACTGTTGCATGCTAAAATATGGATAAGATTTGGTGTCAGCATGCTTGTATAATATTGTTTAAAACTGCATTCGAGATTTACTTTGTTGTAACATATTAATATTGTAAACCAATATGTATTGGTAGTGTGTAAGTGTGATATTTTTAGATTATCATTTCTGGAAAATCTAGGTGGTGTCCTTTTAACCTTGTCGATAAAATAAAGGTTATGGTTTATTTTAAAAACGAATGCAGTCTTTGAAAAACGTCTCATATAGAGGTCAAAACCTCGCAACGAAATCAATTAATATGGAACGTTTATAATCAATATGAACGGGATATTTCAGTTGGTATCAGAGCGTTGGTCTTAGAGATCCAGAAAATTTGCATTAGTGTGTCTTATCGAGTTTGTTAGGATGCATTAGTGAGTCTGGACTTCGACCATGTTTCTTTAAAAATGATTGCTTAATATTTTTTGTTGGGAACTACAAATTGTAACATGTAAATATTATGTGATATATTAATCTCTTAACGTGTTTGATATTGTGTGATAGATGTCTACCTCTAGTACAAATACCATCGACTCACCTAATAATAATGAAGAGTCGAATATATTTTGGGAAGATTCACAAATTCCCGAAGAGGAACCGGAAGAGGAGGAACCGAAAGAAGAAGAGGTTCCGGAAGAAATATTGATACCTATAGTAAATCGATTAAATAAAAGAAAATCCTCAACCAACGGACCAAAGTTAAAAATGGTCAATGGTGTTTCCACCGAGGAAGCAAAATATTGGGAAGATTACCAATTTTCCGATGAATTGGATCCCGATGAGGATTCCGATGACGTTATAGAAATTATCTCGACCCAATTTAATAAAGTAAAAGAAAATAATAAGGGAAAAGGTATAAAAATAGAGAAACCTGATTCCAACCCCGATGAACTTTATATGTATCGGCAACATCTGTATTTCCTAAAATGTAACAATAACCCGGGAACCTCTAAACCACCAGGTTTTTCTAAACCATTGTGGAAAACGACGGCTCGTATTAGAGGAACACCATATATCCCTAGAAAATTAGGAAAACGAACCAAGTCCGAAGAAGAAGAAACCAGTGATTCAGATTAGAGGGTTATAATCATGTTGTATATTATATGTATTATAGTGTGCTTGTACTTTTATGTTCTATGTAAAAATTGCTTGTATTGTTTGTTAATTATCTTTTACGAATCTAATCCTTGTATATTTTATAGTATAAAAACAAAATGGACGTTAAGGGTAGACAACCGAATATTTTAGAAGACCTACCAGAGGATATGATTGAGGAAATCTTGTCTAGAGTCAGTCAGAATTCATCAGCACAATTAGTTATGGTGAAATTAACTTGTCAAACATTTGAAAGACTTTCCAGAAATGCCTTAGTTTATAAAAGGCTTTCCTTTGATAGGTGGGGTATATCACATTGGGGAGACTGTAAGTTACGCCGTGCTTTCTTTAAAGCGTTAAATGCTGGGAACCCAAATGCAATTTTACGCTACGGGTTAAGAACCTATTTTGACTCAACATATTCTAACATAGGAAAGAGCTTCTAACATGCAACATAAAGAAGCATGTTATGCTTACGGGTTAGTGATGTTCGCTTCTTACCAAAGTGAGAAAAAGAATATCGGATTACAACTTTTAAATAAAACCTTCCCACAAGTGACGGATTCTGTAGTTGGGGTGAGAAACAAGGTTTTTAGATTATTACGGGGCTGTTGGACATTACGAAACCCTCGTCCTTTTGACGACATTACAACATACTGCCTAGCCAATGGTCATAACGCTTACTTTCCACAAGACCAAGGATGGGAAGTCGTCTTACCAGAATGCATGACTTGTTTCTGGACTTACGAATTACGTGTTTTTATTGCCTTTGCTGAACAACTTGCGTATTAACTAGGATTGTTGTCACAACTATTTTGTATCATAGTGATTGTGTGCTATATTTTATGCTATATGTATAATAGCGGTATTGTAAGTTTGTAAATCTTTGTATAAATGTTCGAATGCGAAATATTAGTATAATCAGTTTTTTCATATAGAATTGTAGTAGTTGAATTATATATTAGCTACTAAGTATGAACTTAATGGGTAGGTACTACCCGAATTAAAACTATAAAACGCTAATATGAAGAAAAAGCTTTTAAAAATGAGTTCATACTATGCTAAGAAATACTATTGACTACTCTTAAAATTCTATATGATTAACTTAATTTTTTTGGGCTATTTTTGAAGGAAATGGCACCGACGACTCGTCAGAATTTGAACATGAGCGAGGAAGACTTCCGTGTTTTCCTTGCAGCAAACATAGCCGCAGTACAGGCTGCGATGCAAAATAACAATAACTCTGGATCTAGCAGTGAAAATAATTCCACAAGAAATCGTGTAGGATGCTCCTACAAAGAATTCACTGCCTGCAAACCTTTGGAATTTGATAGAACCAAAGGACCAATTGGATTGAAACGGTGGACCGAGAAAGTTGAATCGGTGTTTGCCATAAGTAAGTGTACTGAAGAGGACAAATTTAAGTACGCTACGCATACCTTCACAGGTACTGCGTTAACATGGTGGAACACCTATCTTGAATAGGTAGGACAAAATGCTGCTTACGCACTACCGTGGTCGGCATTCAAGCAATTGATGAACGAGCAGTACCGTCCTAGAAACGAAGTCAATAAGCTCAAGGCAGTGCTTAGAGAGTTACGAACACAAGGGTTCGACATTATCACATATGAACGATGATTCACAGAGTTGTGCCTATTATGTCCGGGAACGTTCGAAGATGAAGAAGAGAAGATCGACGCGTTTATAAAAGGGTTACCAGTAAGGATTCAAGAAGATGTGAGTTCACACGAGCTCGCTTCCATACAAAAGGCAAGTCGAATGGCTCATAAACTCATAAATCAGATTGAGGGAAGAATTAAAGAGCAGGCGGCCGAAGAAGCCAACACGAAACAACTCAAGAGGAAGTGGGAGAAAAACGGTGACAAGAATCACCAGTACAACAACAATAACAATTACAACCACAATCGCAACAACTATCCCAACAACCGCAACAACAATCGCAACAATAACCGCAATCCTAATAATAACTACAACAAACGTCCCAACAACAACAATAACTACAACAATCGTTTCAACAATAATAACAATCCCAGCAACAACCTCAATAACAACAACGACAACAAAAACCAAAATCAGCCATGTCATAGGTGTGAAGAAAATCACCCGGGGTTTTGCACGACATTTTGCAATAGGTGTAAAAGAAATGGTCATAGCGTGACAAAGTGTGAGTTTTACGGACCAAGGTTTTACAGAACTAAAGGAACAAATAGTGTCGGAACAATTAATGCCGGAACGAATAGTGTCGGAGTAAGTAATACCAACGCTGTTTGTTATAAATGTGGAAAGCCAGGCCACATTATTAGAAATTGCCTGAAACAAGGGAATACTAATGGGCAGGGCCGCGGAAGAGTTTTCAATATTAATGCGGCAAAAGCACAGGAAGACTCGGAGCTTGTTACGGGTACGTTTCTTATTGACGATAAATCTGCTTATGTTTTATTTGATTCGGGTGCGGATAGAAGCTATATGAGTAGAGATTTTTGTGATAAATTAAGTTGCCCATTGACGCCTTTGGATAGTAA
Organism: Rutidosis leptorrhynchoides; assembly: GCF_046630445.1. NCBI lineage: Eukaryota > Viridiplantae > Streptophyta > Magnoliopsida > Asterales > Asteraceae > Rutidosis > Rutidosis leptorrhynchoides. Next base: position 267,556,910 of record NC_092342.1, on the reverse strand, counting down.
ACTTTTACTCGAATTAGCAAACGCTAAATTAATTTCAGCAGATAATATATGTCGGGATAGAGAAATTAAACTGGGGGATGAAACGTTTAAAATTGATTTAATACTAGTCGAGTTAGGGAGTTTTGATGTAATAATTGGCATGGACTGGTTGAAAAAGGTGAGATCAGAGGTCATTTGTTACAAAAATGCAATTCGCATTATGCGTGAAAGAGGAAAACCTTTAATGGTGTACGGAGAAAAGAACAACGCGAAATTAAATCTTATTAGTAGTTTGAAGGCGCAAAAACTAATAAGAAAAGGTTGTTACGTCATTCTAGCACACATCGAGGAAGTTAAACCTGAAGAAAAGAACATCAGTGATGTTCCCATCGCAAAAGAATTTCCCGATGTATTTCCAAAAGAATTACCGGGATTACCCCCACATCGATCCGTTGAATTTCAAATAGACCTTGTACTAGGAGCTGCACCAATAGTTCGTGCTCCATACAGACTCGCACCCAGTGAAATGAAAGAATTACAAAGTCAGTTACAGGAACTTTTAGAATGTGGTTTCATTCGACCAAGCACATCACCGTAGGGAGCTCCTGTTTTGTTTGTCAAGAAGAAGGATGGTACATTTAGGTTGTGTATCGACTACTGAGAGTTGAACAAACTTTCCATCAAGAATCGCTACCCACTACCAAGAATCGATGACTTATTTGATCAACTACAAGGCTCGTCGGTTTATTCGAAGATTGATTTACATTCTGGGTATCATCAAATGCAGGTGAAGGAGGATGATATTCCAAAGACTGCTTTGAGGACGCGTTACGATCATTACGAGTTTATGGTTATGCCGTTTGGGTTGACTAATGCACCAGCTGTGTTCATGGACCTCATGAACTGAGTGTGTGGACCATAACTTGACAAGTTTGTCATTGTTTTCATCGATGACATACTTATTTACTCAAAGAATGACCAAGAGAACGAAGAACATTTGAAAAAAGTGCTAGAGTTGTTAAGGAAAGAAAAATTGTACGCTAAGTTTTCAAAGTGTGCATTTTGGTTGGAAGAAGTTCAATTCCTCGGACACATAGTGAACAAAGAAGGTATTCAGGTGGATTCAGCAAAGATTGAAACCGTTGAAAAGTGGGAAACCCCGAAAACTCCGAAACATATACGCCAATTTTTAGGACTAGCTGGTTACTACAGAAGATTCATCCAAGATTTTTCCAAAATAGCAAAACCCTTGACTGCATTAACACCTAAAGGGAAGAAATTTGAATGGAAAGATGAACAAGAGAAAGCGTTTCAATTGTTAAAGAAAAAGTTAACTACGGCACCTATATTGTCATTACCTGAAGGGAATGATGATTTTGTGATATATTGTGACGCCTCAAAGCAAGGTCTCGGTTGTGTATTAATGCAACAAACGAAAGTAATTGCTTATGCATCTAGACAATTGAAGATTCACGAGCAGAATTATATGACGCATGATTTAGAATTAGGCGCGGTTGTTTTTGCATTAAAGATTTGGAGGCACCACTTATATGGGGTCAAAAGTATTATATATACCGACCACAAAAGTCTTCAACACATATTTAATCAGAAACAACTGAACATGAGGCAGCGCAGGTGGATTGAATTGTTGAATGATTACGACTTTGAGATTCGTTACCACCCGGGGAAGGCAAATGTGGTAGCCGACGCCTTGAGCAGAAAGGACAGAGAACCCATTCGTGTAAAAGCTATGAATATAATGATTCACACTAACCTTACTACCCAAATAAAGGTGGCGCAACAAGGAGTTTTAAAAGAGGGAAACTTAAAGGATGAATTACCCAAAGGATCGGAGAAGCATCTTAATATTCGGGAAGACGGAACCCGGTATAGGGCTGAAAGAATTTGGGTACCAAAATTTGGAGATATGAGAGAAATGGTACTTAGAGAAGCTCATAAAACCAGATACTCAATACATCCTGGAATGGGAAAGATGTACAAGTATCTCAAGAAACATTTTTGGTGGCCAGGTATGAAAGCCAATGTTGCTAAATACGTAGGAGAATGTTTGACGTGTTCTAAGGTCAAAGCTGAGCATCAGAAACCATCAGGTCTACTTCAACAACTCGAAATCCCAGAATGGAAATGGGAAAACATTACCATGGATTTCATCACTAAATTGCCAAGGACTGCAAGTAGTTTTGATACTATTTAGGTAATAGTTGATCGTCTCACCAAATCAGCATACTTCCTGCCAATAAGAGAAGATGACAAGATGGAGAAGTTAGCACGACTGTATTTGAAGGAAGTCATCTCCAGACATGGAATACCAATCTCTATTATCTCTGATAGGGATGGCAGATTTATTTCAAGATTCTGGCAGACATTACAGCAAGCATTAGGAACTCGTCTAGACATGAGTACTGCCTATCATCCACAAACTGATGGACAGAGCGAAAGGACGATACAAACGCTTGAAGACATGCTACGAGCATGTGTTATTGATTTCGGAAACAGTTGGGATCGACACCTTCCGTTAGCAGAATTTCCTACAACAACAGCTATCATTCAAGCATTGAGATGGCGCCGTTTGAAGCACTTTATGGTAGAAAGTGCAGGTCTCTGATTTGTTGGAGTGAAGTGGGGGATAGACAGATTACGGGTCCGGAGATAATACAAGAAACTACCGATAAGATCATCCAAATTCAACAACGGTTGAAAACCGCCCAAAGTCGACAAAAGAGCTACGCTAACATTAAAAGAAAATATATAGAATTCGAAATTGGAGAGATGGTCATGCTTAAAGTTACACCTTGGAAAGGTGTTGTTCGATTTGGTAAACGAGGAAAATTAAATCCAAGGTATATTGGACCATTCAAGATTATTGACCGTGTCGGACCAGTAGCTTACCGACTTGAGTTACCTCAACAACTCGTGGCTGTACATAACACTTTCCACGTCTCGAATTTGAAATTTTTTTTGCTAAAGAAGATCTCATATTCCATTAGACGAAATCCAAATCAACGAAAAACTTCAATTCATCGAAGAACCCGTCGAAATAATGGATCGTGAGGTTAAAAGAATTAAGCAAAATAAGATACCAATTGTTAAGGTTCGATGGAATGCTCGTAGAGGACCTGAGCTCACCTGGGAATGAGAAGCTCAGATGAAGAAGAAATACCCGCACTTATTTCCAGAAGATACGTCAACACCTCCAACTGCTTAAAATTTCGTGACGAAATTTATTTAACGGGTAGGTACTGTAGTTACCCAAACTTTTCCGTGTTTATATATATTAAATAAAATTATTATTTACATGATTAAGTGTTTCCAACATGTTAATCAATCAAACTTGTTAAGACTTGATTAACTGAAATAGGTTTCATATAGACAATTGACCACCCAAGTTGACCGGTGATTCACGAACGTTAAAACTTGTAAAAACTATATGATGACATATATATGGATATATATATATATAGTTAACAAGATATTATAATAAGTAAGTATCTCATTAGGTATTTTAACAATGAGTTATATACATAAAAAATGAGACTATTGAATTAAGAAACTCGAAAACGATATATATAACGATTATTGTTATAACAACATCTTACTAAATACATATGAATCATACTAAGATATTGATACACTATGTTTAATCATGATAAATGATAAGTAAACATGTCGTTAAGTGTATTAACAATGAACTAGATATGTAAAAACAAGACTACTAACTTAATGATTTCGAAACGAGACATATATGTAACGATTATCGTTGTAACAACATTTAACTGTATATATATCATACTAAGATATATTAATATATCATAATATCATGATAATGTAATAATTTAACATCTCATTAGATATAATAAACAATGAGTTAACAATATTTAACAAGATCGTTAACTTAAAGGTTTCAAAACAACACTTACATGTAACGACTAACGATGACTTAACGACTCAGTTAAAATGTATATACATGTAGTATTTTAATATGTATTCATACACTTTTGAAAGACTTCAAGACACTTATCAAAGTACTTCTACTTAACAAAAATTCTTACATTTACATCCTCATTCATTTTCATCAACAATTCTACTTGTATGCACCCGTATTCGTACTCGTACAATACCTAGCTTCTAAATGTATTTACTATTGGTATATACACTTCAATGATCAGCTCTTAGTAGCGAGTCACCTAACCATGTGGGAACCATCATTTATCATCTAGCATGAAATATCTCACAAGATTATAAACTAATGGAGGCTATATGTCAATGCCTCATTCACGTGTAGACTCACCAACCATAAACACATTTCAATTCCAATTTTTATGCATCAAACTACTCTCTATCAAGTTCTCTCTTGGTGTTCTAAGTGTTCTTCATCATCTTCATCAAAATCTAGCTCAATCTAGTTCATAAATCCATACATAAACCAAGTTATAAAACAACTACTCAAGAACACACCAACAACACTTCCAAGTTTGCTAGCTTACTTTCAATCTTGCAAATCCATTTCAAGTGATCATCCAATCTCAAGAAATCTTTCTTATTTACAGTAAGATATCTTTCTAATTCATGGTAATACTCATACTCAAACTTTGATTCAATTTCTATAACTATAACAATCTTATTTCGAGTGGAAATCTTACTTGAACTTGTTTTCGTGTCATGATTTTGCTTCAAGAACTCTCAAGCCATCCAAGGATCCTTTGAAGCTAGATCTATTTTTCTCTTTTCCAGTAGGTTTATCCACAAAACCTGAGGTAGTAATGATGTTCATAACATCATTCGATTCATATATATAAAACTACCTTATTCGAAGGTTTAAACTTGTAATCACTAGAACATAGTTTAGTTAATTCTAAACTTGTTCGCAAACAAAAGTTAATTCTTCTAACTTGACTTTTAAAATCAACTAGACACATGTTCTATATCTATATGATATGCTAACTTGATGATTTAAAACCTGAAAACACGAAAAACACCGGAAAACCGGATGTACGTCGTCGTAGTAACACAGTGGGCTGTTTTGGGTTAGTTAATTAAAAACTATGATAAACTTTGATTTAAAAGTTGTTCTTCTGGAAAAATGATTTTTTTTTATGAACATGAAACTATATCCAAAAATCATGGTTAAACTCAAAGTGGAAGTATGTTTTCCAAAATGGTCATCTAGACGTCGTTCTTTTGACTGAAATGACTACCTTTACAAAAACGACTTGTAATCTGTATTTTCGACTATAAACTTATACTTTTTGTGTTTAGATTCATAAACTTAAGTTCAATATGAAACCATAGCAACTTGAATCACTCAAAACGGATTTAAAACGAAGAAGTTATGGGTAAAACAAGATTGGATAATTTTGCTTGTTGTAGCTACGTGAAAATTGGTAACAAATCTATATTAATCATATCCTAGCTAAATTATATACAAATATTTTGACATATCATATCGACCCATGTATATATATTATTTGGAACAACCATAGACACTCTATATGCAGTAATGTTTGAGTTAGCTATACAGGGTTGAGGTTGATTTCAAAAATATATATACTTTGAGTTGTGATCTAGCCTGAGACGTGTATACACTGGGTCGTGGATTGATTCAAGATAATATATATTGATTTATTTCTGTACATCTAACTGTGGACAACTAGTTGTAGGTTACTAACGAGGACATCTGACTTAATAAACTCAAATCATTAAAACGTAATAAAAATGTTGTAAATATATTTTGAACATACTTTGATATATATGTACATATTTGTTATAGGTTCGTGAATCGACCAGTAGCCAAGTCTTACTTCCCGACGAAGTAAAAATCTGTGAAAGTGAGTTATAGTCCCACTTTTAAAATCTAATATTTTGGGATGAGAATACATGCAGTTTTATAAATGTTTTACGAAATAGACACAAGTAAATGAAACTACATTATATGGGTGAATGATCGAAGCCGAATATGTCCCTTTTGCTTGGTAGCCTAAGAATTAGTAAACTGATCTACTAATTGACGCGAATCCTAAAGATAGATCTATTGGGCCTAACGAACCCCATCCAAAGTACCGGATGCTTTAGTACTACGAATTCATTTTTATCATGTCCGAAGGATTTCCCGGAATCATAGGGGATATTCTTATATGCATCTTGTTAATGTCGGTTACCGGGTGTTCACCATATGAATGATTTTTATCTCTATGTATGAGATGTATATTGAAATATGAAATCTTGTGGTCTATTATTACGATTTGATAAATATATAGGTTAAACCTATAACTCACCAATATTTTTGTTGACGTTTAAAGCATGTTTATTCTCAGGTGATTATTAAGAGCTTCCGCTGTTGCATGCTAAAATATGGACAAGATTTGGTGTCATCATGCTTGTATAATATTGTTTAAAACTGCATTCGAGATTTACTTTGTTGTAACATATTAATATTGTAAACCAATATGTATTGGTAGTGTGTAAGTGTGATATTTTTAGATTATCATTTCTGGATAATCTAGGTGGTGTCATTTTAACCTTGTCGATAAAATAAAGGTTATGGTTTATTTTAAAAACGAATGCAGTCTTTGAAAAACGTCTCATATAGAGGTCAAACCCTCGCAACGAAATCAATTAATATGGAACATTTATAATCAATATGAACGGGACATTTCAGTTAAGGGAGCAAGGGGAGGGGACCATTTGCTTGTCATTGGGTGATAGTACATGGTGGTGTAGGTACATGTTGGGTGGCATGGGGTGTAAGGTTAAAATGTGTAAGTATTAGTACCAAGCATGCTTAATACTTGTCTTATTTACTAATGGGTTTTGTCTTATGTTTCATGGGCTAACTAGTCCACTAATTAGTCCATTAAGTGAGCCCATTAAGTTAAGTAGGTTGGGCCTTTAATAAGCTAGGTCCATTAAGGTGTTAAGTCCATTAAAACTAATTAGTAAGCATTAGTAAACACTAAGCATAATTAAGGAATCATAAAGCCAAGTAATTGTCATAAATATATAACAATTATGTTTACGTAGTCATAATATTCCAATTATGACAAAAGTTTACCGTGTACCAAGTACGTAGCTCGCTTTAAACAATAAGTGACACTAACGGTCGTAAACGTATTCAAGGATCATGTTAAGCAACTAAGTACTTAATCAAATGTCCCGTTCTTATTGATTAAAAACGTTCCATATTAATTGATTTCGTTGCGAGGTTTTGACCTCTATATGAGACGTTTTTCAAAGACTGCATTCATTTTAAAACAAACCATAACCTTTATTTCATCAATAAAGGTTTAAAAAGCTTTACGTAGATTATCAAATAATGATAATCTAAAATATCCTGTTTACACACGACCATTACATAATGGTTTACAATACAAATATGTTACAACAAAATAAGTTTCTTGAATGCAGTTTTTACACAATATCATACAAGCATGGACTCCAAATCTCGTCCTTATTTAAGTATGCGACAGCGGAAGCTCTTAATAATCACCTGAGAATAAACATGCTTAAAACGTCAACAAAAATGTTGGTGAGTTATAGGTTTAACCTATATATATCAAATCATAATAATAGACCACAAGATTTCATATTTCAATACACATCCCATACATAGAGATAAAAATCATTCATATGGTGAACACCTGGTAACCGACATTAACAAGATGCATATATAAGAATATCCCCATCATTCTGGGACACCCTTCGGATATGATATAAATTTCGAAGTACTAAAGCATCCGGTACTTTGGATGGGGTTTGTTAGGCCCAATTGATCTATCTTTAGGATTCGCGTCAATTAGGGTGTCTGTTGTGACAACCCGAAAATTTCCAACCAAATTTAAACTTTAATCTTTATATGTTTCCGACACGATAAGCAATATTTGTTAAGTTAAATTGCAAGAATTTTAAACTATGTTCATACATTCATTCAACCTCGACCAAGTTCCAACGATTCACGAACCATTAAACGAATATGATTATATATGTATATGTGTATATATATTATAACTTGAAACGTAAATAAAATATTAGATTAAATACTTTATATGATTGTATCTGTTTCAAAATGTTTATCAATGGAATTAGAAGATAAGATCAAATGATTGAATTATCAGATATATTGAATTATGATTACAAGTCTCGGTTGAAAGGCCCACGTTGATTTGAGAAATCTTTCCATTTTAACAATATTCGGAAAATGGTAAAGTGATTTATAAATAAGAACAAATTGTCAATCATTGAGAACTAGACAAAGGATAGTGGAAGATTGAATCTCATAAAGACTCGATTGATCTATTTAGTTTCAAACGTACAAAAACGTTTTCAGTTTAAAAAGAACTTTATTATTAAAACGTATATAACTTTTATAAATATCTAGAACCATTTTTGACAACTCATTACTTAACTAGTATGATAAAGATAACAATATTTATATTTTATTTTATTAAATATATATAACGATTTAAATTAATATTATATATATTTATACGCGTATTATACGTACATAGTTTTATACTTTTACTATACTTAAACATTACCTTTACTTTATTTTTACTTTACTTTAACTTTAATAATTCACTTTAATAATTCATACTTTAATAATTCACTTTAATAATTCATACTTTAATAATTCACTTTAATAATTCATACTTTAATAATTCACTTTAATAATTCATACTTTAATAATTCACTTCAATAATTCAAAAATCTATTATAAATAGAATTCAATAGGTTTCATTACTTCATAGAAACTTGAAAATATTTTTCTCTAAACTCTCTCAATCGATTTACATATATATATTTACTCCGTATTATTTTAAGATATTATTAGTATACATAAAATATTACGACGGAGTGCTGTCCGAGTGGTTTCGAAATTGTTTTTCGAGTAGGATAGGATTAAGGAAATTATGGGTTATAGCTATGGAGGTGATTGAGTATGGTTCATGGGTATGCTCATGAGGTCAATATAGTGTCTATCATTTCCGTTGCGTCTACATACCTTTCCTGCAATATTGAATCTCAATATTGATACGTGAGTACTCATAATTTAACTTTTACATACTAATAGTGTATCCCTGACTAGTGCTCGAGTATTTAGGATTATGCATGCTTGTACTTTTGATATTGCCCTTAGACAGGTTAGGTTGAATATTGAATTAGTTACACTTGCGGTTGAGATAAGGTATAAGATATGCATGTCCTTGGAAAGCTAGCGAAAAATTAAGAACTTTTCCTTTAGATATCGAATGGTTTCGATGAACGGATTAGAAGTTATAATCAATTGAATTTTTGATATTTTTATTAAAAATGATTATTATTATCGTCGTTTTTTATCGTCGTTCTAGTTTTATCTTATTATTATCTTTATCAATAAAAGGGATTTATCATTAAAAATTGTTAATTTTTTTTATTATTACTATCGTTATTATCGTTAAAGTTATAATTAGTATTATTATTATTATCCAATTATTATCATTATTATTATTATTAGTATTATTATTATTATTATCATTATTAATATATATCATTATTTAAAAATGGTTATTGTTATTGTTATTAATATTATTACTATATTATCATTAAGATAATTATTAGTATTATCGTTAATAATGTTATAGTAACTATCATTATTAATATAAGTGTAATTAAAACAAATATTTGTAACACCTAATTATTTTGATTACTATTATTATCATTATTATGAACACAATATAAAAGACGATTAAAAGCTATTAAACGAAACGATTAGGAAATAATGAGTAAGAGTATCATGATGAAATTAAAATATTATAAGATATTGATTTAGATAAAATTATCGTTCTTATTATTTTTATCATTACTATTATTATTAAAAGTATCGTTAGTATTAAAACTATCATTTTAACAAAAATTATCATTTTAATAGAAATGTCATTATTACTATAAAATATCATTATTATTATTATTTTAAATAGAATTATTATTTTAAAGATAATATTAAAAATTATCGTAAATATTAAAGTTATCATAATTAGAATTATCGTTTTATCATAATGTCATCTTAGTAATTATAAATATTGATATTTTTATAATAATAATTATTATTACAAAATAATACAACTTTTACTTACTATCATTATAGATATTATTTTATCAAATAAATATGTGATACAAACATATTTTACTACGTGTAATAACTTACTTTAATAATACCTATCATATTATCTTTATGATATTAAATGAACCCTATAAATTTTATTACTTAATATATATAAAAGTATATTTTATTACATAAATTTAATATAAAATTTTATTTATTAATAAATAAATTATATTATTACTCTAATAAATCTTTTAAAATATAAAATGACGATATTTAAGCTATATATTAATCATGTATAGATTTTTGGAAATTATTTTGAGTCAAATTTACTTTTGTTGACTTTTGCATATTAGTCTCGAGCATTAGGATTGTGGTACACTATGACTTGACCTAATTTGTTAGACAAATATTGACAAACACATAATTATATATAATTAATTTAGGTTCGTGAATCCGAGGCCAACCTTGCACTTGTTCAATGACGTTATATGTATTTTTACTACGAAATACAGTATGGTGAGTTTCATTTGCCTTTTTACCCTTTATATTTTTGGGACTGAGAATACATGCGCTTTTATAAATGTTTGATGAAATAGACACAAGTAATTGAAACTACATTCTATGGTTGAATTATCGAAATCGAATATGCCCCTTTTTATTAAAGTCTGGTAATCTAAGAATTAGGGAACAGACACCCTAATTGACGCGAATCCTAAAGATAGATCTATTGGGCCTAACAAACCCCATCCAAAGTACCGGATGCTTTAGTACTTCGAAATTTATATCATGTCCGAAGGAGGATCCCGGAATGATAGGGGATATTCTTTTATGTATCTAGTTAATGTCGGTTACCAGGTGTTCACCATATGAATGATTATTTTTGTCTCTATGCATGGGACGTATATTTATGAGAACTGGAAATGAAATTCTTGTGGTCTATTAAAATGATGGAAATAAATGATTATGATAAACTAATGAACTCACCAACCTTTTGGTTGACACTTTAAAGCATGTTTATTCTCAGGTGTTAAAGAAATCTTTCGCTGTGCATTTGCTCATTTTAAAGATATTACTTGGAGTCTTTCATAGCATATTTCGAAGAACGTTGCATTCGAGTCATTGAGTTCATCAAAGATTATTATTAAATCAATTTATAGTTGGATAGTGGATATAATGAAATGGTATGCATGCCTGTCAATTTTCAATGTAAAGAAAGTTCGTATTTTAAAAACGAATGCAATGATTGTAAAATGTATCATATAGAGGTCAAATACCTCGCAATGTAATCAACTATTGTGAATCGTTTATAATGTATATGAACGGGTCCTTTCAGTTGGTATCAGAGCGGTGGTCTTAGCGAACCATGTCTGCATTAGTGTGTCTAACTGATAAGTCGTTAGGATGCATTAGTGAGTCTGGACTTCGACCGTGTCTGCATGTCAAAAGTTTTGCTTATCATTTTTAGTCAGAAATCATCTGCTTATCATTCTTAGGAAATTACCTGCTTATCATTACTAGTCTAGACACGTCTTGCTACATTAATTGCATGAGTAGTGTATAGACACAATTCATATCTTAGCGTATCTGCTAAATCATATCTTATCGTATCTGTTACTTTAAACTTTACCTGACATATCCCGCAAATCCCTCCGTAATCTACCAAAATCTTTTGTTCTATATCTATGGATATTCTATGTTATTAGAATACCATCCGATAACCGAAAATCATTTCATATCGAAAAAAAAAAATCCTTATTCAATCGTACGAAATGGAATTCATCATTAATTCAAGTTTCTCGGATTCCGAAATGGAATCCCACTCCAGCTCTGAAAGCAGTGTGACTGGAATGGATCAACCAATCAGCCATCATCTATTCTGGATGAATTGGGGATGGGTTCGTAGCCTCCTCAATCATTGGAGACAAGAAGAAGGTGATCCATTCCATCTACCCCATTTCCCTCTTAACGAAGAACCTGAAGCACTTACCGGCGAACCAATCCGAAACACCATTTTCTCTCTCATTTCCAGAGTATCTCGTCACGATTATATACTACATCAAATTCTAGATTATATTTATCCGCTCATCCGAACCGACAATCACCCCGGTATAATAGAAGAAGTCAACGAGCTTCGCGCTCGGGTAGTGGCTTTGGAGAATATGGTGCAAAGATTACAAACACCAGCAGCAGCACCAGCAGCATAACCAGTACCACCATCATCAACGCTAACAGTACCATTACCACCTCCAACCACAACCGCGTCGTAAACCTCAACTTCACAATCTGTCCCACGAGCATCAACGCCATACGCACCATAGATACCAAGGAGTACCAACAACAATAACTGACGAAGTATTAATTCATAACTTCATTGGAGAAACATTCCGCGGCGATTATGTAATCTCTAAAGTCTTAGAGATTATCTAATCTAGCCCTAACCATAAATCAGTTAAGCGAACCAAAATGATAGAAGGAAGAGTAGAAACCCTGACAAAAATGGTGTCTGATTAACAAGCTAAACTTGCTTTACCAACAGCATCAACAGTACCGTCAGCGTTACCAGCATCGTCAGTACAGTCAACATCCGAATCAACAACACAGATAACATCACAAACTCCGTCAGTTCAAGAATCATTGTGGACATCATTACGAATCAATAACGTGTATATTGTATCAACGAGTTATGAAGAATTAACTCATTCCCTCTAAAGAAATTATATGTATATTATATATATATATATTGAAATAAATCTTTCCGTGCTAAGCTATTGTGTGTGAATCTTAACTACTCGGTTAATTCATATTACAAATATGCAATAATGTACGTCCTTCGGCCGTAACTTAACCAGCGTTAACTACAATCTCTGTCGTAATTCAACAAATTCCAATTCATAATAAATCAAGTATATATTTGATTTTACACTTTCATCATCGATGTACCTGATACTTTTCAGATAACATCATTCGTACTTTGCGAAATTCGCAAGAATTCCACGAACCGAACATCATACATCAACAAATAACGAAGTATTGATTCATAATTTCAATGTCATTAAATAAATACTGCGTAAAAGTTATGTACTTTTTAAAGCCTTTAGGGATTATTCAATTATAGTTTCAACCGTAAATCAAATGAGTTTAATTTAACACTAACTCATTAAATCTATGTTACATCTGAAGAAAATATACATATATATATTTTCATAAAGACTGTAATAAAATTCTTTTGTACAAAATATTAATTGTGAAATTTTTTTAACGGGTAGGTAATACCCGAGAGATATATAAATTCACAATTAATATGTTACATTCTTCGAATCTGATTCAGTAAATCATCCATTATACTCCCTACTTTCACAACAATATACATTCTTTTATAGAAATCAAAACAACCATACTCATTCAAAATTTAATTACATATTCTGATTTTGAAATCTCAAAATTCAACTTGAGATATGACCAAAATCATCACTCTTAGATCCTTACATCTTTCACAAGCTATATTTTGACTTCAAAACTGTGTTAGAACATCAAATGTATGTTAACGATTACAATCTGTGTTCAAACCCTTCGAAAATTTCTGAAGACACTTCGAATGATGAGCAATCGAGATGATGATCCAACCACATGTTACCCACAGTTATGTACCCGAAAAACTCTTAAAACTAAAGTAAAAGTTTAAACAACGTATCCGCGTCAGATTCTTTGGAATTTATTAGCAAAAATAACTTTGCGACTCCTATTCAAAGTAGCCAGTTTTGTCACAGCTCCAACAAGTCAACTTCGACTTTTCAGTCAGACTAACCTTATTATAACCTTGAGATATACACCATCGTTACCAGGGAACCTTTTACATTCCACCACATTATTAGCAGATGTACCAACAACTTCATTACCCTTTGACTTTAGCCTCTCCAAAAAGTCATTATAATTATTCATTGAAACCCCATCATTTACTCATTCGCATCTTGTAATGAGAATTGCCATACGAATCATTGGGAATTAGCAATCAGTATTTTGAAATCTTGCAGCATGTCTACGCCAATAGTTATATGTGTATATATAATGTCTATCTTCTGGACTTAATTTGAATGTGAAGTTTCTGAAAAACACTCCGAACTACGAATTGGTTCTCCGAAAAAAAAAAATTCTGATGAAGCAGCAAAAACTATAAACGACTTTAAATGGTAAAAGCTGGATGATAATGATGAAGTGTGCTGGCAAAGCGCAGAAAAAGAGAAGTTTTGGAACTGGAAAACGGATTGAGCAAAGTAGGAAGGAGGTTGTGGACAAATTACAAAGACTGAACCTGATTTCAAAGGATCCAAATGATTCAGTACCTGCTGAAGTCATTAACGAATACATTCCTCCTGACTCTAAACCCCTGCGAACAATATTCTTCATCATCCTCTGATATTAGAAATTCTAAAATATCATCATATCTTTCATTATAAATATCCTCCATATTTCTGAAGATATTTTCTTAATTTTTCTTATTTGAAATCATTTACCTCTTCGCGCTATCTGTATTACATCATAAAAGAAACTATTTTAGTTTCTAAATTCTGAAACATTCAAGTTTAAAATAGGAATATTTTGTAGTGTTGGGAACTGAAGCATGAATTAGTATAATATAATGACACTTGATCAATGTGATTATATTACAGTAAGTCATGCTGATTTTCTAAATGAAACGTGATGATTCACAGATCATAACATCATCATGTGCCATGTTATATGACTCTTGTATTCTATTTAACCTCTAAAATATCAAGAAAATATTTCTTGATGATTCGGCCTTTTCCAAGGTATTCTAGTAATTTGACAAGTTAAGATCGTGCCATCACAATTTTCTTCCTAGAACATTAACAATGTTCATTCCGAAATTCATATATGTGAATTCTGGACCATTACAAGCGGTGCTTAATTGCAAGAAGAAGAAACAAAAGGACAAAACTTCGAAATAGAAATTGGGATATAAATTGCAGCAAATAAAAGAGAGCATTAACTGTGAATGATAATGATTATAGAAGACAGAAGCAGAGACTTTGAAATATAAGGGAACATATAAAGCCCAACGACAAACCAGAAATTATAAACCATATATATCGATGCATATAGCAATATAAAGACACGGGAGAACTAGAAACACTATAAACCCAAGAGTATAGTAGAAGTAAATAGATTCTTTCGGTGGTAGATGAAAAAGAAGAATGACCGATATGAAAGTTAGAAGTATATCGAGAATCAGAACTGGATGGAGCATATTGATGAATACTTTAAAATATGAGTTGAGGGGGAAAGAATAGAAGGTGATGAAACATGACTAGGAACTTAGAAATCAACAGATTTAACTCACACAATGGCGGAATAAGTGAATCAAACCCTCTACTGAATAGGTTAAGTTTTTTTTTTTGATTAATTTAGTCAAACCACAACTAAATCAAGTATGATTAGATCAACACCTAGATCTATTATTCACCACCTGGGTGATTTGGACTGAGAGAGAATCGGAGGAGCTCACTAGATCTGAGTGTGTGTAACAAATTAGAGGCTTAACCTAAAATGAAGAACATAAGACTTTATATACCCCTGCTGTTGACTCACCCATACGATTCATTCATCACACGTACGAGTTGGCTTCATCAGCCGTACGGGTGATCACTCACTCGTGTCTTCTCATTTAGATTGTAATTGTGACTTAGCTCAGCATCAACCGTGCATATGAGCCTGTCAGCCGTACTAGTGAGGCTTCACTAGTACGTCTGGCTAAGTCTAACATAGTCAAACATCTAAATCTCGTTCCTGCAGTTCCTGTAACCACATACAAACACGGATAGGATAATAACGAGCAATCATGGTGGCCTGTAAACTGTTGTACCTACAATGGACGTGGGTAGATGTCTAGGGAATTTCATAAAATGCATCAACAGAAGGTGTGAGTTGTAAGGAAACGAAGGAGGTGAATTGATAAGAAAATCTCCGACAGAACAATTAAAATGGACGATCGCATTTAAAGCGGATCCTAATTCCCTTGATTACCGGAGAGTCAAATCTTATTAAGAAGATTTTCTTCAAATCCCTTGAAATCTGGGAATGAATCATATCTACGTCAAATGATAAGATGAATCTACACTTACTCATTTCACTCTTCTATGTTAGCTTCATTCGTACTCTTCATATAAATGAATTGTTTATCCAAATTAATCGCTGATGATAAAACTCTAATTTTCAGCCCGTATGCATCATGAAAACATACTTATTATCACTCACGACCTTTTCACTCAAATTTTGGGACGAAATTTCTTTAACGGGTAGGTACTGTGACAACCCGAAAATTTCCAACCAAATTTAAACTTTAATCTTTATATGTTTCCGACACGATAAGCAATATTTGTTAAGTTAAATTGCAAGAATTTTAAACTATGTTCATACATTCATTCAACCTCGACCAAGTTCCAACGATTCACGAACCATTAAACGAATATGATTATATATGTATATGTGTATATATATTATAACTTGAAACGTAAATAAAATATTAGATTAAATACTTTATATGATTGTATCTGTTTCAAAATATTTATCAATGGAATTAGAAGATAAGATCAAATGATTAAATTATCAGATATATTGAATTATGATTACAAGTCTCGGTTGAAAGGCCCACGTTGATTTGAGAAATCTTTCCATTTTAACAATATTCGGAAAATGGTAAAGTGATTTATAAATAAGAACAAATTGTCAATCATTGAGAACTAGACAAAGGATAGTGGAAGATTGAATCTCATAAAGACTCGATTGATCTATTTAGTTTCAAACGTACAAAAACGTTTTCAGTTTAAAAAGAACTTTATTATTAAAACGTATATAACTTTTATAAATATCTAGAACCATTTTTGACAACTCATTACTTAACTAGTATGATAAAGATAACAATATTTATATTTTATTTTATTAAATATATATAACGATTTAAATTAATATTATATATATTTATACGCGTATTATACGTACATAGTTTTATACTTTTACTATACTTAAACTTTACCTTTACTTTATTTTTACTTTACTTTAACTTTAATAATTCACTTTAATAATTCATACTTTAATAATTCACTTTAATAATTCATACTTTAATAATTCACTTTAATAATTCATACTTTAATAATTCACTTTAATAATTCATACTTTAATAATTCACTTCAATAATTCAAAAATCTATTATAAATAGAATTCAATAGGTTTCATTATCTCATAGAAACTTGAAAATATTTTTCTCTAAACTCTCTCAATCGATTTACATATATATATTTACTCCGTATTATTTTAAGATATTATTAGTATACATAAAATATTACGACGGAGTGCTGTCCAAGTGGTTTCGAAATTGTTTTTCGAGTAGGATAGGATTAAGGAAATTATGGGTTATAGCTATGGAGGTGATTGAGTATGGTTCATGGGTATGCTCATGAGGTCAATATAGTGTCTATCATTTCTGTTGCGTCTACATACCTTTCCTGCAATATTGAATCTCAATATTGATACGTGAGTACTCATAATTTAACTTTTACATACTAATAGTGTATCCCTGACTAGTGCTCGAGTATTTAGGATTATGCATGCTTGTACTTTTGATATTGCCCTTAGACAGGTTAGGTTGAATATTGAATTAGTTACACTTGCGGTTGAGATAAGGTATAAGATATGCATGTCCTTGGAAAGCTAGCGAAAAATTAAGAACTTTTCCTTTAGATATCGAATGGTTTCGATGAACGGATTAGAAGTTATAATCAATTGAATTTTTGATATTTTTATTAAAAATGATTATTATTATCGTCGTTTTTTTATCGTCGTTCTAGTTTTATCTTATTATTATCTTTATCAATAAAAGGGATTTATCATTAAAAATTGTTAATTTTTTTTATTATTACTATCGTTATTATCGTTAAAGTTATAATTAGTATTATTATTATTATCCAATTATTATCATTATTATTATTATTAGTATTATTATTATTATTATTATCATTATTAATATATATCATTATTTAAAAATGGTTATTGTTATTGTTATTAATATTATTACTATATTATCATTAAGATAATTATTAGTATTATCGTTAATAATGTTATAGTAACTATCATTATTAATATAAGTGTAATTAAAACAAATATTTGTAACACCTAATTATTTTGATTACTATTATTATCATTATTATGAACACGATATAAAAGACGATTAAAAGCTATTAAACGAAACGATTAGGAAATAATGAGTAAGAGTATCATGATGAAATTAAAATATTATAAGATATTGATTTAGATAAAATTATCGTTCTTATTATTTTTATCATTACTATTATTATTAAAAGTATCGTTAGTATTAAAACTATCATTTTAACAAAAATTATCATTTTAATAGAAATGTCATTATTACTATAAAATATCATTATTATTATTATTTTAAATAGAATTATTATTTTAAAGATAATATTAAAAATTATCGTAAATATTAAAGTTATCATAATTAGAATTATCGTTTTATCATAATGTCATCTTAGTAATTATAAATATTGATATTTTTATAATAATAATTATTATTACAAAATAATACAACTTTTACTTACTATCATTATAGATATTATTTTATCAAATAAATATGTGATACAAACATATTTTACTACGTGTAATAACTTACTTTAATAATACCTATCATATTATCTTTATGATATTAAATGAACCCTATAAATTTTATTACTTAATATATATAAAAGTATATTTTATTACATAAATTTAATATAAAATTTTATTTATTAATAAATAAATTATATTATTACTCTAATAAATCTTTTAAAAATATTTAAAAATATAAAATGACGATATTTAAGCTATATATTAATCATGTATAGATTTTTGGAAATTATTTTGAGTCAAATTTACTTTTGTTGACTTTTGCATATTAGTCTCGAGCATTAGGATTGTGGTACACTATGACTTGACCTAATTTGTTAGACAAATATTGACCAACACATAATTATATATAATTAATTTAGGTTCGTGAATCCGAGGCCAACCTTGCACTTGTTCAATGATGTTATATGTATTTTTACTACGAAATACAGTATGGTGAGTTTCATTTGCCTTTTTACCCTTTATATTTTTGGGACTGAGAATACATGCGCTTTTATAAATGTTTGACGAAATAGACACAAGTAATTGAAACTACATTCTATGGTTGAATTATCGAAATCGAATATGCCCCTTTTTATTAAAGTCTGGTAATCTAAGAATTAGGGAACAGACACCCTAATTGACGCGAATCCTAAAGATAGATCTATTGGGCCTAACAAACCCCATCCAAAGTACCGGATGCTTTAGTACTTCGAAATTTATATCATGTCCGAAGGAGGATCCCGGAATGATAGGGGATATTCTTATATGTATCTAGTTAATGTCGGTTACCAGGTGTTCACCATATGAATGATTATTTTTGTCTCTATGCATGGGACGTATATTTATGAGAACTGGAAATGAAATTCTTGTGGTCTATTAAAATGATGGAAATAAATGATTATGATAAACTAATGAACTCACCAACCTTTTGGTTGACACTTTAAAGCATGTTTATTCTCAGGTGTTAAAGAAATCTTCCGCTGTGCATTTGCTCATTTTAAAGATATTACTTGGAGTCTTTCATAGCATATTTCGAAGAACGTTGCATTCGAGTCATTGAGTTCATCAAAGATTATTATTAAATCAATTTATAGTTGGATAGTGGATATAATGAAATGGT
The DNA here is from genome assembly GCF_046630445.1 of Rutidosis leptorrhynchoides. NCBI lineage: Eukaryota > Viridiplantae > Streptophyta > Magnoliopsida > Asterales > Asteraceae > Rutidosis > Rutidosis leptorrhynchoides. Next base: position 267,537,036 of record NC_092342.1, on the reverse strand, counting down.
ATGCATGCCTGTCAATTTTCAATGTAAAGAAAGTTCGTATTTTAAAAACGAATGCAATGATTGTAAAATGTATCATATAGAGGTCAAATACCTCGCAATGTAATCAACTATTGTGAATCGTTTATAATGTATATGAACGGGTCCTTTCATCTGTTCCCTAATTCTTAGATTACCAGACTTAATAAAAAGGGGCATATTCGATTTCGATAATTCAACCATAGAATGTAGTTTCACGTACTTGTGTCTATTTTGTAAATCATTTATAAAACCTGCATGTATTCTCATCCCAAAAATATTAGATTTTAAAAGTGGGACTATAACTCACTTTCACAGATTTTTACTTCGTCGGGAAGTAAGACTTAGCCACTGGTTGATTCACGAACCTATAACAATATATACATATATATCAAAGTATGTTCAAAATATATTTACAACACTTTTAATATATTTTGATGTTTTAAGTTTATTAAGTCAGCTGTCCTCGTTAGTAACCTACAACTAGTTGTCCACAGTTAGATGTACAGAAATAAATCGATAAATATTATCTTGAATCAATCCACGACCCAGTGTATACGTATCTCAGTATTGATCATAACTCAAACTATATATATTTTGGAATCAACCTCAACCCTGTATAGCTAACTCCAACATTCACATATAGAGTGTCTATGGTTGTTCCGAAATATATATAGACGTGTCGACATGATAGGTCGAAACATTGTATACGTGTCTATGGTATCTCAAGATTACATAATATACAATACAAGTTGATTAAGTTATGGTTGGAATAGATTTATTACCAATTTTCACGTAGCTAAAATGAGAAAAATTATCCAATCTTGTTTTACCCATAACTTCTTCATTTTAAATCCGTTTTGAGTGAATCAAATTGCTATGGTTTCATATTGAACTCTATTTTATGAATCTAAACAGAAAAAGTATAGGTTTATAGTCGGAAAAATAAGTTACAAGTCATTTTTGTAAAGGTAGTCATTTCAGTCGAAAGAACGACGTCTAGATGACCATTTTAGAAAACATACTTCCACTTTGAGTTTAACCATAATTTTTGGATATAGTTTCATGTTCATAATAAAAATAATTTTCTCAGAATAACAACTTTTAAATCAAAGTTTATTATAGTATTTAATTAACTAACCCAAAACATCCCGCGGTGTTACTACGAAGGCGTAAATCCGGTTTTACGGTGTTTTTCGTGTTTCCAGGTTTTAAATCATTAAGTTATCCTATCATATAGATATAGAACATGTGTTTAGTTGATTTTAAAAGTCAAGTTAGAAGGATTAACTTTTGTTTGCGAACAAGTTTAGAATTAACTAAACTATGTTCTAGTGATTACAAGTTTAAACCTTCGAATAAGATAGCTTTATATGTATGAATTGAATGATGTTATGAACATCATTAGTTCCTTAAGTTCCTTGGATAAACCTACTGGAAAAGAGAAAAATGGATCTAGCTTCAACAGATCCTTGGATGACTCGAAGTTCTTGAAGCAGAATCATGACACGAAAACAAGTTCAAGTAAGATCATCACTTGAAATAAGATTGTTATAGTTATAGAAATTGAACCAAAGTTTGAATATGATTATTACCTTGTATTAGAATGATAACCTACTATAAGAAACAAAGATTTCTTGAGTTTGGATGATCACCTTACAAGATTGGAAGTGAGCTAGCAAACTTGAAAGTATTCTTGATTTTATGTAACTAGAACTTGTAGAATATATGAAGAACACTTAGAACTTGATGATAGAACTTGAGAGAGATCAATTAGATGAAGAAAATTGAAGAATGAAAGTGTTTGTAGGTGTTTTTGGTCGTTGGTGTATGGATTAGATATAAAGGATATGTAATTTTGTTTTCATGTAAATAAGTCATGAATGATTACTCATATTTTTATAATTTTATGAGATATTTCATGCTAGTTGCCAAATGATGGTTCCCACATGTGTTAGGTGACTCACATGGGCTGCTAAAAGCTGATCATTGGAGTGTATATACCAATAGTACATACATCTAAAAGCTGTGTATTGTACGAGTACGAATACGGGTGCATACGAGTAGAATTGTTGATGAAACTGAACGAGGATGTAATTGTAAGCATTTTTGTTAAGTAGAAGTATTTTGATAAGTTTATTGAAGTCTTTCAAAAGTGTATAAATACATATTAAAATGCTACATGTATATACATTTTAACTGAGTCGTTAAGTCATCGTTAGTCGTTACATGTAAGTGTTGTTTTGAAACCTTTAGGTTAACGATCTTGTTAAATGTTGTTAACCCAATGTTTATAATATCAAATTAGATTTTAAATTATTATATTATCATGATATTATCATGTATGAATATCTCTTAATATGATATATATACATTAAATGTCTTTACAACGATAATCGTTACATATATGTCTCGTTTAAAAATCATTAAGTTAGTAGTCTTGTTTTTACATATGTAGTTCATTGTTAATATACTTAATGATATGTTTACTTATCATAGTATCATGTTAACTATATATATATCCATATATATGTCATCATAAAGTTTTTACAAGTTTTAACGTTCGTGAATCACCGGTCAACTTGGGTGGTCAATTGTCTATATGAAACATATTTCAATTAATCAAGTCTTAACAAGTTTGATTGCTTAACATGTTGGAAACATTTAATCATGTAAATATCAATCTCAATTAATATATATAAACATGGAAAAGTTCGGGTCACTACAGTACCTACCCGTTAAATAAATTTCGTCCCAAAATTTTAAGCTGTTGAAGGTGTTGACGAATCTTCTGGAAATAGATGCGGGTATTTCTTCTTCATCTGATCTTCATGCTCCCAGGTGAACTCGGGTCCTCTATGAGCATTCCATCAAACCTTAACAATTAGTATCTTGTTTTGCTTAAGTCTTTTAACCTCACGATCCATTATTTTGACGGGTTCTTCGATGAATTGAAGTTTTTCGTTGATTTGGATTTCATCTAACGGAATAGTGAGATCTTCTTTAGCAAAACATTTCTTCAAATTCGAGACGTGGAAAGTGTTATGTACAGCCGCGAGTTGTTGAGGTAACTCAAGTCGGTAGGCTACTGGTCCGACACGATCAATAATCTTTAATGGTCCAATATACCTTGGATTTTATTTCCCTCGTTTACCAAATCGAACAACGCCTTTCCAAGGTGAAACTTTAAGCATGACCATCTCTCCAATTTCAAATTCTATATCTTTTCTTTTAATGTCAGCGTAGCTCTTTTGTCGACTTTGGGCGGTTTTCAACCGTTGTTGAATTTGGATGATCTTCTCGGTAGTTTCTTGTATAATCTACGGACCTGTAATCTGTCTATCCCCCACTTCACCCCAACAAATCGGAGACCTGCACTTTCTACCATAAAGTGCTTCAAACGGCGCCATCTCAATGCTTGAATGGTAGCTGTTGTTGTAGGAAAATTCTGCTAACGGTAGATGTCGATCCCAACTGTTTCCGAAATCAATAACACATGCTCGTAGCATGTCTTCAAGCGTTTGTATCATCCTTTCGCTCTGCCCATCAGTTTGTGGATGATAGGCAGTACTCATGTCTAGACGAGTTCCTAATGCTTGCTGTAATGTCTGCCAGAATCTTGAAATAAATCTGCCATCCCTATCAGAGATAATAGAGATTGGTATTCCATGTCTGGAGACGACTTCCTTCAAATACAGTCGTGCTAACTTCTCCATCTTGTCATCTTCTCTTATTGGCAGGAAGTGTGCTGATTTGGGGAGACGATCAACTATTACCCAAATAGTATCAAAACCACTTGCAGTCCTTGGCAATTTAGTGATGAAATCCATGGTAATGTTTTCCCATTTCCATTCCGGGATTTCGGGTTGTTGAAGTAGACCTGATGGTTTCTGATGCTCAGCTTTGACCTTAGAACACGTCAAACATTCTCCTACGTATTTAGCAACATCGGCTTTCATACCCGGCCACCAAAAATGTTTCTTGAGATCCTTGTACATCTTCCCCGTTCCAGGATGTATTGAGTATATGGTTTTATGAGCTTCTCTAAGTACCATTTCTCGCATATCTCCAAATTTTGGTACCCAAATCCTTTCAGCCCTATACCGGGTTCCGTCTTCCCGAATATTAAGATGCTTCTCCGATCCTTGGGTATTTCATCCTTTAAATTTCCCTCTTTTAAAACTCCTTGTTGCGCCTCCTTTATTTGAGTAGTAAGGTTATTATGAATCATTATATTCATAGATTTTACTCGAATGAGTTCTCTGTCCTTCCTGCTCAAGGCATCGGCTACCACATTTGCCTTCCCCGGGTGGTAACGAATCTCAAAGTCGTAATCATTCAATAATTCAATCCACCTACGCTGCCTCATATTCAGTTGTTTCTGATTAAATATGTGTTGAAGAGTTTTGTGGTCGGTATATATAATACTTTTGACCCCATATAAGTAGTGCCTCCAAGTCTTTAATGCAAAAACAACCGCGCCTAATTCCAAATCATGCGTCGTATAATTTTGTTCGTGAATTTTCAATTGTCTAGACGCATAAGCAATCACCTTCATTCGTTGCATTAATACACAACCGAGACCTTGCTTTGATGCATCACAATAAATCACAAAATCATCATTCCCTTCAGGCAATGACAATATAGGTGCCGTAGTTAGCTTTTTCTTCAATAACTGAAACGCTTTCTCTTGTTCATCATTCCATTCAAATTTCTTCCCTTTATGCGTTAATGCAGTCAAGGGTTTTGCTATTCTGGAAAATTCTTGGATGAACCTTCTGTAGTAACTAGCTAGTCCTAAAAACTGGCGTATGTGTTTCGGAGTTTTTGGGGTTTCCCACTTTTCAACAGTTTCTATCTTTGCCGGATCCACCTTAATACCTTCTTTGTTCACTATGTGACCGAGGAATTGAACTTCTTCCAACCAAAATGCACACTTTGAAAACTTAGCGTACAATTCTTCCTTCCTCAATACTTCTAACACCTTTCTCAAATGTTCACCGTGTTCTTGGTCATTCTTTGAGTAAATAAGTATGTCATCAATGAAAACAATGACAAACTTGTTAAGGTATGGTCCACACACTCGGTTCATAAGGTCCATGAACACAGCTGGTGCATTAGTTAAACCAAACGGCATGACCATAAACTCGTAATGATCGTAACATGTTCTAAAAGCAGTCTTTGGAATATCATCTTCTTTCACCCGCATTTGATGATACCCGGAACGTAAGTCAATCTTTGAATAAACATACGAGCCTTGTAGTTGATCAAATAAGTCGTCGATTCTCGGTAGTGGGTAGCGGTTCTTGATGGTAAGTTTGTTCAACTCTCGGTAGTCGATACACAACCTGAATGTACCATCTTTCTTCTTGACAAACAAAACAGGAGCTCCCCACGGTGATGTGCTTGGTCGAATGAAACCACGCTCTAAAAGTTCTTGTAATTGGTTTTACAGTTCTTTCATCTCGCTGGGTGCGAGTCTGTAAGGAGCACTAGCTATTGGTGCAGCTCCTGGTACAAGATCTATTTGAAATTCAACGGATCGATGTGGGGGTAATCCCGGTAATTCTTTCGGAAATACATCAGGAAATTCTTTTGCAATGGGAACATCATTTATGCTCTTTTCTTCAGTTTGTACTTTCTCGACGTGTGCTAGAACAGCATAGCAACCTTTTCTTATTAGTTTTTGTGCCTTCAAATTACTAATAAGATGTAGCTTCGTGTTGCCCTTTTCTCCGTACACCATTAAGGGTTTTCCTTTTTCTCGTATAATGCGAATTGCATTTTTGTAACAAACGATCTCTGCTTTCACTTCTTTCAACCAGTCCATACCGATTATCACATCAAAACTCCCTAACTCTACTGGTATCAAATCAATCTTAAATGTTTCGCTAACCAGTTTAATTTCTCGATTCCGAAATATATTATCTGCTGAAATTAATTTACCATTTGCTAATTCAAGTAAAAATTTACTATCCAAAGGCGTTAATGGACAACTTAATTTAGCACAAAAATCTCTACTCATATAGCTTCTATCCGCACCCGAATCAAATAAAACGTAAGCAGATTTATTGTCAATAAGAAACGTACCTGTAACAAGCTCCGGGTCTTCCTGTGCCTCTGCTGCATTAATATTGAAAACTCTTCCGTGGCCTTGTCCATTCGTGTTCTCCTGGTTTGGGTAATTTCTAATAATGTGGCCCGGTTTTCCACATTTATAACAAACTACATTGGCATAACTTGCTCCGACACTACTTGCTCCGCCATTACTCGTTCTGACACCATTTGTTCCTTTCGTTCTATTAACCCCTGGTCCGTAGACCTCACACTTCGCCGCGCTATGACCATTTCTTTTACACTTGTTGCAAAATTTGGTGCAGAACCCCGAGTGATACTTTTCACACCTTTGGCATAGCTGCTTCTGATTGTTGTTGTTATTGCGGTTATTATTGTTGTTGGGATGATTGTTATAGTTGTTGTTGTTGTTGTTGTTGTTGTTGTTGGGCCGTTTGTTGTAGTTGCGATTGATGTTGCGATTGTTGGGATAATTGTTGCGATTATTGTTGTAATTGCTGTTGTTGTTGTATTGGTGATTCTTATCACAGCTTTTCTCCCACTTTCTTTTGACTTGCTTCACATTGGCCTCTTCAGCAGTCTGTTCTTTAATTCTTTCTTCAATCTGGTTCACTAGTTTGTGAGCCATTCTACATGCCTGTTGTATGGAGGCGGGCTCGTGTGAACTTATATCTTCTTGGATTCTTTCCGGTAATCCTTTCACAAACGCGTCGATCTTCTCTTCCTCATCTTCGAATGCTCCCGGACACAATAGGCACAATTCTGTGAATCGTCTTTCGTACGTGGTAATATCAAATCCTTGGGTTCGTAACCCTCTAAGTTCTGTCTTGAGCTTATTGACCTCGGTTCTGGGACGGTATTTCTCATTCATCAAGTGCTTGAATGCTGACCACGGTAGTGCGTACGCATCGTCTTGTCCCACTTGCTCTAGATAGGTATTCCACCATGTTAACGCAGAACCTGTGAAGGTATGCGTAGCGTACTTCACTTTGTCCTCTTCAGTACACTTACTTATGGCAAACACCGATTCGACCTTCTCGGTCCACCGTTTCAATCCGATCGGTCCTTCGGTTCCATCAAATTCCAAAGGTTTGTAGGCAGTGAATTCTTTGTAGGTGCATCCTACATGATTTCCTGTACTGCTAGATCCAAGGTTATTGTTGGTATGTAGCGCAGCCTGTACTGCGGCAATGTTTGAAGCTAGAAAAGTACGGAATTCCTCTTCATTCATATTCACGGTGTGTCGAGTAGTCGGTGCCATTTCCTTCAAAATAGTCAAATGGAACAAGTTAATCATACAGAATATTAAGAGTAGTTAATAGTATTTCGTAGCATAATATGAACTCATTTATAAAAGCTTTTTCTTCATATTAGCGTTTTATAAGTTTAAATTCGGGTAGAACCTACCCGTTAAGTTCATACTTAGTAGCTAATATACAATTCAACTACTACAATTCTATATGAAAAACTGATTATAATAATATTTCACGTTTAAACTTTTACACAATATTTTACAAACTTACAATACCGCTTATTTTACATATAGCATGAAATATAGCACACAATAAATTTGATACAAGATGGTTGTGAAGATAATTCTAGCTAGTACACAAGTTGTTCAGCAAAGGCAATAAAGACACGTAATTCATACGTCCAGAAACAAGTCATGCATTCTGGTTTTACTAGGATTACTTCCCATCCTTGGTCTTGTGGAACATAACCGTTATGGCCGTTGATAAGACATCGTGTTGTAACGTCGTCAAAGGGACGAGGGTTACGTAATGTCCAACAGTCCCGTAACAATCTAAAAACCTCATTTCTTACCCCAATTACCGACTCCGTTACTTGTGGGAACGTTTTGTTTAATAGTTGTAGCCCGATGTTCTTGTTCTCACTTTGGTGAGAAGCGAACATTACTAATCCGTAAGCATAGCATGCTTCTTTATGTTGCATGTTAGCCGCTTTTTCTAAATCATGAAGTCCTATATTCGGATACATTGAGTCAAAATAATTTCTTAACCCGTTGCGTAAAATAGCATTTGGGTTCCCCGCAATATATGCGTCAAAGTAAACACATCGTAACTTATGGGTTTCCAAATGTGATATCCTCCATCTTTCGAACAAAAGCCTTTTATAAACCAAGGCATTCTTGGAACGTTCTTCGAATGTCTTACAAACTGATCTCGCCTTAAATAGTTGTGCCGAATAATTCTGACCGACTCTAGACAAGATTTCATCAATCATGTCTCCGGGTAGGTCTCTTAAAATATTGGGTTGTCTATCCATTTTGTGTTTTTATACTGTAAAATAGACAAGAGTTAGATTCATAAAAAAAAATACTTATTAATACAAGCAATTTTTACATATATCATAAAGCATAAGCACACTATATTACATATATTACACCACACGAATACAACTATCTTATTCCGACTCGCTTGTTTCTTCTTTTTCGGTTTTGGTTCATTTTGCCAAGTTTCTAGGGATATATGATGTTCCCCTAATACGAGCCATCGTTTTCCACATTGGTTTAGAAAAACCTGGTGGTTTAGAGGTTCCCGGGTCATTGTTACAACTTAAGGACTTCGGGGGTTGACGATACATATAAAGTTCATCGGGGTTGGAATTAGATTTCTCTATTTTTATGCCCTTTCCCTTATTCTTTTCTTTTGCCTTTTTAAATTCAGTTGGGGTAATTTCTATAACATCATCGGAATTCTCGTCGGAATCCGATTCATCGGAGAATTGGTAATCCTCCCAATATTTTGCTTCCTTGGCGGAAACACCATTGACCATAATTAACCTTGGTCGGTTGGTTGAGGATTTTCTTTTACTTAACCATTTTATTATTTCCCCCACCGGTTCTATTTCTTCATCCGGTTCCGATTCTTCTTCCGGTTCCGATTCTTCTTCCGGTTCCGACTCTTCTTCCGATTCCTCTTCGGGAACTTGTGAATCAGTCCACGAATCATTCCAATTTACATTTGACTCTTCATTATTATTAAGTGAGTCAATAGGACTTGTTCTAGAGGTAGACATCTATCACATAATATCAAACGCGTTAAGAGATTAATATATCACATAATATTCACATGTTAAAAATATATAGTTTCCAGCAAAATTTGTTAAGCAATCATTTTTCAAGTAAACACGGTCGAAGTTCAGACTCACTAATGCATCCTAACAAACTCGATAAGACACACTAATGCAAAATTCTGGTTCTCTAAGACCAACGCTCGGATACCAACTGAAATGTCCCGTTCTTATTGATTAAAAACGTTCCATATTAATTGATTTCGTTGCGAGGTTTTGACCTCTATATGAGACGTTTTTCAAAGACTGCATTCATTTTAAAACAAACCATAACCTTTATTTCATCAATAAAGGTTTAAAAAGCTTTACGTAGATTATCAAATAATGATAATCTAAAATATCCTGTTTACACACGACCATTACATAATGGTTTACAATACAAATATGTTACAACAAAATAAGTTTCTTGAATGCAGTTTTTACACAATATCATACAAGCATGGACTCCAAATCTCGTCCTTATTTAAGTATGCGACAGCGGAAGCTCTTAATAATCACCTGAGAATAAACATGCTTAAAACGTCAACAAAAATGTTGGTGAGTTATAGGTTTAACCTATATATATCAAATCATAATAATAGACCACAAGATTTCATATTTCAATACACATCCCATACATAGAGATAAAAATCATTCATATGGTGAACACCTGGTAACCGACATTAACAAGATGTATATATAAGAATATCCCCATCATTCCGGGACACCCTTCGGATATGATATAAATTTCGAAGTACTAAAGCATCCGGTACTTTGGATGGGGTTTGTTAGGCCCAATAGATCTATCTTTAGGATTCGCGTCAATTAGGGTGTCTGTTCCCTAATTCTTAGATTACCAGACTTAATAAGAAGGGGCATATTCGATTTCGATAATTCAACCATAGAATGTAGTTTCACGTACTTGTATCTATTTTGTAAATCATTTATAAAACCTGCATGTATTCTCATCCCAAAAATATTAGATTTTAAAAGTGGGACTATAACTCACTTTCACAGATTTTTACTTCGTCGGGAAGTAAGACTTAGCCACTGGTTGATTCACGAACCTATAACAATATATACATATATATCAAAGTATGTTCAAAATATATTTACAACACTTTTAATATATTTTGATGTTTTAAGTTTATTAAGTCAGCTGTCCTCGTTAGTAACCTACAACTAGTTGTCCACAGTTAGATGTACAGAAATAAATCGATAAATATTATCTTGAATCAATCCACGACCCAGTGTATACGTATCTCAGTATTGATCACAACTCAAACTATATATATTTTGGAATCAACCTCAACCCTGTATAGCTAACTCCAACATTCACATATAGAGTGTCTATGGTTGTTCCGAAATATATATAGACGTGTCGACATGATAGGTCGAAACATTGTATACGTGTCTATGGTATCTCAAGATTACATAATATACAATACAAGTTGATTAAGTTATGGTTGGAATAGATTTGTTACCAATTTTCACGTAGCTATAATGAGAAAAATTATCCAATCTTGTTTTACCCATAACTTCTTCATTTTAAATCCGTTTTGAGTGAATCAAATTGCTATGGTTTCATATTGAACTCTATTTTATGAATCTAAACAGAAAAAGTATAGGTTTATTGTCAGAAAAATAAGTTACAAGTTGTTTTTGTAAAGGTAGTCATTTCAGTCGAAAGATCGACGTCTAGATGACCATTTTAGAAAACATACTTCCACTTTGAGTTTAACCATAATTTTTGGATATAGTTTCATGTTCATAATAAAAATTATTTTCTCAGAATAACAACTTTTAAATCAAAGTTTATCATAGTTTTTAATTAACTAACCCAAAACAGCCCGCGGTGTTACTACGACGGCGTAAATCCGGTTTTACGGTGTTTTTCTTGTTTCCAGGTTTTAAATCATTAAGTTAGCATATCATATAGATATAGAACATGTATTTAGTTAATTTTAAAAGTCAAGTTAGAAGGATTAACTTTTGTTTGCGAACAAGTTTAGAATTAACTAAACTATGTTCTAGTGATTACAAGTTTAAACCTTCGAATAAGATAGCTTTATATGTATGAATCGAATGATGTTATGAACATCATTACTACCTTAAGTTCCTTGGATAAACCTACTGGAAAATAGAAAAATGGATCTAGCTTCAACGGATCCTTGGATGGCTCGAAGTTCTTGAAGCAGAATCATGACACGAAAACAAGTTCAAGTAAGATCATCACTTGAAATAAGATTGTTATAGTTATAGAAATTGAACCAAAGTTTGAATATGATTATTACCTTGTATTAGAATGATAACCTACTGTAAGAAACAAAGATTTCTTGAGTTTGAATGATCACCTTACAAGATTGAAAGTGAGCTAGCAAACTTGAAAGTATTCTTGATTTTATGTAACTAGAACTTGTAGAATATATGAAGAACACTTAGAACTTGAAGATAGAACTTGAGAGAGATCAATTAGATGAAGAAAATTGAAGAATGAAAGTGTTTGTAGGTGTTTTTGGTCGTTGGTGTATGGATTAGATATAAAGGATATGTAATTTTGTTTTCATGTAAATAAGTCATGAATGATTACTCATATTTTTGTAATTTTATGAGATATTTCATGCTAGTTGCCAAATGATGGTTCCCACATGTGTTAGGTGACTCACATGGGCTGCTAAGATCTGATCATTGGAGTTTATATACCAATAGTACATACATCTAAAAGCTGTGTATTGTACGAGTACGAATACGGGTGCATACGAGTAGAATTGTTGATGAAACTGAACGAGGATGTAATTGTAAGCATTTTTGTTAAGTAGAAGTATTTTGATAAGTGTATTGAAGTCTTTCAAAAGTGTATAAATACATATTAAAACACTACATGTATATACATTTTAACTGAGTCGTTAAGTCATCGTTAGTCGTTACATGTAAGTGTTGTTTTGAAACCTTTAGGTTAACGATGTTGTTAAATGTTGTTAACCCAATGTTTATAATATCAAATGAGATTTTAAATTATTATATTATCATGATATTATCATGTATGAATATCTCTTAATATGATATATATATATATACATTAAATGTCTTTACAACGATAATCGTTACATATATGTCTCGTTTAAAAATCATTAAGTTAGTAGTCTTGTTTTTACATATGTAGTTCATTGTTAATATACTTAATGATATGTTTACTTATCATAGTATCATGTTAACTATATATATATCCATATATATGTTATCATATAGTTTTTACAAGTTTTAACGTTCGTGAATCACCGGTCAACTTGGGTGGTCAATTGTCTATATGAAACATATTTCAATTAATCAAGTCTTAATAAGTTTGATTGCTTAACATGTTGGAAACATTTAATCATGTAAATATCAATCTCAATTAATATATATAAACATGGAAAAGTTCGGGTCACTACACTTAAAAACACGTTGTAAGGCATTAATGAAAGTAATTAACATAATTAACGATCCCAACAAAATAATCTAGCTCAGTACGCACAAATAAACAGTTTTGTGAAAGTAATAAATATAATTAAAAGTCAAAAAAGTCAGGTCGTTACACATAATCTCTAAAATATTAGAGATTACATAATCATCATGTCGAGCGAAGATAAATGATGTAGAACGTCATGTAGAATGATGATTATGCTCGAGATACCGATTGTGAGGTTGAGATGTGTAGTGTTGAGGCTTGTGATGTGGATGTTGTTGTTGGTGGTACTGGTGCTGTTGATGCCGGTGTTGATGGTGATGCCTGCAAGTTGTGCATCATATTCTCCAAAGCCATTTCTCGAGCACAATGTTCATTGACTTCTTCCATTACCCCGGGATGGTTGACGGTTTAAACAAGGGAATTAATAAGATTTAGAATGGTAGATATAATGTAATCGTTGCGAGCTATTCTGGAAATGAGGGTGAAAATGGTGTTTCGAATAGGTTTGCCGATAAGTGCTTCAGGTTCTTCGCGAAGAGGTGAATTCGGTTGGTGGAAAGGATCGTCTTCTTCTCGTCTCCATTGATTAAGTCGACTACAAACCCATCCTCAATTCATCCAGAATTGATGATGGCTGATTGATTGATCCATTCCAGTTACACTACTTTCGGAGCTCGAGTGGAAATCCATATCGAAATAGCTGTCGGAATCCGAGGAATTTGAACTAGTTGCGAGTTTCATCTTGTACGGTTGGGTAAATGATTTTCGATATGAAATGATTTTCGGATATCGGATGATATTCTAATTGCATAGAATACCTATATATAATATAGAAGATCCCGTAGATTACGGAGGAACTTTCGGAAGCTGTCAGACAAGTTTATAATAACAGATATGCTAAGATATGAATCTGTCTATACACTATCTATGCAATAAATGCAGTAAAACGTGTCTAGACTTAGGAATGATACGCAGGAAATTTTCTACTAGGAATGATAAACAAAACTTATAATATGCAGCTAAGGTCGAAGTCCAGACTTACTAATGCATCTAAACAACTATCAGTTAGACACACTAATGCAAGACCTATTTTGCTAAGACCACCGCTCTGATACCAACTGTAAAGGCCCGTCCTAATCCACCTGGACGAAGTCTTCAACATTTGGTCCCATTGCGAGGTACTGACCTCTATATGTCATGAATGACTCCAAGTAATATCTTTAAATTGAGCAAATACACAGCGAAAGATTTCTTTCGTACCTGAGAATAAACATGCTTAAAAGTGTCAACCAAAAGGTTGGTGAGTTCATAGGTTTATCATAATCATTCATTTCCATAATTTTAATAGACCACAAGATTTTCATTTCCATTTCTCATAAATATACATCTCATATCAGACATTTCCCAAACTGCATAGAGATAAAAATCATTCATATGGTGAACACCTGGTAACCGACCTTAACAAGATGCATATAGAATATCCCCATCATTCCGGGACTCACTTCGGACATGATAAATTTGAAGTACTAAAGCATCCGTAACCTGGATGGGGCTTGTTGGGCCTGATAGATCTATCTTTAGGATTCGCGTCAATTATGGTGTCTGTTTCCTAATTCTTAGATTACCAGACTAAAAAGGGTGATATACGGTATAATAATCCAACCATAGAATGTAGTTTCAAGTACTTGTGTCTATTTCGTAAAACATTTATAAAAGCAACAAATGTATTCTCAGTCCCAAAAATATATATTGCAAAAGCATTTAAAAAGGGAGCAAATGAAACTCACGATACGATATTTTGTAGTAAAATATGCATACGACGGAACTGAACAATGCAGGGTTGGCCTCGGATTTACGAACTTATATCATTTATATATATATATTAATATTTATAATCGTAATTGAACAAATTCATATATTATAAGTTATATTATATATTATATATATTTAATTTGTGTATATATATTTAAAATTATTAATATTTATATAGGTATATTAATATATATTTGGTTAGTATTATATTAAAAATACCTAATTTGTTATATATGAATATTCGTATAAAAAGTGTTAATATAGTTAATACATACTTATATGTAATATTACTTATAAATATATTTTTATATACATAATATTTATTTAGTATAATGATATTAATAATGGTAAATAAAAGTTGTATTTGATTATAATGATAATATTAATAATAACAATACTGATACTAATGATAATTCTAATAATAATAGTAATAATAATAATAATGATATTAGCATTAAAAATGATAATAATAATAATAATAATAATAATAATAATAATAATAATAATAATAATAATAATAATAATAATAATAATAATAATAATAATATATTTTTAATGATAGCAAAATGATATTTTTTGTAAAAATGATAATAATGATAATAATTTTTAATAATAAAAATACTAATAATGATAATTATACTTATACTTATGTTAATTTTGATAATAATACTAATATTAATGATGATAATAATGTTAATTCTAATTCATGTTAGTAATAATAAAAATAATTTTATTAATTATTTTAATACTAATGATAATAATAGTAATAGAAATAATAATAATAATAATCATAATGATATTACTAGTAATAATAGTGATAATAATATAAATTATGTTAGTGTTTATAATAATCTTCATGATATTAGTATTAGTAATAATAATAAGTACTCTAAAAATAATAATAATAAGAATAATAATAATAATAATAATAATAATAATAATAATAATAATAATAATAATAATAATAATAATAATAATAATAATAATAATAATAATAATAATAATAATAATAATAATAATAATAATAATAATAATAATACCTTAAAGAGTTTTCTTAAAAAAAATGCCACAGACTAGGCTCGAACCCAAGACCTCTCGTATAACACAAACACCCTCTACCATCCGTCTGTCTCTATATTTCTGTTATATTTTGCATTTTATTTTATTTTAACCCGTTTTATATTTCCATCATCTTGTTTGATCTATCATCATCATCGATCACTTGTACCGTTCTTGACCCGTTTAATAAAGATTTAAAATTAGATGGCCCAAGAAACAAATCACTAAGCCCAATATATAGCGACCCATTATGTTGTTGGGCTTAATAATTCGAATTCTAAACAGATACACTAGTAAGGAATCACGCAGAATTTATAATTTGGTGTTTGATTATGTTTATAATAACAACAACAACAAAAATAGTCGCCGGTTATCTTATTGTATATATATTCAATTGGAAAATTGAATGAACAGTAAAAATTAAATCAATTTCGGCCCAATTAAGGCCCAATTTCGGCCCAATTAAGTCTTTATTTTAAAACTGCTTTTGTTTGCAAATATATAACAAGTCTTTGAAAAATTTACCCAACACAAACTCAATTAGAAAATTGAATGAACAGTAAAAATTAAATCAATTTCGGCCCAATTAAGTCTTTATTTTAAAACCGCTTTTGTTTGCAAATATATAACAAGTCTCTGAAAAATTTACCAAACACAAACTCAATTCAATGGTGCGAGTGTGAATTTAGTGAGGAGAAGGTCATGGGTTCGATTCCCACCAACCAACCCTCTACTCTTTTTATTTTTTATTTTCTATTTTTACCCAATAGCCCCTTCATTATTAAAATTTTTAAGATAACCCCTTTTAGATGGTGCGAGTGAACTTGGTGAGGAGAAGATCATGAGTTCGATTCCCACCAACCAACTCTCTACTCTTTTTATTTTTATTTTCTGTTTTTACCCATTAGCCCCTTCTTTATTAAAAATTTTAAGATAACCTCTTTTGGTGTTTTTAATTCTAATTCAATTTTTCCACTCATCAAACATATTATAATTTTTCTATTTAAACCCTCATATTTTTTTATTGTTTTATTCTTTTCTCAACATTATTTTACAACATTTCTTTTATTATATTTTTTATTCTTTTTTAAAAACTTTTTTAAATTCTTCTCGCATTTTCTCAACTTTTTACAATCTTTGTAGCGAACTTTGGCCCCACTATTTCTTTATACGATTCATATAAAAATGTTTGCTCAACCATTTTCCTAAACTTTCTTCCATTTACAAATAATTTTTTAGGAGATATTATAAATTAGATTATGCCACTTTGAAACTCGATTTGAGAATATAAGTAACGTTACCGAACTATTAAATAGGTAACAATGTATAACATGCTTGATAGAACCATGTAGCCTTACTTTTTACAATAACGATAACGTAGTGTAAACAATGAACAATGAATATAGAACTATGTACAAATGAAATTTTACGTGTATAATAAATATATCATGTAATGTAAGACGTCACTAGAAAAACAAAAAACACAACTCTTGATTGGTTAACTGCGCTTCGGCTGCAGCAAAGCGCGGTTAACCACAAAACTTGTTATTATCATCTGTAAATTCGAACACCATCTCATCCTTGATTCGTTTCATTATCATGTCCCATCATAGTAAAATAAAAGGATTTCGTTTAACAGCTCATCCACGATCAAAAAGTAATTAACAGGAGCCATTAGTTATTGTTTCTCTTCTCTTTTCTTTTGTCTTTAAAAAGCAGCCTACAGCTGGAAAGTTTAGTTCATTTGATGTAATATTGGCCCACATAAAATATTCATTCATTATATCATCATGTGTCATGACCCAAAAATTTCGATCAAATTAAAACTCTGATAATTCTGACAAGATAAGCAAATTATTGTGTTGCATTTAAAAATGCTTTCATACATTTAAATAACCATTGGACTTTACCCTACGATTCACGAACAAACTGTAATTTAAAACTCGAAACCCGATAATTTATATTACGTAATTTAAATTCTAAAATGAAAACATTTCACGATATAACAAATTCTTTAATAAAACGTTTCTAGATATACTTAAAGTTATTTAAATATAATTAATTTCAAAAAATAAATTTTAATATTAAATGATTTAGTCTCAAATGTACAAACTTATATTTCAAAACGTTAATATATTTTACGACGTATCAAAATAGATTGTAAGAAAATATTTTTAAAATTTTAAGATTATTAAAAAGTCATCATCTCTTATTTATATAAATAAGAGAATTGACACATATATAAAAATTGGAATGTTATGTCATCTTAAAACATATATAATATTTATAAATACTTAGAACCACTTTTAACAACTCATTTCTTAGCTGTCATAAAAAGGATAAAGATTTTAACGTTATTCTAAATTTTGGAATTTTTTTAAGACTTTTTGACATTTATTATTGTTATCAGGACCTCAAATAACTGTCCGTGATTTATGAGATTTAATACGTACGTAAATTAGACTTATCATAAATTATCATGTTACTTATCGAATGGTTCACATCGACCCCTGTATGTTAAACTACTCCATTTTTTTACACCCTCAAAGTTATGAAAAATTATTAAACTAAACATTACCTCATTTTCTCAAATTGTTAATGACATGCTAATATCACCACTTATCACATGGTTCATATATCTATCAATAATTAATCATGATGATATGTAGAGGACAAAGCTTATATGGAGACATGATCTCGTAAAATCCATCGTTTAACTTATTTACCATTTAACAAACAAGTTATTTTATAAAGGGTGTACCATAAATCCTAAAATTATATACATTGATCCATCTTTTTACCCGATATAATCATTTCACCTATATAATACATATCAAAAGTAGATTGCCGAGAAAACCCAAAAAGGAGCAACAACATTTTATGGGTTAGTTACTAATTTTAAAACTTAAATTTTATTAAAGATATAATTATATTTTTAAACTATAAATTTTATATTTTACATATTGGGTGGTCAGTTTTTCCTAAAACAAATATATAAAGTATTTTAGACACACTTTTTACGACTCGATTCTCCGCTTTCATAACAAAAATACATATTTTAACATGATCTTAAATTATGAAATTTTTATATGAATTTTACTATTAATTATTGGTACGGAGCATAAAATACCAAGTTCGTGAAAACACGGGAAAGAAAAACAAAATGCAAAATATATCTCACGAGAAAGTGAGTGGCTTTGAAATTCAACTTACACGTTTTACCTTTTATTTTTTATTATTATATTGAATTATTGAATTATTTATATTATTATATTATTATATTATATTATTAAAATATATATTATTATTATAATTATCAAGATTGAAATGTGTCTATATATATCTTGATCTCTTTGTCTCACAAACCAACACAAACACAAATTACTCCGTATGAGTTTATTATTTTAATTAATATCAATTTATATATATATATATATATATGTGTGTGTGTGTGTGTGTGTATAAACTCTAGTTAGAGGTAAGATTTGGAAACAAGGTGATGCACGAGTGATCTTAATTTGGGTTTCAAACCAATTAAAAATTAAGAAAACTATGGGTATTGTTCGTGAGTCCGAAGCCAACCATGTATTCGTCACTATCATTGCGTCTACGTACTTTCCTACAATATTGAATCACAATATTGATACGTGAACATTCATATCTTATCTTTTATATATTAATAGTGTATCCATGTCTAGTGCTCGAGTATATATGTTTATGCATGCTTGTATGCTTTAATTTTGTCGTTAGATAGTTTATGATGAATCACGAATTTGATACATATGCTACTGATATAAAGTATATGATATACATGTTTTTGGAAAGCTGGCGAAAAATTATTAACTTTTCACTTAGAAATCACGTGATTTCGATGAACGGATTAAAAGATATGATCAACTGAATTATGTTTGACGTTAATTGAAATTGTGTTTGAAACTGTAAATTAATATTTAAACACCTTGTCTATGAGATTGATAAATTGGATTTTTAGATATTACTAATCGAGTAAATGAATTTCTATATAAGGCACGTCTCGTTTTGTTGAACAATTGTCAAAGTTGATTGTCTTATCATGTTTTAAAGCTTTATAAACACTATAATCTGATTTCACAAGTATTGGAAAACTATGTGAAATAATAAAATATTTTCGATTGCCATGATAATTCAAATATAATATAGCTCCCGAAATAAATAATATTTTGAGTTTGATAAACTATAAATTCGTTCAATTATCAAGACTTATACTATGTTAATAAACATGTATAGATTTAAAGATCATATTGGGTCAGGTTGACTTTTGAGATGACTTTTGTTAACTTTTTCATTTCGGTCTCGAGCATTAGGATGGTGATACACTATGACCCGACCTAGCTTGTTAGACATGTATTGACCAACATATGTTCTCTAGGTTGAGATCTACGGTTATTTTGCAATCCGAGTTTGGGTCACATTTCGGTGAATGACCTTATGTGCTACTAAGGTGAGTTTATAGATTCCTTTTTAATTACTTTTGCAATCTATATTTTTGGGCTGAGAATACATGCACTTTATTTTAAACGCAATGGACACAAGTACATACTAAATTCTACACTGAGTTTGAACCGAAAATCCCTTAGCTTTGGTAACTAGTAACTGCTAGTTATAAGAATTGGTGGGCGTGAGTAGTTGTATATGGATCCATAGGGCTTGACATCCCCATCTGTTCCAGGTATAGAAACCCTAGCCTGAACTATAAAACAGACGTATGCTATTTGAGTTTAGTACACGTTAGATTTTTTGTATTGTACATGTTGGTTGCATGTATGTTAAAACAGGGGTACTTATTATAACGTTAAAGTTTAGTTACCAGGTGCTCAATCTTGTAGAATATTTTGATAAACGTTTCTGGATGAAACAACTGAAATCTTGTGATCCACCTTTATATACAGATTATGCGCAACATTAAAACTATGAATTCACCAACATTTGTGTTGACACTTTTAAGCATGTTTACTCTCAGGTTCCTAGAAGTCTTCCACTGTTTTCTTATACGTTATACAAGCTATGTGCATGGAGTAATACATGCTTTATTCGAGAAAACTTTGCATTCACAAAATCATCACCATGTATCTTATTTGACTGTATTGTCAACGGATGCATTGTTAGAAACTATTATATATGGTGATTGTCTATACGTAGAAATCATCAGACGTCGAAAACCTTGGATTTATATATTCATTTATGGTGTACCTTTTCAAAAGAATGCAATGTTTACAAAACGTATCATATAAAGGTTAAAACCTCACTATGAAATCAATGAATGATGTATTCGTCCAAATGGATTTGGACGGGTCATCACAGTTGGTATCAGAGCTTGAGGTCATAGGGAACCAGAATTTGCATTAGTGTGTTTAACTGGTAATTGTTAGGATGCATTAGTGAGTCTGGACTATGACCGTATCTGTTTTTACCGAGTTTTACTTATCATTTCTTGTCGGAAATTACATGCTTATCATTCTTAAGTCTAGACACGTTTCCTGCATTTATTGCATACATAGTGTACAGACGAATTCATATCTTAGCATATCTATTACTGTAAATTTTGTTTGACATCTTTCGAAAATTCTTTCGTGATTTATGGAATTTTGGTATTATATATACATATGTAAATTATGTATTGAAGAGTACCAATCTAAATTCTATAATCTATTTCATATCAAAAATCATCTCCCTAATTATACAAGATGGATCCCGTATCTAGTTAAAATTCCTTAAACTCCGACAGCTATTCCGATATGGATATTCACCTGAACTCCGAAGAAAGTGTAACTGGAATGGATCAACCAATCAGCCATCATCTATTCTGGATGAATTGGGGATGGGTTCGTAGTCTACTTAATCATTGGAGACAAGAAGAAGGTGATCCCTTCCATCCACCACATTCCCCTCTTGGCGAAGAACCTGAAGCACTTACCGGTGAACCTGTTCGTAATACCATTTTCTCTCTCATCTCCAAAGTATCTCGTCATGATTATATACAATCTCAAATTCTAGATCTTATTTATCCGCTCTTCTGAACCGCCAATCATCCCGTGTAGTAGAAGTAAGTCAACGAGCTTCGCGCTCGGGTAGTGGCTTTGGAGAATATGGTGCAAAGATTACAAGCACCAGCAGCATCACCGGCATCAACAACACCACCATCATCAACACCAACAGTATCATTACCACCGCCAACAACAACATCCACATCCCACACCTAAACATCACAATCTGTACCTTGAACATCAACGTCATACGCACCATAGATACCAAGGAATACCAACAACAACAAACGATAAAGTATTGATTCATAAATTCATCGAAGAAATATTCTGCAGAGAATATGTAGTTTCTAAAAGTTTTAGAGATTACTTATTCTAGTTCTAATTGTAAACCAGATGAGTGAGCGAATAGAAATGGTGAAATAAAACCCTGATCAGAATGGTGCACGATTTACAAGCTAGATCTGCTTTACCAGCATCATCAACGGTACCGTCAGCATCGTCAGCATCAGCAGCATCTACAACATCACAAGCTCCGCCAGATCCATAATCACCGCAAACATCATCACTAATCAACAACGCGTATATCGTATCAACGAGTTATGAAGTATTAACGCATTCCCTCTTAAGAAATTATATGTATATTTTATATATATATATATGAATTTTGAGATCAAAATAAATCTTTTCGTACTAAGCTATTACGTGTGAGTCTTATTTAGTAGGTACTACTCGGTTAGTTCATGTTACTGATATACGATGATGTACATCCTTCGTTAACCGCAGTCTCCATTTCAACTCAATGAATTCCATTTCATAATAAACTAAGTATATTATTCAATTATATGTTTGATTTTACACTTTCATTTTCTATGTACTTGAAACTTTCCAGAAAACATCATTCGTACCTTGCAAAACTCACAAGAATTCCACGAGCACCAACATCATTCACCGAGGAATATCAATAAGAATAGATAATGAAGTATCGATTACATTAGTGAAATACCCCGCAAAGAATATGTAATCTCTAATGTTTTAGAGATTATTTATTTCTAGTTCCAGCCGAAAATCAAATGAGTTTAATAGTATATTAACTCATTAAATCCGTATTACATTCAAAGAAAATATACATATGTATTTTCATAAAGACTGTAGTAAAATTCTTCTGTACAAAATATTACTTGTGAAATTTTTTTAACGGGTAGGTAATACCTGGGAAATATATAAGTTCACAATTAATATGTTACACTGTACATTCTTCAATTTTTATTCAAGAATCATTAACTATACTCACTACATTCACAACAATATACATTCTTCCATAAGAATCATAACAACCATTTTCATAAAAATTAGATTACACATTCTGATTTTTGACAGATCAGAATCCGAGTCAAGATTTAACAGAAGATATCAGTATTAGATTTTCACATCTTACAAAACCATACTTTGAATTCAAAACTGTGCTAGATCCTTTGACATTATTATTACCGAAAATAACTTTGCAACTCCTTTTCAAAGTATCCAGTTTTGTCACACCTCCAGCAAATCAACTTCGATTTTTCATTCGAATAAGTCTCATTATAACTTTGATATACACGTTTGCTCTTTCGTCGTCGTTACCGGGGAACCTTTAATATTCCACCACATTATCAGCAGATGTACCAGCAACTTCGTTACTCTTTGGCATAAACCTCTCCAAAAAATCATTATATGTACTCATTGAAAACCCATCATCTACTCATCTGCATCTTGTAATGATAATTGCCATACCAATTACCGAGAATCAGCAATCAGTATTTTGAATCACGCAGCATTTCTACATCAACAGTTATATGTATATAACATTTATCTCCTAGAATCATGATCTTCAATTATAAAATTCTAAAAAACACCCAGTCTACGAATCAATATCTTGAATTTTGAAAAATGCTGATGAAGCATCAAAAATTGTAAACGACCTTAACAGCCAAAAGTTTAATGATAAAGAATAGTGTGTTGGTAAAGCTCAGAAAAAGAGAAGGTTTGGTACTGGAAAATGGATTGAGCAAACTATGAAGGAGGCTGTGGACAAATCACAAATACTAAGCATGCCTTCAAAGAATCCAAATGATCCAGTATCTGCTAAAGTCATTAACGAATACCTTGCTCATGACTCTAAACCTTTACGGATAAATATTCTTCATCACCTTTCGATATTAGAAATTCTAAGATATCATCGTATCTTTCATTATAAATATCCTCGATATTTTTGAAGATATTTTCATAACTATCCTTATTTGAAATTATTTATCTTCTTGCGTTATCTGTATTACATCATAAAGGAAACTGTTTAGTTTCTATATTCTGTAAATCTGTGAGTTTAAAATATGAATGTATGAAGTAGTGTTGGGAGTTGAAGCATGAGTTAGTATAATATAATGACACTTGATCAACGTGATTGATAATGCTAAAAACAAACATATATTTCATAGCATTATCCCTCAAGAAAGACAAGCTTTTAGTTGCAATTGTTCTATTTACAAGTGATATTCGTTTAAATAATAAAAGGTGAAGACAAAAGACAGATTCGACGAATTGAAGATGCAAACGACCAAAAAGCTCAAAAGTTCAAAATACAATCAATAAGGTTCCAATTATTGATAAGAAACGTCTCAAAATTACAAGAGTACAAGATTCAAAACGCAAAGTACAAGATATTAAATTGTACGCAAGGACGTTCGAAAATCTGGAACCGGGACCAGAGTCAACTCTCAACGCTCGACGCAACGGACTAAAAATTTCAAGTCAACTATGCACATGAATATAATATAATATATAATTAATTCTTAAAATTAATATATATATTATATTATATTTAAAAACCGTCGGCAGAAGAAAACAACCAAATTTGGCTCTCCCCAGCTGGCCATGCGATCGCATGGCCTTGAAGGGTAAAGCTCATGCGATCGCATGAGCATCTTTTCCAGATCACAGGCCTATAAAAATCGAGCTTTGGTGTAACACAAAACACATCTTTTTCATCTTCACTCAAAAGTAGTATATGTATATATAATTTATATTTTAATTTTAATTTTAATTTTAATTTTAAATCCTAATAATAAGGGTGTGTTAGCGAATGTTGTAAGGGTGTAAGTCGAAATTCTGTCCGTGTAACGCTACGCTATTTTTAATCATTGTAAGTTATGTTCAACCTTTTTAATTTAATATCTCGTAGCTAAGTTATTATTATGCTTATTTAATCCGAAGTAATCATGATGTTGGGCTAATTACTAAAATTGGGTAATTAGGTTTTGTACCATAATTGGGGTTTGGACAAAAGAACGACACTTGTGGAAATTAGACTATGGGCTATTAATGGGCTTTATATTTGTTTAACTAAATGATAGTTTGTTAATTTTAATATACAGATTTACAATTGGACGTCCCTATAAATAACCATATACACTCAATCGGACACGATGGGCGGGATATTTATATGTACAAATAATCATTCATTTAACCGGACACGGGAATGGATTAATAGCCACTAGAATTATTAAAACAGGGGTGAAATTATGTACAAGGACACTTGGCATAATTGAGAACAATGTATTAAAACCTTGGGTTACATTCAGTCGACATCCTGGTGTAATTATTAAAGAAAGTATTAAAATCTTGTTACAGTTTAAGTCCCCAATTAGTTGGAATATTTAACTTCGGGTATAAGGATAATTTGACGAGGACACTCGCACTTTATATTTATGACTGATGGACTGTTATGGACAAAAACCAGACGGACATATTAAATAATCCAGGACAAAGGACAATTAACCCATGGGCATAAAACTAAAATCAACACGTCAAACATCATAATTACGGAAGTTTAAATAAGCATAATTCTTTTATTTCATATTTAATTTCCTTTATTTTATATTTAATTGCACTTCTAATTATAGCACTTTTATTTATTGTTATTGTATTTAATTGCACTTTTAATTATCGTACTTTTTAATTATCGCAAGTTTATTTTATCGCACTTTTATTTATCGCAATTTCATTATCATTATTTACTTTACGCTTTAAATTAAGTCTTTTATTTATTTAATATTTTACATTTTATTTTAACTGCGACTAAAGTTTTAAAATCGACAAACCGATCATTAAACGGTAAAAATCCCCCTTTATAATAAAAATATTACTTATATATATATTTGTATTTTTATAAAATAAAACTAATTTAACATTAAGCTTTGATTAAAAGATTTTCCCTGTGGAACGAACCGAACTTACTAAAAACTACACTACTGTACGATTAGGTACACTGCCTATAAGTGTTGTAGCAAGGTTTAAGTATATCCATTCAATAAATAAATAAATATCTTGAGTAAAATTGTATCGTATTTAATAGTATTTCCTGCTAAAATTTAATAGTATTTTATACCCCTTAGCTTATAATATCAAGTATTTTTGGCGCCGCTGCCGGGGAACAATCTAGCTTAAAAGCCGGAAGCACAATGCTAATATATAAAAAAAACGATTTTTCTTTTTAGTTTACTTTTATAAAAAAAATACGCTTTTGTAAAAATACGTTTTAATATATTCGAAAATATAAAAAGAAAACAAAAATATAAATATTTTTAAGAGTTTGTTAAATATTTAAGTTCTATAAAAGTTTCTCTATATTTATTTTATAAAAATATAAGTTTTATTTAATTTATAAAAATATATTATATAAATATTTAAAACAGAAAAAATAAACACAGCAATATAAAAAATAAAAATAAAAAACATTCGGCCTGCTACTGTAGCAGCCCGTAGCCTGGCCCAAAATCCTGGCTCATGCGATCGCATGAGCCCGAAGGCATAAACTCATGTGATCGCATGAGATCGTCTGACACGCCAACTGCAACCCTAATTCAGCATTTATTACGGGGTTTATTTATATTATTATTACTTTAACCCTAATTAGGTTATTATTATAATATTTAGTTTTAATTTTATTATTTTGTATTATTTAGTTTTAATTAGTTAATTAATTTATATAAACTTAATAGTTTTATAAAATAAATAATATAAAAATAATATTTTTATAAAAATTGTACTTTTTACAACTTTTAGTATATTTTTATATTTTGTCCCTTTTTAATTGTTTTAGCGTAATATTTGTATTTTTCGCTCGTATTTAGTTATTAATTCATAGTTTTTGCCATAGTTATTTTTATTTCTAGATTTTTAGGCTTTGCCGTAAAATCCCTTAAGTGCTTTTTCTTTAGACTAAGATTTAGGTGCTTTAGAATTTTGCGACGCCTTTTTAAGTTTTAGTTCTTTTTTAAGATATTGCCATTTGGGATACAGTTTTACTTGTAAGCTTTAATATTTTTAGACGCCTTTTACCTATGTATCAATTATCATTCCAATTAGTAATCTCAATTTGTGATTATAATTTTAAGTTAGTGATAGTAATAAGTTTGGGTTAGTCAAGTATTTTTAAGTTTTATAAGTCAATCTTTTTCTTTCTTATTTTTCGACGCCTTTTATTTTTCGACCTTTTTCGACGCGCTCTTTTTCTTTCTTATTTCTCGCTATTCTAGTTTTAGGACATAGATTTTTATTCTACTTCTTATCTAAATTTCTTAAAATTCCGAAAATTTATTTTAAGTGGTTAAATTGATAGACATCAAAATTTTCTGGTTCGTAGTAATAGTTGGATTTGTACGTGGACCGGGTTATTGGAGCCAAACAGTCCTCAATTATATTGAGACCAAACGAATCCTGCCCCACTGCTGCATCTTTTGGCTATTCGAAACGTGGGCAAAATCAGAAAAGTCTATTAATTGGATAACTTATATAATTTTTCTTTCCTTTTAAAAAACTAATAGGATATTCAGTGAATGCACCGAGCAAGACGTTCACCACCTTTTGTACGTTCACCACCTGTAACTAGATCAAGACATCTAGAAAATATTACCGCCGTTGATTTTCCTTTAGAATCGTCATCCAGTCGACCAAGTACTCCAATTCAAATTTCCGATAATCCAATTTTTGAACCCGACCTCACAATTGAGAATTCGGAGAATATTCAGGGACAATTCGTAGATCCTGAACCATTAATTTTTCCTCCGGAACCATCAATCATTCAAACAGAGATTGTTGAGGAACGAACCATTAAATCAGAATCCTCTAGTGATTCCGATTCAACAAATTCAATTATGGAGAATCTGGAACCTTTAAGTATGGAAGACCGAATGAGAGCTAAGCGTACTGGCCAAGGTCACGCAATTACTCATCCTGACATTAATGCGCCAGATTATGAAATCAAAGGACAAATTCTACACATGGTGACTAATCAATGCCAATTTAGTGGTGCGCCGAAGGAAGATCCAAATGAACACCTTCGTACCTTTAATAGGATCTGCACACTATTTAAAATCATAGAAGTGGAGGATGAACAGATATATCTCATGTTATTTCCCTGGACTTTAAAGGGAGAAGCCAAAGATTGGTTGGAATCGTTACCTGAAGGGGCGATTGATACATGGGACGTTTTAGTTGAAAAATTTCTTAAACAATTCTTTCCGGCATCTAAAGCCGTAAGACTTCAAGGAGAAATTGTTACGTTCACACAGAAGCCAAATGAAACTCTATATGAGGCGTGGACAAGATTTGGAAAGTTATTAAGAGGATGTCCGCAACATGGTTTAGACACCTGTCAAATAGTACAAATATTCTACCAAGGATGCGACATCACTACAAGAAAAGACATCGATATAGCAGCTGGTGGTTCTATTATGAAGAAAACCGAAACTGATGCTTACAAAATTATTGATAACACTGCTTCCCACTCACATGAGTGGCACCAAGAAAAAGATATCGTTAGATCATCTAAAGCAGCTAGAGCCGATTCTAGCCATGACTTAGATTCCATTTCCGCAAAGATAGATGCTGTCGAGAGACGAATGGAAAAGATGACTAAGGATATTCACTCAATACGAATTAGTTGTGAGCAGTGTGGAGGACCACATTTGACAAAAGATTGTCTCAGTATTGAATTAACAATGGAACAAAGAGAGAATGTTTCATATCTAAACCAAAGGCCTGGAAATAATTATCAGAATAATTATCAACCGCCAAGACCGATCTACAATCAAAACCAGAATTATAATCGAAATATTCCATACAACAACCAACAAGGTCCTAACAATCAACAAGTATCCAATAATACTTACAATCAGCAAAGACCTAATTTTCAAAACAAACCACCACAAACCGATGATAAAAAGCCGAATTTAGAAGATATGATGACGAAGCTAGTTGAAACTCAAACGTAGTTTTTCACATCTCAAAAACAAACTAATGAACAAAATGCTCAAGCATTTAGAAATCAACAAGCTTCTATTCAAAACTTGGAACAAGAAGTAAGTAACCTAGCAAGGTTAATAGGTGAAAGAAAACCGGGAAGTTTACCTAGTGATACAAATGCTAACCCCCGGAATGAAACAGCTAAAGCCATTACCACAAGAAGTGGTACAACACTTAAACCACCTGAAATACCTGTAACTTCTGATGAAGCTATTCCTACTCCATAAGAACCACAACCTGATCAATATAAGGAAAAAGAACCGGTAGTTGAAAAGGTTAATGAAGATAACACAGTTAAGGATAAACCTTATGTTAAACCATACCAACCACCACTTCCTTACCCGAGTAAAATGAAGAAAGAGAAACTTAAAGCCGAGCAATCCAAATTCTTGGATATGTTTAAACAGATAAATGTAAATCTTCCTTTCATTGATGTGATTTCAGGAATGCCTAGATATGCTAAATTCTTGAAAGATCTAATCTCAAATAGAAAGAAAATGGAAGAACTCTCGGCTGTTACTATGAATGCTAATTGTTCAGCAGTGCTGTTGAATAAGATACCAGAAAAACTATCTGATCCAGGAAGTTTCACAATTCCATGTTTTCTGGGTAGTCTTAGTTCAATAGAAGCATTGGCAGACTTAGGTGCTAGTATAAATTTAATGTCGTATTCACTATACACTAAACTAGACCTTGGAGAATTGAAACCAACAAGAATAAGTATACAACTAGCCGATAGATCAATAAAATATCCTAGAGGGATAATGGAGAACATGCTAGTTAAAGTTGGTACTTTAGTATTTCCAGTAGATTTTGTTGTTCTGGACATGGAAGAAGATTCTCAAGTTCCTCTCATATTAGGAAGACCATTCTTAAACACGGCTAAAGCAATGATAGACGTGTTTGGTAAGAAATTGACCCTAAGTATAGAGGACGAGAGTGTTACCTTTTCAGTTGATAGAGCAATGCAACAACCGCAATCTGCAGATGATACATGTTA
Organism: Rutidosis leptorrhynchoides; assembly: GCF_046630445.1. NCBI lineage: Eukaryota > Viridiplantae > Streptophyta > Magnoliopsida > Asterales > Asteraceae > Rutidosis > Rutidosis leptorrhynchoides. The sequence continues at coordinate 267,507,194 of NC_092342.1, read as the reverse complement.
TTATATTCAAACTATACATTCACATGCAGAATTATTAGAAGAATTTCCAGAATTACAAGGAACAGGAGAATGTTCTTTAGGAGAATGAACTGAACCAATTGATGAAGCTGAAATGTTAGCTACACTAATAGCTAATGGATATGAACCAACAACAGAAGAAATTCAAATGCTAAAAGAAGAAGACAGATATTGATATAAATCATCGATAGAAGAACCACCGACATTAGAATTTAAGCCACTTCCAAACCATTTGGAATACGCTTATTTACATGGTGAATCTGAATTACCTGTAATAATATCGACTTCTCTTACTGAAAATGAGAAATCACAACTCATTTCTGTGTTGAAAGCTCATAAACCAGCCATTGCATGGAAGATTCATGATATTAAAGGAATAAGTCCTTCGTATTGCACACATAAAATCCTTATGGAAGAAGGTCATAAAACGTATGTGCAACGCCAACGAAGACTAAATCCGAATTTGCAAGATGTAGTTAAAAAAGAAATTATTAAACTGCTAGATGCAGGTTTAATTTATCCAATCTCTGATAGTCCATGGGTAAGCCCAGTTCAATGCGTGCCTAAGAAGGGTGGCATGACTGTCATTACAAATGAAAAAAATGAGCTTATTCCTACTAGGACTATAACAGGATGGCGTGTGTGTATTGATTATAGAAAATTAAATGACGCCACCAGAAAAGATCACTTTTCCTTACCTTTTATTGATCAAATGTTGGAAAGATTAGCCGGAAACAGTTACTATTGTTTTCTTGATGGATTTTCCGGATATTTTCAAATTCCAATAGAATCTGAAGATCAAGAGAAAACCACGTTCACGTGACCTTATGGTACTTTTGCTTACAAACGCATGCCATTTGGACTTTGCAACGCCCCTGCAACCTTTCAAAGGTGCATGATGGCGATTTTTCACGACATGATAGAAGAATGCATGGAAGTTTTCATGGATGACTTTTCAGTCTTCGGTGATACATTTGAATCATGTCTAGTTAATCTGGAACGAATGCTTATTAGATGCAAACAATCAAATCTAGTTCTTAATTGGGAGAAATGCCATTTCATGGTTAAAGAAGGCATCATTCTTGGACATAAAATTTCAAAAGAAGGAATTGAAGTGGATAGAGCTAAAGTAGATGTAATTGCTAAACTTCCACATCCCACCAATGTTAGAGGAGTTAGGAGTTTTCTAGGGCATGCCGGTTTTTACCGACGTTTCATAAAAGATTTTTTTAAAATTGCCACTCCTATGAATAAACTCCTAGAAAAGGATGCTCCATTCATCTTTTCAGATGAATGCATCAAATCTTTTAATATTCTTAAAGAGAAACTCACTAATGCGCCGATCATGATAACACCGAATTGAAATTTGCCGTTTGAACTAATGTGCGATGCAAGTGATTTTGCAATGGGAGCCGTTTTAGGACAAAGAATTGAAAAACGATTTCAACCTATATATTATGCTAGTAAGACGTTACAAGGAGCACAAACGAATTACACAACTACTGAAAAAGAACTCCTTGCTATTGTCTTTGCTTTTGACAAATTTCGTTCATATCTCGTTCTAGCAAAAACGGTGGTCTATACCGACCATTCTGCTCTTAGATACCTATTTTCGAAACAAGATGCCAAACCAAGATTAATGCGTTGGATCTTACTCTTACAAGAGTTTGATATTGAAATCCGAGATAAAAAAGGAGCAGAAAATCTCGCCGCTGATCATCTTTCTCGTCTTGAAAATCCTGAATTAGAAGTTCTAAATGAATCGGCCATACAAGACAACTTTCCTGATGAATATCTATTGAAGATAGATTATAATGAAATTCCATGGTTTGCAGACTATGCAAACTACTTAGTATGTGGATTCCTTGAAAAAGGATTATCGTACCAAAAACGAAAGAAATTCTTCAGTGATATAAAACACTATTTCTGGGAAGATCCACATTTGTTTAAAAGTTGTCCAGATGGAATAATACGCCGATGTGTATTTGGAGATGAAGCTAGTAAAATTTTAAACCATTGTCACACAGGACCAACAGGAGGGCACTATGGGCCTCAACTAACAGCAATAAAAGTTTATGATGCTGGATTCTATTGGCCTACAATTTACAAAGACGCACACCTTCTTTGCAAATCCTGTGATGCTTGTCAAAGGGCCGAAAAAATAAGTCAACGTGATAAAATGCCACAAAATGTCATTCAAGTATGCGAAGTATTTGACATTTGGGGTATTGGCTTTATGGGTCCATTTCCAAAATCTCATAATAATCTCTACATTCTCGTAGCCATTGATTATGTATCTAAATGGGCGAAAGCACAAGCTCTCCCAACTAACGATGCACGAGTTGTAGTCAACTTTTTAAAACGTCTTTTTGCAAGGTTTGGAACACCGAAAGCTTTAATAAGTGATCAGGGTACTCATTTCTGTAATAGTCAACTTGAAAAAGTTCTCAAAAGATATGGAGTAACTCATAAAATCTCCACCGCATATCATCCACAAACAAGTGGACAAGTTGAAAATACCAACCGAGCTTTAAAACGTATTCTAGAAAAAACCGTAGGATCAAATCCGAAGGAATGGTCCATTAAATTGGAGGATGCACTCTGAGCTTTTAGAACAGCCTACAAAACTCCAATTGGAACCACACCTTTTAGACTCGTTTATGGAAAAGCATGTCATCTTCCAGTAGAAATTGAACACAAAGCATTTTGGGCTTTGAAGACATGTAATCTTGATTTACATGAAGCTGGACGTCTACGGTTAAGTCAATTAAACGAATTAGAAGAATTAAGACATGAAACATATGAAAATTCGTTAATCTATAAAGAAAGAACAAAGAAATGGCATGATAAAAGAATCAGAATTTCAAAAGAATTCAAAGAAGGAGATAGAGTTCTTCTTTTCAATTCACGATTCAAGCTATTTCCTGGAAAATTGAAATCAAGATGGTCTGGACCATTCATAGTCAAAAGAGTTTTCCCATACGGAACAGTAGAATTAATAAATTCAAATGGGATTGAATTTAAAGTTAATGGTCACAGAGTTAAACATTACATAGATAGTCCAATGGAAGTTGACAACGAAGTTAATCACAATTTCGTTACCACAGCTAACTAAGTGTGGGGAGAATCAAGTCTTTAAAGGATAATATGTATTTCTGTTAGAGTTAGATTGTCTGTTTTCGTGTAGTTCTCGAAAATGGAACCCGAATGGTCTTTCCCTAGCAGACCCTAAAGAACTAGTCTTCTCCTCCCATTCTGAATTTTTATTTTTTTAGGTTTTTACGAAATGAAGACTGCCTGTGAACTAAACCATGGTCTAATGCTACACGCTTTAATCACTAAACGTAATAATGACACACTTCCGAGTGAACTAGTATCAGTAATCAGAAAAAGATTGGACGGAGTAAGAAAAGAATCCAGATGCGAAGATAATAATTTACAATTTGGTAAAGGAAAATCAAAATCCGCAGCGAAAAGAAGAGCACGACACCTTGAAAGATGTCACAAATGCGGAAAATGGTCACATGGAGGTAAATGTTCAAATAATCAAACCTATTCAAATACCGAATTTGTTACTTTATGCAGAGACGGACCGTTCATATGTTTAGAAGAAAAAACACTGAATGCTCGAGGTTACGCCTATGTAGCTATGGAAAACCAATTAAACCGACTATCTTATGAATAGGATAGATCATATAACTAAGAATACTATCTCACAGATAAGTCTGTACAGTTTTTATTTTTTATTTTTATTTTTAACCTTTTGATAATAAACGCTAATTTGTTCGCTATAAAGTATTAAATTGGTATTGAATAAAATTAGGTTTGGCGACCGAAATTATTGATATCATTCAAAAATTTATTACATCACTGCGAAATTTAACGTTTATTCTTAAGGTATAAATATCTTTAATCAATCAACCCAAAATATTTCAAAAATTCGTCATGAGTTAAATTAGGTCATGGAACCGAAATTACTTTACCGAAAATAGGGGCGCATATTTTTGATAATATTTGATTGATTAAAGTGGGATAAAAGCCAAAAAGATTTTTAATTTTATTTTTACCATGTTTTAAAATTAATATATAAAAATTAAAATAATATTTTGAACTTTGTAAAATCAATATATTTAAGTTTGTAAATATTTGAAAAATTAATCTTTTTAATATAAGTTTGTATGTATAAAAACAAAAATATAATATAAGTTTGGTGTAAATTTATAATATGAATTTGTAATTAAGTTTAATATGAATTTTTAATTTTATGCATTTTAAATTGAAGTTTGGTGTGAATTTAAAAATAAAAATTTACTTTATTTCGCTAAGTTAAAAATATGATTTTTAAAATTCGTTGTGAGTTGAAGACTAGGTCGTTGAACCGAAATTGCTTTACCCGAGGGAGGGACGAGAACTTTTATTATCATTATTTTTAATCTTATTGAATTAAAGTATGCCAAAAACATTAAAAAATCCAAAAATCTTTACTTTTAAAACCGCGCTTTGATTTGACAAATTTTAAAAATTTTGTCGAGGGACAGACTAGGACATCGATCCAAAACGCCCTCATCCTAAAAAGAAACAAATTTTTAAAATTTTATTAATTTTATGTTTTATTAAGAATAAGGTTTTATATAAAAAAAAAATACCTGAAAGTACTGTACCCGGAACCCCATGCGATCGCATGGGGTTTACTCTTCAACCTCATGCGATCGCATGAGGCTGGATTCCAGGCCAGTTTGATAAAAAGAACAGCTCGCTGTTCTGCACAAAAAACACACACACATATACGAATCAACCCCAAAATCACCTCTAAAATTCGCAATTTTCCACCGTAATTCGTCATTTTTCTTGCTCTAATCATGCCTAGATTCTCATTCTTCAGCAAAATGGTAAAAATTACACCCCTAAACTCATAAATTTGCTAGTTTTTGTGATAAATTCCAATTTTTTACCTAATGCAATTTTGTTAATTTCTAGTAATTAGTGTTAAATTGTTAGTATTTTATGCATGTATAACCTAGATTGATGCTATTTAACATGATTTGAAGCCAAAAACTTCAAAAATTTTAGAAATCTAGGGTTTGTGTTCTTGAGCAATTTGGGGCTTTTTGATATAAACAGGTTATTGCCGATTTTTGTCATGAATTATTGCTAAATTGAGTAGTGTAACATGTTTAGATAGTTAAATGATCCAAATATTGATCCTAAACATGATTTTTAGAGATTAAAGTGGACTTTTTAAGTCCAAAATTCATGAACTTGATTAATTTAATATATTTGCCATTTGAGACTTGTTTAATTATTAGTAATTACTATTTTGACATGTTATTTGAGTTAAATGCTTATGAATTTTGTATACATTTTCATATGTGCTTATTTGAAAAGTGTAGAATTGTGAAAAATTGTGAAAATGTGTATAAGTTTAATTTTGATTTAACATGTTATAGTGATTGTTTTAAGTTGTTATTTTGCTAACACTAATGCATATTTGGATGCACAAATTTTGTGTTTAATGTGTTTTGCAGAAAGCCGATACTGGAGGTTCAGGAGCATCATCATCTAGACGACCAGCAGCAGCACCAGAATCAGAACCAGAAATGCAACACGAACAACAACCACAACAGGAACAACAACAACAGCCTGATCAGTACGTACCTTATTATGATCCGGTACAGTTTGTTGATGAATTCATAGTATTCCCAATGAGGCCGCCAGTAGAATTCCCAACGATTCCTGAGCACACTCTGCATCCTAATCTAAGATTTGATAGGAGATGAAGAGATTACGAGACATATCAAAGGAACAAATTCAAATTGGTAATAAAAAATGTAGAGGTGCCAAGGGTAATCGATTGGGCCCCTTTGGAAACGGTCCATCTAGCTGAGCGTGTTAGACAGCTTTTGGTACAAAGGTATGGCAGTTCTTCTTTTACAGATTGGGAACGTCTTTTCACCATTCGTAGACCTGTATATAAGGAATGGTGTGTTGAGTTGATGAGTACTGTATCACTTGATACAAATATAGTTAGAATAGATGATAGAAGATTTCTTAGGTTTATCCATGGCGGTAGGATGTACAGAATGTCCATGCTGGACATGGCCAGGGCCTTACAGATATATACTCCTGGTGAGCTGCTATTACCCGATTATACAAATTTGATTCATTATGGTGAAAGGGTAGATAGTAACTTTGACGCTGATGCCATTTGGAGGCGTATGTCACATTTTGATATTTTTACACGAGCAGGAGGACACTCCTATACACATATTGACAGAGCCGAGCTTCGTATTATTCATAGATTTTTAGCTAACTCGATTACACAGAGAGGTCACAATAAAGAAAAAATTACCTTACATGATTTATTCTACCTAAAGTGTATTCGGGATCCTAGAAGCTTTGTCAATATCCCTTACTGTGTTGCTTTTTATTTATCTAAAATGGTAGAGGGAATGCAGGACGGGAGTATAATAGGAGGAGGTATTTTTGTTACTCTCATTGGAGAGTATTTAGGTGTTGATAGGAACCAAGGGGGTCCATTACAGCTTTGTAGAGAACAGGTTGAGCCCTTAGGATTGAAAGTTTATGTGGGTGCTAAGGTATTGAAAAGTAGACGTAACCAGGCAGTACCCTATGAGGGATCTCATCCTCAGGTAGAGAGAGGCTCAGACGAGGAAATGTAGGAGGCGGAAGACATTAGGGATGTCTTTCGAGATGCTATTCTTGACGTCCACGTTCGTATAGATGAGGAAGCAATGATGAACGTGGCCAGACATAGTATGTATTGTGACGATTGCTCCAAATCCATATGGATGAACACGTCATTCATTGATTTCATTGCGAGGTATTTGACCTCTATATGATACGTTTTGTAAACATTGCATTCTTTTGAAAAGGCACATCATAAATGAATATTTAAATCAAAGGTTTTCGACATCTGATGATTTCTACATATAGACAATCACCTTATATAATAGTTTACAATAGTACTTCCGTTGACAATGCAGTCAAAATAAGGTACATGATGATGAATTGGTGAATGCAACGTTTTCTTAAAAAATATGCCATATAAGACTCCATGCACATATCTTGTCTATCATATAAGCAAACAGCGAAAGACTTCTAGGGAACCTGAGAATAAACATGCTAACAAGTGTCAACATAAAGGTTGGTGAGTTCATAGTTTGTATGTTTCGCATAATCTGTATATAAAGATGGATCACAAGATTTCAGTTGTTTCATCCAGAAACGTTTATCAAAATATTCTACGAAATTGAGCACCCTGGTAACTAAACTTAACGTATATATAATTTGTACCCTTTGTATAATCATCTTAATAATACACGCAAACCAAAGTGTACGCTTCTCAAATAGCATACGTCCGTTAAAAGGCTAGTGCTCTAGCTCGGACGGGGATATCAAGCCCTATGGATCCATATACAACTACTCGCGCCCACCAGTTCTTATAACCGGCAGTTACTAGTTACCAAAGCTAAGGGATTTTTGGTTCAAACTCAGTGTAGAATTTAGTATGTACTTGTGTCCATTGTTTTTAAAATAAAGTGCATGTATTCTCAGCCCAAAAATATATATTGCAAAAGCATTTAATAAAAAGGGATCAAATGAAACTCACCTTAGCAGCACATACAGTTATTCATCGTAATGTGACCGAAACTCGGTATATCAAAGAATCGTAGATCTCAACCTAGAGAACATATGTTGGTCAATAAATGTCTATCAAGCTAGGTCAGGTCATAGTGTATCACAATCCTAATGCTCGAGATCGACATACAAAAGTTATCCAAAGTCGTTTCAAAAAGTCAATTTTGACAATAGTTTAATAAAATGAGACTTGCCTTATATAAAGATTCATTTACTCGGTTGGTAATATTTAAAAATTCACTTTATCAATCTCGTAAACAAGTTGTTTAAATCTTAATTGTAGATTCAAAAGCAATTTCAATTAACGTCAATCATAATTCAGTTGATCATATCTTTTAATCCGTTCATCGAAACTATTCGATGTCTAAATGAAAAGTTATCGATTTTTCGCCAACTTTCCAAAAACATGTATATCATATACCTTTTACTAGTAATATATGAATTTAATTCGCGATTCATTATAAACTGTTTAACGACGAAATTTAGCATACAAGCATGTATAAATATATATACTCGAGTACTAGACATGGATACACTATTAATATATAATAGATAAAATATAAGTACTTACGTATTAATATTGAGATTCAATATTGTAGGAAAGTACGTAGACGTAACGGAGATGATAAACACTAGGTTTGATTCATAAATATATCCCCGAACATTACCCATAACCTCCTTGGCAATAACCCATAATTTCCTTAGCTCTATCCCGCTCGTAAAACTCATTTTTAAAAGTGACATGCTCATAACCTCGTCGTAATATTTTATGTATAATATTACTAAAAATATTAAGATTAATAATAATTTAATAATAATAATAATAATAATAATAATAATAATAATAATAATAATAATAATAATAATAATAATGATGATAATAATAATAATGATGATAATTTAAATAAAATAAATACGGAGTAATAAGTGTGTGTAAACTGAGCAAAAACGAATTCAATTTATAGACCTTTCCTGAAATCTGACCCCATGCGATCGCATGGGTTTTATGCCTATTTTCCATGCGATCGCATGGCCCCAAAATCCAGCTCACATTTTTTTGTATTTTTGTTTGTCGACATAATAATTAATAATATATATAATATATTTAATTTATATAATTAATTATATATTATATTAAATTCACACGCATATTTAACTTGTAATTTTTGTTCCGATAAGTCGTACGTTGTTACGCGACTTATGTCCCGGTTCAGGTTTTTCGAGTGTCCCTTCGTACGCTGAGAAAACTTGTAATTTTCATTCTGGGACACGTACCTTTGTCAAAATATAGCCTTAAATTATCCCTAAATTATACCACCCAAAGTATATCTTAAACTTTCGAGTATTTTGGTCATTTACTTCTATAAATCATTGTCTCGTTATTTATTAATATAATAGTATTTATCAAACGTTTCATAACCAAGTTAATATCTATTCTCAATATTTATAAACATGTTTTAAAATACGTATCGCAAGTTATTCATATAATTAATTCTTAACAGTTAATATTCCTTATTATTGTATGTGTCCAAATTACGTTATTTAAACAAATAATTCACCATTTATTCCGAATACCGTTAAAAATGAATAATTTCTCAAATCAACGTGGACCTCTCAATAGAGACACGTAATAATATCATAATTCATAAGAGACTTAGTAAATATCTTTTACTTGAATCGTTTGGCATAATCTTTTAACTCTGTAGTTAAATATATCAATCAGATAATCAAACCAATAAGTTTAATGCACAGTATCATATCTTCAACACTTTGTTACGTTTTCAAGTTATAGTATATGTATCTATATATAATTGTTCGCGTTTCGTTGAGAACAATCGAAGGTTTGAGATTTAACTTCATAGACTTTGTTTATCGTTTCGGAAACGTTAATCATACAAGATTAAGTTTAAATTTGGTCAGAATTTTCCGGGTCATCACAATACCTACCCGTTAAAGAAATTTCGTCCCGAAATTTGAGTGAGGTTGTCATGGCTAACAATAAAAATGTTTTTATGACGAATATGAGTCGATAAATAGAGTTTTATCACCGTTGAATAATATGGATAAAACAATCCAATTACTTGAAGCGTATGAGAGAAGCCGTCGTAATAAAGTGAAATGGAGAATAGAGATGCGTCTTATCTCTTGACGTAGTAACGATTGATTTCTGAAATTTAAGGAATAGAAAATCTTCATAATCTAAATAAGATTTGATTCTTTGGGAATTAAGGAAATTAAGATTTCCTTTGATTAATTGCGTAATCTGCCTCGATTGTTATGTCTGATATTTTGCTATAAATTGCCCACTTCCGTTTCATTATTTTCATCACTCCCACATCTTCTTCCTCATTTCATACTTCCAAAAGATTGTGAAATGCTTCATCTAGTTCCGATTCTTGATATACTCCTAACCTTCATATCTGTCATTCTTCTGTTTCATTTACCACCAGAGGATTTTATTTACTTTTACTTTTATCTTGGGGTTATAGTGTTATTAATTTTCCCTTGTCTTTACGTTGCAATACGTATTGATATACACGGTTTGTAAATTTCGGGGTTGTTATCTGGCCTATATTCTCCTTTATATTTCGGAGCTTCATGTTTTCGTTTTCTCTTCCCGACTTCAAGTCAAGCGAATAATGGTCCAGAATTCGTAGGTATGGAGTTTCGAATGATCATAATATACAAAGTAGAAAGGAAAGGTAATAACAAGATTTGATTTGTCAAATTACCATAATATCTAGAAAAGACCGAATCATCAAGAAAAATATTTTTTTGATATTTTTAGAGATTATATAGAATGAAAGAGTTATGTAACATGGTTCATGATGAGGGTATGATCTGTGAACCTTTATCACGTTCCATTAGAAACTCAGCATGACTTACTGTAATATAATCACGTTGATCAAGTGTCGTTATATTATACTAACTCATGCTTCAATTCCGAACACTACTTCAAAAACATCCATTTTTCGAAATTTTCAGAAATTAGAAACTAAAATAGTTTCTTTTATGATGTAACACAGATAGCGTGAAGAGATAAATGGTTTCAAATAAGAATAGTTATGAAAATATCTTCAGAAATATGGAGGATATTTATAATGGAAGATACGATGATATCTTAGAATTTCTAATATCAGAGGATGATGCGAAAAATCTGTCTGTGAAGGTTTAGAATAAGAAGTAAAATTCTTACTAATGGTTTCAGCAGACACTGAATCATTTAGATTTTTTGAAGGTAGATTTCGTCCTTGTAATTTGTCTACAGTTTCCTTCATACTTTGCTCAACCCGTTTTCCAGTTTCAAACCTTCTCTTTTTCTGTGCTTTTCCAACACACTACTCTTTATCATCAACCTTTCGACTGTTAAAGTCGTTTATAGTTTTTGCTGCTTCATCAGCATTTTTCCAAAATTCGTAGAACCCACAGAAACTTCACATTCGAAGTCTGTAAGTCTAGAAGATAGATGTTATATATATATATAACTGTTGTCGTAGAAAATGCTGCGAGATTCAAAATACTGATTGCTAATCCCGGTGGTTGGTATGGAAATTATTGTTACAAGATGTGGATGAGTACATGATAGGGTTTCAATGAGTATAAGAATTTTTCGAAAGGTCAAGGATTAATAAAGTTGTTTGGTAAATTTACTGCTAATGTGGCGGAACATGAAAGGTTCCCCAGTAACAAAACGTATATATCAAGGTTACAATAAGGCTTAATCTGAAAAGTTGAAGTTAACTGGTTGGAAGTGTGATAAAACTGGATACTTTGAAAAGAAATTGCAAGATTATTTTCGGTAATAACAATGCTAAAGGATCTTTCACCGTTTTGAAGTCAAAGTATAGCTTTTAAAGATGTAGAGATCTAAGAATGATGTCACTTGTTAAATCTTGACTTGGATTCTACTCTGTCAATATCAGAATATGTAATTGAATTTGTATGGAAACGATTGTATATCGCTGTGAGCATAGTTAATAATTTTTGAATCAAAGTTGAAGAATGTACAGTGTAACATATTAATTGTGAACTTATATATTCCCGAGTATTACCTACCCGTTAAAGATTTCACAATTAATATTTTGTACAAAAGAATTTTCATTACAGTCTTTATGAAAATATATGTATGTATATTTCTTCAGATGTAATACAGATTTAATGAGTTAATATCATATTAAGCTCATTTGATTTTTAACTTGAATTAGAAATGAACAATCTCTAAAACATTAGAGATTACATAATCTTCGCGGAGTATTTCACTAATGAAATCAATACTTCATTATTTATTCTTATTGATATTTCTTGGTGAAGGGTGTTGATATTTGTGGAATTCTTGCAAACTTCGCAAGGTGCAAATGATGTTTTCTAGAAAGTTTCGAGTGCATCGAAGATGAAAGTGTAAAATCAACCATGTTATTGAATAATACACTTGTTTTATTATGAAATGAAATTCATTGAATTGAAACAGAGATTGTAGTTATCGATGATTAAGCCGTTAACGAAAGATGTACATCATTGCATATTAGTAATATGAACTAACCTAGTAGTACCTACCAGTTAAGATTCACACGTAATAGCTTAGTACGAAAATATTTATTTTGATTTCAAAATTCATATATATTAAATATACATAAAATTTCTTCAGGGGAAATGAGTTAATACTTCATCGGTTATTGTTGCTGGTATTTCTTGGTAACTACGGTGCATATGACGTTGATGCTCGTGGAACAGATTGTGAAGTTGAGATTTGCGATGCGGATGTTGTTGATGGTGGTAATGGTACTGTTGGTGTTGTTGTCGGTGGTACTGTTGATGCCGGTGATGCTGCTGATGTTTGTAACCTTTGCACCATATTCTCCAAAGCCACTACCCGAGCACGAAGCTCGTTGACTTCTTCTACTACACCGGGATGATTGGCGGATCGGACGAGCAGATGAATAAGATCCAGAATTTGAGATAGTATATTATCGTGACGAGATACTCTAGAAATGAGAGAGAAAATGGTGTCTCGAACAGGTTCGTCGGTAAGTGCTTCAGGTTCTTTGCCAAGAGGGCAATGTGGTGGGTGAAAGGGATCGCCTTCTTCTTGTCTCCAATAATTAAGTAGGCTACGAACCCATCCCCAATTCATCCAGAATAGATGATGGCTAATTGGTTGATCCATTTCGGTTACACTGTCTTCGGAATTCAGGTGAATATCCATATCGGAATAGCTGTCAGAGTTTGAACTAGATACGGGATCCATCTTGTATAATTAGGGAGATGATTTTTGATATGAATTAGATTATAGAATTTAGTTTGGTATTCTTCAATACATAATTTTCATATGTATATATAATACCAAATTCCATAAATCACGGAGAAATTTTCGGAAGATATCAGGAAAAAGTTTACAGTAACAGATACGCTAAGATATGAATTTTTGTTTATACACTATTTATGTAATAAATGCAGGAAAACGTGTCTAGATTTAAGAATGATAAACATGTAATTTTCGACAAGAAATGATAAGCAAAACTTTTAACATGTAGACACGGTCGAAGTCCAGACTTACTAATGCATCTTAACAACTATCAGTTAGACACATTCATGCAAGACCTGGTTCGTTAGGACCAACGCTCTGATACCAACTGTGACGATTGCTCCAAATCTATATGGACGAACACATCATTCATTGATTTCATTGCGAGGTATTTGACCTCTATATGATACGTTTTGTAAACATTGCATTCTTTTGAAAAGGCACATCATAAATGAATATTTAAATCAAAGGTTTTCGACATCTAATGATTTCTACATATAGACAATCACCTTATATAATAGTTTACAATAGTACTTCCGTTGACAATGCAGTCAAAATAAGGTACATGATGATGAATTAGTGAATGCAACGTTTTCTTGAAAAATATGCCATATAAGACTCCATGCACATAGCTTGTCTATCATATAAGCAAACAGCGGAAGACTTCTAGGGAATCTGAGAATAAACATGCTAACAAGTGTCAACACAATGGTTGGTGAGTTCATAGTTTGTATGTTTCGCATAATCTGTATATAAAGATGGATCACAAGATTTCAGTTGTTTCATCCAGAAACGTTTATCAAAATATTCTACGAAATTGAGCACCCTGGTAACTAAACTTAACGTATATATAATTTGTACCCTTTGTATAATCATCTTAATAATACACGCAAACCAACGTGTACGCTTCTCAAATAGCATACGTCCGTTAAAAGGCTAGTGCTCTAGCTCGGACGGGGATATTGATAATGCTAAAAACGAACATATATTTCATAGCATTATTTCTCAAGAAAGACAAGCTTTTAGTTGCAATTGTTCTATTTACAAGTGATATTCGTTTAAATAATAAAAGGTGAAGACAAAAGACAGATTCGACGAATTGAAGACGCAAACGACCAAAAAGCTCAAAAGTACAAAAGACAATCAAAAAGGTTCCAATTATTGATAAGAAACGTCTCGAAATTACAAGAGTACAAGATTCAAAACGCAAAGTACAAGATATTAAATTGTACGCAAGGACGTTCGAAAATCCGGAACCGGGACCAGAGTCAACTCTTTTCGCTCGACGCAACGGACTAAAAATTACAAGTTAACTATGTATATAAATATAATATAATATATAATTAATTATATTAATTATATATATATTATATTTAAATAAAAACCGTCGGCAGAGAAAGACTCCAAAGGGACTGAGCTGTAAATTCATTCTCCGCGACTCGCGGAGTTTGAAGAGGATTTCACCGCGAGTCGCGGAGCCCCCAGTTTTGAAACTCCCTATAAAGCAAACCGAATTCTGATCATTTTCATCAATCTTTTTCTTCCTCATTCATACGTAAAATTTATATTTATATTTATAATTTATATTTTAATTTTAATTATAATTCTAATAATAAGGGTATGTTAGCAAATGTTGTAAGGGTGTAAGTCGAAATTCTGTCCGTGTAACGCTACGCTATTTTTAATCATTGTAAGTTATGTTCAACCTTTTTACATTAATGTCTCGTAGCTAAGTTATTATTATGCTTATTTAAAACGAAGTAATCATGATGTTGGGCTAATTACTAAAATTGGGTAATTGGGCTTTGTACCATAATTGGGGTTTGGACAAAAGAACGACACTTGTGGAAATTAGACTATGGGCTATTAATGGGCTTTATATTTGTTTAACTAAATGATAGTTTGTTAATGTTAATATAAAGATTTACAATTGGGCGTCCCTATAAATTACCATATACACTCAATCGGACACGATGGGCGGGGTATTTATATGTACGAATAATCGTTCATTTAACCGGACACGGAAATGGATTAATAGTTAATAAACTTGTTGAAACAGGGGTGAATTACATTCAAGGGTAATTGGTGTAATTGTTAACAAAGTAGTAAAACCTTGGTTTACACGCAGTCGATAACCTGGTGTATTCATTAAACAAAGTATTAAAACCTTGTTACAATTCGAATCCCCAATTAGTTGGAATATTTAACTTCGGGTATAAGAATAATTTGACGAGGACACTCGCACTTTATATTTACGACTGATGAACTGTTATGGACAAAAACCAGACGGACATATTAAATAATCCAGGACAAAGGACAATTAACCCATGGGCATAAAACTAAAATCAACACGTCAAACATCATGATTACGGGAGTTTAAATAAGCATAATTCTTTTATTTCATATTTAATTTCCTTTATTTTATATTTAATTGCACTTTTAATTATCGCATTTTTATTGTTATTGTATTTAATCGCACTTTTAATTATCGTACTTTTTAATTATCGCAAGTTTATTTTATCGCACTTTTATTATTCGCAATTTCATTATCGTTATTTATTTTACGCTTTAAATTAAGTCTTTTATTTATTTAATATTTTACATTAGGTTTTAACTGCGACTAAAGTTTTAAAATCGACAAACCGGTCATTAAACGGTAAAAACCCCCCTTTATAATAATAATATTACTTATATATATATGTTTGTATTTTTATAAAAGTAAATTAATATAGCGTTGAGCTTTGTTTAAAAAAGATTCCCTGTGGAACGAACCGGACTTACTAAAAACTACACTACTGTACGATTAGGTACACTGCCTATAAGTGTTGCAGCAAGGTTTAAGTATATCCGTTCTCTAAATAAATAAATATCTTGTGTAAAATTGTATCGTATTTAATAGTGTTTCCTTGTAAACTTCAATAGTATTTTATACCCCTTAGCTTTGACATCAAGTATTTTTGGCGCCGCTGCCGGGGAAATCTCTTAAAAGCCGGAAGCGGAACGCTAGTATAAAAAAAAAAAAAAAGATTTTTAGTTTACTTCTATTAAAAATTCGTTTTTGTAAAAATACGTTTTAATTATTCAAAAATATAAAAAGAAAAACAAAAATATAAGTATTTTTAAGATTTTGTTAAATATTTAAGTTTTATAAATTTTCTTTATTTTTATCTTATAAAAACATAAGTTTTATTTAAGTATTTTGTTTTTATTTAAAAAACATAAAAAAAGATATATATATATATATATAAATCTAGTTTTAAGCATTTTATTTATTAAAATTATAAAGTAATTCTATTTTTATTTAAGTTTTAAATATAAGTTTTTATTATACACATATTTTTTTTTATATATAAACAATAAAAAAAAATTAAAAAACAAAAAAAAAAAAAATAAATAAATAAAGAAAAAACGCGTTGAATTTAAAAAGCTGTCATCTGAATTTCTGAACCCCGCGACTCGCGGGGTTTTCTGCATTAATTACCGCGACTCGCGGAGATAACCTGACACACCGACAGAAGCCCTAATTCAGCATTAATTACAGTTAATTATTAATTATTATTATTATAACCCTAACTAATTATTATTATTATAATTACTTTTACTTTTTATTTAATTTATATATTTTAGTTAAATTAGTTTAATTAAATTGTAAAATTAGTAGTTTTATTAAATAAATAATATAAAAATAATATTTTTATAAAAATTGTACTTTTTACAACTTTTTGTATATTTTTATATTTTGTCCCTTTTTAATCGTTGTAGCATAACTTTTGTATTTTTAGCTCATATTTAATTTTAAACTTAGTTTTTGCCATAGTCATTTTTACTCCTAGATTTTTAGGCTTTGCCGTAGAATTCCTTAAGTGCTTTTTCTTTAGACTAAGATTTAGGTGCTTTAGAATTTTGCGACGCCTTTTTAAGTTTTAGTTTCTTTTTAAGTTATTTCCATTTGGGATTTAGTTTTTCCTGTAAGCTTTAATATTTTTAGACACCTTTTACCTATGTATCAATTATCATTCCAATTAGTAATCTCAATTTGCGATTATAATTTTAAGTTAGTTGTAGTAATAAGGTTAGGTTAGTCAAGTATTTTTAAGTTTTATAAGTTTCTTTTATTTTTCCGTCACCTTTTATTTTTCAACCATTTTCCGACGAACTCTTTTTCTTTCTTATTTCTCGCTATTCTAGTTTTTAGGACATAGATTTTTATTCTACTTCTTATCTAAATTTCTTAAAATTACGAAAATTTATTTTAAGTGGTTAAATTGATAGACATCAAAATTTTCTGGTTCGTAGTAATAGTTGGATTTGTACGTGGACCGGGTTATTGGAGCCAAACAGTCCTCAATTATATTGAGACCAAACGAATCCTGCCCCCCTGCTGCATCTTTTGGCTATTCGAAACGTGGGCAAAATCAGAAAAGTCTATTGATTGGATAACTTATTATAATTTTTCTTTCCTTTTAAAAACTAATAGGATATTCAGTGAATGCACCGAGCAAGACGTTCATCACCTTTTGTACGTTCACCACCTGTAACTAGATCAAGACATTTAGCAAATATAACCGCCGTTGATTTTTCTTTAGAATCGTCATCTAGTCGACCAAGTACTTCAGTTCAAATTTCCGATAATCCATTTTTTGAACCCGACCTCACAATTGAGAATCCAGAGAATATTCAGGAACGGTTCGTAGATCCTGAACCATTAAACTTTCCTCCGGAGCCACCAATCATTCAAACAGAGATTGTTGAGGAACGAACCATTAAATCAGAATCATCTAGTGATACCGATTCAACAAATTCAATTATGGAGAATCTGGAACCTTTAAGTATGGAAGACCGAATGAGAGCTAAATGCACTGGCCAAGGTCACGCAATTACTCATCCAGACATTAATGCGCCAGATTATGAAATCAAAGGACAAATTCTACACATGGTAACTAATCA
Source organism: Rutidosis leptorrhynchoides (assembly GCF_046630445.1). Lineage (NCBI taxonomy): Eukaryota > Viridiplantae > Streptophyta > Magnoliopsida > Asterales > Asteraceae > Rutidosis > Rutidosis leptorrhynchoides. Next base: position 267,489,268 of record NC_092342.1, on the reverse strand, counting down.
ATGCCAATTTAGTGGTGCGCCTAAGGAAGATCCAAATGAACATCTACGTACCTTTAATAGGATCTGCACACTATTTAAAATCCGAGAAGTGGAGGATGAACAGATATATCTCATGTTATTTCCCTGGACTTTAAAGGGAGAAGCCAAAGATTGGTTGGAATCGTTACCTGAAGGGGCGATCGATACATGGGACGTTTTAGTTGACAAATTTCTTAAACAATTCTTTCCTGCATCTAAAGCCGTAAGACTTCAAGCAGAAATTGTTACGTTCACACAGAAACCAAATGAAACTCTATATGAGGCATGGACAAGATATGGAAAGTTGTTAAGAGGATGTTCGCAACATGGTTTAGACACCTGTCAAATAGTACAAATATTCTACCAAGGATGCGACATCACTACAAGAAAAGACATAGATATAGCAGCTGGTGGTTCTATTATGAAGAAAACCGAAACTGATGCTTACAAAATTATTGATAATACTGCTTCCCACTCACATGAGTGGCACCAAGAAAAAGATATCGTTAGATCATCTAAAGCAGCTAGAGCCGATTCTAGCCATGACTTAGATTCCATTTCCGCAAAGATAGATGCTGTGGAGAGACGAATGGAAAAGATGACTAAAGATATTCACTCAATACGAATTAGTTGTGAGCAGTGTAGAGGACCACATTTGACAAAAGATTGTCTCAGTATTGAATTAACAATGGAACAAAGAGAGAATATTTCATACATAAACCAAAGACCTGGAAATAATTATCAGAATAATTATCAACCGCCAAGACCGATTTACAATCAAAACCAAAATTATAACCGAAATATTCCATACAACAACCAACAAGGTCCTAGCAATCAACAAGTATCCAATAATACTTATAATCAGCAAAGACCTAATTTTCAAAACAAACCACCACAACAAACCGATGATAAAAAGCCAAATTTAGAAGATATGATGACAAAGCTAGTTGAAACTCAAACGCAGTTTTTCACATCTCAGAAACAAACCAATGAACAAAATGCTCAAGCATTTAGAAATCAACAAGCTTCTATTCAAAATCTGGAACAAGAAGTAAGTAACCTAGCAAGATTAATAGGTGAAAGAAAACCGGGAAGTCTACCTAGTGATACAAATGCTAACCCCCGGAATGAAACAGCTAAAGCCATTACCACAAGAAGTGGTACAACACTTAAACCACCTGAAATACCTGTAACTTCTGATGAAGCCATTCCAACTCCACAAGAACCACAACCTGATCAAGATAAGGAAAAAGAACCGGTAGTTGAAAAGGTTAATGAAGATAACACAGTTAAGGATAAACCTTATGTTAAACCATACCAACCACCACTTCCTTACCCGAGTAAAATGAAGAAAGAGAAACTTGAAGCCGAGCAATCCAAATTCTTGGATATGTTTAAACAGATAAATGTAAATCTTCCTTTCATTGATGTGATTTCAGGAATGCCTAGATATGCTAAATTCTTGAAAGATCTAATCTCAAATAGAAAGAAAATGGAAGAACTCTCGGCTGTTACTATGAATGCTAATTGTTCAGCAGTGCTGTTGAATAAGATACCAGAAAAACTATCTGATCCAGGAAGTTTCACAATTCCATGTTTTCTGGGTAGTCTTAGTTCAAAAGAAGCATTGGCAGACTTAGGTGCTAGTATAAATCTAATGCCGTATTCACTATACGCTAAACTAGACCTTGGAGAATTAAAACCAACCAGAATAAGCATACAACTAGTCGATAGATCAATAAAATATCCTAGAGGGATAATGGAGAACATGCTAGTTAAAGTTGGTACTTTAGTATTTCCAGTAGATTTTGTTGTTTTGGACATGGAAGAAGATTCTCAAGTTCCTCTCATATTAGGAAGACCATTCTTAAACACGGCTAAAGCAATGATAGACGTGTTCGGTAAGAAACTGACCCTAAGTATAGAGGATGAGAGTGTTACCTTTTCAGTTGATAGAGCAATGCAACAACCACAATCTGCAGATGATACATGTTATTATATTCAAACTATAGATGCACATGCAGAATTATTAGAAGAAATTCCAGAATTACAAGGAACAGGAGAATGTTCTTTAGGAGAAGGTAATGAACCAATTGATGAAGCTGAAATGTTAGCTACACTTATAGCTAATGGATATGAACCAACAACAGAAGAAATTCAAATGCTAAAAGAAGAAGACAGATATCGATATAAATCATCGATAGAAGTACCTCCGAAATTAGAGTTAAAGCCACTTCCAAACCATTTGGAATACGCTTATTTACATGGTGAATCTGAATTACCTGTAATAATATCGTCTTCTCTTACTGAAAATGAGAAATCACAACTCATTTCTGTGTTGAAAGCTCATAAACCAGCCATTGCATGGAAGATTCATGATATTAAAGGAATAAGTCCTTCGTATTGCACACATAAAATCCTTATGGAAGAAGGTCATAAAACGTATGTGTAACGCCAACGAAGACTAAATCCTAATATGCAAGATGTAGTTAAGAAAGAGATTATTAAACTGCTAGATGCAGGTTTAATTTATCCAATCTCTGATAGTCCATGGGTAAGCCCAGTTCAATGCGTGCCTAAGAAGGGTGGCATGACTGTCATCACAAATGAGAAAAATGAGCTTATTCCTACTAGGACTGTAACAGGATGGCGTGTATGTATTGATTATAGAAAATTAAATGACGCCACCAGAAAAGATCACTTTCCCTTACCTTTCATTGATCAAATGTTGGAAAGATTAGCCGGAAATAGCTACTATTGTTTTCTAGATGGATTTTCCGGATATTTTCAAATTCCAATAGCACCCGAAGATCAAGAGAAAACCACATTCACGTGCCCTTATGGTACTTTTGCTTACAAACGCATGCCATTTGGACTTTGCAATGCCCCTGCAACCTTTCAAAGGTGTATGATGGCGATTTTTCACGACATGATAGAAGAATGCATGGAAGTATTCATGGATGACTTTTCAGTCTTCGGTGATACATTTAAATCATGTCTAGTTAATCTGGAACGAATGCTAATTAGATGCGAAAAATCAAATCTAGTACTTAATTGGGAGAAATGCCATTTCATGGTTAAAGAAGGCATCGTTCTTGGACATAAAATTTCAAAAGAAGGAATTGAAGTGGATAGAGCTAAAGTAGATGTAATTGCTAAACTTCCACATCCCACCAATGTTAGAGGAGTTAGGAGTTTTCTAGGGCATGCCGGTTTTTACCAACGTTTCATAAAAGATTTTTCTAAAATTGCCACCCCTATGAATAAACTCCTAGAAAAGGATGCTCCATTCATCTTTTCAGATGAGTGTATCAAATCTTTTAATATTCTTAAAGAGAAACTCACTAATGCGCCGATCATGATAACACCAAATTGGAATCTACCATTTGAACTAATGTGCGATGCAAGTGATTTTGCAATGGGAGCCGTTTTAGGACAAAGGATTGAAAAACGATTTCAACCTATTTATTACGCTAGTAAGACATTGCAAGGAGCACAGACGAATTACACAACTACTGAAAAAGAACTCCTTGCTATTGTCTTTGCTTTTGACAAATTTCGTTCATATCTCGTTCTATCCAAAACGATAGTCTATACCGACCATTCTGCTCTTAGATACCTATTTTCAAAACAAGATGCTAAACCAAGATTAATCCGTTGGATCTTACTCTTACAAGAGTTTGATATTGAAATCCGAGATAAATGAGGAGCAGAAAATCTCGCCGCTGATCATCTTTCTCGTCTTGAAAATCCCGAATTAGAAGTTCTAAATGAATCGGCCATACAAGACAACTTTCCTGATGAATATCTATTGAAGATAGATTATAATGAAATCCCATAGTTTGCAGACTATGCAAACTACTTAGTTTGTGGATTCCTTGAAAAAGGATTATCGTACCAAAGACGAAAGAAATTCTTCAGTGATATAAAACACTATTTCTGAAAAGATCCACACCTGTTTAAAAGTTGTCCCGATGGAATAATACGCCGATGTGTATTTGGAGATGAAGCTAGTAAAATTTTAAACCATTGTCACACAGGACCAACAGGAGGGCATTATGGGCCTCAACTAACAGCAAGAAAAGTTTATGATGCTGGATTCTATTGGCCTACAATTTACAAAGACGCACACCTTCTTTACAAATCCTGTGATGCATGTCAAAGGGCCGGAAAAATAAGTCAACGTGATGAAATGCCACAAAATGTCATCCAAGTATGTGAAGTATTTGACATTTGGGGTATTGACTTTATGGGTCCATTTCCAAAATCTCATAATAAACTATATATACTCGTAGCCATTGATTATGTATCTAAATGGGCGGAAGCACAAGCTCTCCCAACTAACGATGCACGAGTTGTAGTCAACTTTTTAAAACATCTTTTTGCAAGGTTTGGAACACCGAAAGCTTTAATAAGTGATCGGGGTACTCATTTCTGTAATAATCAACTTGAGAAAGTTCTTAAAAGATATGGAGTAACTCATAAAATCTCCACCGCATATCATCCACAAACAAGTGGACAAGTTGAAAATACCAACCGAGCTTTAAAACGTATTCTAGAGAAAACCATAGGATCAAATCCGAAGGAATGGTCCATTAAATTGGAGGATGCACTCTGGGCTTTTAGAACAGCCTACAAAACTCCAATTGGAACCACACCTTTTAGACTTGTTTATGGAAAAGCATGTCATCTTCCAGTAGAAATTGAACACAAAGCATTTTGGGCTTTGAAAACATGTAATCTTGATTTACATGAAGCTGGACGTCTACGATTAAGTCAACTAAACGAATTAGAAGAATTAAGACATGAAGCATACGAAAATTCGTTAATCTATAAAGAAAGAACGAAGAAATGGCATGATAAGAGAATCAGAAGTTCAAAAGAATTTAAAGAAGGAGACAGAGTTCTTCTTTTCAATTCACGATTCAAGCTATTTCCTGGAAAATTTAAATCAAGATGGTCTGGACCTTTCATAGTCAAAAGAGTTTTCCCATACGGAACGATAGAATTGATAAATTCAAATGGGATTGAATTTAAAGTTAATGGTCACAGAGTTAAACATTACATACATGGTCCGATGGAAGTCGACAACGAAGTTAATCACAATTTCGACACCACAGCTAACTAAGTGTGGGGAGAATCAAGTCTTTAAAGGATAATATGTATTTCTGTTAGAGTTAGATTGTCTGTTTTCGTGTAGTTCTCGAAAATAGAACCCGAATGGTCTTTCCCTAGCAGACCCTAAAGAACTAGTCTTCTCCCCCCATTCTGAATTTTTTTTTTTTTTTTTTAGGTTTTTACGAAATGAAGACTGCCTGTGAACTAAACCATGGTCTAATGCTACACGCTTTGATCACTAAAAGAAATAATGACATACTACCGAGTGAACTAGTATCAGTAATCAGAGAAAGAATGGATGGAGTTAGAAAAGAATCCAGATGCAAAGATAATAAGTTACAATTTGGTAAAGGAAAATCAAAATCCGCAGCGAAAAGAAGAGCACGACACCTAGAACGATGTCACAAATGCGGAAAATGGTCACATGGAGGTAAATGTTCAAATAATCAAACCTATTCAAATACTGAATTTGTTACTTTATGCAGAGACAAACCGTTCATATGTTTAGAAGAAAAGACACTGAATGCTCGAGGTTACGCCTATGTAGCCATGGAAAATCAATTAAACCGACTATCTTATGAATGGGATAGATCATATAACTAAGAAATCTATTCCACAGGTATGTCTGTACAGTTTTTATTTTTATTTTTATTTTTAACCTTTTGATAATAAACGCTAATTTGTTCGCTAAAAAGTATTAAATTGGTATTAAATAAAATTAGGTTTGGCGACCGAAATTATTGATATCATTCAAAAATTTATTACATCACTGCGAAATTTAACGTTTATTCTTAAGGTATAAATATCTTTAAACAATCAACCCAAAATATTTCAAAAATTCGTCATGAGTTAAATTGGGTCTTGGAACCGAAAATACTTTACCGAAAAGAGGGGCGCATATTTTTGATAATATTTGATTGATTAAAGTGGGATAAAAAGACAAAAAGATTTTTAAATTTATTTTTACCATGTTTTTAAAATTAATATTTAAATCTTAAATTAATATTGTAAACTTTGTAAAAACAATATATTTAAAATTGTAAATATTTGAAAAATTAATATAAGTTTGATATGAATTTATAAATTTTTAAATTAAGTTTGGTGTGAATTTTTTTTAATATAAATTTTTAATTTTATGCATTTCAAATTTTAAGTTTGGTGTGAATTTTTAATATTAATTTTGAATTTTATATTTAAGTTGTGTGAATTTAAAAACAAAAATTTACTTTATCTCATTAAGTTAAAAATATGATTTTTAAAATTCGTCGTAAGTTGAAGACTAGGTCTTTGAACCGAAATTGCTTTACCCGAGAGAGAGACGAGAACTTTTATTATCATTATTTTTAATCCCATTGAATTAAAGTATGCCAAAAACATTAAAAAACCCCAAAAATCTTAGCTTTTAAAACAATCGCTACAAAAAGACAAATTTTAAAATTTTGTCGAGGGACGGACTAGGACATCGATCCGAAACGACCTCATCCTAAATAACAAGGGAAACAAAATTTTAAAATTAATTACTTTAATAAGTTAAAGTTTAAAAAAAAAAAAAAAATTACCAAACTCCGCGACTCGCGGAGTTTGGAGGGTTAATCCCCGCGAGTCGCGGAGGGACCGAAAATCAGAAAAAAAATAAAAAGAGCTGAACGATCAGTTTCAGTTTCACTCCCCAAAACTCAAAAACACAGCGAAAAACTGCTCGAAAAAACACCCAAAAACACCCCCAAAATCACAATTTTTAACCGTTAATCACCAAATCTTTTGCTAAAATCATGTTGAGAAGGATGCTATCTAAGAATTACTCAAGAAAAACGGTAAATTTCTACACCTAAACACCATTTAATCCGAAATTTGATGTTCTTGAGTCATTTTTTTCCCAATTTGATTTTGATGCTTTTTAGTGTAATTAGGCTTAAATTGTTTATGTATTATGCTTGTATAACCTAGATTGATGCTGTTTAACATGATTAGAAGCCTTAAACTTCAAATTTTGAATAATCTAGGGTTTGTGTTCTTGAGCAATTTGGGGCTTTTTGATATAAACAGGTTATGGCCGATTTTTGTCATGAATTGTTGCTAAATTAAGTAGTGTAACATGTTTAGGTAGTTAAATGATCCAAACTTTGAGCCTAAACATGATTTTGAGAATTAAAGTGGACTTTTTCAAGTCTAAAATTCATGAACTTGATTTTTGAAAGATAATGCCATTTGAGACTTGTTTAATTGCTAGTAATGATTATCTTGACATGTTATTTGAGTTGAATGTTTATGAACTTGGCGAACATTTTCGTATATGCTTATTTGAAAAAGTGTAGATTTGATAAAAATGTGAAAATAAGCTTAAGTTTGATATAAATTGATAATGTCATTGTAATTATTTTGATTGATGATTTTGCTGACACTAATGCATATTTGGATGCACAAAAATTGTGTTTGATGTGTTTTGTAGAATGAAAGGGGTGAATCTTCATCCCAAGCCCGCAATGCTCCTGCTGAGAATTTGGAACAACAGGAGGTGGATAACTACTACAAGCAGGATATACCTCATCCAGTCATGACCTTTTCCAATATGCACTTGGAAGAGTTGCACCCGAACCTGAGATTTGACAGACTTTGGATAGATTATCCAAAATATCAAAGGGGTTTGCATACTCTTCATTCTAAGGTTGTTGAGGTACCGAGGGTCATAGAATGGGGACCCTTAGAAGCTGTAGAATTGGCCGGGCAAATTAGGGAATTACTTGTACAGAGGTATGGTAATTCTTCTTTTAATGACTGGGTACATTTATTCACCATGCGTAGACCTGTATATAAAGTATGGTGTGAAGAATTGTTATGTAGTATAGAGTTGAATGATCGGGTAGCTAGTTTAACCGATCGTTCTTTTATTAGATTTTTGTTAGGCGGTTCGATGCGCCACATGTCTTTAATGGACATGGCTCAGGCTTTACATATATATACGCCTGAGGAGTTAGCGTCTGCCGATTGTAGAGGATTGATACTAAACGGTAGAAAGATAGATGAAAATTTTGATACACACGGTGTGTGGAGTCAAATGACAAGCCATCACCGTTTGAAAGGGGGAACTTACTCTTATTTGGATATAGATAGAGCCGAATTAAGAGTGATACATAGGTTTTTAGCTAATTCGATTACACAAAGGGGTAAGAACAAGGAAAAAGTAAATGAACAGGATTTGTTTTACCATATGTGTATTCGAGACCCACAAAGCGCTGTAAGTATACCATATTGTGTGGGTTATTATTTATCAGCTATGGTTCGGGGGATGCGACCGCATAGCATAATAGGAGGTGGTATTTTTATTACTTTGATTGGTGAATATCTCGGTGTGGATATAAGTCGGGGGGGATTATTAGTAGAAGAACCAGAACCCCGCGATACTATAGGTTTAAATGTATACCATGGTGCGAAAGTTTTGAAGAGGCAAAATAACGCCGCAGTACGATACCATGGTAGACATCCACAGGTGGAGAGAAACCAACAGCAAGGTAATGTAGGAGGGGGGAATGAGATGCAAGAAATGCAAAGGTTTATAGCTTCTCAGGAATACGAAAATGCTAGACAGAGAGCATTTGAAGATTGGCAAGTTCATCAGAACCAAATCATAGCTCATTGCCAACATATAGGTAGAAACTATATTCCTACACCAAAACCCATCTTCCCTCCTTGGTCTATAGAGATGCAGCCACCATATCCTACGTATGACCCTGCCGAAGCATTCTATAGCACCTATGGTTATGCCTGGAACCCCTATTGGTACCAATATCATCCTTAGTTTACTTATTATTATTTTTTTATTTTGTAATTTGTAATTATTGATACGTTTAATACTTTTGTTAATATTGTAATCATTTTTATAATTGTCTAACTTTTATTCTTAGATTTTAATAATTTTTGAATGTGGGGTAATATACCAAACTTCAAAAATATGTATATATATTTGCAGTTTATCTTATGTACACAACAGGGTAAAACAACGCATTTTCAAAGACTGGCATTAAGTTCAGCAAAAGCAACTAATTTTGACGACAAGATGCAAAATATATGTGAAATAACAACAAGACGGAATGAACAAATGATGTGCACCATTTATCATTCAGCAAACAAACGCCAATATATTTGGAAACTTTGGTAAAAATTTAATCATTTTCACACAAATCACCCTCAATAATTTAAATTGTTACTGATTTCTTGCAAATGAGGGCATTGCAAGATCTTAAGTGTGGGAAGGGGTTAAATTCTTTCGGATTTTAAAAATTTTTACTTTATACACTTGGTTACCATTAAAAATACTAGTAAAGCAGTAGTTGTATTAGAATCTAGTGCTCTCTGATAATAAAGAACAGCCCTGGTCTTATATACTGACTACCCAATTCTAGTAAAATTTTTCAAAATTTTCAATTAAATGAACTAAAAATCATGTTTATACATATTTATGAACGATAAAACTAGGTTTTAACACCGAAATTATTGTTACCTCAAAAAGGACATAAATTGAGAAACAAACCAAAATGTTAAAATTCATTTAAAATGGAATAGAGGACGATAAAAAAGGAAAATAAAAGCCAAGTGTGGGAAAATTTACCAAGTTATCTTAAACATATGTCACATATATCTGTAACAAATAACTGAAAATACTTTTGCTTTGGACTAAACTAAACTGTTTTTACCCGATGAAAGAAAAGAAGAGATGGATCTACACGATGAATCAATTCCATCATTAAAAGGAAGTAAAGTCTTCCGAAAAAGAAACGCGCTTCTTGATTTAGGTCATGAAGTTGTCGTCCAGACCAGCTGTAGGTTGACGAAAAATCTAGAAAAGTCATCACTAAAATCAGTAGGAAATCCACGGACCTCAGCATTAAACAGGGTCGCCAATTGGTCAGATTTATCCTAACCATGAGAAGGATTTATCTCGTACAATGGGGGGGCACCATGCAAATTAGCTGGATAAGACTAATGAATCAGACCTCCAGAAAGGATAATCTCCTTTTAAAGATTAAAAATCAGCTTTTAAGACTGATATTACTCAATCCTTGAGATTGAATTTAAAGATTGAGAATTACAAACTCATGGAATTCAATGATATCTAAACTCGAGCTTGAACGAGAAAATATTTTGATCAAAATTACAAACCGATTTGTTTTCTGAAAACCCTATTTTCAATGCGTTCATTACCATTGAACGTAAAAACCTAGGAATTCACCTGGAATTCATTAGGTCACCTGAACTAAATCGGGTGTCAACCGTAAGAACGGTGGTTGCATAGTGGTCAAAGACAGGACCTTGTGCCATACCGAAAAATTATAAGGGTGAGCTTTACTATTGCTCCTACCAAGGATAGTAATTGCGTCCGACACGTTATAGACCATAATTAAAAGCATGTCAGGGGACATTGCCTTAACAGTTGCTTGTTCAACGCTTTCCTTTACAACCGGACGGTAGTTTACCGAAAGGTAATATACGGGACAAGTAAACTGGACGTGTTGCTTTCCAAATACAAGGTTAGCAAGTGGGTGACACAAAACCGCAAGTTTTGAGCTAAAATTTTCAAATCTGAAACCCACCAAACCCACAAAAATATTTTGCAAACACCGGTAAAGGGTTATCCCGAAAAACTTATCTAGGGTAAAAACTAGATTTAATTTTCAAAAGATCAAATGTTTTCATAAAGATCCAATTTCCTTAATGGATCTAAATTTTTATAGTCATGTGGGACTGTAAACCATATCGTTACTACCATTGTTTATACCGCCGTATAGAAATCACTGATGTACAAAGTGTGAAGAATAAAGAAGTGATTCTAGTATTTCAAGACGATATTGCTTGAGGACAAGCAACGCTCAAGTGTGGGAATATTTGATAATGCTAAAAACGAACATATATTTCATAGCATTATTTCTCAAGAAAGACAAGCTTTTAGTTGCAATTGTTCTATTTACAAGTGATATTCGTTTAAATAATAAAAGGTGAAGACAAAAGACAGATTCGACGAATTGAAGACGCAAATGACCAAAAAGCTCAAAAGTACAAAAGACAATCAAAAAGGTTCCAATTATTGATAAGAAACGTCTCGAAATTACAAGAGTACAAGATTCAAAACGCAAAGTACAAGATATTAAATTGTACGCAAGGACGTTCGAAAATCCGGAACCGGGACCAGAGTCAACTCTTAACGCTCGACGCAACGGACTAAAAATTACAAGTTAACTATGTATATAAATATAATATAATATATAATTAATTATATTAATTATATATATATTATATTTACATAAAAACCGTCGGCAGAGAAAGACTCCAAAGGGACTGAGCTGTAAATTCATTCTCCGCGACTCGCGGAGTTTGAAGAGGATTTCACCGCGAGTCGCGGAGCCCCCAGTTTTGAAACTCCCTATAAAGCAAACCGAATTCTGATCATTTTCATCAATCCTTTTCTTCCTCATTCATACGTAAAATTTATATTTATATTTATAATTTATATTTTAATTTTAATTATAATTCTAATAATAAGGGTATGTTAGCAAATGTTGTAAGGGTGTAAGTCGAAATTCTGTCCGTGTAACGCTACGCTATTTTTAATCATTGTAAGTTATGTTCAACCTTTTTACATTAATGTCTCGTAGCTAAGTTATTATTATGCTTATTTAAAACGAAGTAATCATGATGTTGGGCTAATTACTAAAATTGGGTAATTGGGCTTTGTACCATAATTGGGGTTTGGACAAAAGAACGACACTTGTGGAAATTAGACTATGGGCTATTAATGGGCTTTATATTTGTTTAACTAAATGATAGTTTGTTAATGTTAATATAAAGATTTACAATTGGGCGTCCCTATAAATTACCATATACACTCAATCGGACACGATGGGCGGGGTATTTATATGTACGAATAATCGTTCATTTAACCGGACACAGAAATGGATTAATAGTTAATAAACTTGTTGAAACAGGGGTGAATTACATTCAAGGGTAATTGGTGTAATTGTTAACAAAGTAGTAAAACCTTGGTTTACACGCAGTCGATAACCTGGTGTATTCATTAAACAAAGTATTAAAACCTTGTTACAATTCGAATCCCCAATTAGTTGGAATATTTAACTTCGGGTATAAGAATAATTTGACGAGGACACTCGCACTTTATATTTACGACTGATGAACTGTTATGGACAAAAACCAGACGGACATATTAAATAATCCAGGACAAAGGACAATTAACCCATGGGCATAAAACTAAAATCAACACGTCAAACATCATGATTACGGGAGTTTAAATAAGCATAATTCTTTTATTTCATATTTAATTTCCTTTATTTTATATTTAATTGCACTTCTAATTATCGCATTTTTATTGTTATTGTATTTAATCGCACTTTTAATTATCGTACTTTTTAATTATCGCAAGTTTATTTTATCGCACTTTTATTATTCGCAATTTCATTATCGTTATTTATTTTACGCTTTAAATTAAGTCTTTTATTTATTTAATATTTTACATTAGGTTTTAACTGCGACTAAAGTTTTAAAATCGACAAACCGGTCATTAAACGGTAAAAACCCCCCTTTATAATAATAATATTACTTATATATATATATGTTTGTATTTTTATAAAAGTAAATTAATATAGCGTTGAGCTTTGTTTAAAAAAGATTCCCTGTGGAACGAACCGGACTTACTAAAAACTACACTACTGTACGATTAGGTACACTGCCTATAAGTGTTGCAGCAAGGTTTAAGTATATCCGTTCTCTAAATAAATAAATATCTTGTGTAAAATTGTATCGTATTTAATAGTGTTTCCTTGTAAACTTCAATAGTATTTTATACCCCTTAGCTTTGACATCAGATATCAAGCCCTATGGATTCATATATAACTACTCGCGCCCACCAGTTCTTATAACCGGCAGTTACTAGTTACCAAAGCTAAGGGATTTTCGGTTCAAACTCAGTGTAGAATTTAGTATGTACTTGTGTCCATTGTTTTTAAAATAAAGTGCATGTATTCTCAGCCCAAAAATATATATTGCAAAAGCATTTAATAAAAAGGGATCAAATGAAACTCACCTTAGCAGCACATACAGTTGTTCATCGTAATGTGACCGAAACTCGGTATATCAAAGAATCGTAGATCTCAACCTAGAGAACATATGTTGGTCAATAAATGTCTATCAAGCTAGGTCAGGTCATAGTGTATCACAATCCTAATGCTCGAGATCGACATACAAAAGTTATCCAAAGTCGTTTCAAAAAGTCAATTTTGACAATAGTTTAATAAAATGAGACTTGCCTTATATAAAGATTCATTTACTCGGTTGGTAATATTTAAAAATTCACTTTATCAATCTCGTAAAAAAGTTGTTTAAATCTTAATTGTAGATTCAAAAGCAATTTTAATTAACGTCAATCATAATTCAGTTGATCATATCTTTTAATCCGTTCATCGAAACTATTCGATGTCTAAATGAAAAGTTATCGATTTTTCGCCAGCTTTCCAAAAACATGTATATCATATACCTTTTACCAGTAATATATGAATTTAATTCGTGATTCATTATAAACTGTTTAACGACAAAATTTAGCATACAAGCATGTATAAATATATATACTCGAGTACTAGACATGGATACACTATTAATATATAATAGATAAAATATAAGTACTTACGTATTAATATTGAGATTCAATATTGTAGGAAAGTACGTAGACGTAACGGAGATGATAAACACTAGGTTTGATTCATAAATATATCCCCGAACATTACCCATAACCTCCTTGGCAATAACCCATAATTTCCTTAGCTCTATCCCGCTCGTAAAACTCATTTTTAAAAGTGACATGCTCATAACCTCGTCGTAATATTTTATGTATAATATTACTAAAAATATTAAGATTAATAATAATTTAATAATAATAATAATAATAATAATAATAATAATAATAATAATAATAATAATAATGATAATTTAAATAAAATAAATACGGAGTAATAAGTGTGTGTAAACTGAGCAAAAACGAATTCAATTTATAGACCTTTCCTGAAATCTGACCCCATGCGATCGCATGGGTTTTATGCCTATTTTCCATGCGATCGCATGGCCCCAAAATCCAGCTCACATTTTTTTGTATTTTTGTTTGTCGACATAATAATTAATAATATATATAATATATTTAATTTATATAATTAATTATATATTATATTAAATTCACATGCATAGTTAACTTGTAATTTTTGTTCCGATAAGTCGTACGTTGTTACACGACTTATGTCCCGGTTCCGGTTTTTCGAGTGTCCCTTCGTACGCTGAGAAAACTTGTAATTTTCATTCTGGGACACGTACCTTTGTCAAAATATAGCCTTAAATTATCCCTAAATTATACCACCCAAAGTATATCTTAAACTTTCGAGTATTTTGGTCATTTACTTCTATAAATCATTGTCTCGTTATTTATTAATATAATAGTATTTATCAAACGTTTCATAACCAAGTTAATATCTATTCTCAATATTTATAAACACGTTTTAAAATACGTATCGCAAGTTATTCATATAATTAATTCTTAACAGTTAATATTCCTTATTATTGTATGTGTCCAAATTACGTTATTTAAACAAATAATTCACCATTTATTCCAATTACCGTTAAAAATGAATAATTTCTCAAATCAACGTGGACCTCTCAATAGAGACACGTAATAATATCATAATTCATAAGAGACTCAGTAAATATCTTTTACTTGAATCGTTTGGCATAATCTTTTAACTCTGTAGTTAAATATATCAATCAGATAATCAAACCAATAAGTTTAATGCACAGTATCATATCCTCAACACTTTGTTATGTTTTCAAGTTATAGTATATGTATCTATATATAATTGTTCGCGTTTCGTTGAGAACAATCGAAGGTTTGAGATTTAACTTCATAGACTTTGTTTATCGTGTCGGAAACGTTAATCATACAAGATTAAGTTTAAATTTGGTCAGAATTTTCCGGGTCATCACATGTATGAGCAGTGGAACTCCGATCGAGTATACGAGGATTATAGGTGACGCCAACACGATAGCTGGGTAGTTCATCAGCACCAAATCATGAGCCAGCTATCATATCAGGTACCAAATAACTATGTACCTACTCGACCTGCTCATTTTCTGCCACACAGTCCCGATATCTGACCACCCTTTAACCGGTATGACTATAACCAAGCCTATCAGAACACCTATAACCAACAATGGAACCCACCTGATGAGATGAACTGGAACCCCTATCCAGACTGATTTGGTTCCATTTGGTTATTTATATGATTTTTATGTTTTTATCTTTTTACTTATTCATGTTTAAACTTATGTTATTGAATATACTTATGTAATCTTTATCATTTTTATTATTATTGTGTACTAATATTTCACATTTAGGATTTGAAAGTGGGATATTAAGTCCCATTTCAAATTGCCATGCATGTTTATATTTGTATGTATGTATATTGTAAATTGTACAAAACAGGGTAAAACAGCGCATTTTCAAAGACTGGCATTAAGTTCAGCAAAAGCTACTAATTTTGACGACAAGATGACAAATAAATATGATGTAACAACAGACGGAATGAACAAATGATATGCACCATTTATCATTCAGCAAACAAACTCCAATATGTTTGGAAACTTTGGTAAAATTTAATCATTTTTCTACTCTAATCACCCTCAATAATTTAAATTGTTACTGATTTCTTGCAAATGAGGGCATTGCAAGATCTTAAGTGTGGGAAGGGGTTAAATTCTTTCGGATTTTAAAATTTTTTACTTTATACACTTGGTTACCATTAGAAATACTAGTAAAGTAGTAGTTGTATTAGAATCTAGTACTCTCTGATAAAGAACAGCCCTAGTCTTATATACTGACTACCCAATTCTAGTAAAATTTTTCAAAATTTTCAATTAAATGAACTCAAAATCATGTTTATACATATTTATGAACGATAAAACTAGGTGTTAACACCGAAATTATTGTTACCTTGGAAAGGACATAAATTGAGAAACAAACCAAAGTGTTAAAATTCATTTAAAATGGAATAGAGGACAATAAAAAGGAAAATAAAAGCCAAGTGTGGGAAAAATTACCAAGTTATCTTAAACATATGTCACATATTTCTGTAACAAATAATTGAAGATACTTTTGCTTTGGACTAAACTAAACTGTTTTACCTGATGAAAGAAAAGAAGAGATGGATCTACACGATGAATCAATTCCACCGTTAAAAGGAAGTAAAGTCTTTCGAAAAAGACACGCGCTTCTTGATTTAGGTCATGAAGTTGTCGTCCAGACCAGCTGTAGGTTGACGTAAAACCTAGAAAAGTCATCACTAAAATCAGCAGGAAATCCACGGACCTCAGCATCAAACAGGGTCGCCAAGTGGTCAGACTTATCCTAACCATGAGAGGATCTGTCTCGTACAATGGGGGCACCGTGCAAATTAGCTTGATAAGACTAATAAATCAGATCTCCAGAAAGGATAATCTCTTTTAAAGATCAAAAATCAGCTTTTAAGACTGATATTACTCAATCCTAGAGATTGACCTTAAAGATTGAGAATTACAAACTCATGGAATTCAATGATATCTAAACTCGAGCTTGAACGAGAAAATATTTTGATCAAAATTACAAACCGATTTGTTTTCTGAAAACCCATTTTCAATGCGTTCATTACCATTGAACGTAAAATCTTAGGAATTCACCTGGAATTCATTAGGTCACCTGAACCAAATCGGGTGTCAACCGTAAGAACGGTGGTTGCATAGCATGGTCAAAGACACGGCCTTGTGCCAGACCGGAAAATTATAAGGGTGAGCTTTACTATTGCTCCTACAAAGGATAGTAATTGCGTCCGACACGTTATAGACCATAATTAAAAGCATGTCAGGGGACATTGCCTTAACAGTTGCTTGTTCAACGCTTTCCTTTACAACCGGACGGTAGTTTATCGAAAGGTAATATTCGAAGCAAGTATACTGGACGTGTTGCTTTCCTAATACAAGGTTAGCAAGTGGGTGACACAAAACCACAAGTTTTAAGCTAAAATTTTCAAATCTGAAACCCACCAAACCCACAAAAATATTTTGCAAACACCGGTGAAGGGTTATTTCGGAAAACTTGTCTAGGGTAAAAGCTAGATTTAATTTTCAAAAAAATCAAATATTTTCATAAAGATCCAATTTCCTAAAGGATCTAAATTTTCATAAGTCATGTGGGACTGTAAACTATATCGTTGCTACCATTGTTTATACAGCCGTATTGAAATCACTGATGTACAAAGTGTGAAGAATAAAGAGGTGATTCTAGTATTTCAAGACTATATTGCTTGAGGACAAACAACGCTCAAGTGTGGGAATATTTGATAATGCTAAAAACGAACATATATTTCATAGCATTATCACTCAAGAAAGACAAGCTTTTAGTTGCAATTGTTCTATTTACAAGTGATATTCATTTAAATAATAAAAGGTGAAGACAAAAGACAGATTTGACGAATTGAAGACGCAAACGACCAAAAAGCTCAAAAGTACAAAATACAATCAATAAGGTTCCAATTATTGATAAGAAACGTCTCAAAATTACAAGAGTACAAGATTCAAAACGCAAAGTACAAGATATTAAATTGTACGCAAGGACGTTCGAAAATCCGGAACCGGGACCAGAGTCAACTCTCAACGCTCGACGCAACGGACTAAAAATTTCTAGTCAACTATGCACATGAATGTAATATAATATATAATTAATTCTTAAAATTAATATATATATATTATATTATATTTAAAAACCGTCGGCAGAAGAAAACAACCAAATTTGGCTCTCCCCAGCTGGCCATGCGATCGCATGGCCTTGAAAGGGTAAAGCTCATGCGATCGCATGAGCATCTTTTCCAGATCACAGGCCTATAAAAATCGAGCTTTGGTGTAACACAAAACACATCTTTTTCTTCTTCACTCAAAAGTAGTATATGTATATATAATTTATATTTTAATTTTAATTTTAAATCCTAATAATAAGGGTGTGTTAGCGAATGTTGTAAGGGTGTAAGTCGAAATTCTGTCCGTGTAACGCTACGCTATTTTTAATCATTGTAAGTTATGTTCAACCTTTTTAATTTAATGTCTCGTAGCTAAGTTATTATTATGCTTATTTAATCCGAAGTAATCATGATGTTGGGCTAATTACTAAAATTGGGTAATTAGGTTTTGTACCATAATTGAGGTTTGGACAAAAGAACGACACTTGTGGAAATTAGACTATGGGCTATTAATGGGCTTTATATTTGTTTAACTAAATGATAGTTTTTTAATTTTAATATAAAGATTTACAATTGGACGTCCCTATAAATAACCATATACACTCAATCGGACACGATGGGCGGGATATTTATATGTACGAATAATCGTTCATTTAACCGGACACGGGAATGGATTAATAGCCACTAGAATTATTAAAACAGGGGTGAAATTATGTACAAGGACACTTGGTATAATTGATAACAATGTATTAAAACCTTGGGTTACATTCAGTCGACATCCTGGTGTAATTATTAAACAAAGTATTAAAATTTTGTTACAGTTTAAGTCCCCAATTAGTTGGAATATTTAACTTCGGGTATAAGGATAATTTGACGAGGACACTCGCACTTTATATTTATGACTGATGGACTGTTATGGACAAAAACCAGACGGACATATTAAATAATCCAGGACAAAGGACAATTAACCCATGGGCATAAAACTAAAATCAACACGTCAAACATCATAATTACGGAAGTTTAAATAAGCATAATTCTTTTATTTCATATTTAATTTCCTTTATTTTATATTTAATTGCACTTCTAATTATAGCACTTTTATTTATTGTTATTGTATTTAATTGCACTTTTAATTATCGTACTTTTTAATTATCGCAAGTTTATTTTATCGCACTTTTATTTATCGCAATTTCATTATCATTATTTAATTTGCGCTTTAAATTAAGTCTTTTATCTATTTAATATTTTACATTTTGTTTTAACTGCGACTAAAGTTTTAAAATCGACAAACCAGTCATTAAACGGTAAAAACCCCCCTTTATAATAAAAATATTACTTATATATATATTTGTATTTTTATAAAATAAAACTAATATAGCGTTAAGCTTTGATTAAAAGATTTTCCCTGTGGAACGAACCGGACTTACTAAAAACTACACTACTGTACGATTAGGTACACTGCCTATAAGTGTTGTAGCAAGGTTTAAGTATATCCATTCAATAAATAAATAAATATCTTGAGTAAAATTGTATCGTATTTAATAGTATTTCCTGCTAAAATTTAATAGTATTTTATACCCCTTAGCTTTAAATATCAGTGATTATATTACAGTAAGTCATGCTGAGTTTCTAATAGAACGTGATAAAGGTTCATCGATCATACCCTCATTATGAACCATGTTACATAACTCTTTCATTCTATTTAACCTCTAAACATATCAAGAAAATATTTTTCTTGATGATTCGGTCTTTTCCGGATATTCTGGTAATTTGACAAATCAAATCGTGCTATTACCTTTTCTTTCTACTTTGTATATTATGATCATTCAAAACTCCATACCTACGAATTCTGGACCATTACTCGCGTGACTTGAAATCGGGAAGAAGAAAACAAAAGCATGAAGCTCTGAAATAGAAATGGGAGTATAAATCGCAGCAAATAAGAGAGAACATTAACTGTGGATGTCAATGATTATAGAAAGACAGAAGCAGCGACATCGAAATATAAGGGGAGATATAGAACCCAACAACAACCCAGAAATTACAAACCGTGTATATCGATTCGTATAGCAATATAAAGACATGGGAGAACTAAAAACACTATAAAACCAAGAGTATAGTAGAACTGAATAGATTCTTTCGGTGGCAGATGAAAAAGAAGAATGACAGATATGAAAGTTAGGAGTATATCAAGAATCAGAACTGGATTAAGCATTTTCACAATCTTTTGGAGGTATGAATTAAGGAAGAAAGTATAGAGGCGGAGAAAATAATGGAACGGAAGAGGTTAATTTATAGCAAAATAACGGATATAGCAATCGAGGCAGATTACGCACTCAATCAAAGAAAATCATAATTTCCTTAATCACCGAAGAATCAAATCTTATTTAGATTTCGAAGATTTTCTTTAATTTCCTTGAATTTTGGAAATCAACCGTGATTACGTCACCGGTTAAGACGAATCGGCATTTACTCATCTTAATCTTTTGTGACAGCTTCGCTCGTACACTTCACATGATCGAATCGTTTTATCTATATTAATCGATAATGACAAAACTCTATTTATCCACTCGTATTCGTCATAAAAACATATTTATTGTTAGCCATGACGACCTCACTCAAATTTCGAGACGAAATTTCTTTAACGGGTAGGTACTGTCATGACCCGAAAATTTCGATCAAATTAAAACTCTGATAATTCTGACAAGATAAGCAAATTATTGTGTTGCGTTTAAAAATGCTTTCATACATTTAAATAACCATTGGACTTTACTCTACGATTCATGAACAAATTGTAATTTAAAACTCGAAACCCGATAATTTAAATTACGTAATTTGAATTCTAAAATGAAAACGTTTCACGATATAACAAATTCTTTAATAAAACGTTTCTAGATATACTTAAAGTAATTTAAATATAATTAATTTCAAAAAATAAATTTTAATATTAAATGATTTAGTCTCAAACGTACAAACTTATATTTCAAAACGTTAATATATTTTACGACGTATCAAAATAGATTGTAAGAAAATAATTTTAAACTTTTAAGATTATTAAAAAGTCATCATCTCTTATTTATATAAATAAGAGAATTGATATATATAAAAATTGGAATGTTATGTCATCTTAAAACATATATAATATTTATAAATACCTAGAACCACTTTTAACAACTCATTTCTTAGCTGTCATAAAAAGGATAAAGATTTTAACGTTATTCTAAATTTTGGAATTTTTAAGACTTTTTGACATTTATTATTGTTATCAGGACCTCAAATAACGGTCCGTGATTCATGAGATTTAATACGTACGTAAATTTCACTTATCATAAATTATCATGTTACTTATCGAATGGTTCACAACGACCCCTATATGTTAAACTACTCCATTTTTTACACCCTCAAAGTTATGAAAAATTATTAAACGAAACATTACCTCATTTTCTTAAATTGTTAATGACATGCTAATATCACCACTTATCACGTGGTTCATATATCTATCAATAATTAATCATGATGATATGTAGAGGACAAAGCTTATATGGAGACATGATCCCGCAAAATCCGTCGTTTAACTTATTTACCATTTAACAAACAAGTTATTTTATAAAGGGACTACCATAAATCCTAAAATTATATACATTGATCCGTCTTTTTACCCAATATAATCATTCCACCTATATAATACATATCAAAAGTAGATTGTCGAAAAAACCCAAACGGGAGCAACAACATTTTATGGGTTAGTTACTAATTTTAAAACTTAAATTTTATTAAAGATATAATTATATTTTTAAACTATAAATTTTATATTTTACATATTGGGTGGTCAATTTTTCCTAAAACAAATTTATAAAGTATTTTAGACATTGACACACTTTTTACGACTCGATTCTCCGCTGTCATAACAAAAATACATATTTTAACATCATCTTAAATTATGAAATTTTTATATGAATTTTACTATTAATTATTGGTACGGAGCATAAAATACCAAGTTCGTGAAAACACGGGAAAGAAAAACAAAATGCCAAATATATCTCACGAGAAAGTGAGTGGCTTTGAAATTCAACTTACACGTTTTACTTTTTATTTTTTATTATTATATTGAATTATCGAATTATTTATATTATTATATTATATTATATTTATTATATTATTAAATTATATATTATTATTATAATTATCAAGATTGAAATGTGTCTATATATATCTCGATCTCTTTGTCTCACAAACCGACACAAACACATATTACTCTGCATGAGTTTATTATTTTAATTATTATCAATTTATTATATATATATATATATATATATATATATATATATATATATATATATATATATATATATATATAGTGGTATGATCAAGAGGGAAGTAACCAATCGGGGAGAAGCAAAAAATTTTTTTTTCGTTTTTTGAAAAAACTTTATTCACGAACATTATAGATGGGATGAAAATATGAATATTTAGTAGAGACACTTTGTGATAAATATTTTTATTTTGGCAGGAAAACGCTCGAAGAAGTAATATATAACAATTATCGTGTTTTTCGAGCGTATGTTGAGGTTTTAGATATTAGGGTTTGGATATTAGGGTTTAGATATTAGGGTTTATAGGGTTTAGATATTAGGGTTTAGAAATTTAGGATTTAGGGTTTAGATTTAGGATTTAGATTGAGTTTTTAACACGAACGGTTTAGAGTTTAGGGTTTAGGGTTTAGGGTTTAGGGTTTGGTGTTTTGGGTTTATGGAATAAACCCAAAACACCAAACCCTAAACCCTAAACCCTAAACTCTAAATCGGGCTAAATTTTACTTCACAAAACATGAAGAAAAAAACGTTAACATTCTTCACGAACAATATTATCTTGAATGTTATTTTTGTCGATCATTTTCCCACCAAAATAATAACATTCATCATGAAGTGTCTTTTCTAAATGTTCTTATTTTAATCCAATCTATAATGTTTGTGAACAAAGTTTTTTCAAAAAACGAATTTTTTTTTTGCTTCCCCCCGCTTCCCCCCGATTAGTTACTTCCCCATTGATCCTGCCCCTATATATATATATATATATATATATATATATATATATATATATATATATATATATATATATATATATATATATATATATATATATATATATATATATATATATATATATATGTGTGTGTGTGTGTGTGTGTGTGTGTGTGTGTGTGTGTGTGTGTGTGTGTATGTGTGTGTGTATAAACTCTAGTTAGAGGTAAGATTTAGAAACAAGGTGATGCACGGGTGATCTTAATTCGGGTTTCAAACCAATTAAAAATTAAGAAAACTATGGGTATTGTTTAGGGGTATTGTTCGTGAGTCCGAAGCCAACCATGTATTCATCACTATCATTGCGTCTACATACTTTTCTACAATATTGAATCACAATATTGATACGTGAGCATTCATATCTTATCTTTTATATATTAATAGTGTATCCATGTCTAGTGCTCGAGTATATATCTTTATGCATGCTTGTATGCTTTAATTTTGGCGTTAGATAGTTTATGATGAATCACGAATTTGATACATATGCTACTGATATAAAGTATATGATATGCATGTTTTTGGAAAGCTGGCGAAAAATTATTAACTTTTCATTTAGAAATCGCGTGATTTCGATGAACGGATTAAAAGATATGGTCAACTGAATTATGTTTGACCTTAATTGAAAATGTGTGTGAAAATGTAAATTAATATTTAAACAACTTTTCTATGAGATTGATAAATTGGATTTTTAGATATTACTAATCGAGTAAATGAATTTCTATATAAGGCACGTCTCGTTTTGTTGAACAATTGTCAAAGTTGATTGTCTTATCATGTTTTAAAGCTTTATAAATACTATAATCTGATTTCACAAGTATTGGAAAACTATGTGAAATAATAAAATATTTTCGATCGCCATGATAATTCAAATATAATATAGCTCCTGAAATAAATAATATTTTGAGTTTAATAAACTATAAATTCGTTCAATTATCAAGACTTATACTATGTTAATAAACATGTATAGGTTTAAAGATCATATTGGGTCAGATTGACTTTTGAGATGACTTTTGTTAACTTTTGCATGTCGGTTTCGAGCATTAGGATTGTGATACACTATGACCCGACGTAGCTTGTTAGACATGTATTGACCAACATATGTTCTCTAGGTTGAGATCTACGGTTATTTTGCATTCCGAGTTTCGATCACATTTCAGTGAATGACCTTATGTGCTGCTAAGGTGAGTTTATAGATCCCCTTTTAATTGCTTTTGCAATCTATATTTTTAGGCTGAGAATAGATGCACTTTATTTTAAACGCAAAGAACACAAGTACATACTAAATTCTACACTGAGTTTGAACCGAAAATCCCTTAGCTTTGGTAACTAGTAACTGCCAGTTATAAGAATTGGTGGGCGCGAGTAGTTGTATATGGATCCATAGGGCTTGACATCCCAGTCTGTTCCAGGTATAGAAACCCTAGCCTGAACTATAAAACAGACGTATGCTATTTGAGTTTTGTACACGTTGGATTGCGTGTATTGTACATGTTGGTTGCATGTATGTTAAAACAGGGGTACTTATTATAACGTTAAAGTTTAGTTACCAGGGTGCTCAATCTTGTAG
Organism: Rutidosis leptorrhynchoides; assembly: GCF_046630445.1. Taxonomy (NCBI): domain Eukaryota; kingdom Viridiplantae; phylum Streptophyta; class Magnoliopsida; order Asterales; family Asteraceae; genus Rutidosis; species Rutidosis leptorrhynchoides. The sequence goes on along the minus strand of NC_092342.1, from coordinate 267,464,678 downwards.
AATATTTTGATAAACGTTTCTGGATGAAACAACTGAAATCTTGTGATCCACCTTTATATACAGATTATGCGCAACATTAAAACTATGAACTCACCAACCTTTGTGTTGACACTTTAAGCATGTTTACTCTCAGGTTAGTAGAAGTCTTTCGTTGTTTGCTTATACGTTATACAAGCTATGTGCATGGAGTAATACATACCTTATTCGAGAAAACTTTGCATTCACAAAATCAACACCATGTATCTTATTTGACTGTATTGTCAACAGATGTATTGTTAGAAAATATTATATACGGTGATTGTCTATACGTAGAAATCATCAGACGTCGAAAACCTTGGATTTATATATTCATTTATGGTGTACATTTTCAAAAGAATGCAATGTTTACAAAACGTATCATATAGAGGTCAAAACCTCACTATAAAATCAATGAATGATGTATTCGTCCAAATGGATTTGGAATAGTCATCACATCATGGTTCTCGCTGTTGTAATATAAACACAAAGAAATAGCAGCAATGCAGCTGGGTTCGATTGGCGTTTGACAAGATGGAAAAACAAGACAAGAATGACAGCAATAGTTGATGACGGTTAGTGGTGTTTAAGTATGGTTTGAGTGGTGGTGGTTTATGAGTTCATGAAGAAAAAGAAACAGGAAGTACAAGCGAGGTAGCAGCACAAAAAGGGTTGTAGTTTCGTGTTTTTAGGTGTTCTTGATCGAATGGGTTTACACATGAAACAGAAAGATTTCGCAGGTGGGTTTCGATTGAAATAAATGGGTTTGGTTGTACATGATGGTGAGGGCTGGTTCTCAGTGGACAGAAACAAGGAGTAATTGCAGGTGTCAGTGCTTGGTGGTATTAGGAAGAAAAATAGAAACAAAGAAAAGTGGGTTGTGATTGTTCACGATGGTAATTTGGGTGGCGGGTTTAGATGGTTATGGTGGCGACATGGTGATTATCACGGTGGTGTTTGACGATCAGAAACTGTGGTGGAGATTGGCGGTTCACGTTGGAGTTTAAGAGAGAGAGAGAGATAGATAAAGAGAGAGAGATGGTGGTTTTGGGTTTGTGGTGTTTCACAGCTGTTATGGTGAAGTGAGGGTGGTGAATGGCGATCATGGTGGTGGTTTGATGTGGAGGTGGTTGTGGCCGTGCTCGACAAACGAAAGAATCAGAAACATTTCATAGGGATGATGGTGATGATAGTGTTTGTGTGTATATCTATATGATTATGTATATATATAAATATAGAGATGACGGCTAGATGGTTTGATGATAGTGGGTTTAAAAGAAGACAAGTGAGTTAAAAAAAAATTGTCAAGTGGTGGTTATAGCTTTCTATCTCATGTCTGTAATATATATATATATATATATATATATATATATATATATATATATATATATATATATATATATATATATATATATATATATATATATATTCTATCTCAAATAATAAATCTATTTCAATAATTAATAATAATATTATAATAACAATCTTAACAATCTAAATTAAAGGAACGAGTTACACAGTAATGATAATGTAATAATTTCAATCATGTACAGTAACACATATGTCTTATCTAATTCTCAAATCACTCACGGATCATTTAATTGATTCTTCTTGACATATATAATCAATAAAGTAATAATATGAATATAATATTAATTATAATATAATTTTAAAATTAAAACGTGCGATAATATTAGCCGTCGCCTTTTACGGACTGGATTACGTATTCCGCTGTTAAATGGTGACGGATAAAAATCTTCGAAAAAATTCTAAATTTTTAATATTAAATATATTTATTTATTTTTATCATTATGGTATAAAAATCCGGTCACTAATTATTAAATAAAAATTAAATCACTATCCGCTCTCGATCTCAGGTAAAATATAAAAAGTGTTAAAATTTAATAATTAGATCCTAAATACATTTCTAATAAGTCTATAAATTATATCACTCATTTACGGATCACCGTTTATTTTTAAAATCATATAAGTTTGAACTTAACTTGCTTAAATAACCATCGAATGATAAACGAGTGCTTCTATCGTTTATTAAATAAATTCGAAACTATATTTATATATTCAATATACCTTATATATATATATAGATATGTTTTAAATAATAATTATTATATATTGTTTTATTTTACACAGTTAATTCTAATATAATATATTTCACATTATTATTTATATATATATTTAAATATATATGTATCTATTTACAAGTAATTGTTCGTGAATCGTCGGGAATGGTCGAAAGTCAATTGAATATATGCAATAGTTCAAAATTTTTGAGACTCAACCTAACAGACTTTGCTTATCGTGTCAAAAATATTAAATCGTATCGAGAGTTTGATTTAAAATTAGTCGAAATTTTCCGGGTCATGACAATATTTTATACACATTTTAAGTGACAATGTCGGTCATATTGTACGTATCTAAGTTAACTTCTTAATCTTTAGTTTCAAACTTGATTTTAAGGTAAAAAATGCCCAAGAGATATGAAATAATGAAGTAGATTGTTGATGAAAACAAAATCTGTGTGCCTTCACCATTCACGTCATATCTTTTTCATAAGGACTCTGATTTAGTTGAATCAAAAGCTCAAACATCCGTAACTCAAAGGGCTACAAAATACCTTTACTTCCTGAAACATTTGTGTAACGACCCAGATTTTTCCAATCGTTTTATACTTATGAGATTAATATTTACATAAATTAAACCTTACCAAGATGATAAGCAATCCAAATTGTTGAGACTTGTGTTTTTGAAAAGAGTTTTACACAACGTTTGACCGTCCAATTTGACCGATGATATCACGAACTATATAACATACGATAATTATACGTTTGTGTATATATATGTATTTATATATATTTAACATGATCTAAGGATGGTTTAACATCTCATTGTGTACTAATGACAATGAGTTATAAGTATATTTTGAAACTACTAACTTAAGTTTTCAAAACGATAACTATACGTAACATTCTTTGATATATATACTTATAACCTATAATGCTTATACATGTATCGTATATATAATGTATTTAATCACTTTTTAAGGACTTAAATACATAAAACAATATAAGTATATTCACAAAAGATAGCTATATTTGAATTCTCATTCCGTTTCCTCAAGATTTCTATACGTATATCTAGGGTATATGTACCCGTATCATACCCAGCTTCTATATGTATTTACTATTGGTATATACATATCAAATCAACATCCTAATCAACATTATTACTGCCCTAGATATGAGGTAACTAGGATTTGTCAAGTAGCATGAATTATTAGTAAGAAAACAAAATTAGGAATCCTTTTCTTTCTTTATAAACTAAAAACGTTTTTATGAATGAACACCATTTCTTTACTCCATTTTCTCATACCTACACCCTCATTTCTCTCTCAAAATACTCCTAACTTCATACTTGATCATCTCCAAGCATTTTCCCCATCATTTAGCTTCAATTACAAGCCTTAAACACCATAAGAAAACTCTTTCAAGAACATATCAAAATAACCACCCATTTGAAGATGTATACTTCCAACCTTTTGATCTAACTCCACCACTCTTTGATTCCAAGATTTTTTCTTATCTCTTACAGTAACCTTGTCCAAGTAACTTGAGGTAGTAACCTTGTTCATAATCTTGTTCGATTCATAATTATATAGCTATCTTATTTTATGTTGTAAAATTTTAACAACAAGAACATAGTTTCAATGATTTCAAACTTGTTTGCAAACTAAATAGATCCTTCTAACTTAACTTTTAAAACACTTCAAGACCTGTAATGTATCATAATAATTTGCTAACTTAACAAGATATAACTTGGTTTTACAAAGAACACCTTAAAAACTGAATCTACATCGTCGGAGTGCAACCGGGGGCTGTTTTGAGTTGGATAATTAAAAACCATCTTGAACTTTGAATTGGAAGTTCATGTTCTGAAAAAATGATATTTCTTATGAATATGTTAACACATAAAAATTTCATGGTTTAACTCAAAGTGTAAGTATTTTTAGAAAAATGATCATTAAATGTTGTTTTTATGATGGAAAATGATCACTTTCATAAGTTTTACCAAAGTTTGACCTATAACCTGTGATTTCGAATACAAACTAAGGTATTTTCAGTTCATATTCTTAAAATTTGACTCGATCCAAGGAAGTGGCAAGTTGAACCAACAAAAACGGAGTTGTAATGAAGAAACTACGACTAAAACAAGATTGGGTATCCGAAGCTAGTTTAGCTACGAAAATATTTGGAGATAAAGTAAATTAATCATATCTTTTCTAATTAATATGATATTTTATATATAATTACTTATGATTTGATTTTATATATTTCAGGACCACCCGTAAACAACACGAGAAGATTAATCATAAGACCTCATGATTGTACGCAACACGTCATTTGACAACACGGTACTTTATGTACGCAACACGTCATTTGACAACATGGTACCATGGGTCGAGATTAATTCTGATCAATACGAATACGATGGGGTCTTTATTTATTTTATTGAGCAACTAATTGTGGGTCACTAACATCGGACTGCTAACTACGGACTAAGAAAATATTAAAAGTATTATAAGTATATATATATATGTAACGATTACTTGAAAAGAAAATATGTTGATATATTATATATATATATGGTTAGGTTCGTGATATCTATCGGAGACCAAGTCGAGTTAAATACCTTCAAGGTAAAAGTGAGTATATAGTCCCACTTTTAAACTCTAAATATTTCGGGATGAGAATACATGCATTTTATGATTTACGTTATGGACACAAGTGAAAAAAAAAATATATTCTACGTTGAGTTGTACCACTGGCATACTTCCCTGTAGCTTGGTAACTACTATTTACATGTGGTATTGTAAACGCGAATCCTGTTGATAGATCTATCGGGCCTGACAACCTCAACCGGACTGGATGACCAGTATTCAACGGTTGCACAGTACTTCGTTTCGGTGACTACACTTGGTACAGTATAGTGAGATTTCATAATAAATGGAATATGCGACGTTGATTAAATGTTAAGTATGGTTATCAAGTGCTCAACCACTTAGAATATTTTTATTAAAACGTTTATGTATATGAAATCTTGTGGTCTATATTTATAACGCTGCTAGCATTAAACCTATATTTCACCAACTTTATGTTGACGTTTAAAGCATGTTTATTCTCAGGTTCCTAGAAGTCTTCCGCTGTTTGAATATATGTTAGAGAAACCATGTGCATGGAGTCATACATGTTTTATTCGAGGAAGCATTGCATTCACAAAATCATCACCGTGTATTTATTTTGACTGCATTGTCAATGGAAGTATTCTTGTAAACTGTTATTTACGGTGATTGTCTATATGTAGAAATCATCAGATGTCGAAAATATTGAATTTTAAATATTCATTTATGGTATATCTTTTCAAAAGAATGCAATGTTTATAAAACGTATCATATAGAGGTCAAATGCCTCGAGATGTACTCATATGTTATTGTATTCGTCCCTATGGATTGGGTCGGGTCGTTTCATGTGGTATCAGAGCGGTGGTCTTAACGAACCAGGTCTGCATTAGTGTGTCTAACTGATAAGTCATTAGGTTGCATTAGTGAGTCTGGACTTCGACCGTGTCTGCATGTCAAAATTTTGCTTATCATTTTGTGTCGAAAATCATCTACTTATCATCTGTAGGAAATTACCTGCTTATCATCTTAAGTCTAAACGCATCTTACGGCATTCATTGCATGAATGGTGTATAGACAAAATTCATATCTTAGCGTATTTGCTAATTTATATCTACGCGTATCTATTACTGTAAACTTTGTCTGACATATTCCGTAAATCCCTCCGTAATCTATGAGATCTTTTGTTCTATATATGTGGATATTCTATATAATTAGAATACCACCCGATAGCCAGAAAATCATTTCATATCGAAAAATCCTTTATTCAATCATACGAAATGGAACTCGTCACTAGTTGAAGTCCCTTGGATACCGATGTGGAATACCACTCAAGCTCCGAAAGCAGTGTGACCAGAATGGATCAACCAATCAGTCATCATCTATTTTGGATGGATTGGGGATGGGTTCGTAGCCTCCTTAATCATTGGAGACAAGAAGAAGGTGATCCCTTCCATCCACCAAATTGCCCTCTTGAAGATGAACCTGAAGCACTTACCGGCGAACCTGTTCGAGAAACCATTTTCTCTCTCATTTCCAGAGTATCTCGTCACGATTATATACTACATCAAATTCTAGATTTTATTTATCCACTCGTCCGAACCGACAATCACCCCGGTGTAATAGAAGAAGTCAACGAGCTTTGCACTCGGGTAGTGGCTTTGGAGAATACGGTACGAAGGTTACAAACACCATCAGCAGCATCAGCAGCATAACCAGTACCGTAAATAACATCAACATCGCAAGCCTCAATACCCTAAGCACCAGCAGCATCACCAGCATCAACGTTATCACCATCATCAACATCAACAGGATCATTACCACCACCAACAATCACATCCGCATCACACGCCTCAATATCACCATCCGTACCTCGGATATCAACGTCACACGCACCATAGATACCAAGAAGTACCAACAACAACAAACGATGAAGTATTGATTCATAAATTCATCGGATAAACATTCTATTGTGATTACGTAATCTCTAAAGACATAGAGATTACCTATTTCTGCCTTAACCATAAATCAGATGAGTGGACAGAAATGATAAAAGGAAGAGTAGAAACCCCGACAAGAATGATGCGTAAGGTACAAGCTAGACTTGTTTTACCAACAGCATCAGCAGTACCCTTAGCCTCACCAACACAGTCAGTGCTGTCAACATCGTTAGAATCGTCAGCAACTTTAACATCACAAGCTCCACCAGTTCAAGAATCACCGTGGACATCATCAATAACGCGTATATTGCATCAACGAGTTATGAAGTATTAACTCATTCTTCTGAAGAATTTATATAAATATTTTATATATATGAATTCGGAAACCAAAATAAATCTTTTCGTACTAAGCTATTAAGTATGAATTGAAAAAGGGTAGATACTACTCGTTTAAATTCATACTACAAATATGCAATGATGTACGTCCTTCGTCAGCAACTTAATCATCGTTAACTACAATCCCTGTTTCAATTCAATGAATTTCTTTTATAATAAACCAAGTGTATTATTCAATAATATGTTTGATTTTACACTTTCATCTTCAATGTACTCGAAGCTTACTGGGAAACAACATTCATATCTTGCGAAGTTAGCAAGAGTTCAATGAGTATCAGCATGATTCACTAAGAAAATATATATAAGAATAAATAATGAAGTATTGATCCATAACTTCATTAATATTCTGTGAAGAATATGTGGTTCCTAATTGTTTTAGAGATTACTTATTCTAGCTCAAACCGAAAATCAAATGAGTCTAATATTATATTGACTTATTAAATTCATGATTACATCTGAAGAAGATATATATGTACATATATTTTCATAAAGATTGTAATAAAATTCTCTAGTACAAAACATTACTTGTGAAATTTTTTTTAACGGGTAGGTAATACCCGAGAGATATATAAATTCACAATTAATATGATTATATTCTTCGACTCTGATTCAACAATCATCAACTATACTCACTTCCTTCACAATAATATACATTCTTTCATAGAAATCAAAACAACCATTCTCATCTAAATTTGATTACGACAAAAAGAAATCCAAGTCAAGACTTAACAGAAGACATCACTCTTAGGACTCTTACATCTTTCAAAACTATACTTTGACTTCAAAACTATGCTAGAACATCATTCGATTCTTGGAACCCAGAAAAATATTTGTATCATTCAAAGTCCTAAAACATCATATGCATATTAACAATTACAATCTATGATCAAACCCTTCGAAATTCCTGAAGACACTTCAAATAATGGAAAATCGAGATGATGATCCAACCACGCATTACCCGCAGTCTTGCACCTGAAAAGCTCTCGAAACCAAGGACATAATTGAACACGTATCCGCGTTAAATCTTTTAGCATTTATTAGCAAAAATAACTTTGCGATTCCTTTTCAACATAGCAAATTTTGTCACAGTTTCAGCAAGTCAACCTCGACATTCCATTCGAAGTAGCCTTATTATAACCTGTAATACATACGATTACCCTTTTGTTACCAGGGAACCTTTTATATTCCACGACATTATCAGCAGATGTACCAGCAACTCGTTACCCCTTTGGCAGAATCAACAATTGGTATTTTGAAATCTCGCAGCATTTCTATTTCGGCAGTTATATATATATATATATATATATATATATATATATATATATATATATATATATATACAACGTCTATCCCCAAGAATTACATATTTCAAATGTGAAGTTTCTGAAAAATGCTCCAGTCTACGAATTAGTGCTATTAAGTTTTGGAAAAGACTGATAAAGTGGTAAAGACAGTAGACAACAATTACGGTCAGAAGTTTGACAATAAAGAATAATAGATTGGAAAAGCTCGAACAAAAAATTTGGTACTGGAAAACGGATTGAGCAAAGTATAAAGGAGGTCGTGGACAAATCACAATGACGAAATCTACCTTCAAAGGATTCAAATGATTCAGTGTCTGCTGAAACCGCTAGTAAGAACCTTACTCCTTATTCTAAACCTTCACAGACAGATTTTCTGCGTCATTCCCTGATCTTAGATATTCTAAGATATCATCGTATTTTTCATTATAAATATCTCCGATATTCCTGAAGATATATTCCCAACTATCCTCATCAAAAATCATTTATCTCTTCACAATATTTGCGTTACAACATAAAAGAAACTGTGATAGTTTCTAAATTCTGGAAAAAATTCGAGTTTAAAATATGAATGTTTTGAAGTAGTGTTGGAAACTGAAGCATGAATTAGTATAATATAATGACACTTGATCAACGTGATTATATTACAGTAATTCATGCTGAGTTTCTAAATGGAACATAATGATTCACAGATCATAACGTCATCATGTGCCATGTTACACAACTCTTACATTCTACCCAATCTCCAAACATATTAAGAACATATCTCCTTGATAATTCCATCTTTTCGGACATTCTGGTAACTTACCAAATCAAGATCGTGCAATTACTATTTCCTTCTTAGAACATTAACTATGTTTATTTCAAAATCCATACCTACAAATTCCGAACCATTATTCGCTTGACTCGATGTCGGGAAGAGGAAACAGAAGTATGGAACTGTTGAATATAAAAGAAAATATAAAGCTCGACAACAACAAATAACTTACAAACCGTGTATATCAATACGTATTGCAACGTAAAGGCACGGGAGAATTAACAATACTATAACCCCAAGGTAATAGTAGAAATAAATAAAATCCTTCGGAGGTAGATGAAAAAGAAGAATGACAGAGATGAAAGTTAAGAGTATATCCAGGATCAGTACTGGATGAAGCATACTGATAAATGTTTTAAAGTATGAATTGAGGGAGGAAGAATAGAAGGTATGAGTTGTAAGGAAATGAAGGGAGGTGGATTTATAGTAAAAGATCCGACAGAGCAATCAAAATAGATGATCGCATTTAAAGCGGATTCTAATTTCCTTGATTATCGAAGAATCAAATCTCATTATGAAGATTTTACTCCAAATCTGTTGAACTTGGAAATCAATCCTATCTATGTCAAAAGATATGACGAATCTATACCTACTCATTTCACCCTTTGGTGATAGCCTCACTCGTACTCTTCACAAAAATCAAATTGCTTTATCAATATTACTTGATGATAATAAAACTCTAATTTCCAACTCGTATACGTCATGAAAACATACTTATTGTCAGCCATGACCATCCCATTCAAATTTCGGGACGAAATTTATTTAACGGGTAGGTACTGTAATGACCCGGATTTTTCCAATCGTTTTATACTTATGAGATTAATATTTACATAAATTAAACTTTACCAAGATGATAAACAATCCAAATTGTTGAGACTTGTGTTTTTGAAAAGAGTTTTACACAACGTTTGACCGTCCAATTTGACCGATGATATCACGAACTATATAACATACGATAATTATATGTTTGTGTATATATATGTATTTATATATATTTAACACGATCTAAGGATGGTTTAACATCTCATTGTGTACTAATGACAATGAGTTATAAGTATATTTTGAAACTACTAACTTAAGTTTTCAAAACGATAACTATACGTAACATTCTTTGATATATATACTTATAACCTATAATGCTTATACATGTATCATATATATAATGTATTTAATCACTTTTTAAGGACTTAAATACATAAAACAATATAAGTATATTCACAAAAGATAGCTATATTTGAATTCTCATTCCGTTTCCTCAAGATTTCTATACGTATATCTAGGGTATATGTACCCGTATCATACCCAGCTTCTATATGTATTTACTATTGGTATATACACATCAAATCAACATCCTAATCAACATTATTACTGCCCTAGATATGAGGTAACTAGGATTTGTCAAGTAGCATGAATTATTAGTAAGAAAACAAAATTAGGAATCCTTTTCTTTCTTTATAAACTAAAAACGTTTTTATGAATGAACACCATTTCTTCACTCCATTTTCTCATACCTACACCCTCATTTCTCTCTCAAAATACTCCTAACTTCATACTTGATCATCTCCAAGCATTTTCCCCATCATTTAGCTTCAATTACAAGCCCACCCATTTGAAGAAGTATACTTCCAACCTTTTGATCTAACTCCACCACTCTTTGATTCCAAGATTTTTTATTATCTCTTACAGTAACTTTGTCCAAGTAACTTAAGGTAGTAACCTTGTTCATAATCTTGTTCGATTCATAATTATATAGCTATCTTATTTTATGTTGTAAAATTTTAACAACAAGAACATAGTTTGAATGATTTCAAACTTGTTTGCAAACTAAATAGATCCTTCTAACTTAACTTTTAAAACACTTCAAGACCTGTAATATATCATAATAATATGCTAACTTAACAAGATATAACTTGGTTTTACAAAGAACACCTTAAAAACTGAATCTACATCGTCGGAGTGCAACCGGGGGCTGTTTTGGGTTGGATAATTAAAAACCATCTTGAACTTTGAATTGGAAGTTCATGTTCTGGAAAAATGATATTTCTTATGAATATGTTAACACATAAAAATTTCATGGTTTAACTCAAAGTGTAAGTATTTTTAGAAAAATGATCATTAAATGTTGTTTTTATGATGGAAAATGATCACTTTCATAAGTTTTACCAAAATTTGACCTATAACCTGTGATTTTGAATATAAACTAAGGTATTTTCAGTTCATATTCTTAAAATTTGACTCGATCCAAGGAAGTGGCAAGTTGAACCAACAAAAACGGAGTTGTAATGAAGAAACTACGACTAAAACAAGATTGGGTATCCGAAGCTAGTTTAGCTACGAAAATATTTGGAGATAAAGTAAATTAATCATATCTTTTCTAATTAATATGATATTTTATATATAATTACTTATGATTTGATTTTATATATTTCAGGACCACCCGTAAACAACACGAGAAGATTAATCATAAGACCTCATGATTGTACGCAACACGTCATTTGACAACACGGTACTTTATGTACGCAACACGTCATTTGACAACATGGTACCATGGATCGAGATTAATTCTGATCAATACGAATACGATGGGGTCTTTATTTATTTTATTGAGCAACTAATTGTGGATCACTAACATCAGACTGCTAACTACGGACTAAGAAAATATTAAAAGTATTATAAGTATATATATATATGTAACGATTACTTGAAAAGAAAATATGTTGATATATTATATATATATATGGTTAGGTTCGTGATATCTATCGGAGACCAAGTCGATTTAAATACCTTCAAGGCAAAAGTGAGTATATAGTCCCACTTTTAAACTCTAAATATTTCGGGATGAGAATACATGCATTTTATGATTTACGTTATGGACACAAGTGAAAAAAAAAATATATTCTACGTTGAGTTGTACCACTGGCATACTTCCCTGTAGCTTGGTAACTACTATTTACATGTGGTATTGTAAACGCGAATCCTGTTGATAGATCTATCGGGCCTGACAACCCCAACCGGACTGGACGACCAGTATTCAACGGTTGCACAGTACTTCATTTCGCTGACTACACTTGGTACAGTGTAGTGAGATTTCATAATAAAGGGAATATGCGACGTTGATTAAATGTTAAGTATGGTTATCAAGTGCTCAACCACTTAGAATATTTTTATTAAAACGTTTATGTATATGAAATCTTGTGGTCTATATTTATAACGCTGCTAGCATTAAACCTATATCTCACCAACTTTATGTTGACGTTTAAAGCATGTTTATTCTCAGGTTCCTAGAAGTCTTCCGCTGTTTGAATATATGTTAGAGAAACCATGTGCATGGAGTCATACATGTTTTATTCGAGGAAGCATTGGATTCACAAAATCATCACCGTGTATTTATTTTGACTGCATTGTCAACGGAAGTATTCTTGTAAACTGTTATTTACGGTGATTGTCTATATGTAGAAATCATCAGATGTCGAAAATATTGAATTTTAAATATTCATTTATGGTATATCTTTTCAAAAGAATGCAATGTTTATAAAACGTATCATATAGAGGTCAAATGCCTCGAGATGTACTCATATGTTATTGTATTCGTCCCTATGGATTGGGTCGGGTCGTTTCATTTTGGAGGGGTGAGGGCGCCCTCTTACCATAATAAAGCTCCGCCCCTGACCACATCACCAATCACAAATTTAACACTCCCATTAAAAAACTTCATTTCTTGACCTTGCCACATCCCCACATCTGCCTTTGATGTCACGGGCAGGGTTATATATGGTCATAGAGACTATTTGTATCGGTGAGATCTGAGGGGCGTTGAATCCATTGTGGAAAAATTGCCACGCCTGTTTCCTACGTATTGCAGCGTTGAATTGAAGCATTTGATAGGCGTGCGTTGTATAGCAACGGGTGAAGCAACACACGTTGTTTTTGTTTTAATAATTTTTTATTTTTAAAAAATATTATTTTTATTACCTTTTAATACTTACCTAATTATATTTTAACACATCATCATAATACTCTTAACTACCGCTAAAAACTCACACCATCATTACTCCACACCAAAAACCCACACATTTTAGTAATAAAAAAAGTGCAAAAAGCAACTCACACCATCAATTCACGCCCTCTATCACTACAATGTTTTTAGGGGAACCAAATATGTTAAGATTATATATTTTTCTTTAAGGACAAATTAATTCTATAACTATATATATATATATATATATATATATATATATATATATATATATATATATATATATAGAGCGTGTATGTTATTAACAAAAGGAGTGACATCAAGTTTTTGTATCCTTTTTTCTTGATGTGACCATTTGTTATTTTTGCTCCATTGTTTGACGAAAGGGAACGAACTTAGTTTCGTTCTGGGTATATTTGTTGATTTCAATTTTTTTTTGAAAGGCTGTTGATTTCAATTTACATGTTAAGTTGAGAGTTTGTGTTCTAACAGTACACATCATTTGGCTTTCAACAACACCTATGTTCCCGCTTCGATACTTGCTTCAATTAATATTGCACTCAAGTGTATTTTGTCCTTGGTGTGAAAATAGGCTAGATCAATTGGCTCCATCTATGAAACGAGCGACATAATATATCGTGTTTCAACCGTTTCACGTTCGGTCTATGAAGGTTTGTTTTTTCTTATTGAATTACTATTTGTATGCGGTTTAAGAAAATATGAAGCGCAACTATCACCATTATCTTTTACGTAGTTGTTCTAATGATTGCTTTTTCGCACAGCTTTTCGCGCAGCTTCAAGCAGAATTGGTTTTTCGCACAGCTGTCCGTGAATCTATTCGCACAGCTTCACGCAGAATTGGAATTCCGCACAGCTGTTCGCACATCTACTTGCGTAGCTGTTTCGCACACCTATTCTTACCGTATTGCAATGGAGAGTTTGATACGATACTTAAAAAATATCATACTGAACTGGGGGACTTACTCAACTACAATTAATTAGGGTTCCACTAGGGCTTGGCTCATGAGCTCTAAACCCTAATTTTCTCTTACCCACAGTTTTTCCCTTATAAATATAGGGACCTCTCCCTACACAAAAGGCACCTCATAAACGTCTCATACAATTAGGGATAACAATGGCCACCCGATTCATAATGGATATTGATGATAAATGGATATGAATACGGATATAGATGAACCTAAATGGATACGGATATGAATATGAATATGGATGAAAAAAATTCATCCATGGATATATTCATATACACCCGAAATACATTTATAAATACATAAATATAGATATATGAAAACACATTTACTATTATAACTGCATTTACAATTACACATATATTGTTTTTGAAATTGTATAATGAAATATTACAATAAAACACGTATATATAATCAAATAAACATATAAATTGCACATTTAATTTGTCATAGTCTTTCTTTAATACTAAGTTTAACAAATTGTGTTATAACTTTGACAAATAGTACACGTTCTTTGGATATATTTTAATTATGTCACATTATATAAATTTTTGTCATATTAAGGTTTTACTTTAATCACATATTATGATGAAATATTAGAACAGTTTTTGAAAATCCAATGGATGTCCATTAACCAGCTTAATCCATTGGATATGGATACGGATGGATGAAATAAAATTAAATAGATATGGATATGGATATGAATTAACAAAAACTAAATGGATATGGATACGGCCTCACCCGATCTATATCCGATCCATTTCCATCCCTACATACAACTCGCTTCTCTATGCAACTACGATCTCTTATGATCATCTAGTGTTTTTACTTACACTCCACATAGGGTTTTTGCCCACGCCCCGATTGACCCCATCTTTATTGGTCAGTGATTAGCCTTTGCCCACCCATTCGATGTTGTTTCAGTCGAAACTGGGTTAACTCGATGAATACCAGAGAGCTAAAGCCGCTAAACAAAAAAAAACAATTAATATAGCACTCGAAGGTATTTTTGTCCTTGTGTGAAAATATGCTTGATCATATATATTCATGTTAGTAACCACAAGGTTTACATATACAACACTTTATTCCATAACTGTTAATGCTAGCTTCAACTGGCAGAATCTTTGGACTGTGATGTGGGCTTTTTGGGCCGGTAACTTTGCGCTTGTTATGCCAGTAGTAAACTAGCAACAATACGCTTCTTTTGAACGGGCCTGTTCGTGAGTGATCCCATGCTCATATGAACTATGTCCTAGCTTTTGTTTTCACATCGAGGGATTATTGCTATATATTGTTGTACAATTTGGGACATTTGATCTTATTAGAAGGACAATTTATAAAGTATTTTATAGAACCTCAAAAGTCACTAAAGCTGGTGGCCTTATTCACATCAAAACTATATTTCAGATTTCGCTTGGGTTTGCCTTGCCCACTCCGAAACGTGGGCCCATGGTTCCACAGTAGTGGTTGGTGGTGTGAGTTGCTTTTAGAACATTTTTTATGATTAGGATGTGTGTGTTTTTTGTGCGGAGTAGCGGTGGTGTTGGTTTTTTGTGTAGGTTAGGAGTATCGGGATTGTAACGACCCGACTTTTTCGACTTATATGTGTGCTTGTTACTTTCACGAAACTGCGTATTTATGCGTACTGTGTTAGATTATATTCTAGGATCTTATTTCATGTTGATTACTTTCGTTTATATTTTAGAACGTGTTATTAAGTACTTGGTTACTTAACTAGATCCTCGAATGCTTTTATGACCGTTAGTGTCACTTGACGTTTAGAACGAGCTATGTATCTTGGTACACGTTTAACTTTTGTCATAATTGGAATATTATGACTACGTAATACTAATTGTTATTTTCTAATGACAATTACTTGGCTTATTGGTTTCTTAATTACGCTTAGTAATTTACTTATGCTCACTAGTTAGTCTTGTTGGACTTTCTACCTTATTGGACTTAAGCCCACCCTACTCTAGCTAATGGACTCTTAAATTAGCCCAACTTTAATAAGTTTATGATCCATATAAATGTAGGACAAAAATCCATTAATATGAGCCAACATACTAGCATTTTTGTTAACCATTACCACACATGTTGCATGGGATCCCAACAATAAGCACCACCTTTAGACCACCACTAAGCAAAAAGCAAAAGTTGTCCCCCTTTGTCCCCTCCCAACCGTCGGCAAACCTACACCCACCACCACTATAAATATCAAGCTCATTTCTCCCATTTCACACTTGATCTCATTCACATTTTACACACACTTGCTCTCTAATTCTCTCTCTAGTCTTTCTCACACTAAAAATTGTAAGTTTTAAATTTTCTTCTTCTTCTTCTCTTCTTCTTTCACACGACATCATCATCATCTTCATAAGATCAAGCTTTTTAGCTTCTTGATCTTGTTATATCTTAAAGATTCAAATTTTGATTTGAATCCTTCAAGAACATGAAAGATTCAAGCTTTCTAGCTTTGAATCTTCATTATTTTGATGGATCTAAACTTTATAGCTTAATATCACTTTATTTTTGTTAAAAGATCAAAACTTGTGTTTATGATCTTCATGTAGCTTGTAGATCTAGCCTTTTGCTTTAAGGATCTTCAAGAACATTAAAGATCCAAGCTTTCTAGCTTAGAGTTTCATTATTTTGTTTAGATCTTAGCCTTTTAGCTTATGGTCTCATTACTTTCACTAGAACTTAGCTTTCTAGCTTATGGTCTCATTAATCTTGTAAAGATCCAAGCTTTCTAGCTTAGGGTTTCTTAATACTTGAGATCTAAGTTATTATTGTAGATCTCACTTACTTGAAACCTTTTTATAATTTTTATGGTGATAAAAATCAAGTCTTCATCATCTCATATGATGAAGATGCATAAACTTGTGTCAAAAGGACAAAGGTTGAAGCTTTATTGTGTTTATGCAATAAAGAGACAACCTTGATGTTCAAAACTTGTAGAATGTTAGCTTTTACTCTTAGTTGTGTGTTGATGATTGAAACTTGATCAAAGTGATGCTAAAACATCAAAGAGTTGTACATTTGAAGCTTACACGCATTAAGGATGAGAACCATGATGAGCATCAAGCACCAAGAAACCCACCGGAGCACTTGTTTGCTGTTTTTGGGGGTCTGATCAGACTCCTAGGACTTCTGTAAAAATTGATTTTCAGATAGTTCGGTTTGAGTAGATGACTTTTCGTTCAAGACTCGCCTAAATCCGATATACGGTTTAGGATATATAGCATTCCGAAAGTCACTACGCCTTTGTAACGACGTGCTGAAAATTCAGACCTACTCGCGCTTGAACCGTCGCCACGGTCAAACAACGTCGAGTTAGGATCTGAAAATTGGACAACGGTACGAGGACTCACATACGGAGCCTTGATCACTGACCACACATCTTTTCAGTTTGTATAGAGGTCGTAGCAGCTGTCCGAAGTCAGCCTTTTGTTTCAATCTCTATTCTTGTTGAAAACTTACTTTATCTTTTACGAATGATGATGATGATGATGATGATGATGATGATGATGATGATACTTAAGACTTAATTTATTCACTTTTAAACTTTTGGGGACAATTTACTGACCTAGTGACCTTTGACTTAGGTTGAGGACCTTTCAGATCGACTTACTACTTGCATACTTTCCGTACCGACTTTACCGCATTTATCACTGTGAGTTATAGCTTCCCTTTTTTACTTTACTATTTTTAGGACTGATAATACATGTGCTTTTTATGTTTTACTTACTTGACACGAGTACTTAAACTTTATATATGTGTGGGTTATATAACGGCATAAACATTCCCCTTAGCACGGTAATGTTTAACTATTGGTTTTTGAACCGGTAGACGCGAATCTTAGATATGGATCCATAGGGTTTGAAATCCCCACTCGGGCTAGTCGTGCTAGCATTTAACGGGTGTTTAATACTTCGAGAACATACGTACTCGCCAAAGTGTACTTTTAGGGGGTGATATTTATTTTACGTTAAGTTAGTTACCGGGTGCCCACGGATAAGCATATACTTTTCATACTGTTTTGAATACGAAATCTCGTGGTCTACATTATATCGTTAATTACAAAAACTATAGCTCACCAACATTCGTGTTGACTTTTTAGCATGTTTTATTCTCAGGTAACTAAGACGCTTATTGCTTCCACTGTAATAGACTGCTGTGTTAGACTTCCGCTGCATTGTTTAGAGATGTCTCAATCATGAAACTTTTATCTTGCATTCACAACTTATGTTATTTCTGAATAATGGCTTTGTAATGACCTTTGGGTCACGTACTTATGTTTATGTTTCTATTCGTAGAAGCACGTTATCTTTTGTAAAACGTTATCTTTTCATGAATGCAAAAACTGGTTTTTAAACAACATATATCATTTGACCTCATAATGATCCTGTTGTTGATGATCCGTACACGATGGTTTTGTACGGGGCGTCACATTTGGTATCAGAGCCAGGTTGTAGGGTTAGGTTGAATTAGTGTGTCTTGATCGAGTCGAGTAGGATTCACTAATAGGACTAATCTACAACTTGCTCGTTTACTTTTTTCTACGGAACTGTTGCATGCTACTGCTTACTTTTATTGCTATGTGAACTTGCTGTATGCTATTGCTTATTCTCGTTACTGCATGCTACTATCTGTTTTTGATTGCATGTTATTTCTGTTTGACACTGTTACTATTGCCATGCCATGTACTGCTAGGATGCTGTAGTGCCTGATTACGTGCTTGCCATATGTCTTACTGACATGGAAAAAGTTATTTTTCCTTGTTCAAATGTCGGGCATGCCGCCCATGACCTTTGACTTCGAGAGTGACTCAGATACATCTGCTACCCCGCCTACTATAATTGCTGACTCACCGCTACCCTCCGGTGACTCTGGCGATTCGTCTTCTGGAGATAGTAGACACGCACCTGACCTAATGGACATCTCAGACAGAGATGAGGATCTCGAAGAGATTCCAGCTCCACCCAGCCCTAGACTCCTGGGGCCACAACATCATTCCGATGGTACTGTGATTCCTGGGGGAAACGGGGACGGTCCCTTCCGTAACGAGCGTGGACATTGGGTTAGACGCACCACTGACTGACGAGTCATGCCGATTACACCTGGCAGATACTGGGCCATGACCACCGGCCGATTACACGAGCGTGGACATTGGGTTAGACGCACCACTGACTGAGGAGGAGCCTGTACCGCCACCCTCTACCCCGCCGAAGAAGCAGTACCGCTACGATGGTACTGTTATTCCAGGGGTTAATGGAGGTAAGCCATTTGTGAACGCACATGGACAGTTGGTTAGGGTCACAGCCCATAAGAGGATTGTACCATATCCTGCCGATCCGTTTGTGTGTAAGGTTGCCCGCTCAGTGCAATCTACTTCTAGTGCTACATCCGCATCATCTAGACCATCTGCACCACCGGCACCGCCTGCACCATCTGCACCACCGACACCACCCACCATCGAGGAGCTGATGAGGGAAGTTCATGCCTTACGTACCCGGGTGACTGAGCTCGAGGACCAGGTGTCCCACATGATGGACATCATTTACCCACCCTCACCCTAGGACTGTTGTATTAGATTTCATTATGTACTCCGTTAGTAGTTTCATGTTTTTCATTCCTGTATTGTACGAACTTTAGGAAGTTGTATGCAATTTTCTTACTATGAATGGAATTACTACTGTCTGAATTATTGTACGACGTTTTGTTTAAGCTATTACATGTTAGTTTTTGTGTTATCTGCTGCTTGTTTGCCATGCTTAGTTAACGTGTATTGTCTTGCTTCCATGTTGTTTACCTTATGTTGTGACGTTGTTGGTTAATGGATTTTGACGTAAGTCAAAAATTTTGTTTGGAAGATCGATGGCAAACGGAAGAGGTCCAAGAGAAATGCCCACCGCAGCACAAATTGAGGAGATGATAGCTGCTCGAGTAGCCGCAGCTATGGCGAATGCCAACCCACAAGCTCCACCGGCCAAACCAGAACATTCAGAATGGGTGCACTTATAAGGAATTTTAGAGTTGCAAGCCCCAAAATTTCAGTGGAACAGAAGGGCCAGTTGGGCTGACGAGATGGTTTGAGAAGTTGGAATCTGTGTTCCGTGTGAGTAACTGCTCCGAAGTGAATAAGACTAAGTTCGCATCGTACAAGCTGTCGGATGGTGCTTTGACTTGGTGGAATACGTTCGCCCAGGCTCAGGGAATTGACGAAGTTTATGCTACACCATGGGAGGAGTTTAAGAGGGCTATGATCGAGGATTACTGCCCCATAACCGAAATTCATAAAATGGAAGCGGAGTTTTGGGAACTGAAGGTCGTAGGAAATGACCTTGATGGCTATAACCAAAGGTACTTGGAGTTAGCTTTGATGTGCCCCACAAATGGTTACTCCTGAGTTCAAACGAATGGAACTATATCTGTGGGGACTCCCCAAGGAAATTCAGGGAAATGTCACCTCTTCGAAACTAGCAAATGTCCCGAAAGCTATGTGCATGGCGCACACCTTGATGAATCAAATTACCCGCCAAGAGCCAGAGAAGGTGAAATCGGAATCTGGAGCTAGTAATGGGAAACGTAAGTGGGACGGAAGTAAGGGAAAAGGTTTTGACCAGAACCCAGCTAAAAGGTATGAGAACTTTAAGGGAAACAACGACTGGAGGACCCCAAGCCCCAACCCTAACTACAAAGGTAGCCTTCCTCAGTGTAAGAGATGCTACAAGCATCACACTGGATACTGCAACATAGTGTGTGAGAAGTGTAAAAGGACTGGACACATCGGCAGAGATTGTAAGATAAACGCCCCAGCTGTGAGGACAAATCCGAATGGACCAAGGAAGTGTTTTGAGTGCGGTCAGCAGGGCCACTTCAAGAATGAATGTCCTAACAAGAAGAAGGATAGCGGGCCAGCACGTGGAAGAGTCTTCAACATGAACAACAGAGATGCCCGTGAAGATCCTGACTTGGTTACAGGTACATTCACTATCAATAACCTATTAGCTTCTGTCTTGTTTGATACTGGTGCCGATAGGAGTTATGTATGTAGACACTTTTGCTCTAAGATAGATTGGTCATTAGTTCCTTTGGAGGAGAGTCATCTGGTTGAGGTAGCTAATGAAAAACTTGAGAAAGTTGACCAAATTAGCCGAGGAGGTATAATAAACTTAGCTGGTGTGGATTTCGAGATTGATTTGATACCCATTAAGTTGGGGAGCTTTGATGTGATAGTCGGAATGGACTGGCTGTCCAAGGTGAAAGCAGAAGTTATTTGTGGTGAAAAGATTCTTCGTATACCTCACGAAGATGGTGAGCCATTAATTGTTTACGGGGATAGATGTAGCCCGAAGTTGAAACTTATTAGTTGCATGAAGGCATAAAAGGTCATGAGAAAAGGGCGTTTTTTTATTTTGGCGCACGTGAAGAAGTTGGAAACTGAGGAGAAAAGCGTGGATGATGTACAAATTGTGAACGAATTTCCCGACGTCTTTCCAGAAGAGTTGCCAGGATTACCCCCGCCGCGATCAGTGGAGTTCCAAATCGACCTAGTGCTAGGAGCTGCACCTGTAGCTCGCGCACCTTATCGACTTGCACCTTCCGAACTGCAAGAGTTGCAGAGTCAACTACAGGAATTGCTAGACCGTGGATTTATCCGACCAGGTTCATCGCCTTGGGGCGCACCTGTTTTGTTCATGAAGAAGAAGGACTGATCTTTCCGCATGTGTATCGATTATCATGAACTGAACAAATTGACGATCAAGAATCGGTATCCCCTTCCCAGGATTGATGATCTTTTCGATCAGCTACAAGGATCCAACGTTTACTCCAAGATTGATTTGCGATCGGGTTATCACCAGTTGAGGGTGAAGGAGAGCGATGTGCTGAAGACTGCATTCCGAACTCGTTATGTCATTATGAGTTTCTGGTGATGCCATTCGGTTTAACTAACGCACCTGCCGTGTTTATGGATCTTATGAATCGCGTATGCAAGCCGTACCTAGACAAATTCATTATCGTCTTCATAGATGATGTCTTGATCTATTCCAAAAGTGAAGTGTGAATTTTGATTGAAAGAAGTTCAATTTCTTGGCCACGTTGTTAGTAGCCAAGGTATCAAAGTCGACCCCGTGAAAATCGAAGCCATCAGCAAGTGGGAAACCCCCACTACTCCTACTCATATCCGCCAATTTTTAGGCCTCGCCGATTACTATCGTAGATTCATCGAAGGTTTTTCTTTAATTTCGCGTCCTTTGACCGCGTTAACTCACAAGGGGAAGAAGTTCGTTTGGGAAACCGAGCAAGAGTCGGCATTCCAAACCTTGAAGCAGAAGTTAACCACCGCACCTATCTTATCCCTTCCCGAAGGCAATGATGACTTCATTGTGTATTGCGATGCCTCCCGTCAAGGTTTTGGGTGTGTATTGATGCAACAGAAGAAGGTTATTGCTTACGCCTCCCGACATTTGAAGATTCACGAGCGAAACTACACTACTCCCGATCTTGAGCTTGGAGCCATTGTCTTTGCACTCAAATTGTGGAGACACTATATGTATGGAACCAAGAGCACTATCTTCACCGACCACAAAAGCCTCCAACACATATTCGATCAGAAGCAACTAAACATGAGACAGCGACGGTGGATCGAGATGTTGAATAATTATGATTGTGAACTTCGCTACCGCCCTGGCAAGGCAAATGTTGTATCCGATGCCTTGAGCCAAAAGGAGAGAATGGTACCTCTTCTTATCCGCGCCTTGAACATCACCATCCACACGAATCTCAATAGTCAGATCCGTGTAGCCCAAGAGGAAGCTATCAAAGAGGAGAATATTTCTCAGGAACATTTGAACATTCCCGTCTCTCGATTCGAGGTTAAGGAGACTGGACTCCGATATTTTACTGGAAGAATTTGGCTGCCTAGTTATGGGGATTTACGAAGCCTAATTCTAGACGAAGCCCACAAGTCAAGGTATTCGATTTATCCAGGAACTGGTAAGATGTACCACGACCTCAAGGAGCAATATTGGTGGCCAAACCTCAAGAAGGATGTTGCGACTTACGTCGGAAAGTGTTTAACTTGTTCTAAGATCAAAGCCGAACATCAGAGGCCATCCGGGTTACTTCAGCAACCCGAAATCCCGCAATAGAAGTGGGAAGGAATAACGATGGACTTCATCACGAAGCTACCGAAAACGGTAGGCGGTTATGATACCATCTGGGTTGTTATTGACCGTCTCACCAAATCTGCTCACTTCCTAGCCATGAAGGAAACTGATACGATGGAGAAACTCGCGCAGCTATACGTAAAGGAAATTGTATCTCATCACGGTGTACCCTTATCGATTATTTCAGAGCGAGATGCCCGTTTCGCTTCTAGATTTTGGCGTTCTTTGCAAGAAGCTTTGGGAACACGTTTGGACATGAGTACTGCGTATCACCCGCAAACTGATGGACAAAGTGAATGCATGATTCAAACCTTGGAGGACATGTTACGAGCTTGTGTTATGGATTTTGGGAAAGCTTGGGAGAAGCATTTGCCTCTAGCTGAATTCTCCTACAACAATAGTTACCATTCGAGCATTAAGGCCGCACCTTTCGAAGCTTTGTATGGCCGCAAGTGCCGTTCTCCTATCTGTTGGGCCGAAGAAGGTGAAAATCAAATCATCAGACCCGAACTCGTGCATGAAACAACCGAGAAGATTGTTCAAATTCAAGCAAGGCTCAAGACTGCCCGTGATCGCCAAAAGAGCTATGCCGACCTTAAACGTAAAGGTCAAGAATTCCAAGTAGGTGACCGCGTAATGTTGAAAGTCGCACCATGGAAAGGTGTAATCCATTTTGGAAAGCGTGGGAAGCTAAATTCGCGATATATTGGTCCTTTTGAAATCTTGGAGCGTGTTGGACCCGTTGCTTACCGTTTGGATCTTCCGACTCAGTTGAGCGCAGTTCATCCCACTTTCCATGTGTCGAATATAAAGAAATGTCTTGCTGAACCAGAACTTGTCATACCTCTTGAGGAGCTTATGATTAATGAAAAAATCCACTTCGTGGAAGAGCCTGTTGAGATCATGGATCGTGAGGTCAAAACCTTGAAACGCAACAAGATTCCAATTGTCCGAGTCTGTTGGAATGCTAAACGAGGACCTGAGTTTACTTGGGAACGAGAGGATCAGATGATGCAGAAGTATCCTCACCTCCTCACAACTCTACCGTCTACATAAGCTTAAAATTTCTGGACGAAATTTTCTTTAACATGTGGG
This sequence comes from Rutidosis leptorrhynchoides, assembly GCF_046630445.1. Taxonomy (NCBI): domain Eukaryota; kingdom Viridiplantae; phylum Streptophyta; class Magnoliopsida; order Asterales; family Asteraceae; genus Rutidosis; species Rutidosis leptorrhynchoides. The sequence goes on along the minus strand of NC_092342.1, from coordinate 267,440,283 downwards.
TAATGTAACGACCCGACTTTTTCGACTTATATTTGTGCTTGTTACTTTCACGAAACTGTGTATTTGTGTGTACTGTGTTAGATTATATTCTGGGATCTTATTTCATGTTGATTACTTTCGTTTATATTTTAGAACGTGTTATTAAGTACTTGGTTACTTAACTTGATCTTCGAATGCTTTTATGACCGTTAGTGTCACTTGACGTTTAGAACGAGCTATGTATCTTGGTACACGTTTAACTTTTGTCATAATTGGAATATTATGACTACGTAATACTAATTGTTATTTTCTAATGATAATTACTTGGCTTATTTGTTGCTTAATTATGCTTAGTAATTTACTTATGCTCACTAGTTAGTCTTGTTGGACTTTCTACCTTATTCGACTTAAGCCCACCCTACTCTAGCTAATGGACTCTTAAATTAGCCCAACTTTAATAAGTTTATGACCCATATAAATGTAGGACAAAAATCCATTAATATGAGCCAACATACTAGCATTTTTGTTAACCATTACCACACATGCTGCATGGGATCCCAACAATAAGCACCACCTTTAGACCACCACTAAGCAAAAAGCAAAAGTTGTCCCCCCTTTGTCCCCTCCCAACCGTCGGCCAACCTACACCCACCACCACTATAAATATGAAGTTCATTTCTCCCATTTCACACTTGATCTCATTCACATTTTACACACACTTGCTCTCTAATTCTCTCTCTAGTCTTTCTCACAATAAAAATTATAAGTTTTAAATTTTCTTCTTCTTCTTCTTCTTCTTCTTCTTCTTCTTCTTCTTCTTCTTTTTCTTCTTCTTCTTCTTCTTCTTCTTCTTCTTCTCTTCTTCTTTCACACGACATCATCATCATCTTCATAAGATCAAGCTTTTTAGCATCTTGATTGTGACGCCCCGTACAAAACCATTATGTACGGTTCATCAACAACATGATCATTACAAGGTCAAACACTATATGCTGTTTGAAAACCAGTTTTGCATTCATAAAAAGATAGCATTTTACAAAAAATAACGTGCTTCCTATGAATAGAAGCGTGAACATAAGTATGTGACCCAAAGGTCGTTACAAAGCCATTGTTTGAAAATAACATAAGTTACGAATGCAAAATAGAAGTTTCATGATTGAGACATCTCTAAGTAATGCAGCGGAAATCTAACACAGCAGGTCCATAACAGCAAGTCTATAACACCAAGACAGCAAGTCTAATAGCGGAAGCAACATCGTCTAAGCACCTGAGAAATACACGCTTAAAAGTCAACACGAATGTTGGTGAGCTATAGTTTGTAATCAGTAAAGTAAAGTAGACCACGAGATTTCAGTGCTTCAACCAGCAGTTTAAATCAGTATGAAAAGTATATGCTTAACCGTGGGCACCCGGTAACTAGACTTAACGTATGTATATCACCCCCTAAAAGTGCACTTGGCGAGTGCGTTTGTCCTCGAAGTATTAAACACCCGTTGAATGTTAGCGCGACTAGCCCGAGTGGGGATGTCAAACCCTATGGATCCATATCTAAGATTCGCGTTCACGGTTCAGAAACCAATGATTAAAAGTTATCGAGCTAAGGGGAATCTTTGTGTCGTTTTGTAACCCACACATATATAAAGATTAAGTACTCGTGTCTAGTATGTAAAACGTAAAAAGTGCATGTATTCTCAGTCCCAAAATAGTGAAAATAGTAAAGGGATGTTATAACTCACAGTGAATAAGCAGTAAAAGTCGATATGAAACGTATGCAGGTAGTAAGTCGGTACGAAAGTTCGTAAACCTAAGTCAAAGGTCACTAGGTCAGTATGTTGTCCCCAAAAGTTTAAAAGTGAATAAATTAAGTTTAAGTGTCATCATCCACATCATCATCATTCATCAAAGCTAAGGTAAGTTTAACAAGAATAGAGATCGAAACAAAAGGCTGATTTGGACAGCTGTTACGACCTCTATACAAATCGAAATGACACGTAGTCAGTGGACAAGGCTCCGTATGTGAGTCCTCTAACCGCTGACCAATTTTCAAAACCTAAATTGTCTTTGTTTGACCGTGGCGACGGTTTAAGTACGAGTAGGTCAGAAATTTCAGCATAACGTTACAAAGGCGTAGTGACTTTCGGAAGGCTATAAATCCTAAACCGTATATCGGATTTAGGCAAGGCCTAAATGAAACGTCATATAATTGAAACGAACTATCTGAAAATCAACTTTCCAGAAGCCCATAGAGTCTGATCAGACCCCGAAAAACAGCAAACAAGTGCTCCGGTGGGTTTCTTGGTGCTTGATGCTCATCACGGTTCTCATCCTTGATGCTTGTAGTGTACAACTCATTGATGTGTTAGCATCACTTTGACCAAGATTCAACCATCAACACACAATATGTTAAGACCAAGTAAGAATACAACTCACTTAAGAGTTTTAGAAGGATGATGAACCAAGGTTACATCATATTCTTAGTCTTAACACAAATATAAGTTCTATTTACAACTAAAGCTACAAACTTTCCTTCAATTAAACAAGTATGAACTCAATCTTGATCAAATAAAGTAATGGAACCCTAAGCTAGAGAGCTTGGATCCTTTTCACACAAGTTATGAGATTACAAAGCTAGAAAGCTTGAATCTTTGGTGTTCTTGAAGATCTTGAAGTATAAAGCTTAGATCTTCAAGTTACATGAAGATCATAAACACAAGTTTTGATCTTTATAACAAAATAATGAGATCATAAGTTAGAAAACTTAGATCCAACAAAAGAAATGAACATTCAAAGCTAGAAAGATTGAATCTTGGTTGTTCTTGAAGATCTTTGAAGCATGAAGCTAGATCTTCAAGTTACATGAAGATTACAAACACAAGTTTGAATCTTTACAACAAAATAAAGAGATTAAAAGCTACAAGATTTAGATCTAACAAAATGAGTGAAGATTCAAAGCTAGGAAGCTTGAATCTTCCATGTTCTTGAAGGATTCAAATCCAAGTTTGAATCTACAAGATAAAACAAGATCTAAAAGCTAAAGAGCTAGACCCTTTGATGATGATGATGTCGTGAATGAGAAGGGAAGAAGAAGAACATAAAGTTTAAAACTTACACTTTTAAGAGTGAGAAAGACTAGAGAGAGAATTAGAGAGTATGTGTGTGTAATTTGTGAATGAGATCAAGTGTGAAATGGGATGAATAAGCTTGGTATTTATAGAAGGTGAGGGTGTGACATGGTGGTGGTGGCCGTAGGTATTGGGAGGGGATAAGGGGGACACCTTGTTGCTTTTTGGTTAATGGTTGTCTAAAGTTGGTGCTTATGTTAGGATCCCATGCAACATTATGGATTATGGTTAACAAAAATGCTAGTATGTTCCCTCTAATAAATGAGCATTTGTCTTACAATAATATGGGTCACTAACTTATTAAAATTGGGCTAATTAAATAGTCTACTAGCTAGTGTAGGGTGGGCTAAAGTCCAACAAGGTAGAAAGTCCAACAAGACTAACTATTGCGTTCTAGTAAATTACTAAGCGTAATTAAGCATCCAAAAACTCAAGTAATTGTTATTATAAAATAACAATTAGTGTTTCGTAGTCATAATATTCCGATTATGACCAAAGTATAACGTGTACACAGTACGCAGTTCGTTCTAAACGTCAAGTGACACTAACGGTCATAAAGGCTTTCGGGGATCAAGTTAAGTAACCTACGTACTTAAAGGCACGTTTTCACATATAAACGAAAGTAATCCACATGTAGTAAGATCACAGAGTATAATATAGCTCAGTACGCACAAATACGCAGTTTCGTGAAAGCACAAAAGCAAGTCAAAAAAGTCGGGTCGTTGCATTGATCTTGTTATATCTTGAAGATTCAAACTTTGATTTGAATCCTTCAAGAACATGAAAGATTCAAGCTTTCTAGCTTTGAATCTTCATTATTTTGATGGATCTAAGCTTTATAGCTTAAGATCACTTTATTTTTGTTAAAAGATCAAAACTTGTGTTTATGATCTTCATGTAACTTGTAGATCTAGCCTTTTGCTTTAAAGATCTTCAAGAACATTAAAGATCCAAGCTTTCTAGCTTAGGGTTTCATTATATTATTTAGATCTTAGCTTTTTAGCTTATGGTCTCATTACTTTCACTAGATCTTAGCTCTCTAGCTTATAGTCTCATTAATCTTGTAAAGATCCAAGCTTTATAGCTTATGGTTTCTTAATACTTGAGATCTAAGTTATTATTGTAGATCTCACTTACTTGGAACCTTTTTATGATTTTTATGGTGATAAAAATCAAGTCTTCATCATCTCATATGATGAAGATGCATAAACTTGTGTTAAAAGGACAAAAGTTGAAGCTTTATTGTGTTTATGCAATAAAGAGACAACCTTGATGTTCAAAACTTGTAGAATGTTAGCTTTTACTCTTAGTTGTGTGTTGATGGTTGAAACTTGGTCAAAGTAATGCTAAAACATCAAAGAGTTGTACACTTGAAGCTTACACGCATAAAGGATGAGAACCGTGATGAGCATCAAGCACCAAGAAACCCACCGGAGCACTTGTTTGCTATTTTTTGGGGTCTGATCAGACTCCTAGGACTTCTGAAAAATTTATTTTCAGATAGTTCGGTTCGATTAGATGACTTTTCGTTCAAGACTCTCCTAAATTCGATATACAGTTTAGGATTTATAGCCTTCCGAAAGTCACTACGCCTTTGTAATGACGTGATGAAAATTCTGACCTACTCGCGCTTGAACCGTCGCCACGGTCAAACAACATCGAGTTAGGATCTGAAAATTGGATAGCAGTACGAGGAATCACATACGGAGCCTTGGCCATTGACCAAATGTCTTTTCGGTTTGTATAGAGGTCGTAGCAGCTGTCCGAAGTCAGCCTTTTGTTTCGATCTCTATTCTTGTTGAAAACTGACTTTATCTTTTACGAATGATGATGATGATGATGACACTTAAGACTTAATTTATTCAGTTTTAAACTTTTGGGGACAATTTACTAACCTAGTGACCTTTGACTTAGGTTGAGGACTTTTCAGACCGACTTACTACTTGCATACTTTCCGTACCGACTTTTACAGCATTTATCACTGTGAGTTATAGCTTCCCTTTTTTACTTTACTATTTTTGGGACTGAGAATACATGCGCTTTTTATGTTTTACTTATTTGACACGAGTACTTAAACTTTATATATGTGTGGGTTATATAACGACATAAACATTCCCCTTAGTACGGTAACGTTTAACTATTGGTTTTTGAACCGGTAGACGCGAATCTTAGATATGGATCCAAAGGGTTTGACATCCTCACTCGGACTAGTCGCGCTAGCATTTAACGGGTGTTTAATACTTCGAGAACATACGCACTCTCCAAGTGTACTTTTAGGGGTTGATATCTATTTTACGTTAAGTTAGTTACCGGGTGCCCACGGATAAGCATATACTTTTCACACTGTTTTGAATACTAAATCTCGTGGTCTACATTATATTGTTAATTACAAAAACTATAGCTCACAACATTCGTGTTGACTTTTTAGCATGTTTTATTCTCAGGTAACTAAGACGCTTATTGCTTCCGCTGTAATAGACTGCTGTGTTAGACTTCCGCTGCATTGTTTAGAGATGTCTCAATCATGGAACTTTTATCTTGCACTCACAACTTATGTTATTTCTGAATAATGGCTTTGTAATGACCTTTGGGTCACGTACTTATGTTTATGCTTTCTATTCGTAGAAGCACATTATCTTTTGTAAAACGTTATCTTTTCATGAATGCAAAAACTGGTTTTTGAACAGCATATAGCGTTTGACCTCGTAATGATCCTGTTGTTGATAATCCGTACACGATGGTTTTATACGGGGCGTCACAGGGATGATGTGTTAAAATATAATTGGGTAAGTATTAAAAATGAGATAAAAATAATATTTTTAAAATAATAAAATAATAATAAAATAACATGGACGCCGTTGTCTTCTCCGTTGATTTCAAATCAAATTTCCAATTCAACGGCACGGTACGGGAGGTGTTTGGTGTTGCTTGGTTGCCACCTAGGCATCCAACCCCGTTGGTTAGTGCCAATACAAGCCGTCTAAGAAATAAACCTGTACATGGTAAGTATCAAGTATGCACACCAGTACTTATCAAATGTGTGTCTTTTGAATACTATCCGAAAACTGGGACGATATAAATGAGTAGCTACATGTGTATATTTTCTCGTGCTACACCATCCGAAAACTTCCTTTGCCATTGATTATATGATTTTCTATGAATATTTCGAAATTAAATTTTTTAATAGTCCTGAATTTTCTCTTAATATTTTAAAATTAAACTTTTTCTATGAATATCACATTTTTGGCATCATATCTATACTGTCACGATACAAAAGAAATAGATAATAGCATCCATTTGATCACAACTATTGGGCTGTAAGATAGACGACTCAAGAGCGTTTTTAGGTAATTATATTGGTTGGTTTTCATTTTCTTATAATAGCCCAATTTTAGGTTTTAACAAGTATCCCATGAGCAAAAAGAGCTACCATCCATCCATAATTAGTAACACATTAACTCACTAACAATAAAAAATAAGTTCCAAAATTTCGCAAAACAAGGGGATTGTGCATTTGGCATGGGAGTAAGGGGCCAGAGGGGATCCAGCATTTCCAATTTAGTTGAAATTTTAGTCACAATCTCATTTAGAGGTGGCAATTTTGACCCGCGAGGCGACTTGGGTTACCTATATTTTATTTTCTAACAGGTTAAATGTATAAACTTGGAAAACTTTGGTGAAATGAAAATGGGTAAACAAACAGAAATAAATGTTCTATCATATGAATTTTAATAATCTATGATTGAAGCAACGTCATTTCTCAAGCGATATCTAACACAGTAATCATTTATAGATAGTCAATATAGCTAAAATAAATCAAATACTCATTAGGGATGAAGCCGTTCATTTTCATAGCGGATTCAATACTGGAATTAGTAACATTTGTAGTATATAATATAAGCATAGCAAAGTCTAAATCAAAAGCCTACATTTAAGGGCATGACTTGAGGTATATATAGGTCAAGTGAGTACTCCAAATTTGAAGTAAAACAAATGCTAGATCATAGCACTAGATCATAGCACAAATAAAAATTTCTGTTAAAATGCTTACTATATGGTTTGATGCTCAGGACCAATTTTGAATGGTCTCCATTTAGACAAGTATTGTACCATACAATATATCCACTCTTCCAAAACCAACCTATTTGCTAAAGATGGTAATATTTCATCACCGAAGATTGGCTTGAGTGGTATGGGGTGAGATCCAACTTGAGGTTTTGCCAAACTAGGTCCGATTCTCACTCCAAGCAGGGAGTTTCCAACCTTTGATGGTACTGCCAACATCAATGCGATTTGGGAAGGTCTCTGGGGGTTTTCCCAACCTTCGATGGTACTGCCAACATCGTCGCAAATTGGGTTTCCTCCTAATGCATGTGTGGGTGACAAATGAGAGCATTTGATGTCGATATCGCCGTTAAAAAAAAGATGGTAATATTTCCACCACTAAAATTGATAAGTCCACCACAATTATGCATTGATTACGTGTGGAGTGCAAGTACTCAATGCGTAGTGGAGATTCATGACATTGGTTGTCATACTTGTAATTGGCATATTGAATCGGTAGAACACATTTTTTTCGAATCCCCGTTAGCATTGGGGTTATGGACCAATATTCGTGTTTGGGTTGCTATCAATATCGCGGTTTTAATTTCGTGGGCTTCTTGGTTCGACTGGTATAACAATTTGCACCTCACTTCTGTTGCCAATTAAAAGTTATTCGTTATTGTTGGAGCCTCTGTGGCACATTTGGAGATACCGCAATAGTGTTCTTTTCGGTTCACCTCGTGTGAAGAAAGAGATTTTGTTTGATTCTAAATAATTTTTTTTCTTTTAATTAGATTGTTAGTAGAAGCAAATGTAATATTAGTTAGAACTAATGGCTTGTCAAGCCATTGTAATTGGTGGCCCTCCCTCCTAGTTACTTGCTAGGAGGGTGTGGTGGTTTTATTTATATATAAAAAATTTTGCTGTTAAAAAAAAGTGGCTTTATCAATTTTAGTGGTGCAATTATCAATGACCATTTTTGATGAAGTCTTGATGCAATGCCCACATGTGCAGACATTACTAAAGAATATCGATTGTAGGTTTCGTTTCAGGTTTCATTTCAGCTGCTGGTGAACTGATCCTCAAAAGATGCAATGCCGTTGTAGTACGTTTGTTCAAAGACTCAACAATTGTATTCAGTTATCAAAGATGATCTATAATTAAGCATTTGTTAAGTTATTCTGGTGATCTGATCCTCAGAAGATTGCATACATGTTCTCTTTTTTCACATAAATATAGTCGACAGAAACTTAAGTGATGTTTGACATATGGCGTCATGTTCAACTGGTCACGAACATGGTATCACCGACGATTTTGACAAACATAAAACAAGAGTGTTTTTTTAGGTGAGGAAAATGATATTTACAATATAAGTTTTAGATAGATTTTAAAAGCAGAAGTCTCTAGTTTTTAAGAGCGTACAACCAGACATTGACCCAATTGTTTTGTTATGGCATGCTGTTATAATCGCTCTAATAAATATATAAATAAATATAAATAATAATTAAATGTAATAAATTAAATAAATAAACAGCTTGTATTGTATTATAGTGAAGCTAACAACCACTATGGTTGCTCTTTATGGCAATCACAGCATCAAAGATATTACGTCTAGATTCATGCATTGTCATTTTTCCTTACGTTAATTTATATTATTATATTATAATTATATCATTTAAACCTTGATATTTAGTTGCTAAAGGGTATTTTCATTTTTTTGAATATCTCCGTATTTAGGTAAGGAAAAAGATAATGGAAAAATGTTTAAGCATAAACGCCCGTTGGTTTTGTGTACATGGAAACTTTGTGTCACTTGCAATATACATATGCACATTTATATAATTTGTGGATAAGTATGTATTGGAAAGACTTTATTTTCATAACATAATTCTAAGTTTGTGAGCAATATGCGAAATATATTATATACCGTGCTGATAAAAAATAATAGTGTGGGCTTATGGTGGTGATAAATGAGTCATAACTTACAGCAGTAAACAAATGATGTGCTTTTACTTGGGCCCAATGACCAAACCCAAAACTTACCCAAATACACAAATTATTATATACTCCATATTATACAGTAGATTTTATAATCATATATATATATATATATATATATATATATATATATATATATATATATATATATATATATATATATATATATAATACGTATTACATATATAAATATACATATCAAAAAACGTATACATATACATTTTTTTTTGGAACAACAAACGCACACAACCTTTTTTATTCACGACGGGACTCGAACTTACAACCTTAAAGTTGATGGGCTCTTTTAATACAACTAGACTAGAAGCCCTTTGAATCTTTGATTTACATATACATTAAAACATATAGAACCCATTTTTATAGATGGGAAAAGGTATTATCCTCAAACTGAGGACTCAATGGGTACGACCACTGGAATGCAAATTTCAAAAGGTACAAACACTATCCGTTGGACGCTTGTTATAGACAAAAAAAGGTGCGAAGAAGAAGTTTTGAAAGTTAATATTATCCATACATCATCAACTGTTCGAAGATAAATCGGCCATCCAACCTTGAATACGTTAAGTCGTATAGCGTAAATGCATAATCCCTAAGGCGTCGTTCATCAGATAAGTCTTGCGCATTCTGGCAGTGCGCACATAAACCGTTTGAGGTGTCACATGAGCCCTGACATTGAAAGTCAACTTTGAATCTTCACGGATTGACTGGTAAACTTCGGGTCTTAAGCCAATCAAATTATGAATCGTGAGGTTCAAAAGTTAAGGCTTAACATTTTCATTAAATATAGAACACTTTGGCCTTCATTCTTTGGATACTGGTAACATGTCAGAGATTTACACACTTTCTCAATCACACAATGTTTCTCTCTCTATAATCCGATTATAATTTACATTCCGGACTTGAAGCCTATTTGATCGTGAGATCGATTGTTTAGGCATCCTCACCGGATGTTTAAATCGTGATCAAGGTCTATGTGTTTAATGGGGAGTGAACAATCGATCAATCCTACTATCTCAAAGAGTTTTTCTCTAATTTACACTCGCCAATTCAACCCACTGCTGGTCAATCTCAGAAAGAAAATAGGCCGGCAAATCAGAGACGTAAAAAAAATGATTCCACTTTTACAGCCTTTCGATTTTTTTATCCTTCACATTTCTTTAAGTGATATTCTACTAGTCGGAATACGTTTGATAAAAACCTGTAGTTGAAATGTCATGATAGGCTTGCATACTTAAAAACTCATAAGTATATTATTTGGGACAAAGGCATTATATTTAGCCTATATCCCCTCTTGGCTCACTTAGCATGAAAACATATGGTTTAACAAAACTTTTGGCATCCCTTAACAGCGGCACATATGGGACTCATGTTAAACTAAATCTCCTATTTTGTTAACGTGGTCTTAACACTTAATGGACCACTTAGCCACAAATAATTAGTCTATTATTATTATGTTATTATTACTTGGCGTCTTGGCCTACTTTATGTACGTTTCTAAAAAAAAAAACATAATTAAACATAAAAATGGTATAATTAAGTCAGTTTCTTCAACAACATAAAACTGACTTTAGTCTATTTTTTGGCCGTTAAAAAAAAAAAAAATCAGTTTCTTCAACAACAAAAAACCTTATAAAACTAGAAATATACGCATGTCTTATTCCATAGAATATATATATCTGGGTGTAAATGCGTTAAGCTACTCGAGTTCGGCTTGTTAAGAGCTCGTTTCGAGCCAAGCTTAAACGAGCTCGAGGCTAGCTTAAACGAGCTCGAGCTCGAGTATGAACATATTTTGAAGATCGTTAAGTAAACGACCTGGAGTTTTCATATTGAGTGTGAACAAGCTCGTGGGTCTTAAGAATCTTTCATATTTAAATATTAGTAATTATTAATTATTATTTTCTTTTTGTTCGCAAAGGAAACCTCTCTAACGACAACCACATTGGGTCCCCGAGTAAACCCCTGGATGTCGAGCTCATAATTTTTAAAATATTATAATATGTATTTGTATATTTGTATTTACATGCAATAATAACTATTATGTATAAGGTAGCCAAAATAGAGCTTATATATCAAACAAGCTTAGCTAGAGGCTCTATTAAGCTCGAAACAAGTCAAGCTTTAGTTCCAACTAGCTCTAGTTCAAACTCTATTGAATCTTAAACAAGTCAAGCTCGAATTTAGTCGAGCTCGAGATTGACTCAAATTGTTTACATCCCTAATGTCAACTATATTAGTCTCACTGTAGAATTTAAAATTGAGATTTGGTTCTCTAAAAAGGATCGCGATTAAAGTGTTATTGCATAAAACTTTAGCAATAAACACCTAATGTATAAAATTGTGAATTGTGAATGATACGTTTTGATAGATCTAAAACTAAATATTTGATATGTGATATTTAGTAAGTGTAAATATGACGAATTATATAGAAAAAGTTGACATCGTATTTAATTTGAATTGACTATATGATTGATTAGCAATTAGTTTGAAAGTAACATACCACCAATTGTTGTCTAGTGTCCACTAACCCCATGTTCTTGCATAGTCATGATATTTAGGGTTTAAACGTGAACATTACTAGAACCTCATATCTATTTACTTTGTGCAAGTAAGGGAAAACGCATTCAATACAAATCAAGTTGTATCTTTTTTTTTTTTTTTGATGCTAGTAATTGTTAATTTAACTTTGTATAATAGATGATTAACTTTATAACTAACGGAAATTACAAAGTAATAAGTAATTCAATTTGTAACTTAATCGGAAAAAAAAACTACGGACCCAACACGATTTTTTATATGAACATATACATAGTGTACATCAGTTGGAAAGAGAGACGAGAGAGAGAGAGAAACGGGAGAGAGAGTTCACAACTTCAACAGATTAGGAGGCACAGTGGAAAATCGGGAGAAATACAACGATGACTATAGGAAACGCGCACGATAGGTAATCGGGAGAAATACAACGATAACTATAGGAAACACAACACATAGTTTGACGGACATCTCTTGATTTCGTTTATGTTTTTCAACTTACTTGAGAGATGGAATGTTCCTGATTTATGCCGTTTATTCAAGACTCGTGAAAATATTAGAGACATATATATGGTTAGGAAACGGCTCAAGAATGGACATCAATTCGCGTTTGTTAGATTTGGTGACGAAAAAAATTAAGGGAGACTTGCCAACTAGCTGGCAAACATTGTGATTAAAGGAAAACCACTAAGGATTTACAAGGGTTTGGACCGAAACATATCTGACTCAAGGAGTGAGCATCCTCAAAGGGATACTGGTTTCAAAACTACAAACGGACAACTTACAGTCGAACCGGAACAACACGCCTACTACGATGGCAAAAAGTTTAATGATGTTGTAGTCCTACCAATTGAAGACTTGAGAATAAAATTGGATGGGAGGAATAAAGAAGATCCGAGATCGGTGCTATATATGAAAAGAGGAGATGCAGACTCAAGAAATAATTACCAAACACAAATGCAGAATACAAGCTTAACAATCTTCGCACTACTAAAAGAGTTGTGGAGATCGTAACAATCAACATTGCTGGGAGACACTAGAGAAATCAATCATTGGACGAGTCGATGATCTTGAAATACTTGATCAGATTCAAATTATAAGCAATGTAGAAGGCCTAACCAATTTCAAAGTCAATTACTTAGGAGGTTTGGAGGTGATGTTGACATTTGAATTAAAAGAAGTTGACTCGAACATTGTTTAAATGGAAGATCATGCATTACATAAATGGTTGAAGAACATCAATGTTTGTGAAGATTCGTATACTCTAATTGGTAGACTCACATGGTTAAACATTACCGGAGTTTCAGTAACATGATGATTTCAAGAAAATTTCAAATCAATTGCGCAACGGTGTAATAGAAATGTAAAATTTTTTGATTGACATTAATCAAAACCAACTTAGTCGTCGGAAAGGTTTTTACAAAAATCGAGGACCCTCAACTGATCAATGACCTGGTTAAACTTAAGTTCAAAACAAATGCGTTCCACGTTCATGTAAAAGAAGAGATACTTGACATTGTGAAGATTAAGCTTCAAAGCGAGAATAGGGGTGATTGTATTGAACAGGAGGAAGGACAGTTCAACGATGATCCCTTTTCTGATGATAATGATGACGATTGAAATTCATAATTTTCTGACGATGATGATGATTTAATGGTCGGTGAATATGAAGAATTCAACTGCAATGGTAACATGGAAGATTATGACTCAGGTTGCCTGGGACTCAAAAAATTATTTGAAGGTCTCGAGGAAATTACTGATTAGACGTGTATTCTCAATGAAGAAAAGTCGGAGACAAATAAATATCAAAATAATGAGTGGCAAAGCACGGATGATTTCGGTAGGCCCAACCCTAGAAAGGTTAACTTCAAGTCAATGGAAGATGAAATACTTGAAACACCAATCATTAACCAAAATCCACACACCAGCCCAATCTATCTCCTATCCCAAATCATGCTACAAACCCAAATCCAAATCATATAAACACTCTTAACACACCAAACCGTAACAAACCTTCAAACCCAAGCCCATTCCCCCAATCTGTCCAAACCAGTCCAACCTCATACCGTACTTGATGTTTTAGCAGAGTAGTATATAAAATAGCTTATATTTTTGCAGGAAATACTATTAAATACGATACAATTTTACACAAGATATTTATTTATTTATTGAATGGATATACTTAAACCTTGCTACAACACTTATAGGCAGTGTACCTAATCGTACAGTAGTGTAGTTTTTAGTAAGTCCGGTTCGTTCCATAGGGAATCTTTTTAAACAAAGCTTAACGCTATATTAGTTTACTTTTATAAAAATACAAATATATATATAAGTAATATTATTATTATAAAGGGGGGTTTTTACCGTTTAATGACCGGTTTGTCGATTTTAAAACTTTAGTCGCAGTTAAAACCAAATGTAAAATAATAAATAAATACAAGACTTAAATTAAAGCGTAAAGTAAATAACGATAATGAAATTGCGAATAATAAAAGTGCGATAAAATAAACTTGCGATAATTAAAAAGTACGATAATTAAAAGTGCAATTAAATACAATAACAATAAAAATGCGATAAAATTAGAAGTGCAATTAAATATAAAATAAAGGAAATTAAATATGAAATAAAAGAATTATGCTTATTTAAACTTCCGTAATCATGATGTTTGACGTGTTGATTTTAGTTTTATGCCCATGGGTTAATTGTCCTTTGTCCTGGATTATTTAATATGTCCGTCTGGTTTTTATCCATAACAGTCCATCAGTCATAAATATAAAGTGCGAGTATCCTCGTCAAATTATCCTTATACCCGAAGTTAAATATTCCAACTAATTGGGGACTTAAACTGTAACAAGATTTTAATACTTTGTTTAATAATTACACCAGGATGTCGACTGAGTGTAACCCAAAGTTTTAATATTTTGTTATTAATTATACCAAGTGTCCTTGTACATAATTTCACCCCTGTTTTAATTATTCTAGTGGCTATTAATCCATTCCCGTGTCCGGTTAAATGAAAGATTATTCGTACATATAAATACCCCGCCCATCGTGTCCGATCGAGTGTATATGGTAATTTATAGGGACGCCCAATTGTAAATCTTTATATTAACATTAACAAACTATCATTTAGTTAAACAAATATAAAGACCATTAATAGCCCGTAGTCTAATTTCCACAAGTGTCGTTCTTTTGTCCAAACCCCAATTATGGTACAAAGCCCAATTACCCAATTTTAGTAATTAGCCCAACATCATGATTACTTCGGATTAAATAAGCATAATAATAACTTAGCTACGAGACATTAAATTAAAAAGGTTGAACATAACTTACAATGATTAAAAATAGCGTAGCGTTACACGGACAGAATTTCGACTTACACCCTTACAACATTCGCTAACATACCCTTATTATTAGAATTAAAATTAAAATTAAAATTAAAATTAAAATATAAATATAAATATTTACGATATAGATAGAGAGATGGATATTAGATGGATGAAAAATGATTAGAATTCGGTTGGCTTTATAGGGAGTTTCAAACTTTGGGCCTCCGCGACTCGCGGCCCTTTTGGCCTTCAAACTCCGCGAGTCACGGAGTTTGCTTTTACAGCTCACACAAGTTTGGCTCTTTGTTTACCGACGGTTTTATAAATAAATATAATATATTAAATAATTATAAGAATTATTTAAATATTATATTATATTTATGTGCATAGTTAACTTGTAATTTTTAGTCCGTTGCGTCGAGCGTTGAGAGTTGACTCATGTCCCGGTTCCGGATTTTCGAACTTCCTTGCGTACAATTTAATATCTTGTACTTTGCGTTTTGAATCTTGTACTCTTGTAATTTCGAGACGTTTCTTATCAATAATTGGAACCTCTTTGATTGTATTTTGTACTTTTGAGCTTTTTGGTCATTTGCGTCTTCAATTCGTCGAATCTGTCTTTTGTCTTCACCTTTTATTATTTAAACGAATATCACTTGTAAATAAAACAATTGCAACTAAAAGCTTGTCTTTCTTGAGGAATAATGCTATGAAATATATGTTCGTTTTTAGCATTATCAAATATTCCCACACTTGAGCGTTGCTTGTCCTCAAGCAATATCGTCTTGAAATACTAGAATCACTTCTTTATTCTTCACACTTTGTACATCAGTGATTTCTATACGGCGGTATAAACAATGGTAGTAACGATATGGTTTACAGTCCCATATGACTATAAAAATTTAGATCCATTAAGGAAATTGGATCTTTATGAAAACATTTGATCTTTTGAAAATTAAATCTAGTTTTTACCCTAGATAAGTTTTCCGGAATAACCCTTTACCGGTGTTTGCAAAATATTTTTGTGGGTTTGGTGGGTTTCAGATTTGAAAATTTTAGCTCAAAACTTGCGGTTTTGTGTCACCCATTTGCTAACCTTGTATTTGGAAAGCAACACGTCCAGTTTACTTGTCCCGTATATTACCTTTCGGTAAACTACCGTCCGGTTGTAAAGGAAAGCTTTGAACAAGCAACTGTTAAGGCAATGTCTAATGACATGCATTTGATTATGGTCTATAACGTGTCGGACGCAATTACTATCCTTGGTAGGAGCAATAGTAAAGCTCACCCTTATGATTTTTCGGTCTGGCACAAGGTCCTGTCTTTAACCATGCTATGCAACAACTGTTCTTACGGTTGACACCCGATTTAGTTCAGGTGACCTAATGAATTCCAGGTGAATTCCTAGGATTTTACGTTCAATGGTAATGAACGCATTGAAAATAGGGTTTTCAGAAAACAAATCGGTTTGTAATTTTGATCAAAATATTTTCTCGTTCAAGCTCGAGTTTAGATATCATTGAATTCCATGAGTTTGTAATTCTCAATCTTTAAGGTCAATCTCAAGGATTGAGTAATATCAGGCTTAAAAGCTGATTTTTGATCTTTTAAGGAGATTATCATTTCTGGGGATCTGATTCATTAGTCTTATCCAGCTAATTTGCACGGTGCCCCCCCATTTTACGAGATAAATCCTTCTCATGGTTAGGATAAATCTGACCACTTGGCGACCCTGTTTAATGCTGAGGTCTGTGGATTTCCTGCTGATTTTAGTGATGACTTTTCAAGATTTTTCGTCAACCTACAGCTGGTCTGGACGACAACTTCTTGACCTAAATCAAGAAGCGCGTGTCTTTTTCGGAAGACTTTACTTCCTTTTAATGATGGAATTGATTCATCGTGTAGATCCATCTTTTTTACAGTAAATCATATAAAACCTTTTAGTTTAGTCCAAAGCAAAAGTATTTTCAGTTATTTGTACAAAAATATGTGATATATGTTTTGAATAACTTGGTAAATTTTCCCACACTTGGCTTTTATTTTCCTTTTTATCGTCCTCTATTCCATTTTAAATGAATTTTAACATTTTGGTTTGTTTCTCAATTTATGTCCTTTCTGAGGTAACAATAATTTCGGTGTTAAAACCTAGTTTTATCGTTCATAAATATGTATAAACATGATTTTGAGTTCATTTAATTGAAAATTTTGAAAAATTTTACTAGATTTGGGTAGTCAGTATATAAGACTAGGGCTGTTCTTTATTATCAGAGAGCACTAGATTCTAATACAACTACTGCTTTACTAGTATTTTTAATGGTAAACCAGTGTTTAAGATAAAAATTTTAAAATCCGAAAGAATTTAACCCCTTCCCACACTTAAGATCTTGCAATGCCCTCATTTGTAAGAAATCAGTAACAATTTAAATTATTGAGGGTGATTTGTGTGAAAATGATTAAATTTTTACCAAAGTTTCCAAATATATTGGCGTTTGTTTGCTGAATGATAAATGGTGCACATCATTTGTTCATTCCGTCTTGTTGTTATTTCACATATATTTTGCATCTTGTCGTCAAAATTAGTTGCTTTTGCTGAACTTAATGCCAATCTTTGAAAATGCGTTGTTTTACCCTGTTGTGTACATAAGATAAACTGCAAACATATATACATATTTTTGAAGTTTGGTATATTACCCCACATTCAAAAATTATTAAAATCTAAGAATAAAAGTTAGAAAATTATAAAAACTATTACAATATTAAATAAGTATTAAACGTATCAATCATTACAAATTACAAAATAAAAATAAAAACTAAGTAGACTAGGGATGATACTGATACCAATAGGGGTTCCAAGCATAACCATAGGTGCTATAGAATGCATCGGCAGGGTTATACGTAGGATACGGTGGTTGCATTTCTATAGACCAGGGAGGGAATATGGGTTTTGGTGTAGGAATATAGTTTCTACCTATATATTGGCAATGAGCTATGATTTGGTTCTGATGAATTTGCCAATCTTCAAATGCTCTCTGTCTAGCATTTTCGTACTCCTGTGAAGCTATAAACCTTTGCATTTCTTGCATCTCATTTCCCCCTCCTACATTACCTTGCTGTTGGTTTCTCTCAACCTGTGGATGTCTACCATGGTATTGTACTGCGGCGTTATTTCACCTCTTCAAAACTTTCGCACCATGGTATACATTTAAACCTATAGTATCGCGGGGTTCTGGTTCTTCTACTAATAATCCCCCCTGACTTATATCCACACCGAGATATTCAGCAATCAAAGTAATAAAAATACCACCTCCTATTATGCTATGCGATCTCATCCCCCTAACCATAGCTGATAAATAGTAACCCACACAATAAGGTATACTTACAGCGCTTTGTGGGTCTCGAATACACATATGGTAAAACAAATCCTGTTCATTTACCTTTTTCTTGTTCTTACCTCTTTGTGTAATCGAATTAGCTAAAAACCTATGAATCACTCTTAATTCAGCTCTATCTATATCCAAATAAGAGTAATTTCCCCCTTTGAATCGGTGATGGCTTGTCATTTGACTCCATACACCGTGTGTATCAAAATTTTCATCTATCTTTCTACCATTTAGTATCAACCCTCTACAATCGGCAGATGCTAACTCCTCAGGCGTATATATACGTAAAGCCTGAGCCATGTCTAGTAAAGACATGTGGCGCATCGAACCTCCTAACAAAAATCTAATAAAAGATCGATCGGTTAAACTAGCTACCCGATCATTTAATTCTATACTACATAACAATTCTTCACACCATACTTTATATACAGGTCTACGCATGGTGAATAAACGTACCCAGTCATTAAAAGTAGAATTACCATACCTCTGTACAAGTAATTCCCTAATTGGCCCGGCCAATTCTACAGCTTCTAAGGGTCCCCATTCTATGACCCTAGGTACCTCAACAACTTTGGAATGAAGAGTATGCAAACCCCTTTGATATTTTGGATAATCTATCCAAAGTCTGTCAAATCTCAGGTTCGGGTGCAACTCTTCCAAGTGCATATAAGAAAATGTCATAACTGGATGAGGTATATCTTGCTTGTAGTAGTTATCCACCTCCTGTTGTTCCACATTCTCAGCAGGAGCATTGCGAGCTTGGGATGAAGATTCACCCCTTTCAGTCTGCAAAACACATCAAACACAATTTTTGTGCATCCAAATATGCATTAGTGTCAGCAAAATCATCAATCAAAATAATTACAATGACATGATCAATTTATATCAAATTTAAGCTTATTTTCATATTTTCATCAAATCTACACTTTTTCAAATAAGCATATACGAAAATGTTCGCCAAGTTCATAAGCATTCAACTCAAATAACATGTCAAAATAATCATTACTAGCAATTAAACAAGTTTCAAATGGCATTATCTCTCAAAAATCAAGTTCATGAATTTTTAGACTTGAAAAAGTCCACTTTAATTCTCAAAATCATGTTTAGGCTCAAAGTTTGGATCATTTAACTACCTAAACATGTTACACTACTTAATTTAGCAACAATTCATGACAAAAATCGGCCATAACCTGTTTATATCAAAAAGCCCCAAATTGCTCAATAACACAAACCCTAGATTACTCAAAATTTGAAGTTTAAGGCTTCTAATCATGTTAAATAGCATCAATCTAGGTTATACAAGCATAATACATAAACAATTTAAGCCTAATTACACTAAAAAGCATCAAAATCAAATTGGGGAAAAAATTGCTCAAGAACACTAATTTTCGAATTAAATGGTGTTTAGGTGTAGAAATTTACCGTTTTTCTTGAGTAATTCCTTGATAGCATCCTTCTCAACATGATTTTAGTAAAAGATTTGATGATTAACGGTTAAAAATTGTGATTTTGGGGGTGTTTTTGGGGTTTTTTCGCGCAGTATTTCGCTGTGTTTTTGGTGTGGTGTGCAACTGAGCTGTTCTTGCTCGATTTTATTTTTTCTGTATTTTTGTCCTCCCGCGAGTCGCGGGGTTTAAACCTCCAAACTCCGCGAGTCGCGGAGTTTGGTATTTTTTTTTTATATATATCTTATACTAATTAAAATATTTAAGTAATTAATTTTAAAATTTTGTTTCCCTTATTATTTAGGACGAGGTCGTTTCGGATCGATGTCCTAGTCCGTCCTTCGACAAAATTTTAAAATTTTTCTTTTTGTAGCGATTGTTTTAAAAGCTAAGATTTTTGGTTTTTTTTTTTTTAATGTTTTTGGCATACTTTAATTCAATAAGATTAAAAAAATAATGATAATAAAAGTTCTCGTCCCTCCCTCGGGTATAGCAATTTCGGTTCAACGACCTAGTCTTCAACTTACGACGAATTTTAAAAATCATATTTTTAACTTAATGAGATAAAGTAAATTTTTGTTTTTTAAATTCACACAATTGAAATATAAAATTCAAAATTAATATTAAAAATTCACACCAAACTTACAATTTAAAATGCATAAAATTAAAATTCATATTTTAAAAATTAAAAATTCACACCAAACTTAATTTAAAAATTCATATTATAAATTCACACCAAACTTAATTTAAAAATTCATATTATAAATTCACACCAAACTTAATTTAAAAATTCATATTATAAATTCACACCAAACTTATATTAATTTTTCAAATATTTACAATTTTAAATATATTGATTTTACAAAGTTTACAATATTAATTTAAGATTTATATATTAATTTTAAAAACATGGTAAAAATAAAATTAAAAATCTTTTTGGCTTTTTATCCCACTTTAATCAATCAAATATTATCAAAAATATGCGCCCCTCTTTTCGGTAAAGTAATTTCGGTTCCAAAACCTAATTTAACTCATGACGAATTTTTGAAATATTTTGGGTTGATTGATTAAAGATATTTATACCTTAAGAATAAACGTTAAATTTCGCAGTGATGTAATAAATTTTTAAATGATATCAATAATTTCGGTCGCCAAACCTAATTTTATTCAATACCAATTTAATACTTTATAGCGAACAAATTAGCGTTTATTATCAAAAGGTTAAAAAAAAAATTAAAAAAAAAAACTGTACAGACTTACCTGTGAAATAGATTTCTTAGTTATATGATCTATCCCATTCATAAGATAGTCGGTTTAATTGGTTTTCCATGGCTACATAGGCATAACCTCAAGCATTTAGTGTCTTTTCTTCTAAACATATGAATGGTCCGTCTCTGCATAAAGTAACAAATTCGGTGTTTGAATAGGTTTGATTATTTGAACATTTACCTCCATGTGACCATTTTCCGCATTTGTGACATCTTTCTAGGTGTCGTGCTCTTCTTTTCGCTGCGGATTTTGATTTTCCTTTACCAAATTGTAACTTATTATCTTCGCATCTGGATTCTTTTCTTACTCCGTCCAATCTTTCTCTGATTACTGATACTAGTTCACTCAGAAGTGTGTCATTATTACGTTTAGTGATCAAAGCGTGTAGCATTAGACCATGGTTTAGTTCAAAGGAAGTCTTCATTTCCTAAAAAAATAAAAATTCAGAATGGGGGGAGAAGACTAGTTCTTTAGGGTCTGCTAGGGAAAGACCATTCGGGTTCCATTTTCGAGAACTACACGAAAACAGATAATCTAACTCTAACAAAAATACATATTATCCTTTAAAGACTTGATTCTCCCCATACTTAGTTAGCTGTGGTGTCGAAATTATGATTAACTTCGTTGTCGACTTCCATCGGACTATCTATGTAGTGTTTAACTCTGTGACCATTAACTTTAAATTCAATCCCATTTGAATTTATTAATTCTATCGTTCCGTATGGAAAAACTCTTTTAACTATGAATGGTCCAGACCATCGTGATTTCAATTTTCTAGGAAATAGCTTGAATCGTGAATTGAAAAGAAGAACTCTGTCTCCTTCTTTAAATTCTTTTGAACTTCTGATTCTTTTATCATGCCATTTCTTCGTTCTCTCTTTATAGATTAACGAATTTTCGTATGCTTCATGTCTTAATTCTTCTAATTCGTTTAGTTGACTTAATCGTAGACGTCCAGCTTCATGTATATCAAGATTACATGTCTTCAAAGCCCAAAATGCTTTGTGTTCAATTTCTACTGGAAGATGACATGCTTTTCCATAAACAAGTCTAAAAGGTGTGGTTCCAATTGGAGTTTTGTAGGCTGTTCTAAAAGCCCATAGTGCATCCTCCAATTTAATGGACCATTCCTTCGGATTTGATCCTACGGTTTTCTCTAGAATACGTTTTAAATCTCGGTTTGTATTTTCAACTTGTTCACTTGTTTGTGGATGATATGAGGTGGAGATTTTATGAGTTACTCCATATCTTTTAAGAACTTTCTCAAGTTGATTATTACAGAAATGAGTTCCCCGATCACTTATTAAAGCTTTCGGTGTTCCAAACCTTGCAAAAAGATGTTTTAAAAAGTTGACTACAACTCGTGCATCGTTAGTTGGGAGAGCTTGTGCTTCCGCTCATTTAGATACATAATCAATGGCTACGAGTATATATAGATTATTATGAGATTTTGGAAATGGACCCATAAAGTCAATACCCCAAATGTCAAATACTTCACATACTTGTATGACATTTTGTGGCATTTCATCACGTTGACTTATTTTTCCAGCCCTTTGACAAGCATCACAGGATTTGCAAAGAAGGTGTGCGTCTTTGTAAATTGTAGGCCAATAGAATCTAGCATCATAAACTTTTCTTGCTGTTAGTTGAGGCCCATAATGCCCTCCTGTTGGTCCTGTGTGACAATGGTTTAATATTTTACTAGCTTCATCTCCAAATACACATCGGCGTATTATTCCATCGGGACAACTTTTAAACAAATGTGGATCTTCCCAAAAATAGTGTTTTATATCACTGAAGAATTTCTTTCGTCTTTGGTACGATAATCCTTTTTCAAGGAATCCACAAACTAAGTAGTTTGCATAGTCTGCAAACCATGGAATTTCTTTATAATCTATCTTCAATAGATATTCATCAGGAAAGTTGTCTTGTATGGCCAATTCATTTAGAACTTCTAATTCGGGATTTTCAAGACGAGAAAGATGATCAGCGGCGAGATTTTCTGCTCCTCTTTTATCTCGGATTTTAATATCAAACTCTTGTAAGAGTAAGATCCAACGGATTAATCTTGTTTTAGCATCTTGTTTTGAAAATAGGTATCTAAGAGCAGAATGGTCGGTATAGACCACCGTTTTTGCTAGAACGAGATATGATCGAAATTTGTCAAAAGCAAAGACAATAGCAAGGAGTTCTTTTTTAGTAGTTGTATAGTTCGTTTGTGCTCCTTGTAACGTCTTACTAGCATAATATATAGGTTGAAATCGTTTTTCAATCCTTTGTCCTAAAACGGCTCCCATTGCAAAATCACTTGCATCGCACATTAGTTCAAATGGTAGATTCCAATTTGATGTTATCATGATCGGCGCATTAGTGAGTTTCTCTTTAAGAATATTAAAAGATTTGATACACTCATCTGAAAAGATGAATGGAGCATCCTTTTCTAGGAGTTTATTTATAGGAGTGGAAATTTTAGAAAAATCTTTTATGAAACGTCGGTAAAAACCGGCATGCCCTAGAAAACTCCTAACTCCTCTAACATTGGTGGGATGTGGAAGTTTAGCAATTACATCTACTTTAGCTCTATCTACTTCAATTCCTTCTTTTGAAATTTTATGACCAAGAACGATGCCTTCTTTAACCATGAAATGGCATTTCTCCCAATTAAGTACTAGATTTGATTGTTCGCATCTAATAAGCATTCGTTCCAGATTAATTAGACATGATTTAAATGTATCACCGAAGACTGAAAAGTCATCCATGAAAACTTCCATGCATTCTTCTATCATGTCGTGAAAAATCGCCATCATACACCTTTGAAAGGTTGCAGGGGCGTTACAAAGTCCAAATGGCATGCGTTTGTAAGCAAAAGTACCATAAGGGCACGTGAATGTGGTTTTCTCTTGGTCCTCGGGTGCTATTGGAATTTGAAAATATCCGGAAAATCCATCTAGGAAACAATAGTAACTATTTCCGCCTAATCTTTCCAACATTTGATCAATGAAAGGTAAGGGAAAGTGATCTTTTCTAGTGGCGTCATTTAATTTTCTATAATCAATACACACGCGCCATCCTGTTACAGTCCTAGTAGGAATAAGCTCATTTTTTTTCATTTGTAATGACAGTCATGCCACCCTTCTTAGGCACGCATTGAACTGGGCTTACCCATGGACTATCAGAAATTGGATAAATTAGACCTGCATCTAGCAGTTTAATAATCTCTTTCTTAACTACATCTTGCATATTAGGATTTAGTCTTCGTTGGCGTTGCACATACGTTTTATGACCTTCTTCCATAAGGATTTTATGTGTGCAATACGAAGGACTTATTCCTTTAATATCATGAATCTTCCATGCAATGGCTGGTTTATGAGCTTTCAACACAGAAATGAGTTGCGATTTCTCATTTTAAGTAAGAGAAGACGATATTATTACAGGTAATTCAGATTCACCATGTAAATAAGCGTATTCCAAATGGTTTGGAAGTGGCTTTAACTCTAATTTCGGAGGTTCTTCTATCGATGATTTGTATCGATATCTGTCTTCTTCTTTTAGCATTTGAATTTCTTCTGTTGTTGGTTCATATCCATTAGCTATAAGTGTAGCTAACATTTCAACTTCATCAATTGGTTCATTACCTTCTCCTAAAGAACATTCTCCTGTTCCTTGTAATTCTGGAAATTCTTCTAATAATTCTGCATGTGCATCTATAGTTTGAATATAATAACATGTATCATCTGCAGATTGTGGTTGTTGCATTGCTCTATCAACTGAAAAGGTAACACTCTCGTCCTCTATACTTAGGGTTAATTTCTTACCGAACACGTCTATCATTGCTTTAGCTTTGTTTAAGAATGGTCTTCCTAATATGAGAGGAACTTGAGAATCTTCTTCCATGTCCAGAACAACAAAATCTACTGGAAATACTAAAGTACCAACTTTAACTAGCATGTTCTCCATTATCCCTCTAGGATATTTTATTGATCTATCGGCTAGTTGTATGCTTATTCTGGTTGGTTTCAATTCTCCAAGGTCTAGTTTAGTGTATAGTGAATACGGCATTAAATTTATACTAGCACCTAAGTCTGCCAATGCTTCTATTGAACTAAGACTACCCAGAAAACATGGAATTGTGAAACTTCCTGGATCAGATAGTTTTTCTGGTATCTTATTCAACAGCACTGCTGAACAATTAGCATTTATGGTAACAGCCGAGAGTTCTTCCATTTTCTTTCTATTTGAGATTAGATCTTTCAAGAATTTAGCATATCTAGGCATTCCTGAAATCACATCAATGAAAGGAAGATTTACATTTATCTGTTTAAACATATCCAAGAATTTGGATTGCTCGGCTTCAAGTTTCTCTTTCTTCATTTTACTCGGGTAAGGAAGTGGTGGCTGGTATGGTTTAACATAAGGTTTAGCCTTAAATGTGTTATCTTCATTAACCTTTTCAACTACCGGTTCTTTTTCCTTATCTTGATCAGGTTGTGGTTCTTGTAGAGTAGGAATAGCTTCATCAGAAGTTACAGGTATTTCAGGTGGTTTAAGCGTTGTACCACGTCTTGTGGTAATGGCTTTAGCTGTTTCATTTCGGGGATTAGCATTTGTATCACTAGGTAGACTTCCCGGTTTTCTTTCACCTATTAACCTTGCTAGGTTACTTACTTCTTGTTCCAGATTTTGAATAGAAGCTTGTTGATTTCTAAATGCTTGAGCATTTTGTTCATTAGTTTGTTTCTGAGATGTGAAAAACTGCGTTTGAGTTTCAACTAGCTTCGTCATCATATCTTCTAAATTCGGCTTTTTATCATCGGTTTGTTGTGGTGGTTTGTTTTGAAAATTAGGTCTTTGCTGATTGTAAGTATTATTGGATACTTGTTGATTGCTAGGACCTTGTTGGTTGTTGTATGGAATATTTCGGTTATAATTCTGGTTTTGATTGTAAATCGGTCTTGGCGGTTGATAATTATTCTGATAATTATTTCCAGGCCTTTAGTTTATGTATGAAATATTCTCTCTTTGTTCCATTGTTAATTCAATACTGAGACAATCTTTTGTCAAATGTGGTCCTCCACACTGCTCACAACTAATTCGTATTGAGTGAATATCTTTAGTCATCTTTTCCATTCGTCTCTCGACAGCATCTATCTTTGCGGAAATGGAATCTAAGTCATGGCTAGAATCGGCTCTAGCTGCTTTAGATGATCTAACGATATCTTTTTCTTGGTGCCACTCATGTGAGTGGGAAGCAGTGTTATCAATAATTTTGTAAGCATCAGTTTCGGTTTTCTTCATAATAGAACCACCAGCTGCTATATCTATGTCTTTTCTTGTAGTGATGTCGCATCCTTGGTAGAATATTTGTACTATTTGACAGGTGTCTAAACCATGTTGCGGACATCCTCTTAATAACTTTCCATATCTAGTCCATGCCTCATATAGAGTTTCATTCAGCTTCTGTGTAAACGTAACAATTTCTGCTTGAAGTCTTACAGCTTTAGATGTAGGAAAGAATTGTTTAAGAAATTTTTCAACTAAAACATCCCATGTATCAATCGCCCCTTCAGGTAACGATTCCAACCAATCTTTGGCTTCTCCCTTTAAAGTCCAGGGAAATAACATGAGATATATCTGTTCATCCTCCACTTCTCGGATTTTAAATAGTGTGCAGATCCTATTAAAGGTACGTAGATGTTCATTTGGATCTTCCTTCGGCGCACCACTAAATTGGTATTGATTAGTCACCATGTGTAGAATTTGTCCTTTGATTTCATAATCTGGCGCATTAATGTCTGGATGAGTAATTGCGTGACCTTGGCCAGTGCGTTTAGCTCTCATTCGGTCTTCCATACTTAAAGGTTCCAGATTCTCCATAATTGAATTTGTTGAATCAGAATCACTAGAGGATTCTGATTTAATGGTTCGTTCCTCAACAATCTCTGTTTGAATGATTGGTGGTTCCGGAGGAAAGTTTAGTGGTTCAGGATCTACGAATCGTTCTTGAATATTCTCCGGATTCTCAATTGTGAGGTCGGGTTCAAAAAATGGATTATCGGAAATTTGAACTGGAGTACTTGGTAGACTGGATGACGATTCTAAAGAAAAATCAACGGCGGTAATATTTGCTAAATGTCTTGATCTAGTTACAGGTGGTGAACGTACAAAAGGTGGTGAACGTCTTGCTCGGTGCATTCACTGAATATCCTATTAGTTTTTAAAAGGAAAGAAAAATTATAATAAGTTATCCAATCAATAGACTTTTCTGATTTTGCCCACGTTTCGAATAGCCAAAAGATGCAGCAGAGGGGCAGGATTCGTTTGGTCTCAATATAATTGAGGACTGTTTGGCTCCAATAACCCGGTCCACGTACAAATCCAACTATTATTACGAACCAGAAAATTTTGATGTCTATCAATTTAACCACTTAAAATAAATTTTCGTAATTTTAAGAAATTTAGATAAGAAGTAGAATAAAAATCTATGTCCTAAAACTAGAATAGCGAGAAATAAGAAAGAAAAAGAGTTCGTCGAAAAAGGTCGAAAAAGAAAAATGGTTGAAAATAAAAGGTGACGGAAAAATAAAAGAAACTTATAAAACTTAAAAATACTTGACTAACCTAACCTTATTACTACAACTAACTTAAAATTATAATCGCAAATTGAGATTACTAATTGGAATGATAATTGATACATAGGTAAAAGGTGTCTAAAAATATTAAAGCTTACAGGAAAAACTAAATCCTAAATGGAAATAACTTAAAAAGAAACTAAAACTTAAAAAGGCGTCGCAAAATTCTAAAGCACCTAAATCTTAGTCTAAAGAAAAAGCACTTGAGGAATTCTACGGCAAAGCCTAAAAATCTAGAAGTAAAAATAACTATTGCAAAAACTAAGTTTAAAACTAAATATGAGCTAAAAATACAAATATTACGCTAAAACGATTAAAAAGGGACAAAATATAAAAATATACAAAAAGTTGTAAAAAATACAATTTTTATAAAAATATTATTTTTATATTATTTATTTTATAAAACTACTAATTTTACAATTTAATTAAACTAATTTAACTAAATATACAAAATAATAATAAACACTAAAAACTAATTAAAAACTAAAAACTAATTAGGGTTTTAATTAAAAATAATAATAATTACGTAATTAATGCCTGATTAGGGCTTCTGTCGGCGTGTCAGGTTAGCTCCGCGAGTTGCGGTATTCCAAGAAGAAAACTCCGCGAGTCGCGGGGTTCCAGTTTTCAACTCTGGAAAAGTTTAAATTGACGCGTTTTTATTTTTTATTTTTTTTATTTTCTATTTTATATTTTCATGTTTTATAATCTAAAATTTATATAATAAAAACTTATATTTAAAAACTAAAATAAAAATAGAATTACTTTATAATTTTATAAATATCTTAAAAATAGATTTATATATATAAAATTTTTTTTATATGTTTTAAATAAAAACAAAATACTAAAAAAAAATAAAGAAACTTTATAAAACTTAAATATTTAACAAAATCTTAAAAATACTTAATTGTTTTTTATATTGGCGTTGCGCTTCCGGCTTTTAAGCGATTCCCCGGCAGCGGCGCCAAAAATACTTGATGTTTTAGCAAAGTAGTATATAAAATAGCTTATATTTTTGCAGGAAATACTATTAAATACGATACAATTTTACACAAGATATTTATTTATTTATTGAATGGATATACTTAAACCTTGCTACAACACTTATAGGCAGTGTACCTAATCGTACAGTAGTGTAGTTTTTAGTAAGTCCGGTTCGTTCCACAGGGAATCTTTTTAAACAAAGCTTAACGCTATATTAGTTTACTTTTATAAAAATACAAATATATATATAAGTAATATTATTATTATAAAGGGGGTTTTTACCGTTTAATGACCGGTTTGTCGATTTTAAAACTTTAGTCGCAGTTAAAACCAAATGTAAAATAATAAATAAATACAAGACTTAAATTAAAGCGTAAAGTAAATAACGATAATGAAATTGCGAATAATAAAAGTGCGATAAAATAAACTTGCGATAATTAAAAAGTACGATAATTAAAAGTGCAATTAAATACAATAACAATAAAAATGCGATAAAATTAGAAGTGCAATTAAATATAAAATAAAGGAAATTAAATATGAAATAAAAGAATTATGCTTATTTAAACTTCCGTAATCATGATGTTTGACGTGTTGATTTTAGTTTTATGCCCATGGGTTAATTGTCCTTTGTCCTGGATTATTTAATATGTCCGTCTGGTTTTTGTCCATAACAGTCCATCAGTCATAAATATAAAGTGCGAGTATCCTCGTCAAATTATCCTTATACCCGAAGTTAAATATTCCAACTAATTGGGGACTTAAACTGTAACAAGATTTTAATACTTTGTTTAATAATTACACCAGGATGTCGACTGAGTGTAACCCAAAGTTTTAATATTTTGTTATTAATTATACCAAGTGTCCTTGTACATAATTTCACCCCTGTTTTAATTATTCTAGTGGCTATTAATCCATTCCCGTGTCCGGTTAAATGAACGATTATTCGTACATA
The DNA here is from genome assembly GCF_046630445.1 of Rutidosis leptorrhynchoides. Taxonomy (NCBI): domain Eukaryota; kingdom Viridiplantae; phylum Streptophyta; class Magnoliopsida; order Asterales; family Asteraceae; genus Rutidosis; species Rutidosis leptorrhynchoides. Next base: position 267,410,602 of record NC_092342.1, on the reverse strand, counting down.
TAAATACCCCGCCCATCGTGTCCGATCGAGTGTATATGGTAATTTATAGGGACGCCCAATTGTAAATCTTTATATTAAATTAACAAACTATCATTTAGTTAAACAAATATAAAGCCCATTAATAGCCCATAGTCTAATTTCCACAAGTGTCGTTCTTTTGTCCAAACCCCAATTATGGTACAAAGCCCAATTACCCAATTTTAGTAATTAGCCCAACATCATGATTACTTCGATTAAATAAGCATAATAATAACTTAGCTACGAGACATTAAATTAAAAAGGTTGAACATAACTTACAATGATTAAAAATAGCGTAGCGTTACACGGGCAGAATTTCGACTTACACCCTTACAACATTCGCTAACATACCCTTATTATTAGAATTAAAATTAAAATTAAAATTAAAATTAAAATTAAAATTAAAATATAAATATAAATATTTACGATATAGATAGAGAGATGGATATTAGATGGATGAAAAATGATCAGAATTCGGTTGGCTTTATAGGGAGTTTCAAACTTTGGGCCTCCGCGACTCGCGGCCCTTTTGGCCTTCAAACTCCGCGAGTCGCGGAGTTTGCTTTTACAGCTCACACAAGTTTGGCTCTTTGTTTACCGACGGTTTTATAAATAAATATAATATATTAAATAATTATAAGAATTATTTAAATATTATATTATATTTATGTGCATAGTTGACTTGTAATTTTTAGTCCGTTGCGTCGAGCGTTGAGAGTTGACTCATGTCCCGGTTCCGGATTTTCAAACGTCCTTGCGTACAATTTAGTATCTTGTACTTTGTGTTTTGAATCTTGTACTCTTGTAATTTCGAGACGTTTCTTATCAATAATTGGAACCTCTTTGATTGTATTTTGTACTTTTGAGCTTTTTGGTCGTTTGCGTCTTCAATTCGCCGAATCTGTCTTTTGTCTTCACCTTTTATTATTTAAACGAATATCACTTGTAAATAAAACAATTGCAACTAAAAGCTTGTCTTTCTTGAGGAATAATGCTATGAAATATATGTTCGTTTTTAGCATTATCAGTACTCCAACCCCAAAGTCAGCCTATACTCCAAGTCCATGCCCATCTCTATTCAGCCCAATAGCACACACATTTTGAAACCCAACAAATCATCATCTTTCAACCTCTCTTAAACATAAAACTAATACACCAAGCTCAATCCCAATAATTAGCCCAATCTAAATTGTAACCACCTCTCTTCATCCACATAGTCTTAACACTCATCAAAATTTGATGTTACTCCATCCCATAAAAGGAAAACCTTCCCAAAAAACAAAAACACAGTTACTTCAACCATTATTAAATCCCAACCCATCCAAACTCATAACCCCAACTTTTGATAAAACCCAACCCATTCAAACTCGTAAACACCATGCTCAATCTAGAACCTCTTCAAACAACAATAGAAATTGGTCCTTAATTGGAAATTGGAGGGAGTCTTCTAAAATTATGCATACAAAAGTTTTAGCAAGAACGATGTATCTTCGAAAAATGAAAAAAATACAAGTGGTTTCCAAAGTTAGTACTTCATCAAAACATTCAAGAAACAGTATGGAATCACATGACAAATTAAATAATTCAAAGGCATCAATCAATTGTCAAAAGAATGGGAATATCATATCAATATCAGAGTGCAATGGTGATCTTCAAATTTTTGGCAAACCATTGGGCTTAAGATGTCGAGATGAAAAATTATCCTAGTAAGCACTCTTATCGTTTTTGTTTTTTGCATATATCTTTATGAAGATCATATCCCTTAATATTTGTGGTTTCAGAAAAGATGGTGCAGTCAGTTGGGTTAAGAAATCATATCAAATGAATGTCCTTATATATTCGTGTTTCAAGAAACAAAAAGCAAAATTGTGGACGACAATTGGATCCAATTTTTATGGGTAGCTAGTGAGTTCGGGTATGTTTAAAAGGAAGCAAACGGACAATGGATTATTATAATCTGGGACACAAGTAAATTCGTTGTAAACAATGCAGTGGGCAATAAGTTTTTTCTTACGATAAAAGGATACTGGAAATCCACTGCCCACTGGAACCTAAGGATACTGGAAATCCACTGCCCACTGGAACCTAATCGGTAATCAGAAATGTATACGGGCCCCATGAAGACTCTAGTAAAATCATAATGTGAAACTTGTTAGACAATCTTCTAGGCGAAATCAATTCCAGAATTATTGTGTGTGGAGACTTCAATGAGGTTAGAGATCGAGATGAAAGGATCACGTTTTAATAGCTTCATAACCAATAATAGCCTGATGGAAATTCCATTATGTGGCAAGAAATTTACTAGAATTACTGACGATAGATTCAAAGTGAGCAAACTGGATAGATTTCTAGTCTCTACAAATTTCTAGAATCTTTGGGAGTATCTCTCGGTTGTTGCGCTTGGTAGAAAATGTTTGGATAATTGTCCAACTGTCCTTCGTGATAAGATTATCGACTTTGGGCCCAAACACTTTAAGGTCTTTGGTGAATGGTTTAATAGAGATGGTATTAATTAAATTATACAAGAAGCTTGAAACCATGAAATTATTGGCTTTTGAAAAGATTGTGTTTTTTCGTAACAAATTGAAACATGTGAAGCAGTCTCTTGAAGCCTGGAACATAAATACACTCAGCGGTTTAGATCTGAGATAAAAACCCTCAAAGAGTCAGTATTGATTTGGAAACTTTTAGCCTAAGAACCAAGGTTAAATGATGTGGAGCTTGTACGATGGCCGGAGACAAGGAAAAAGTGAGTAGAAGAGGACAAAATTAAGAAATGTGTTGATATAAAAGGCACAAATTAGGTGAATAATAGAGGGGGTGAGAACACTAAATTCTTTTGTTCGATCATTCGAAGGAGGTATAATAAATTGAACATTCGTGGTCTTTGTATCAATGATATTTGGAGCGAAAGTCCCCTTAAAATTAAAACAGAGGCAGTCAGACACTTTAAGGCAATTTATAGTCAACCTAATCCAAACAGACCATCACTTTGTGTGACCTTTACTATGCAAGATTAATCGTTGATCATGCAAACAGTCTCGAGTTATCCTTTACCGAATATGAAGTGTGAGATGCCATTAGATATTGCGACAGCAACAAAACCCCTAGGCCGGACGGATTTAACTTTAGATTATATTGGGGTCTCATAAAAATGGATCAGATGGCAGCCTTGGATTGGTTTTGGCATCACGGTGAATCTCAGATGGATGTAACACATCATTTAACACCCTTTTTACTAAGAAAAAAGATCCTTTAGGTATAAACGACTATTGGCCTATAAGCCTAATCGGTGGTTATTGCAAAATTCTTGCAAAAGTTCTCTCAAATCGACTCAGGAGAGTAATCCCGGATATCATTGGAGTAGACCAGAGTGCTTTCTTTAAAATAATATACATCTTTGACAGTGTCCTTATAACAAACGAAACGCTTGAATATCTCAATAATAAAAGACTTAAAGGTGTTTTCTCCAAGGTTGAGTTTGAGAAGGAGTTCGTTAGTCTAAATTGAGATTTCTTAATGAAAGTGATGTAAAGCATGAGATTTGGACCTAAATGGAGGAAGTGGATCTTTGTTTGCCTCAAATCAGCTTCCATATATGTCTTGATCAATGGTTCACCCACTTTGAGATTCTCATTGGATAGGGGCTAGGCAAGGTGATCCCATATCGCCCTTTCTTTTTATTCTAGCAACGGAAGGTTTAAGCATTCTAACGAAGTCCTCCTTGAAAAAGGTTTATTTAAAGGTGTGGAAGTTGGCAAAGATAAAATTGTACTTTCACACCTACAATACGTGGATGACACCATCTTCTTTGATGAATGGATCTTCGCCAATGCCCGTTATCTTGTGATAATTCTTAAATATTTTGAGCTTGCTTATGGATTAAAAGTAAATTTTAACAAAAGTTACATATTTGGAATTTGTGTTAGTAAAGAGGAAATATAACAGGTAGCTCATCACATTGGCTTTCAAATTGGAACCTTTCATTTTTCATATTTAGGGCTGCCCATTGGTTCTAAAATAAACAAAATGGCAGACTGGAAGTTGGTTATTGAGAATTCCGAAAAATGCTCGCAGAATGAGAAAGCTAGAACATTATCTGTTGGTCGTCGGTTAACTATGATTAAGTGGGTTATAGATATCGGCTAAAAAGTCACGTTTTCACCTCGGTATTAAGGCCCAAAAACAAGAAAGATTCGAACTTTATCGGCAACATACCCACTTCGTCGGTTAGAATTGAAGAGCAAGTAATTACGAAGATGGTGCAAAAAGAATCAAGAGAATCGGAGCTAAAATGATGATTCTAGAGCGAAAACGATGAAAGACAAGAAATCAAGTTACGAACTGTAGTGACCCGAACTTTTCCATGTTTATATATATTAATTGAGATTGATATTTACATGATTAAATGTTTCCAACATGTTAAGCAATCAAACTTGTTAAGACTTGATTAATTGAAATATGTTTCATATAGACAATTGACCACCCAAGTTGACCGGTGATTCACGAACGTTAAAACTTGTAAGAACTATATGATGACATATATATGGATATATATATAGTTAACATGATACTATGATAAGTAAACATATCATTAAGTATATTAACAATGAACTACATATGTAAAAACAAGACTACTAACTTAATGATTTTTAAACGAGACATATATGTAACGATTATCGTTGTAAAGACATTTAATGTATATATATATCATATTAAGAGATATTCATACATGATAATATCATGATAATATAATAATTTAAAATCTCATTTGATATTATAAACATTGGGTTAACAACATTTAACAAGATCGTTAACCTAAAGGTTTCAAAACAACACTTACATGTAACGACTAACGATGACTTAACGACTCAGTTAAAATGTATATACATGTAGTGTTTTAATATGTATTTATACACTTTTGAAAGACTTCAATACACTTATCAAAATACTTCTAGTTAACAAAAATGCTTGCAATTACATCCTCGTTCAGTTTCATCAACAATTCTACTCGTATGCACCCGTATTAGTACTCGTACAATACACAGCTTTTAGATGTATGTACTATTGGTATATACACTCCAATGATCAGCTCTTAGCAGCCCATGTGAGTCACCTAACACATGTGGGAACCATCATTTGGCAACTAGCATGAAATATCTCATAAAATTACAAAAATATGAGTAATCATTCATGACTTATTTACATGAAAACAAAATTACATATCCTTTATATCTAATCCATACACCAACGACCAAAAACACCTACAAACACTTTCATTATTCAATTTTCTTCATCTAATTGATCTCTCTCTCAAGTTCTATCTTCAAGTTCTAAGTGTTCTTCATATATTCTACAAGTTCTAGTTACATAAAATCAAGAATACTTTCAAGTTTGCTAGCTCACTTCCAATCTTGTAAGGTGATCATCTAAACTCAAGAAATCTTTGTTTCTTACAGTAGGTTATCATTCTAATACAAGGTAATAATCATATTCAAACTTTGGTTCAATTTCTATAACTATAACAATCTTATTTCAAGTGATGATCTTACTTGAACTTGTTTTCGTGTCATGATTCTGCTTCAAGAACTTCGAGCCATCCAAGGATCTGTTGAAGCTAGATCCATTTTTCTCTCTTCCAGTAGGTTTATCCAAGGAACTTAAGGTAGTAATGATGTTCATAACATCATTCGATTCATACATATAAAGCTATCTTATTCGAAGGTTTAAACTTGTAATCACTAGAACATAGTTTAGTTAATTCTAAACTTGTTCGCAAACAAAAGTTAATCCTTCTAACTTGACTTTTAAAATCAACTAAACACATGTTATATATCTATATGATATGCTAACTTAATGATTTAAAACCTGGAAACACGAAAAACACCGTAAAACCGGATTTACGCCGTCGTAGTAACACCGCGGGCTGTTTTGGGTTAGTTAATTAAAAACTATGATAAACTTTGATTTAAAAGTTGTTATTCTGAGAAAATGATTTTTATTATGAACATGAAACTCTATCCAAAAATTATGGTTAAACTCAAAGTGGAAGTATGTTTTCTAAAATGGTCATCTAGACGTCGTTCTTTTGACTGAAATGACTACCTTTACAAAAACGACTTGTAACTTATTTTTCCGACTATAAACCTATACTTTTTCTATTTAGATTCATAAAATAGAGTTCAATATGAAACCATAGCAATTTGATTCACTCAAAACGGATTTAAAATGAAGAAGTTATGGGTAAAACAAGATTGGATAATTTTTCTCATTTTAGCTACGTGAAAATTGGTAAAAAATCTATTACAACCATAACTTAATCAACTTGTATGTAATCTTGAGATACCATAGACACGTATATAATGTTTCGACCTATCATGTCGACACATCTATATATATTTCGGAACAACCATAGACACTCTATATGTGAATGTTGGAGGTAGCTATACAGGGTTGAGGTTGATTCCAAAATATATATAGTTTGAGTTGTGATCAATACTGAGATACGTATACACTGGGTCGTGGATTGATTCAAGATAATATTTATCGATTTATTTCTGTACATCTAACTGTGGACAACTAGTTGTAGGTTACTAACGAGGACAGCTGACTTAATAAACTTAAAACATCAAAATATATTAAAAGTGTTGTAAATATATTTTGAACATACTTTGATATATATGTATATATTATTATAGGTTCGTGAATCAATCAGTGGCCAAGTCTTACTTCCCGACGAAGTAAAAATCTGTGAAAGTGAGTTATAGTCCCACTTTTAAAATCTAATATTTTTGGGATGAGAATACATGCAGGTTTTATAAATGATTTACAAAATAGACACAAGTACGTGAAACTACATTCTATGGTTGAATTATCGAAATCGAATATGCCCCTTTTTATTAAGTCTGGTAATCTAAGAATTAGGGAACATACACCCTAATTGACGCGAATCCTAAAGATAGATCTATTGGGCCTAACAAACCCCATCCAAAGTACCGGATGCTTTAGTACTTCGAAATTTATATCATATCCGAAGGGTGTTCCGGAATGATGGGGATATTCTTATATATATGCATCTTGTTAATGTCGGTTACCAGGTGTTCACCATATGAATGATTTTTATCTCTATGTATGGGATGTGTATTGAAATATGAAATCTTGTGGTCTATTGTTACGATTTGATATATATAGGTTAAACCTATAACTCACCAACATTTTTGTTGACGTTTAAAGCATGTTTATTCTCAGGTGAATACTAAGAGCTTCCGCTGTTGCATACTAAAATAAGGACAAGATTTGGAGTCTATGTTTGTATGATATTGTGTAAAAACTGCATTCAAGAAACTGATTTCGATGTAACATATTTGTATTGTAAACCATTATGTAATAGTCGTGTGTAACCAGGATATTTTAGATTATCATTATTTGATAATCTACGTAAAGCTTTTTAAACCTTTATTTATGAAATAAAGGTTATGGTTTGTTTTAAAAATGAATGCAGGCTTTGAAAAACGTCTCATATAGAGGTCAAAACCTCGCAACGAAATCAATTAATATGGAACGTTTTTAATCAATAAGAACGGGACATTTCAGTTGGTATCAGAGCGTTGGTCTTAGAGAACCAGAAAATTTGCATTAGTGTGTCTTATCGAGTTTGTTAGGATGCATTAGTGAGTCTGGACTTCGACCGTGTTTTCTTTAAAAATGATTGCTTAACATTTTTGTTGGAAACTATATATTATTAACATGTATATATTATGTGATATATTAATCTCTTAACATGTTTGATATTGTGTGATAGATGTCTACCTCTAGCACAAATCCCATTGACTCACCTAATAATAACGAAGAGTCGAATATATATTGGACTGATTCACAAGTTCCCGAAGAAGAACCGGAAGAAGAATCAGAACCGGAAGAAGAATCAGAACCGGAAGAGGAGGAACCGGAGGAGGAAATAGAACCGGTGGGGGAAATAATAAAACGGTTAAGTAAAAGAAAATCCTCAACCAACCGACCAAGGTTAATTATGGTCAATGGTGTTTCCGCCAAGGAAGCAAAATATTGGGAGGATTACCAATTCTCCGATGAATCGGATTCCGACGAGAATTCCGATGATGTTATAGAAATTACCCCAACTGAATTTAAAAAGGAAAAAGAAAATAATAAGGGAAAGGGCATAAAAATAGAGAAATCTAATTCCAACCCCGATGAACTTTATATGTATCGTCAACCCCCGAAGCCCTTAAGTTGTAACAATGACCCGGGAACCTCTAAACCACCAGGTTTTTCTAAACCGTTGTGGAAAACGACAGCTCGTATTAGGGGAACATCATATATCCCTAGAAACTTGGCAAAACGAACCAAAACTGAAGAAGAAGAAGAAACGAGCGAGTCGGAATAAGATAGTTGTATTCGTGTGGTGTAATATATGTAATATAGTGTGCTTATGCTTTATAATATATGTAAAAATTGCTTGTATTAATAAGTATTTTTTTATGAATCTAACTCTTGTCTATTTTACAGTATAAAAACACAAAATGGATAGACAACCCAATATTTTAAGAGACCTACCCGGAGACATGATTGATGAAATCTTATCTAGAGTCGGTCAGAATTCTTCGGCACAACTATTTACGGCGAAATCAGTTTGTAAGACATTCGAAGAACGTTCCAAGAATGTCTTGGTTTATAAAAGGCTATCCTTTGAAAGATAGGGGATATCACATTGGGAAACCCATAAGTTACGATGTGTTTACTTTGACGCATATATTGCGGGGAACCCAAATGCTATTTTACGCAACGGGTTAAAAAATTATTTTAACTCAATGTATCTGAATATAGGACTTCATGATTTAGAAAAAGCGGCTAACATGCAACATAAAGAAGCATGCTATGCTTACGGGTTAGTAATGTTCGCTTCTCACCAAAGTGAGAAAAAGAACATCGGGCTACAACTATTAAACAAAACGTTCCCACAAGTGACGGAGTCGGTAATTGGGGTAAGAAATGAGGTTTTTAGGTTATTACGAGACTGTTGGTCATTACGTAACCCTCGTCCCTTTGACGACGTTACAACACGCTGTCTTATCAACGACCATAACGGTTATGTTCCACAAGACCAAGGATGGGAAGTAGTCCTAGTAAAACCAGAATGCATGACTTATTTTTGGGCGTATGAATTACGTGTCTTTATTGCCTTTGCTGAACGACTTGTGTACTAGCTAGAATTATCTTCACAACTATCTTGTATCAAAGTTATTGTGTGCTATATTTCATGCTTTATGTAAAATAAGCGGTGTTGTAAGTTTGTAAAATATTGTATAAAAGTTTGAACGCGAAATATTATTATAATCAGTTTTTCATATAGAATTGTAGTAGTTGAATTTTATATTAGCTACTAAGTATGAACTTAACGGGTAGGTACTACCCGAATTTAAACTTATAAAACGCTAATATGAAGAAAAAGCTTTTATAAATGAGTTCATATTATGCTACGAAATACTATTAACTACTCTTAATATTCTGTATGATTAACTTGTTCCATTTGACTATTTTGAAGGAAATGGCACCGACTACTCGACACACCGTGAATATGAATGAAGAGGAATTCCCTACTTTCTTGCTTCAAAACATAGCCGCAGTACAGGCTGCGCTACATACCAACAATAACCTTGGATCTAGTAGTACAGGAAATCGTGTAGGATGCACCTATAAAGAATTCACTGCCTGCAAACCTTTGGAATTTGATGGAACCGAAGGACCGATCGGATTGAAACGGTGGACCGAGAAGGTCGAATCGGTGTTTACCATAAGTAAGTGTACTGAAGAGGACAAAGTGAAGTACGCTACGCATACCTTCATAGGTTCTGTGTTAACATGGTGGAATACCTATCTAGAGCAAGTGGGACAAGATGATGCGTACGCACTACCGTGGTCAGCATTCAAGCACTTGATGAACGAGAAGTACCGTCCCAGAACCGAGGTCAATAAGCTCAAGACAGAACTTAGAGGGTTACGAATCTACGGATTTGATATTACCACGTACGAAAGACGATTCACAGAATTGTGTCTATTGTGTCCGGGAGCGTTCGAAGATGAGGAAGAGAAGATCGACGCGTTTGTGAAAGGATTACCAGAAAGAATCCAAGAAGATATAAGTTCACACGAGCCCGCCTCCATACAACAGGCATGTAGAATGGCTCACAAACTAGTGAACCAGATTGAGGAAAGAATTAAAGAACAGACGGCTGAAGAGGCCAATGTGAAGCAAGTCAAAAGAAAGTGGGAGGAAAACGGTGATAAGAATCACCAATACAACAACAACAGCAATTACAATAATAATCGCAAAAATTATCCCAACAATCGCAACATCAATCGCAACTACAACAAACGGACCAACAACAACAACAACAACAACAACAACAACAACAACAACAACAACAACAACAATAACAACAACAGTAACTACAACAATCATCCCAGCAACAATAACAACAGCAACAACAACAACAATCAGAAGCAGCTATGCCAAAGGTGTGAAAAGTATCACTCGGGGTTCTGCACCAAATTTTGCAACAAATGTAAAAGAAATGGTCATAGCGTGGCGAAGTGTGAGGTCTACGAACCAGGGGTTAACAGAACGAAAGGAACAAATGGTGTCGGAACGAGTAATGGCGGAGCAAGTAGTGTCGGAGCAAGTTATGCCAATGTAGTTTGTTATAAATGTGGAAAACCGGGCCACATTATTAGAAATTGCCCGAACCAGGAGAACACGAATGGACAAGGCCGTGGAAGAGTTTTCAATATTAATGCGGCAGAGGCACAGGAAGACCCGGAGCTTGTTACGGGTACGTTTCTTATTGACAATAAATCTGCTTACGTTTTATTTGATTTCGGGTGCGGATAGAAGATATGTGAGTAGAGATTTTTGTGCTAAATTAAGTTGTCCATTGATGCCGTTGGATAGTAAATTTTTACTCGAATTAGCAAACGGTAAATTAATTTCAGCAGATAATATATGCCGGAATCGAGAAATTAAACTGGGTAGCGAAATATTTAAGATTGATTTGATACCAGTAGAGTTAGGGAGTTTTGATGTAATAGTTGGCATGAACTGGCTGAAGAAGGTGAAAGCAGAGATCGTATGTTATAAAAATGCAATTCGCATTGTACGAGAAGAAGGAGAACCCTTAATGGTGTACGGAGAAAAGGGCAACATGAAGCTACATCTTATTAGTAATTTGAAGGCACAAAAACTAATAAGAAAAGGTTGCTATGCTGTTCTAGCACACGTCGAGAAAGTACAAACTGAAGAAAAGAGCATCAATGATGTTCCCGTCGCAAAAGAATTTCCCGATGTATTTCCGAAAGAATTACCGGGACTACCTCCACATCGATCTGTTGAATTTCAAATAGATCTTGTACCAGGAGCTGCACCAATAGCTCGTGCTCCTTATAGACTCGCACCCAGCGAGATGAAAGAACTGCAAAGCCAACTGCAAGAACTATTAGAACGTGGTTTCATTCGACCAAGTACATCACCATGGGGAGCTCCTGTTTTGTTTGTCAAGAAGAAGGATGGTACATTTAGGTTATGTATTGACTACAGAGAGTTGAACAAACTTACCATCAAAAATCGTTATCCACTGCCGAGAATTGACGACTTATTTGATCAACTACAAGGCTCGTCGGTTTATTCGAAGATCGATTTACGTTCTGGATATCATCAAATGCGAGTAAAGGAGGATGATATTCCAAAAACTGCTTTTAGGACGCGTTATGGTCATTACGAGTATATGGTTATGCCGTTTGGATTGACTAACGCACCAACTGTGTTCATGGACCTTATGAACCGAGTGTGTGGGCCATATCTTGACAAATTTGTCATTGTTTTCATCGATGACATACTTATTTACTCAAAGAATGATCAAGAGCACGAAGAACATTTGAGAAAAGTGCTAGAAGTATTGAGGAAAGAAAAACTGTACGCTAAGTTTTCAAAGTGTGCATTTTGGTTGGAAGAAGTTCAATTCCTCGGTCACATAGTGAACAAAGAAGGTATCCAGGTGGACCCGGCAAAGATCGAAACCGTTGAAAAGTGGGAAATCTCAAAAAATCCGAAGCATATACGTCAATTTTTAGGATTGGCTGGTTACTACAGAAGATTCATCCAAGATTTCTCCAAAATAGCAAAACCCTTGACTGCATTAACGCATAAAGGGAAGAAATTTGAATGGAAGGATGAACAAGAGAAGGCGTTTCAATTATTGAAGAAAAAGCTAACTACGGCACCTATATTGTCATTGCCTGAAGGGAATGATGATTTTGTGATTTATTGTGACACATCAAAGCAAGGTCTCGGTTGTGTATTAATGCAACGGACGAAGGTGATTGCTTATGCGTCTAGACAATTGAAGATTCACGAGCAAAATTATACGACGCATGATTTGGAATTTGGCGCGGTTGTTTTTGCATTAAAGACTTGGAGGCACTACTTATATGGGGTCAAAAGTATTATATATACCGACCACAAAAGTCTTCAACATATATTTAATTAGAAACAACTGAATATGAGGCAGCGTAGGTGGATTGAATTGTTGAATGATTACGACTTTGAGATTCGTTACCACCCGGGGAAGGCAAATGTGGTAGCCGACGCCTTGAGCAGAAAGGACAGAGAACCCATTCGAGTAAAATCTATGAATATAATGATTCACACTAACCTTACTACTCAAATAAAGGAGGCGCAACAAGGAGTTTTAAAAGAGAGAAATTTAAAGGATGAAATACCCAAAGGATCGGAGAAGCATCTTAATATTCGGGAAGACGGAACCCGGTATAGGGCTGAAAGAATTTGGGTACCAAAATTTGGAGATATGAGAGAAATGGTACTTAGAGAAGCTCATAAAACCAGATACTCAATATATCCTGGAACGGAAAAGATGTACAAGGATCTTAAGAAACATTTTTGGTGGCCAGGTATGAAAGCCGATATTGCTAAATATGTAGGAGAATGTTTGACGTGTTCTAAGGTCAAAGCTGAACATCAGAAACCATCAGGTCTACTACAACAACCTGAAATTCCGGAATGGAAATGGGAAAACATTACCATGGATTTCATTACTAAATTGCCAAGGACTGCAAGTGGTTTTGATACTATTTGGGTAATAGTTGATCGTCTCACCAAGTCTGCACACTTCCTGCCAATAAGAGAAGATGACAAGATGGAGAAGTTAGCACGACTGTATTTGAAGGAAGTCGTCTTCAGACATGGAATACCAATCTCTATTATCTCTGATAGGGATGGCAGATTTATTTCAAGATTCTGGCAGACATTACAGCAAGCATTAGGAACTCGTCTAGACATGAGTACTACATATCATCCACAAACTGATGGGCAGAGCGAAAGGACGATACAAACGCTTGAAGACATGCTACGAGCATGTGTTATTGATTTCGGAAACAGTTGGGATCGACATCTACCGTTAGCAGAATTTTCCTACAACAACAGCTACCATTCAAGCATTGAGATGGCGCCGTTTGAAGCACTTTATGGTAGAAAGTGCAGGTCTCCGATTTGTTGGAGTGAAGTGGGGGATAGACAGATTACGGGTCCGGAGATAATACAAGAAACTACCGAGAAAATCATCCAAATTTAACAAAGATTGAAAACCGCCCGGAGTCGACAAAAGAGCTACGCGGACAGTAAAAGAAAAGATATAGAGTTTGAAATTGGAGAAATGGTCATGCTTAAGGTTTCACCTTGGAAAGGCGTTGTTCGATTTGGTAAACGAGGGAAATTAAATCCAAGGTATATTGGACCATTCAAGATTATTGATCGTGTCGGACCAGTAGCTTACCAACTGGAGCTACCTCAACAACTCGTGGCTGTACATAACACTTTCCACGTCTCAAATTTGAAGAAATGTTTTGCTAAAGAAGATCTCACTATTCCGTTAGACGAAATCCAAATCAATGAAAAACTTCAATTCATTGAAGAACCCGTCGAAATAATGGATCGTGAGGTTAAGAGACTTAAACAAAACAAGATACCAATTGTTAAGGTTCGATGGAATGCTCGTAGAGGACCCGAGTTCACCTGGGAGCGTGAAGATCAGATGAAGAAGAAATACCCGCATCTATTTCCAGAAGATTCGTCAACACCTTCAACAGCTTAAAATTTCGGGACGAAATTTATTTAACGGGTAGGTACTGTAGTGACCCGAACGTTTCTATGTTTATATATATTAATTGAGATTGATATTTACATGATTAAATGTTTCCAACATGTTAAGCAATCAAACTTTTTAAGACTTGATTAATTAAAATATGTTTCATATAGACAATTGACCACCCAAGTTGACCGGTGATTCACGAACGTTAAAACTTGTAAAAACTATATGATGACATATATATGGATATATATATAGTTAACATGATACTATGATAAGTAAACATATCATTAAGTATATTAACAATGAACTACATATGTAAAAACAAGACTACTAACTTAATAATTTTTAAACGAGACATATATGTAACGATTATCGTTGTAAAGACATTTAATGTATATATATCATATTAAGAGATATTCATACATGATAATATCATGATAATATAATAATTTAAAATCTCATTTGATATTATAAACATTGGGTTAACAACATTTAACAAGATCGTTAACCTAAAGGTTTCAAAACAACACTTACATGTAACGACTAACGATGACTTAACGACTCAGTTAAAATGTATATACATGTAGTGTTTTAATATATATTTATACACTTTTGAAAGACTTCAATACACTTATCAAAATACTTCTACTTAACAAAAATGTTTACAATTACATCCTCGTTCAGTTTCATCAACAATTCTACTCGTATGCACCCGTATTCGTACTCGTACAATACACAGCTTTTAGATGTATGTACTATTGGTGTATACACTCCAATGATCAGCTCTTAGCAGCCCATGTGAGTCACCTAACACATGTGGGAACCATCATTTGGCAACTAGCATGAAATATCTCATAAAATTACAAAAATATGAGTAATCATTCATGACTTATTTACATGAAAACAAAATTACATATCCTTTATATCTAATCCATACACCAACGACCAAAAACACCTACAAACACTTTAATTCTTCAATTTTCTTCATCTAATTGATCTCTCTCAAGTTCTATCTTCAAGTTCTAAGTGTTTTCATATATTCTACAAGTTCTAGTTACATAAAATCAAGAATACTTTCAAGTTTGCTAGCTCACTTCCAATCTTGTAAGGTGATCATCCAAACTCAAGAAATCTTTATTTCTTACAGTAGGTTATCATTCTAATACAAGGTAATAATCATATTTAAACTTTGGTTCAATTTCTATAACTATAACAATCTTATTTCAAGTGATGATCTTACTTGAACTTGTTTTCGTGTCATGATTCTGCTTCAAGAACTTCGAGCCATCCAAGGATCTGTTGAAGCTAGATCTATTTTTCTCTTTTCCAGTAGGTTTATCCAAGGAACTTAAGATAGTAATGATGTTCATAACATCATTCGATTCATACATATAAAGCTATCTTATTCGAAGGTTTAAACTTGTAATCACTAGAACATAGTTTAGTTAATTCTAAACTTGTTCGCAAACAAAAGTTAATTCTTCTAACTTGACTTTTAAAATCAACTAAACACATGTTCTATATCTATATGATATGCTAACTTAATGATTTAAAACCCGGAAACACGAAAAACACCGTAAAATCGGATTTACGCCGTTGTAGTAACACCGCGGGCTGTTTTGGGTTAGTTAATTAAAAACTATGATAAACTTTGATTTAAAAGTTGTTATTCTAAGAAAATGATTTTGATTATGAACATGAAACTATATCCAAAAATTATGGTTAAACTCAAAGTGGAAGTATGTTTTCTAAAATGGTCATCTAGACGTCGTTCTTTCGACTAAAATGACTACCTTTACAAAAATGACTTGTAACTTATTTTTCCGACTATAAACCTATACTTTTTCTGTTTAGATTCATAAAATAGAGTTCAATATGAAACCATAGCAATTTGATTCACTCAAAACGGATTTAAAATGAAGAAGTTATGGGTAAAACAAGATTGGATAATTTTTCTCATTTGAGCTACGTGAAAATTGGTAACAAATCTATTCCAACCATAACTTAATCAACTTATATGTAATCTTGAGATACCATAGACACGTATACAATGTTTCGACCTATCATGTCGACACATCTATATATATTTCGGAACAACCATAGACACTCTATATGTGAATGTTGGAGTTAGCTATACAGGGTTGAGGTTGATTCCAAAATATATATAGTTTGAGTTGTGATCAATACTGAGATACGTATACACTGGGTCATGGATTGATTCAAGATAATATTTATCGATTTATTTCTGTACATCTAACTGTGGACAACTAGTTGTAGGTTACTAACGAGGACAGCTGACTTAATAAACTTATAACATTAAAATATATTAAAAGTGTTGTGAATATATATTTTGAACATTCTTTGATATATATGTATATATTATTATAGGTTCGTGAATCAACCAGTGGCCAAGTCTTACTTCCCGACGAAGTAAAAATCTGTGAAAGTGAGTTATAGTCCCACTTTTAAAATCTAATATTTTTGGGATGAGAATACATGCAGTGTTTATAAATGATTTACAAAATAGACACAAGTACGTGAAACTACATTCTATGGTTGAATTATCGAAATCGAATATGCCCCTTTTTATTAAGTCTGGTAATCTAAGAATTAGGGAACAGACACCCTAATTGACGCGAATCCTAAAGATAGATCTATTGGGCCTAACAAACCCCATCCAAAGTACCGGATGCTTTAGTACTTCGAAATTTATATCATATCCGAAGGGTGTCCCGGAATGATGGGGATATTCTTATATATATGCATCTTGTTAATGTCGGTTACCAGGTGTTCACCATATGAATGATTTTTATCTCTATGTATGGGATGTGTATTGAAATATGAAATCTTGTGGTCTATTGTTACGATTTGATATATATAGGTTAAACCTATAACTCACCAACATTTTTGTTGACGTTTAAAGCATGTTTATTCTCAGGTGAATACTAAGAGCTTCCGCTGTTGCATACTAAAATAAGGACAAGATTTGGAGTCCATGTTTGTATGATATTGTGTAAAAACTGCATTCAAGAAACTGATTTCGATGTAACATATTTGTATTGTAAACCATTATGTAATGGTCGTGTGTAAACAGGATATTTTAGATTATCATTATTTGATAATCTACATAAAGCTTTTTAAACCTTTATTTATGAAATAAAGGTTATGGTTTTTTTTAAAAATGAATGCAGTCTTTGAAAAACGTCTCATATAGTGGTCAAAACCTCGCAACGAAATCAATTAATATGGAACGTTTTTAATCAATAAGAACGGGATATTTCACGATCCTACGAATCAGCAAGCCAAACGGCCTGCCAAACGGCTTTCCTGGCTTGCAAATGGCATGCCACACGCCCAAGTTAAACAGTCCTGCAAACGAGTTGGCCTGGCAAACGGCCCCTGCAAACGGCCTGCCAAACGACCTGCCAGCCGTTTGCAGGCAAATTTCAAGCTTATTTAAAAGGGTCTTTGTCATTCATTCCAACACACACTTCAATTCACTTCTTTCTCTCTCTTGTACAATATTAGTCATACTTTCAAGGTCTTCGACTCTGTGCGGGAAACCTAGTACCCGGAGAAGAACGCCGAAGATTGTATTAGGAGCGGTCTGGAGTTTGAAGTTGTCACTTTTGTATTCGGAACTCATTTAATCTACTGGTACTTCTATCCTTTATCTTTATATAATGTCTTCTATCATTATGTTCTGTGATGTTGTTGCCATGATTAGCGAGTAGTTATCTTAGTGTATGCTATGATGTAACTAGTTATAATGCCGAAATAATGTTATGGTGTGTGTATGTTGTTAAAATGCTTTCCGATTATGCTTTAAATTCAATCACTTTTTCAACTAATAGAACGTAGTTATTTGCTCTGTATTGGGAAGTCGCGAACCCCGATTCAGAGTACACTATCTGTGTCACCCCTTGGTAAGAGAAGTCTATCGGATATAACGTAAGATCGACTGAGGCACACCAGTTGTAGTAAGTCTATCAAGCTTTGGATTTCGACTGAGGAGTCTTTCGTAGTGAAACATCTGACTTGACCCTTAGTACATTGTCGGTCCCAGACCATGCTAGTGTAGTCACCAAGCATATAAACTT
Source organism: Rutidosis leptorrhynchoides (assembly GCF_046630445.1). Classification (NCBI taxonomy): domain Eukaryota; kingdom Viridiplantae; phylum Streptophyta; class Magnoliopsida; order Asterales; family Asteraceae; genus Rutidosis; species Rutidosis leptorrhynchoides. The sequence continues at coordinate 267,392,307 of NC_092342.1, read as the reverse complement.
CGTACGTGCATGCTGAAGCACAACGGTTGTTATAAGCTGTACCTCTGCTAAGTAAGGCCATGAAACCTGGTCAGTGTTGATCAGTACACTGCACCATATTGCGGTCTCAAGCATTGCACCCCGCTTGAGGGATTCTTAGTTAATTAAGGAACTGTTTGTTTAAACACATAAAGGATTGGACCGTTAGGATAACCGAACGTGTTCATGGAAGTTAACTTTACTTGGCCATGGTGTTCTTTATGGTTGAACTCTTTTAAGGGCCTAAGTACCTTTTAAAACCAATCATTAACGAAAACATTGAAACACATCACGTCTTTCGGATATGGTAAACCTTGTATTATATTATGCTTAAGAAAGTTTAGACCTTTGTGGAATGTTAATACGTCACCCAACCGAGTCGCTTAATTGGATGAGTCGTCTGGACGTGTATGCCTGTAGTCAGACTGCACTGGCGTCGGGGGTATGGGACGTTGCTATCTATTCAAAATATTCAAGCCTATCGCATTACCCAGTGACATGTCTTACGACAGGGGCGTTTAGGACCAGTGTAATGAATACAAGGCCTCTACCTATTCATGAGTCAGCATTCCGTAATCTCGGCAGAATAACTGATGAAATCATAGTATGCACTTGTTTTAACCTCATCTGAATTACAAATTTTATTGCATTTACTTTATCTGTCTTATAAACTAGAAAAACCCAAAATTAGGTAACCACTACTCCTTCATAACCATCTTAAGCTATAATATAGGTTCGATTCTACTGATATCTTAAAAATACGTCTCTAGGTCATACTTCCCTAACTTATAATAAGGAGTAGTACGATTTAGGCCTATCTAAATATAAATTTAAAACAGTACCCCCCCCCCCCCCTTGGTGGCTGATTCTGACGTGTTGCGACCTAACGACACCGCATAATTAAAACCGTCCGTTTCAGCCATATCAAGGCGGAGTATAAGTTTTTGGCGCCGCTGCCGGGAGACTGGTATCAGATAATACTACTCTCTATCAGACTTATTCACAAGCATTTTGTGGTGTCTAAGAAAGACAACTATACACAAACTTGGTTGTTGGATTTTCTGAACAGTCTCCAATTATATTGGGACCAAAAGGATCCTGCCTCTCCGTAGTCGGCCTGGCCACTTGGTTTGTTGAATAGTTCGTGCGAAGCTCTGTTATCGAAATACCAGGGAATCAGTAGCAAGAACCAAAAACATATTCAACCTTAGGATAGTTAGCTTATCTTAGACTAAATTAGATTACTTTAAATTAGACTATCTTAGATTAAGATTACCTTAGATTGCATTAGAATTACCTTAAGAATTTAGTTCATCTGCTTAAAATTAAAACAAAAAGGTATACCCAGTGTATGACCCAAACCCGATCTAGACCAGGGCCATTGTTATTCGTACCTGATCCAGACACAATAATCTCTAAAGCATGCAAGGAAGCACGAATCAGAAATCAAATGGCGTTACGTGTTACTTTAGCAGAAAATACCAAACCCTCGATTAAAGGTCGAGGATGACCAATCAGATTTCCAGAGATCCAAGGACACTCGTTCGAGTTAAAACATCACATCATCCACCTTATCCAAAATAGTTGTCAGTTTCATGGATTACCGAATGACGATCCTAACTCTCACCTTGATAAATTCATATCTCTTTCGAACTCCTACAAACAGCCAGGGATAAGACAAGATATAGTCCGGCTAAACTTTCCCTATTCTCTCACTCATCAATCACAAACATGGTTTGAAGAACTGTGATAATGCTAAAAAGAACATATATTTCATAGCATTATCCCTCAAGAAAGACAAGCTTTTAGTTGCAATTGTTCTATTTACAAGTGATATTCGTTTAAATAATAAAAGGTGAAGACAAAAGACAGATTCAACGAATTGAAGACGCAAATGACCAAAAAGCTCAAAAGTACAAAGTACAATCAAAGTGGTTCAAATTATTGATGAGAAACGTCTCAAAATTATAAGAATACAAGACGCAAAACACAAAATACAAGATATTAAATTGTACGCAAGGACGTTCGAAAATCCGAAACCGGGATCAGAGTCAACTCTCAACGCTCGACACAACGGACTAAAAATTACAAGTCAACTATGCACATAAATATAATATAATATTTAAATAATTCTTAAAATTATTTATATATTATATTTATTTATTAAACCATCGGCAAACTAGCAAACAAACTCATGTGACCTGGAAAAGTAGGCCATGCGATCGCATGGCCAGGAAGGCCAAAAACCATGCGATCGCATGGTGAACAGTAACTGGCCACATCCCTATAAATTTCGCAGTTTGGTTGAACAACATCACATCTTTTTCTCTTCCTATCTCTCAACGTATAATATATATATATATATATATATATATATATATATATATATATATATATATATATATATATATATATATATATATATATATATATATATATATATTATAATTTTAATTTTAATAATAAGGGTATGTTAGCGAATGTTGTAAGGGTGTAAGTCGAAATTCTGTCCGTGTAACGCTACGCTATTTTTAATCATTGTAAGTTATGTTCAACCTTTTTAAATTAATGTCTCATAGCTAAGTTATTATTATGCTTATTTAAGCCGAAGTAATCGTGATGTTGGGCTAAAATATTAAAAATTGGGTAATTGGGCTTTGGACCATAATTGGGGTTTGGATAAAAGAACGACAATTGTGAAAATTAGACTATGGGCTATTAATGGGTTTTATATTAACTTAACGATACCTCGTTAATTTAGTATAAAGGTTATAATTTGACGTATCTATAAATAACCACATACGCTTAATCGGGTACGGTGGGCGGGATATCTATAAATACCAATAATTGTTCATTTTACCGGACACGAAACTGGATTAATAGTTAATGGACTAGTTGAAACAGGGGTGGATTACATTCAAGGGTAATTGGTGTAATTATTAACAAAGTAGTAAAACCTTGGACTACACGCAGTCGATAACCCGGTGTATTCATTAAACAAAGTATTAAGACCTTGTTACAATTCGAATCCCCAATTAGTTGGAATATTTGACTTCGGGAATAAGAATAATTTGACGAAGACTTCTGCATTTTATGATTATGACTGATGGACTATTATGGACAAATCCGTATGGACATATTGAATAATCCAGGACAAAGGACAATTAACCCATGGTGATAAACTAAAATTAACACGTCGAACATCATGATTACGGAATTTTAAATAAGCATAATTCTTTTATTTCATATTTAATTGCACTTTTAATTATCGCACTTTTATTTACTGTCATTGTATTTAATTGCACTTTTAATTATCGTACTTTTTAATTATCGCAATTTTATTTTATCGCACTTTTATTTATCGCAATTTCATTATCGTTATTTACTTTACGCTTTAAATTAAGTTATATTTATTTTTAATATTTTACATTAGGTTTTAACTGCGACTAAAGTTTTAAAATAGACAAACCGGCAATTAAACGGTAAAATCCCCCTTTTATAATAATAATACTACTTATATATATATTTATATTTTTACAAATATAGTTTTTAAAAGTATAGCGTTAAACTTGGCGAGTTCCCTGTGGACGAACCGGACTTACTAAAAACTACACTACTGTACGATTAGGTACACTGCCTATAAGTGTTGTAGCAAGGTTTAGGTATATCCACTCTATAAATAAATAAATAACTTATGTAAAATTGTATCGTATTTAATAGTATTTTGTAGTAAAAAATATAACTATTTTGTATACACCTCTACGCACATCAAGTATTTTTGGCGCCGCTGCCGGGGAAAGCTAAACGCCGAAAGCGCAACGCTATATAAAAAAAAGATTTTTATTTAGGTCTTTTTATAAAAAAATACGTTTTAAATATTAAAAATACAAAAATATAAAAAAAAAAGAAAAACAACAAATATATATTTTTAAGAGTTTGTTTAAAATATATAAAATTATAAAGTTTTTATTTTTAATTAAAAATTAAAATTTTTATTAAATTTATATATATATTTTGTATAAATATAAAACAGAAAACAAAAAAAAAATATAAAATTGTACGAGGCCCGGTACTGTAGCAGCCGAACCTGGCCCGAAACCCTACTCCATGCGACCGCATGGATTTTTAACTCCAATCTCATGCGATCGCATGACTAGTTCTGACACGCAGCTCTGAACCTAGTACAGCAATAATTACGGAGTTTTAATTATTATTATTATTATTAAACCCTAATTAGGGTTATATTTTATATTAATTAGTTTAGTTTTAGTATTTAATTTCTATTTTTAGTTTAATTAGTTTTATAAATATATAAAATTAATACTTTTATAAAATAAATAATATAAAAATAATATTTTTATAAAAATTGTACTTTTTACAACTTTAAGTTTATTTTTATATTTTATAACTTTTTATTTGTTTTAGCGTAATATTTGTATTTTTCGTTCATATTTAGTTTTAAGTCATAGTTTTTGCCGTAGTTATTTTTATTTCTAGATTTTTAGGCTTTGCCGTAAAATCCCTTAGGTGTTTTTTCTTTAGACTAAGATTTAGGTGCTTTAGAATTTTGCGACGCTATTTATAAATTTTAGTTCCTTTTTAAGTTTCGACGCGCTACGTTCTTTTTATTATTTTTCGACCTTTTATTTTTCGACGTTTTTCGACGCGATCTTTTTCTTTCTTATTTCTCGCCGCTCTAGTTTTTAGGACATAGAATTTTCTATTTCTTCTCTAAAAATTCTTTAAATTTCAACTAAAAATTATTTTAAGTGGTTAAATTGATAGACATCCAAATTTTCTGCTTCGTAGTAATAGTTGGATTTGTTAGTGGCTGAGTTGTGAGCTTCCGATTTAAAGGGTTCTGGCTCCCTGCTACATCTTTTAGCTATTCGAAACGTGGGCAAAAGCAGAAAGGTCTATTAATTTGATAACTTATATAATTTTTTTATCTTTTATAACTAATAGGATATTCAGTGAATGCACCGAGCAAAACGTTCACCACCTGTAACCAGATTAAGACATCTAGCCAATATTGTCGCCGTTGATTTTTCTTTAGAATCGTCATCCAGTCGACCAAGTACTCCAATTCAAATTTCCGATAATCCATTTTTTGAACCCGACCTCACAATTGAGAATCCGGAAGATATTCAGGGACAATTCAGAGATCCTGAACCATTAATCTTTCCTCCGGAACCACCAATCATTCAAACAGAGATTGTCGAGGAACAACCCATTAAATCAGAATCCTCTACTGATTCAGATTCAACAAATTTAATCATGAAAAATCTGGAACCTCTAAGTATGGAAGACCAAATGAGAGCTAAACGCACTGGCCAAGGTCACGCAATTACTCAACTAGACATTAATGCACCAGATTATGAAATCAAAGGAAAAATTCTACACATGGTAACTAATCAATGCCAATTTAGTGGTGCGCCGAAGGAAGATCCAAATGAACATCTTTGTACCTTTAATAGGATCTGTACTCTATTTAAAATAAGAGAAGTGGAGGATGAACAGATATATCTCATGTTATTTCCCTGAACTTTAAAGGGAGAAGCCAAAGATTGGTTAGAATCGTTACCTGAAGGGGCGATTGATACATGGGACGTTTTAGTTGAAAAATTTCTTAAACAATTCTTTGCGCCATCTAAAGCCGTAAGACTTCAAGGAGAAATTGTTACGTTCACACAAAAGCCAAATGAAACTCTGTATGAGGCGTGGACAAGATTTGGAAAGTTGTTAAGAGGATGTTCGTAACATGGTTTAGACACTTGTCAAATAGTACAAATATTCTACCAAGGATGCGACATCACTACACCAAAAGACATAGACATAGCAGCTGGTGGTTGCATTATGAAGAAAACAGCAACTGACGCTTACAAAATTATTGATAATACTGCTTCCCACTCACATGAGTGGCACCAAGAAAAAGATATCATTAGATCATCTAAAGCGGCTAGAGTCAATTCTAGCCATGACTTTGATTCCATTTCTGCAAAGATAGATGCTGTTGAGAGACGAATGGAAAAGATGACTAAAGATATTCACTCAATACGAATTAGTTGTGAGCAGTGTGGAGGACCACATTTGACAAAAGATTGTCTCAGTATTGAACCAACAATGGAACAAAGAGAGAATGTTTCATACATGAACCAAAGGCCTGGAAATAATTATCAGAATAATTATCAACCGCCAAGACCAATCTACAATCAAAATCAAAACTATAACCGAAATGTTCCATACAACAACCAACAAGGTCCTAGCAATCAGCAAGTAACCAATAATACTTACAATCAGCAAAGACCTATTTTTCAAAATAAACCACCACAAACCGATGATAAAAAGCCAAATTTAGAAGATATGATGTCGAAGTTAGTTGAATCTAAAACTCAGTTTTTCACATCTCAGAAACAAACCAATGAACAAAATGTTCAAGCATTTAGAAATCAACAAGCTTCTATTCAAAATCTGGAACAAGAAGTAAGCAACCTAGCAAGGTTAATTGGTGAAAGAAAACTGAGAAGTCTACCTAGTGATACAAATGCTAACCCCCGGAATGAAACAGCTAAAGCCATTACTACAAGAAGTGGTATTACACTTAAACCACATGAAATGCCTGTAATTTCTGATGATGCTATTCCTACTCCACAAGAACCACAACCTGAACAAGATAAGGAAACAGAACCGGTAGTTGAAAAGGTTAATGAAGATAACACAATTAAGGCAAAACCTTATGTTAAACCATACCAACCACCACTTCCTTACCCGAGTAAAATGAGAAAAGAAAGACTTGAAGCCGAGCAATCCAAATTCTTGGATATGTTTAAACAAATAAATGTCAATCTTCCTTTCATTGATGTGATTTCAGGAATGCCTAGATATGCTAAATTCTTGAAAGATCTAATCACAAATAGAAAGAAAATGGAAGAACTCTGTTGTTACTATGAATGCTAATTGTTCTGCAGTGCTGTTGAATAAGATACCAGAAAAACTTTCAGATCCAGGAAGTTTCACAATTCCATGTTTTCTGGGTAGTCTTAGTTCAATAGAAGCATTGGCAGACTTAGGTGCTAGTATAAACTTAATGCCGTATTCACTATACGCTAAACTAGACCTTGGAGAATTGAAACCAACACGAATAAGCATACAACTAGCCGATCGATCAGTAAAATATCCTAGAGGGATAATGGAGAACATGCTAGTTAAAGTTGGTACTTTAATATTTCCAGTAGATTTTGTTATTCTGGACATGGAAGAAGATTCTCGAGTTCCTCTCATATTAGGAAGACCATTCTTAAACACGGCTAAAGCAATAATAGACGTGTTTGGTAAGAAACTGACCCTAAGTATAGAGGACGAGAGTGTTACCTTTTCTGATGATAGAGCCATGCAACAATCGCAATCTGCAGATGATACATGTTATTATATTCAAACTATAGATTCACATGCAGAATTGTTAGAAGAATTTCCAGAATTACAAGGAACAGGAGAATGTTCTTTAGGAGAAGGAACTGAACCAATTGATGAAACTGAAATGTTAGCTACACTTATGGCTAATGGATATGAACCAACAACAGAAGAAATTCAAATGCTAAAAGAGGAAGACAGATATCGATATAAATCATCGATAGAAGAACCACCGACATTAGAATTAAAGCCACTTCCAAACCATTTGGAATATGCTTATTTACATGGTGAATCTGAATTACCTGTAATAATATCGTCTTCTCTTACTGAAAATGAAAAATCTCAACTCATTACTGTGCTAAAAGCCCATAAACCAGCTATTGCATGGAAGATTCATGACATTAAAGGAATAAGTCCTTCGTATTGTACACATAAAATCCTTATGGAAGAAGGTCATAAAACATATGTGCAACGCCAACGAAGACTAAATCCTAATATGCAAGATGTTGTTAAGAAAGAAATTATTAAACTGCTTGATGCAGGTTTAATTTATCCAATCTCTGATAGTCCATGGGTAAGCCCAGTTCAATATGTACCTAAGAAGGGTGGCATGACTGTCATCACAAATGAGAAAAATGAGCTTATTCTTACTAGGACTGTAACAGGATGGTGTGTTTGTATTGATTATAGAAAATTAAATGACGCCACCAGAAAAGATCACTTTCCCTTACCTTTCATTGATCAAATATTGGAAAGATTAGCCGAAAATAGTTACTATTGTTTTCTTTATGGTTTTTCCGAATACTTTCAAATTCCAATAGCACCCGAGGACCAAGAGAAAACCACGTTCACGTGCCCTTATGGTACTTTTGCTTACAAACGCATGCCATTTGGACTTTGCAACGCCCCTGCAACCTTTCAAAGGTGTATGATGGCAATTTTTCACGACATGATAGAAGAATGCATGGAAGTTTTCATGGATGACTTTTCAGTCTTCGGTGATACATTTGAAACTTGTGTAGTTAATCTTGAACGAATGCTTTTTAGATGCGAACAATCAAATCTAGTACTTAATTGGGAGAAATGCCATTTCATGGTTAAAGAAGGCATTGTTCTTGGTCATAAAATTTCAAAGGAAGGAATTGAAGTGGACAGAGCTAAAGTAGATGTAATTGATAAACTTCCACATCCCAACAATGTTAGAGGAGTTAGGAGTTTTCTAGGGCATGCCGGTTTTTACCGATGTTTCATAAAAGATTTTTCTAAAATTGCCACTCCTATGAATAAACTCCTAGAAAAGGATGCTCCATTCATCTTTTCAGATGAATGCATCAAATCTTTTAATATTCTTAAAGAGAAAATTACTAATACGCCGATTATGATAACTCCAAATTGGAATCTACCGTTTGAACTTATGTGCGATGCAAGCGATTTTGCAATGGGAGCCGTTTTAGGACAAAGGATTGAAAAACGATTTCAACCTATTTATTATGCTAGTAAGACGTTACAAGGAGCACAAACGAATTATACAACTACTGAAAAAAAACTCCTTGCTATTGTCTTTGCTTTTGACAAATTTCGTTCATATCCCGTTCTAGCTAAAACGGTGGTCTATATCGACCATTCTGCTCTTAGATACCTATTTTCAAAACAAAATGCCAAACCAAGATTAATCCGTTGGATTTTACTCTTACAAGAGTTCGATATTGAGATCCGAGACAAAACGGGAGCAGAAAATCTCGCAGCTGATCATCTTTCTCGTCTTGAAAATCCTGAATTAGAAGTTCTCAATGAATCGGCCATACAAGACAACTTTCCTGATGAATATCTATTGAAGATAGATTATAATGAAATTCCATGGTTTGAAGACTATGCAAACTACTTAGTATGTGGATTCCTTGAAAAAGGATTATCGTACCAATAACGAAAGAAATTCTTTAGTGATATAAAGCACTATTTCTGGGAAGATCCACATTTGTTTAAAAGTTGTCCCAATGGAATAATACGCCAATGTGTATTCGGGGATGAATCAAGTCAAATATTAAACCATTGTCACACAGGACCAACAGGAGGGCATCATGAGCCTCAACTTACAGCAAGAAAAGTTTACGATGCTGGATTCTATTGGCCTACAATTTTCAAAGATGCACACCTTCTTTGCAAATCCTGTGATGCTTGTCAAAGGGCCAGAAAAATAATTCAACGAGATGAAATGCCACAAAATGTCATTCAAGTATGTGAAGTATTTGACATTTGGGGTATTGACTTTATGGGTCCATTTTCAAAATCTCATAATAATCTCTACATTCTAGTTGCCATTGATTATGTATCTAAATGGGCGGAAGCACAAGCTCTTCCAACTAACGATGCACGAGTTGTAGTCAACTTTTTAAAACGTCTTTTTGCTAGGTTTGGAACACCGAAAGCTTTAATAAGTGATCGGGGTACTCATTTTTGTAATAATCAACTTGAAAAAGTTCTCAAAAGATATGGAGTAACTCATAAAATCTCAACCGCATATCATCCACAAACAAGTGGACAAGTTGAAAATACCAATCGAGCATTAAAACATATTCTAGAGAAAACCGTAGGATCAAATCTGAAGGAATGGTCCATGAAATTGGAGGATGCACTCTGGGCTTTTAGAACAGCCTATAAAACTCCAATTAGAACCACACCTTTCAAACTCGTTTACGAAAAAGCATGTCATCTTCCAGTAGAAATTGAACACAAAGCATTTTGGGCTTTAAAGACATGTAATCTTGATTTACATGAAGCCGGACGTCTACGATTAAGTCAACTAAATGAATTAGAAGAATTAAGACTTGAGGCATATGAAAATTCCTTAATCTATAAGGAAAGAACGAAGAAATGGCATGATAAAAGAATCAGAAGTTCAAAAGAATTTAAAGAAGGAGACAGAGTTCTTCTTTTCAATTCACGATTCAAGCTATTTCCTGAAAAATTGAAATCAAGATGGTCTGGACCATTTATAATCAAAAGAGTTTTCCCATACGGAACAATAGAGTTAATAAATTCAAATGGGATTGAATTTAAAGTTAATGGTCACCGAGTTAAACATTACATACATGGTCCGATGGAAGTTGACAATGAAGTCAATCATAATTTCACCACCCTAGAAAACCTTCAAAATGAAAACATAAATATGTTATCAACAACATATGAAAAATAAAAATTGGAAAATAGGGAGGATTCAAATTGTAGTGATGAAGAAGAATTCTTATACAAAACTCCCATTCCAAGAAACGAAGAAAAATGTGAACAAGAAGTTCAAATAGAAGTGAAAGAACCAAGAAAAGAACACCCGAAAAAGGTTTACAAACCAACTCGACTTACTAAAGTAGGAAACCCGGGCAAATTTATCATTTCTTGCTTGCTTAATGATGGTGCTATATATAATGGACTCGTAGATTTAGGAGCAAGTGCAAATATTATGCCTCTTTCCTTATACAAAAGATTATGTATGGGTAAATTAAAACCAACTAAAATAGGTGTTCAATCATTTGACCTAACCATTAAACACCCGGTTGGAATAGCAAATAATTTACTAGTTAATGTGGGAAGTTTGACCTTTGTTGCAAACTTCATAGTTATTAATATGGAGGAAAACCTTGATATTCCTCTAATTTTAGGTCGCCCATTTTTAGCAACCACAGAGGCGTTCATTGATGTAAGAGAAGGTAGAATGACACTTAGGGATGGTAATAAATCGATTACCTTTGTGAACCGAAAGTTTAGATCTCCACCAACCAAAACTGTTAAACCAATAAAAACGCATAAGTGTGGGGAAGATGAAGAAACACTTAATGATGATCCGATCACAAAGAACCCCGTTGATGATACGAAATTAGATGAACCCATTTTTAACAGTTCAACGAAGAAACTTTATAAACGGATTCCCGATGCTAGGATTAAGGGAAACTTTAAGTTATGTAACCGATTAGTATCCAATTTATCGCCAAAATAAAAGGCGATGTTAGTTGAATTTGTGAAAGTTACGGAGGAAATCAACAAATGGATTGAAGCAAAAGTCAGAGATATACAAGTTGTTGATGATCCAATTGAAAATAACGTTAATCACAATTTCAACACCACATCTAACTAAGTGTGGGGAGGTTCGAATCTTTTTAGGGTAATATGTATTTATGTTAGAGTTAGATTTTCTGTTTTCGTGTAGTTCTCGAGAATGGAATCCGTATGGTCTTTCCCTAGCAGACCCTAAAGAACTAGTCTTCTCCCCCCATTCTGAATTTTTATTTTTTTTAGGTTTTACGAGATGAAGAATTCTTTTGATCTGAACCATGGTCTAATGCTACATGCTATGATTACTAAACATAAAAATGACACACTTCCGAGTGAACTGGTATCATTCATAAGAGGCAAAATGGACGGAGTAAGAAAAGAACTCAGAAAAGATCATCATAAGATACATTTTGGAAAAGGAAAATCGAAATCCGCAACAAAGAGAAGAGCACGACACCTTGAAAGATGTTATAAATGCGGAAAATGATCACACGAAGGTAAATGTTCAAATAATCAAACATATTCAAATACCGAATTTGTTACTCTATGCAGAGAAGGACCGTTTATATGTTTAGAAGAAAAGATATTGAAGATTCAAGGTTATTCTTACGTAGCTATGGAGAACCAAATCACACGACTCTCCTATGAGTCAGCTAAAGCAGGTCTCTGAGAATTCTTTCTCACAGGTAAGTATGTACAGTTTTTATTTTTTTTATTGCTTTTAACCTTTTGATAATAAACGCTGAATCGTTCACTATAAAGTATTAAATTGGTATTCAATAAAATTAGGTATGCGTAACCGAAATTATTGATATCATACAAAAATTTATTACATCACTGCGAAATTTACCATTTATTCTTAAGGTATAAATATCTTTAATCAATCAAACCAAAATATTTCAAAAATTCGTCAGGAGTAAAACTAGGTCGTTGAACCGAAATTACTTTACCGAAAAGAGGGGCGTATATTTTTGATAATATTTGATTGATTAAAGTGGGATAAAAGACCAAAAAGAGTTTTAATTTTTAATTTTTACCATGTTTTTAAAATTAATATATAAATATTAAATTAATATTGTAAACTTTTTAAAATCAATATATTTAAGTTTGTAAATATTTGAAAAATTAATATTTTTAATATAAGTTTGTATGTATAAAAACAAAAATATAATATAAATTTGAATTTTTAATTTTATGCATTTTAAATTTAAGTTTGGTGTGAATTTAAAAACAAAAATTTACTTTATTTCACTAAGTTAAAAATTTGATTTTTAAAATTCGTCATGAGTTGAAAACTAGGTCGTTGAACCGAAATTGCTCTACCCAAGGGAGGGACGAGAACTTTTATTATCATTATTTTTAATCTTATTGAATTAAAGTATGCCAAAAACATTTAAAAAAAAAACCCCAAAAATCTTTACTTTTAAAAACCGCGCTTAAAACGTGATAAATTTTTAAAATTTTGTCGAGGGACGGACTAGGACAACGATCCGAAACGCCCTAATTCTAAAAAGAAACAAAATTTTAATTTTTTATATGATTTAAAAAGTGTAAGGTTTTTATATAAAAAAAATACAGGGACCCATGCGATCGCATGGGATTTACCCTTGTAAGCCATGCGATCGCATGGGGATAAAAAACTGGTCAGGATCATAAAACCCAGCGAGTTCTGCTCTCCACACAACACACACACAAATACACGAACATACACCCCAAAACCTCTCAAATTTCATCAATTTTTCACCAAAATTCACCAAATTTCTTGCTACAATCCGCTCTAATCATGAATTTGATAAGAAGTTTATCAAGAAGGGTAACAATTTCACCCCTAAATCTCTTTAAATTTGATTTTTAGTGTTCTTGAGCTATAATTTTCCTACTTTGATTTTATTAATTTCTAGTGTAATTAGAGTAAAATTGTTAGTATATTATGCATGTATAACCTAGATTGATGCTGTTTAACATGATTTGAAGCCAAACACTTCAAAAATTTTAGGATTCTAGGGTTTGTGTTCTTGAGCAATTTGGGGCTTTTTGATATAAACAGGTTATGGCCGATTTTTGTCATGAATTATTGTTAAATTAAGTAGTGTAACATGTTTAGGTAGCTAAATGATCCAAACTTTGATCCTAAACATGATTTTTGAGAATTAAAGTGGACTTTTTAGGTCTAAAATTCATGAACTTGATTAAACTGATGAAAATGCCATTTGAAACTTGTTTAATTGCTAGTAATGGTTGTTTTAACATGTTATTTGAGTTAAATGCTTATGAACTTTGTAAACATTTTCATATATGCTATTTAAAAAAGTGTAGAATTGTTAAAATTGTGAAAATGTGTATAAGTTTAATTTTGATTGAACATGTTATTGTAATTGTTTCAAGTTGTTATTTTGCTAACACTAATGCATATTTTGGTGCACAAATTTTGTATTTAATGTGTTTTGCAGAGATTTACTAATACTGATGGTGCATCATCATCATCAAGACAACCTGCTCCAGAACCTGAACCGGAAATGCAATATGAACTGGAGAAACAACAGGAATAACAACAACAACCTGATCAACACGTACCTTATTATGATCCGCATCAAGAATATGTTGATGCTTACGTTGTATTTTCGATGCATCCGATAGTAGCTCACCCAACGATTCATGAAGAACAGTTGCATCCCAATCTAAGATTTGATCGAAGCTGGAAAGATTACCCAACATATCAAAGTAACAAATTCAAATTGGTACCGAAAAATGTAGAAGTACCAAGGGTAATCGATTGGGAGCCTTTGGAAAGGGTCCAACTTGTTAAATCAGTTAGACAGCATTTGATCCAAAGGTATGGCAGCTCTTCTTTTCCCGATTGGGAACGTTTATTCACCATTCGTAGGCCTGTATATAAGGAATGATGCGTTGAGCTTATGAGTACTATTTCACTTAATGCGGATGTAGATAGATTAGATGATAGAAGTTTTCTTAGATTTATACTTGGCCGTAGGATGTACAGGATGTCCATGATGGACATGGCCAGGGCTTTACAGATATATACGCCCACTGAATTGCTATTACCTGATTGTACAAATTTGATTTATCATGGTGAAAGGGTAGATAGGAATTTTGATGCTAACGCCGTCTGGAGGCGTATGTCAGATTTTAATGTTTTTCGGCGGGCAGGAGCACACTCCTACTTACATATTAACAAAGCCGATCTTCATATAATTCATAGATTTCTGGCTAACTCGATTACACAGAGAGGTCACAACAAGGAGAAAATGACATTACATGATTTATTCTACCTTAAGTGTATTCGAGACCCAAGAGGCTTCGTTAATATCCCTTACTGTGTTGGTTTTTATTTGTCTAAGATGGTGGAAGGAATACAGGAAGGGGGAATAATAGGAGGAGGTATTTTTGTTACTCTCATTGGAGAGTATTTGGGTGTAGATAGGGATCAAGGGGGTCCACTTATGGTATGTAGGGAACAGGTTGAGCGTTTAGGATTGCGGGTCTATCAGGGTGCTAAGGTATTGAAAAGTAGACGCAATCAGGCAATACCCTATGTTGGTCGTCATCCACAGGTAGAGAGAGGTTCATATGAGGAAATGGAGGAAGCGGATGACATTAGGGATGTCATTAGGGAGGCTATGACTGACGTCTACCAGCGTATAGATGAGGTAGAAATGACAAACGAGGAAAGACATAGACGGTACGAGCAGTGGCAAGCCCGGAATGAGTATGAGCATTCCAGACAACGACAGCATGATAGATGGGACTATCATCAGCGTCAGATCATGAGTCGGCTATCATCTCAGGATCACTATGTACCGACCCGACCCGCTTACTATCCTCCACACCAGCCCGAGATGAGACCACCATATACTCTCTACGACCCTAACCAGGCCTACCAGTACACTTATCACCAACCATGGAACCCGACCGACGACATGAACTGGAACCCCTATCCAGATTGATATAGTTCCTGTTGGTAATTTATATGATTTTTATCTTTTTATTATTTTTATTTATTTATGTTTAAACATACAAATATTGATACTTTTATTGTAATGATTAATATTTTTATTATGTTGTACTAATATTTCATATTTGATTTGAAAGTGGGATTTTAAGTCCCATTTCAAATTACCATGCATATTTATATTTGTATGTATGTATATTGTCAATTGTACACAACAGGGTAAAACAGCGCATTTTCAAAGACTGGCATTAAGTTCAGCAAAAGCTACTAATTTTGACGACAAAACGAAAAACAAATGTGATGTAACAACAAGACGGAATGAACAAATGATGTGCACCATTTATCATTCAGCAATCAAACGCCAATATGTTTAGAAACTTTGGTAAAATTTAATCATTTTTCTACGCTAATCACCCTCCATAATTTAAATTGTTACTGATTTCTTGCAAATGAGGGCATTGCAAAATCTTAAGTGTGGGAAGGGGTTAAATTCTTTCGGATTTTTAAAATTTTAACTTATACACTTGGTTACCATTAAAAATACTAGTAACACAGTAGTTGTATTAGAATCTAGTGCTCTTTGATAATAAAGAACAGCCCTAGTCTTATATACTGACTACCCAATTCTAGTAAAATTTTTCAAAATTTTCAATTAAATGAACTCAAAATCATGTTTATACATATTTATGAACGATAAAACTAAGTGTTAACACCGAAATTATTGTTACCTCGGAAAAGACATAAATTGAGAAACAACTCAAAATATTAGAATTCATCTAAAATGGAATATAGGACAATAAAAAAGCAAAGAAAGGAAAATAAAAGCCAAGTGTGGGAAAAATTTACCAAGTTATTTAAAACATATATCACATATTTTTGTACAAATAATTGAAGATACTTTTGTCTTGGACAAAATTAACCGTTTTACCCAGTTTATTGTAATAAAGATGAAAGAAAGATGGATCTACACGATGAATCAATTCCATCATTAAAAGGAAGTAAAGTCTTCCGAAAAAGACACGCGCTTCTTGATTTAGGTCAAGAAGTTGTCGTTTAGACCAGTTGTAGAGTCTACGAAAAACCTTGAAAAGTTTTCTCGAAAATCAGCTGGAAATCCACGGACCTCAGCATCAAACAGGGTCCCCAAGTGGTCAGACTTATCCTAACCATGAGAGGATCTGTCTCGTAAAATGGGGAGGGCGCCGTGCAATTTAGCTTGATAAGACTAATGAATCAGATCCCTAGAAAGGATAATCTCCTTAAAGATCAAAAATCAGCTTTTAAGACTGATATTACTCAATCCTAGAGATTGACTTTTAAAGATTGAGAATTACAAACTCATGGAATTCTATGATATCTAAACTTGAGCTTGAACGAGAAAATATTTTGATCAAAATTACAAACCGATTTGTTTTCTAAAAACCCATTTTCAATGCGTTCATTACCATTGAATGTAAAATCCTAGGAATTCACCTGGAATTCATCAGGTCACCTGAACCAAATCGGGTGTTAACCGTAAGAACGGTGGTTGCATAGCATGGTCAAAGACAGGACCTTATGCCAGACCGAAAAACTATAGGGTGAGCTTTACTATTGCTCCTACAAAGGATAGTAATTGCATCCGACACGTTATAGACCACAATTAAAAGTATGTCAGGGGACATTGCCTTAACAGTTGCTTGTTCAACGCTTTCCTTTACAACCGGACGGTAGTTTATTGAAAGGTAATATACGGAGCAAGTAAACTGGACGTGTTGCTTTCCCAATACAAGGTTAGCAAGTAGGTGACACAAAATCGCAAGTTTTGAGCTAAAATTTTCAAATCTGAAACCCAACTGATAATGCTAAAAACGAACATATATTTCATAGCATTATTCCTCAAGAAAGACAAGCTTTTAGTTGCAATTGTCCTATTTACAAGTGATATTCGTTTAAATAATAAAAGGTGAAGACAAAAGACAGATTCGACGAATTGATGACGCAAACGACCAAAAAGCTCAAAAGTGCAATACAATCAAAGAGGTTCCAATTATTGATAAGAAACATCTCGAAATTACAAGGGTACAAGATTTAAAACGCAAAGTACAAGATATTAAATTGTACGCAAGGACATTCAAAAATCCGGAACCGGGACCAGAGTCAACTCTCAACGCTCGACGCAACGGACTAAAAATTACAAGTCAACTATGCACATGTAATGACCCGCACTTTTTCGACCGTTCTATACTTATAAGATTAATATTTATATAAATTAAACCTTACCAACATGATAAGCAATCCAAATTGTTGAGACTTATGTTTTCGAAAAGAGTTTTACACAACGTTTGACCGTCTAGTTTGACCGATGATATCACGAACTATACAATATATGATAATTATACGTTTGTGTATATATATGTATATATACATATTTAACATGATTTAAGGATGTTTTAATATCTCATTTTGTATTAATAACAATAAGTTATAAGTATATTTTGAAACTACTAACTTAAGTTTTCAAAACGATAACCATACGTAACGTTATTTGACATAAATACTTATGACCTATAATGTTTATACATATATCGTATAAGTAATGTATTTAATCACTTTTTAAGGACTTAAATACATAAAACCATATAAGTGTATTCACAAAAGATAGCTATATTTAAATTCTCATTCCATTTTTCACAAAATTTCTATACGTATATCTAGAGTATATGTACTCGTATCATACCTAGCTTCTATACGTATTTACTATTGGTATATACACATCAAATCACCACCTAACTAGCCCTTGTTACTGCCCTAAGGTAGAGGTAATTACTTTTGTATGATTGTTTGACAAATACACAAGATTACAAGCTAAAAATTTTGTCTTCATACCCCCCTTAATCACGTTTTTATAAGAGTACCATGGATCATCATTTTGATTCATTTTTAACTTCCATTTTCTAGCTAAAAACACACACTCTTTCAAGAACCTTAAACTCCATAACAATCCAGCAAGTTTCCAAGAAGATCTAGCCATAAAAACCTTACTTAATCACCATAAGAAAACTCTTACAACAACACTTCAAGAATCCTTCCAAGAACACAAACTTACTTCCAATCTTTCATCCAATTCCATCACCCTTTTGGTTCTAGGTTCTTACTCCTCTTTTACAGCAATCTTGTCCAAGTAACTTGAGGTTCGTGATATCAATCGGAGACCAAGTCGAAATTACATATCTTCAAGACAAAAGTGAGTATATAGTCCCACTTTTAAACTCTAAGTATTTCGGGATGAGAATACATGTATTTTATGTTTTACGTTATGGACACAAGTAACTGAAAAATATATTCTACGTTGAGTTGTACCACTGGCATACTTCCCTGTAGCTTGGTAACTACTATTTACAGCGGTATTGTAAACGCGAATCCTGTTGATAGATCTATCAGGCCTGACAACCCCAACCGGACTGGACGACCAGTATTCAACGGTTGCACAGTACTTCGTTTCGTGACTACACTTGGTACGGTGTAGTAAGATTTCATAATAAAGGGAATATGCGACGTGATTAAATGTTAAGTATGGTTACCAAGTGCTCAACCACTTAGAATATTTTTATTAAAATGTTTATATGTGAAATCTTGTGGTCTATATATATATTGCTGCCGGCATTAAACCTATATCTCACCAACTTTATGTTGATGTTTTAAACATGTCTATTCTCAGGTGATAACTAAAAGCTTCCGCTGCAACATGTTGAATTTAAGCAAGATCTTGAGTATGCATATTTGTGTCAAAAATAAAACTGCATATCCGAGGAATTGTAATGTAAAATATGCTAGAAATCGTATTGTTATCATCACATGTAAAGTTTGTAAGTCTAAGATTATCGCTAAACGATAATCATCTTTTTATTGTCTTAAGCTTGTATTAAAATAAGAGTTATGGTTTGTAATGTAAAATAAATGCAGTTGTTCTTTTAAAAATGTCGCATATAGAGGTCAATACCTCGCAATGAAATCATACGTTATCTAACTCGTTCTTAAGGTTAAGGACGGGTTATGACATGTGGTATCAGAGCGGTGGTCTTAGCGAACCAGGTTTGCATTAGTGTGTCTAACTGATAAGTCGTTAGGATACATTAGTAAGTCTGGACTTTGACCGGGTCTGATTTAAAAACCATTGCTTATCATTGTTGGTTAAAATTTATATGTAAATATTATGTAGTACTAATGGGTTAGTTGTTGTGTGATAGATGTCGGGCTCAAAACTTGTTATCACATTCAGCGACTCTGAACCAGAATCTTCAGATGGTGTTCCAGTCATTAACCTATCCGATGACGAAAATGATATCTTTGGGGAAGACTCACAAATTCCGGATGAACCAACTATAGAGAACCCGGAAAGTGAACCCGAGGAGGAAAGTGAACCCGAGGAGGAAAGTGAACCCGAGGAAGAAATACAGGAAATTACAAAAGACGAGTTCGAACTAGGAAAGAAACGAAAGGCTAATGAATTAGAAAATTCAAATCCCGAGTTTAGTGAGGATGATGTGGCACCAACTCCACTAGACACTACCACCCCTATTCCCGCTATTTCTATTCGTTCTATCCCGGCATCCAGTTCTTCAGCCCCACAGCCAAAATATAGGCAGACAGCCAGGATAAGCGTTAAGCGATTCTTTGAACCTAAACGTCCTAGAAAATAGACCAAACGATGCGCTGCCGTATTAAACCATGGGATCATATAATGTTTTGTATAATGTTATTAGTGTGGTTTGCTTAATGTTCGATGTAAGATAAGCATATGTAAAATAGTGAAGTGTGAAATGCAATAATTTTCCATGGTTAAGTATTATTTAGATGGTAGTAATTGATTCTGTACTAAGCTATTAAGTATGGACATTAACGGGTAGGTACTACCCTAGATATAATTATAAAACGCTAATAAGAAGAAAAGGCTTTTATAATAATACCTGGTTCATATTATTAATAAGCTATAATGTACTGTAAATATACACTACATCTATAATATTCCATGTGAATAATTATTTTCTTTTCATTCTTATAGAAGAATATGGCGCGATTGAACCGAATGACGGAACAAGAAATCCAGGAACTCATCAATCAGCGAGTGAACGACAGAATGTTATGGGTCGAGGCTGCAAGAGGTGCTGCAGTTAACCCAAATCCTCGTGTGGGGTGCACTTACAAAACTTTTCAAGCTTGCAAGCCCTCATCATTCAGTGGAACAGAAGGACCGATCGGTTTAACCCGGTGGATAGAAAAGATGGAGACTGTGTTTAAAATAAGTGGTTGTGTTGAAAAGGACATGACCAAGTATGCATCGTGCACTTTACAAGATAGTGCACTCACGTGGTAGAAAAATTATGTGAAGGCTGTAGGAGGAGATGTAGCTTATGATACTCCTTGGGAAGAATTCAAAACAATGTTAATCAACGAGTATTGTCCAAGGAACGAGGTTAGGAAGCTGGAAGATGAATTACGAAGCCTGAAGGTTGTTGGTACTGAAATCACCAACTACAATCAGTGATTCATGGAATTAGTTTTGCTATGTCCTGAATTGGTTCCAATCGAAGAACGGAAGATTGAAATGTACAAAGATGGTTTGCCCAAAAAGGTCAAGGCAAATGTTACAGCATCGAAACCTAAGACAATTCATGAAGCTATAACCATGGCAAACGAGCTAATGGATCAGGTCATCATGGATAAGAAAGTATCCAATACTGATGTGAAGGTATCAGGTAACAAAAGAAAGTGGAATGGAAATTATGATCGAGGTAACCAACAACAATCTTTTAAGAAACAAGAAATCACGCAAGGTGCGGGTAGTGGTTTAAGCTTTGGTTACAAAGGACAAAATCCTTTATGTAACCGATGCCACAAACATCACTCTGGCTACTGTAATGTGGTATGCAACAAATGTAATCGAAAGGGTCATCTTGCTGAAGATTGTAGGACTCTCGTTACAAATACAAATGGTACCAAGACTCCTGCCACCAATGCAAATAGAACTGCTTTGGCTACCGTTACTTGTTTTGGGTGTGGAAAACAAGGTCACTATAAGAGCCAGTGCCCGAATCCAGAGAAGAATATCGGACCTGC
The DNA here is from genome assembly GCF_046630445.1 of Rutidosis leptorrhynchoides. Taxonomy (NCBI): domain Eukaryota; kingdom Viridiplantae; phylum Streptophyta; class Magnoliopsida; order Asterales; family Asteraceae; genus Rutidosis; species Rutidosis leptorrhynchoides. The sequence goes on along the minus strand of NC_092342.1, from coordinate 267,370,766 downwards.
ACGTGGGAGAGCATTTGTTATTAATGCTAGAGACGCATGTGAAGACCCGGAGCTTGTTACGGGTACGTTTACCATTAATAACTTATCAGCATCTATTATATTTGATACTGGTGCCGATAGAAGTTACGTGTGTAGAAATTTTTACACTAAATTGAATTGTTCATCATTACCTCTAGAAGCTAAGTACATGATTGAGTTAGCTAATGGTAAACTAATTAAAGCTGATAAAATTTGTCGTGATTGTAAAATAAATTTAGCCGGAGAAACGTTTAAAATTGACTTGAAACCCGTAGAATTAGGAAGTTTTGATGTAATAGTCGTCATGGACTGGATGTCCAAAGTAGGAGCTGAAGTTGTGTGTGCCAAGAAGGCAATTCGCATTCCTTGTAAGGATAAAATGCCGGTGATGATTTATGGAGAGAAGGGTAACTCAAAGCTAAAACTCATTAGCTGTTTGAAAGCCAAGAAGTGTTTAGAAAAGGGATGTTATGCTATTCTAGCACATGTTAATAAAGTCGAAAAGAAAGAAAAAGAGAAGTGCATCAACGACGTACCTGTGGCAAGAGATTTTCCTGAAGTTTTTCCGGAAGAGTTGCCAGGATTACCTCCATTTAGATCTGTAGAATTTCAAATAGATTTAGTACCAGGAGCTGCACCAGTGGCTCGTGCGCCATATAGACTTGCACCGTCCGAATTAAAAGAACTTCAGAGTCAGTTAAAAGAATTACTAGACCGTGGATTCATACGACCAAGTACTTCACCGTGGGGAGCTCCAATTTTGTTTGTTAAGAAGAAAGATGGATCTTTTAGGATGTGTATAGATTATCGTGAATTAAATAAGTTAACTATCAAGAATCGGTATCCACTACCGAGAATTGATGACTTATTTGATCAACTGCAAGGATCATGTGTGTACTCAAAAATTGACCTAAGATCGGGCTATCATCAATTACGTGTCAAAGAAGAAGATATACCGAAAACTGCTTTTCGGACACGTTACGGTCATTACGAATTTTTGGTCATGCCGTTTGGATTGACGAATGCGCCAGCTGTATTCATGGACCTCATGAATCGAGTTTGTAGTCCATATTTAGATAAGTTTGTTATTGTTTTCATTGATGACATTCTTATCTATTCCAAGAGTGAGCAAGAGCATGAGCAGCATTTAAGGTTGATATTAGAGTTGTTGAGAAAAGAACAGCTATATGCTAAATTTTCTAAGTGTGCTTTTTGGTTGAAAGAAGTGCAATTTCTTGGCCACGTTGTTAGTAGCAAAGGAATTCAGGTTGATCCAGCAAAAATTGAAGCCATTGAAAAATGGGAGACTCCTAAGACACCAATGCAGATACGCCAATTTTTGGGTTTAGCCGGTTATTATAGAAGGTTTATTCAAGATTTTTCCCGAATAGCTAAGCCGTTGACAGCGTTAACGCAAAAAGGGAAGAAATATGAATGGACTTCTGAGCAGGAGAGTGCATTTCAATTACTGAAAAAGAAGTTGACTACGGCGCCCATTTTATCATTACCAGAAGGGAACGATGATTTTGAAATATATTGTGACGCTTCGCGACAAGGTTTTGGTTGCGTTCTTATGCAACGGAAGAAAGTTATTGCATACGCATCCCGACAATTGAAGATTCACGAGCGGAATTATACGACGCATGATCTAGAACTGGGAGCAGTCGTGTTTGCATTAAAGATATGGAGACACTACTTGTATGGGGTTAAATGCACTGTGTTTACTGATCATAAAAGTCTTTAACATATTTTTGATCAGAAACAGCTGAACATGAGGCAACGTAGGTGGGTCGAGCTGATAAACGACTATGATTGTGAAATTCGTTATCATCCCGGGAAGGCGAACGTGGTGGCCGACGCTCTAACTAGAAAGGAACGAGAACCAATTCGAGTACGAGCGATGAACATAAAAATTCGCATGAATCTCAACTCACAAATTAAAGAAGTTCAACAAGAAGCACTTACTAAAGAAAACATAAGAAATGAAATAATGAAGAAGTATGAGAAGCAACTCGTTATACGGAAAGACGGAATTCGATATTTTGCAAACCGTATTTGGGTACCGAAGTTGGGTGGATTAAGGAAGTTGATATTGAATGAGGCACATAAGACAAGATACTCGATACATCCTGGAGTTGGAAAGATGTACCAAGATCTTAAGACACATTATTGGTGGCCTAATTTAAAGACAGACGTTGCAACATATGTTGGGGAGTGTTTAACTTGTTCCAAAGTCAAAGCAGAACACCAGAAGCCGTCAGGGTTACTTCAACAACCAGAAATCCCAGAATGGAAATGGGATGGTATTACCATGGATTTCATCATGAAGTTACCAAAGACTGCCTGGGGATACGACACCATTTGGGTGATTGTTGATCGTCTCACCAAGTCTGCACATTTCTTGCCTATAAAGGAAACGGATAGGATGGAGAAACTATTACGATTGTATATAAAGGAAATTGTTTCAAGGCATGGAATACCTATTTCCATTATATCTGATCGTGATAGTAGATTTACCTCAAAGTTCTGGCAATCACTACAGGAGGCACTAGGAACTCGTTTAGATATGAGTACCGCATATCATCCGCAAACGGACGGGCAGAGTGAAAGAACAATTCAGACTCTTGAAGACATGCTCAGGGCATGTGTGATCGATTTTGGAAACGGATGGGATAAGTATCTACCATTAGCAGAATTCTCGTATAATAATAGTTATCATGCGAGCATTAAAGCTGCACCATTCGAAGCATTGTACGGAAGGAAGTGTAGATCTCCTATCTGTTGGAATGAAGTAGGAGATCGACAATTAACTGGTCCCGAGATCATACATGAAACTACTGAAAAGATAGTACAAATTAAGGAGAGATTGAAAACAGCCCGTAGTCGCCAAAAGAGCTACGCCGATGTTCGAAGGAAACCATTAGAGTTTCAGATCGGTGACATGGTTATGCTAAAGGTGTCACCTTGGAAAGGTGTAATACGTTTCGGTAAAAGAGGTAAACTGAACCCAAGATATGTAGGCCCGTTCAAGATCATCGAACGCATTGGACCGGTAGCTTATCGACTCGAGTTACCGCAACAACTCGCCGGAGTACATAATACTTTTCACGTCTCAAACCTTAAGAAGTGTCTTGCAAAGGAAGACCTCACCATTCCTCTTGAAGAAATCCATGTCGACGAGAAACTACAATTCATCGAAGAACCAATCGAAATCATGGATCGTGAAGTTAAACGGCTCAAGCAGAGCAACATACCGATCGTTAAGGTTCGTTGGAATGCTCGAAGGGGTCCCGAGTTTACTTGGGAACGAGAGGATCAAATGAAACAAAAATATCCACACTTGTTTTCCGATGACGCAAAATAGGTACAATTTTAAAATTTCGGGACGAAATTTATTTAACGGGTAGGTACTGTAATGACCCGCACTTTTTCGATCGTTCTATACTTATAAGATTAATATTTATATAAATTAAACCTTACCAACATGATAAGCAATCCAAATTGTTGAGACTTATGTTTTCGAAAAGAGTTTTACACAACGTTTGACCGTCTAGTTTGACCGATGATATCACGAACTATACAATATATGATAATTATACGTTTGTGTATATATATGTATATATACATATTTAACATGATTTAAGGATGTTTTAATATCTCATTTTGTATTAATAACAATAAGTTATACGTATATTTTGAAACAACTAACTTAAGTTTTCAAAACGATAACCATACGTAACGTTATTTGACATAAATACTTATGACCTATAATGTTTATACATATATCGTATAAGTAATGTATTTAATCACTTTTTAAGGACTTAAATACATAAAACCATATAAGTGTATTCACAAAAGATAGCTATATTTGAATTCTCATTCCATTTTTCACAAAATTTCTATACGTATATCTAGAGTATATGTACTCGTATCATACCTAGCTTCTATACGTATTTACTATTGGTATATACACATCAAATCACCACCTAACTAGCCCTTGTTACTGCCCTAAGGTAGAGGTAATTACTTTTGTATGATTGTTTGACAAATACACAAGATTACAAGCTAAAAATTTTGTCTTCATACCCCCCTTAATCACGTTTTTATAAGAGTACCATGGATCATCATTTTGATTCATTTTTAACTTCCATTTTCTAGCTAAAAACACACACTCTTTCAAGAACCTTAAACTCCATAACAATCCAGCAAGTTACCAAGAAGATCTAGCCATAAAAACCTTACTTAATCACCATAAGAAAACTCTTACAACAACACTTCAAGAATCCTTCCAAGAACACAAACTTACTTCCAATCTTTCATACAATTCCATCACCCTTTTGGTTCTAGGTTCTTACTCCTCTTTTACAGCAATCTTGTCCAAGTAACTTGAGGTTCGTGATATCAATCGGAGACCAAGTCGAAATTACATATCTTCAAGACAAAAGTGAGTATATAGTCCCACTTTTAAACTCTAAGTATTTCGGGATGAGAATACATGTATTTTATGTTTTACGTTATGGACACAAGTAACTGAAAAATATATTCTACGTTGAGTTGTACCACTGGCATACTTCCCTGTAGCTTGGTAACTACTATTTACAGCGGTATTGTAAACGCGAATCCTGTTGATAGATCTATCGGGCCTGACAACCCCAACCGGACTGGACGACCAGTATTCAACGGTTGCACAGTACTTCGTTTCGTGACTACACTTGGTACGGTGTAGTAAGATTTCATAATAAAGGGAATATGCGACGTGATTAAATGTTAAGTATGGTTACCAAGTGCTCAACCACTTAGAATATTTTTATTAAAATGTTTATATGTGAAATCTTGTGGTCTATATATATATTGCTGCCGGCATTAAACCTATATCTCACCAACTTTATGTTGACGTTTTAAACATGTCTATTCTCAGGTGATAACTAAAAGCTTCCTCTGCAACATGTTGAATTTAAGCAAGATCTTGAGTATGCATATTTGTGTCAAAAATAAAACTGCATATCCGAGGAATTGTAATGTAAAATATGCTAGAAATCGTATTGTTATCATCACATGTAAAGTTTGTAAGTCTAAGATTATCGCTAAACGATAATCATCTTTTTATTGTCTTAAGCTTGTATTAAAATAAGAGTTATGGTTTGTAATGTAAAATAAATGCAGTTGTTCTTTTAAAAATGTCGCATATAGAGGTCAATACCTCGCAATGAAATCATACGTTATCTAACTCGTTCTTAAGGTTAAGGACGGGTTATGACAGCACATAAATATAATATAATATTTAAATAATTACTAAAATTATTTATATATTATATTTATTTATATAATCCGTCGACAAGCTAGGAGTCAAGGCTTGGTGAGCTGTAAAAACAAACTCCGCGACTCGCGGAGTTTGAAGGCAAAAAATGTCGCGAGTTGCGGAGCTTCCCTGGACTAAAATCCCTATAAAAGCCAACGAAGTTTGATCGTTTTTTATATCAATATATCCATCCTCTCTATATCTATACGCAATATTTATATTTATAATTTATATTTTAATTTTAATTTTAATTTTAATTTTAATAATAAGGGTATGTTAGCGAATATTGTAAGGGTGTAAGTCGAAATTCTGTCCGTGTAACGCTACGCTATTTTTAATCATTGTAAGTTATGTTCAACCTTTTTAATTTAATGTCTCGTAGCTAAGTTATTATTATGCTTATTTAAAACGAAGTAATCATGATGTTGGGCTAATTACTAAAATTGGGTAATTGGGCTTTGTACCATAATTGGGGTTTGGACAAAAGAACGACACTCGTGGAAATTAGACTATGGGCTATTAATGGGCTTTATATTTGTTTAACTAAATGATAGTTTGTTAATTTTAATATAAAGATTTACAATTGGACGTCCCTATAAATAACCATATACACTCAATCGGACACGATGGGCGGGATATTTATATGTACGAATAATCGTTCATTTAACCGAACACGGGAATGGATTAATAGCCACTAGAATTATTAAAACAGGGGTGAAATTATGTACAAGGACACTTGGCATAATTGTTAACAAAGTATTAAAACCTTGGGTTACACGCAGTCGATAACCTGGTGTAATTATTAAACAAAGTATTAAAATCTTGTTACAGTTTAAGTCCCCAATTAGTTGGAATATTTAACTTCGGGTATAAGGATAATTTGACGAGGACACTCGCACTTTATATTTATGACTGATGGACTGTTATGGACAAAAACCAGACGGACATATTAAATAATCCAGGACAAAGGACAATTAACCCATGGGCATAAAACTAAAATCAACACCTCAAATATCATGATTACGGAAGTCTAAATAAGCATAATTCTTTTATTTAATATTTAATTTCCTTTATTTTATATTTAATTGCACTTCTAATTATCGCACTTTATTTTATTGTTATTGTATTTAATTGCACTTTTAATTATCGTAGTTTTTAATTATCGCACTTTTATTTATCGCAATTTCATTATCGTTATTTACTTTACGCTTTAAATTAAGTCTTTTATTTATTTAATATTTTACATTTTGTTTTAACTGCAACTAAAGTTTTAAAATCGACAAACCGGTCATTAAACGGTAAAAACCCCCCTTTATAATAATAATAATATTACTTATAAATATATTCGTATTTTTATAAATTAAACTAATATAGCGTTAAGCTTTGATTAAAAGATTCCCTGTAGAACGAACCGGACTTACTAAAAACTACACTACTGTACGATTAGGTACACTGCCTATAAGTGTTGTAGCAAGTTTTAAGTATATCAATTCTATAAATAAATAAATATCTTGTGTAAAATTGTATCGTATTTAATAGTATTTCCTAGTAAAATATAAGCTATTTCATATACACCTCGCATAACATCAAGTATTTTTGGCGCCACTGCCGGGAAACTCAATTTCTTGCTTAAAAGCCGGAAGCGCAACGCTAAATAAAAAAAAATTTATTTTTAGTTTACTTTTATAAAAATACGTTTTTATAAAAATACGTTTTAAATATTCGAAAACATAGAAAAGAAAACAAAAATTTAAATATTTTTAAGAGTTTGTTAAATAATTAAGTTTTACAAAGTTTCTTTATTTTTTTTTAAAAAAAAATATATGTTTTATTTAAATATTTTGTTTTTATTAAAACATAAAATCAAAAAACGAAAATATATATATATATATATATAAATCTATTTTTAAGATTTTTTATTTATAAAATTATAAAGTATTTCTATTTTTATTTTAGTTTTTTAATATAAGTTTTTATTATATAAATATTTTTATTAAAACAGAAAATATAAAAAAAAAAGTAAAACGTCGAATTTAATACTGCACCTGATCTGAATTTTCATTCACCGCGACTCGCGGAGATTTTTGCCAGGTGGAACCGCGACTCGTGGAGCCACTCTGACACCGACAGAAACCCTAGTCAGCAATTAATTATGAGGTAATTATTATAATTATTATTATAAAACCCTAATTAGGTTTTAATTAATTATTTATTTTTGTTTTTATTATTATTTTGTTTAATTAGTTTAATTAAATTATAAAATTAATAGTTTTATAAAATAAATAATATAAAAATAATATTTTTATAAAAATTGTACTTTTTACAACTTTTAGTATATTTTTATATTTTGTCCCTTTTTATTTGTTTTAGCATAATATTTATATTTTTCGCTCGTATTTAGTTTTAAACTTAGTTTTTGCCATAGTTATTTTTATTTCTAGATTTTTAGGCTTTGCCGTAAAATCCCTTAAGTGCTTTTTCTTTAGACTAAGATTTAGGTGCTTTAGAATTTTGCGACGCCTTTTTAAGTTTGTAGTACCTTTTTAAGTTATTGCAATTTGGGATATAGTTTTACTTGTAAGCTTTAATATTTTTAGACGCAATTTTTAGTTTTTAGTTTTTAGTTCCTTTTTAAGTTTCAACGCGCTACTTTCTTATTTTTATTTTTTGACACCTTTTACCTATGTATCAATTATCACTCCAATTAGTAATCTCAATTTGCAATTTTAATTTTAAGTTAGTGATAGTAATAAGGTTGGGTTAGTCGAGTGTTTTTAAGTTCTATAAGTCACTCTTTTTCTTTCTTATTTTTCGACGCCTTTTATTTTTCAATTCTTTTCTTTTTCGACGCGCTCTTTTTCTTTCTTATTTCTTGCTATTCTAGTTTTAGGACTTAGAATTTTCTCTACTTCTTATCTAAATTTCTTAAAATTAAGAAAATTTATTTAAGTGGTTAAATTGATAGACATCAAAATTTTCTGGTTCGTAGTAATAGTTGGATTTGTACGTGGATCGGGTTATTGGAGCCAAACAGTCCTCAATTATATTGAGACCAAACGAATCCTGCCCCTCTGCTGCATCTTTTGGCTATTCGAAACGTGAGCAAAATCAGAAAAGTCTATTAATTGGATGACTTATATAATTTTTCTTTCCTTTTAAAAACTAATAGGATATTCAGTGAATGCACCGAGCAAGACGTTCACCACCTTTTGTACGTTCACCACATGTAACTAGATCAAGACATTTAGCAAATATTGTCGCCGTTGATTTTTCTTTAGAATCGTCATCCAGTCTACCAAGTACTCCAATTCAAATTTCCGATAATCCATTTTTTGAAACCGACATCACAATTGAGAATCCGGAGAATATTCAGGGACGATTCGTAGATCATGAACCATTAATTTTTCCTCCGGAACCACCAATCATTCAAACAGAGATTGTTGAGGAACGAACCATTAAATCAGAATCCTCTAGTGATTCAGATTCAACAAATTCAATTATGGAGAATCTGGAACCTTTAAGTATGGAAGACCGAATGATAGCTAAACGCACTGGCCAAGGTCACGCAATTACTCATCCTGACATTAATGCGCCAGATTATGAAATCAAAGGACAAATTCTACATATGGTGACTAATCAATGCCAATTTAGTGGTGCGCCGAAGGAAGATCCAAAGAACATCTTCGTACCTTTAATAGGATCTGCACACTATTTAAAATAAGAGAAGTTGAGGATGAACAGATATATCTCATTGTATTTCCCTGGACTTTAAAGGGAGAAGCCAAATATTGGTTGGAATCGTTACCTGAAGGGGCGATTGATACATGGGATGTTTTAGTTGAAAATTTTCTTAAACAATTCTTTCCGGCATATAAAGCCGTAAGACTTCAAGGAGAAATTGTTACGTTCACACAGAAGCCAAACGAAACTCTATATGAGGCGTGGACAAGATTTGGAAAGTTATTGAGAGGATGTCCGCAACAAGGTTTAGACACCTGTCAAATAGTACAAATATTCTACCAAGGATGCGACATCACTACAAGGAAAGACATCGATATAGCAGCTTGTGGTTCTATTATGAAGAAAACCGAAACTGATGCTTACAAAATTATTGATAACACTGCTTCCCACTCACATGAGTGGCACCAAGAAAAAGATATCGTTAGATCATCTAAAGCAGCTAGAGCCGATTCTAGCCATGACTTAGATTCCATTTCTGCAAAGATAGATGCTGTCGAGAGACGAATGGAAAAGAAGACTAAAGATATCCACTCAATACGAATTAGTTGTGAGCAGTGTGGAGGACCACATTTGACAAAAGATTGTCTCAGTATTGAACTAAAAATGGAACAAAGAGAGAATATTTCATACATAAACCAAAGGCCTGGAAATAATTATCAGAATAATTATCAACCGCCAAGACCGATTTACAATCAAAACCAGAATTATAATCGAAATATTCCATACAACAACTAACAAGGTCCTAGCAATCAACAAGTATCCAATAATACTTACAATCAGCAAAGACCTAATTTTCAAAACAAACCACCACAAACCGATGATAAAAAGCCGAATTTAGAAGATATGATGACGAAGCTAGTTGAAACTCAAACACAGTTTTTCACATCTCAAAAACAAACTAATGAACAAAATGCTTAAGCATTTAGAAATCAACAAGATTCTATTCAAAATTTGGAACAAGAAGTAAGTAACCTAGCAAGGTTAATAGGTGAAAGAAAACCGAGAAGTTTACCTAGTGATACAAATGCTAACCCCCGAAATGAAACAGCTAAAGCCATTACCACAAGAAGTGGTACAACACTTAAACCACTTGAAATACCTGTAACTTCTGATGAAGTTATTTCTACTCCACAAGAACCACAACCTGATCAAGATAAGGAAAAAGAACCGGTAGTTGAAAAGGTTATTGAAGATAACACAGTTAAGGCTAAACCTTATGTTAAACCATACCAACCACCACTTCCTTACCCGAGTAAAATGAAAAAAGAGAAACTTGAAGCCGAGCAATCCAAATTCTTGGATATGTTTAAACAAATAAATGTAAATATTCCTTTCATTGATGTAATTTCAGGAATGCCTAGATATGCTAAATTTCTGAAAGATCTAATATCGAATAGAAAGAAAATGGAAGAACTCTCGACTGTTACTATGAATGCTAATTGTTCAGCAGTGCCGTTGAATAAGATACCAGAAAAAATATCTGATCCAGGAAGTTTCACAATTCCATGTTTTCTGGGTAGTCTTAGTTCAATAGAAGCATTGGCAGACTTAGGTGCTAGTATAAATTTAATGTCGTATTCACTATACGCTAAACTAGACCTTGGAGAATTGAAACGAACAAGAATAAGCATACAACTAGCCGATCGATCAATAAAATATCCTAGAGGGATAATGGAGAACATGCTAGTTAAAGTTGGTACTTTAGTATTTCAAGTAGATTTTGTTGTTCTGGACATGGAAGAAGATTCTCAAGTTCCTCTCATATTAAGAAGACCATTCTTAAACACGGCTAAAGCAATGATAGACGTGTTTGGTAAGAAACTAACCCTAAGTATAGAGGACGAGAGTGTTACCTTTTCAGTTGATAAAGTAATGCAACAACCGCAATCTGCAGATGATACATGTTATTATATTCAAACTATAGATTCACATGCAGAATTGTTAGAAGAATTTCCAGAATTACAAGGAACAGGATAATGTTCTTTAGGAGAAGGAACTGAACCAATTGATGAAGCTGAAATGTTAGCTACACTAATAGCTAATGGATATGAACCAATAACAGAAGAAATTCAAATGCTAAAAGAAGAAGACAGATATCGATATAAATCATCGATAGAAGAACCTCCGACATTAGAGTTAAAGCCACTTCTAAACCATTTGGAATACGCTTATTTACATGGTGAATCTGAATTACCTATAATAATATCGTCTTCTCTTACTGAAAATGAGAAATCTCAACTCATTTCTGTGTTGAAAGCTCATAAACCAGCCTTTCCATGGAAGATTCATGATATTAAAGGAATAAGTCCTTCGTATTACACACATAAAATCCTTATGGAAGAAGGTCATAAAACGTATGTGCATCGCCAACGAAGACTAAATCCTAATATGCAAGATGTTGTTAAAAAATAAATTATTAAACTGCTAGATGCAGGTTTAATTTATCCGATTTCTGATAGTCCATGGGTAAGCCCAGTTCAATGCGTGCCTAAGAAGGGTGGCATGACTGTCATTACAAATGAGAAAAATGAGCTTATTCCTACTAGGACTGTAACAAGATGGCATGTATGTATTGATTATAGGAAATTAAATGACGCCACCAGAAAAGATCACTTTCCCTTACCTTTCATTGATCAAATGTTGGAAAGATTAGCCGGAAATAGTTACTATTGTTTTCTTGATGGTTTTTCCGGATATTTTCAAATTCCAATAGCACCCGAAGACCAAGAGAAAACCATGTTCACGTGCCCTTATGGTACTTTTGCTTACAAACGCATGCCATTTGGACTTTGCAATGCCACTGCAACCTTTCAAAGGTGCATGATGGCGATTTTTCACGACATGATAGAAGAATGCATGGAAGTTTTCATGGATGACTTTTCAGTCTTCGGTGATACATTTGAATCATGTCTAGCTATTCTTGAACGAATGCTTATTAGATGCGAACAATCAAATCTAGTTCTTAATTGGGAGAAATGCCATTTCATGGTTAAAGAAGGCATCGTTCTTGGTCATAAAATCTCAAAGGAAGGAATTGAAGTGGATAGAGCTAAAGTAAATGTAATTGCTAAACTTCCACATCCCACCAATGTTAGAGGAGTTAGGAGTTTTCTAGGGCATGCCGGTTTTTACCGACGTTTCATAAAAGATTTTTCTAAAATTGCCACTCCTATGAATAAACTCCTAGAAAAGGATGCTCCATTCATCTTTTCAGATGAATGTATCAAATCTTTTAATATTCTTAAAGAGAAACTCACTAATACGCCGATCATGATAACACCAAATTGGAATCTACCATTTGAACTAATGTGCGATGCAAGTGATTTTGCAATGGGAGCCGTTTTAGGACAAAGGATTGAAAAAAGATTTCAACCTATATATTATGCTAGTAAGACATTACAAGGAGCACAAACAAATTACACAACTACTGAAAAAGAATTCCTTGCTATTGTCTTTGCTTTTGACAAATTTCGTTCATATCTCGTTCTAGCAAAAACGGTGGTCTATACCGACCATTCTGCTCTTAGATACCTATTTTCGAAACAAGATGCTAAACCACGATTAATCCGTTGGATCTTACTCTTACAAGAATTCGATATTGAAATCCGAGATAAAAGAGGAACAGAAAATCTCGCCGCTGATCATCTTTCTAATCTTGAAAATCCCGAATTAGAAGTTCTAAATGAATCGGCCATACAAGATAACTTTTCTGATGAATATCTATTGAAGATAGATTATAATGAAATTCCATGGTTTGCAGACTATGCAAACTACTTAGTATGTGGATTCCTTGAAAAAGGATTATCGTACCAAAAACGAAAGAAATTCTTCAGTGATATAAAACACTATTTCTGGGAAGATCCACATTTGTTTAAAAGTTGTCCCGATGGAATAATACGCCGATGTGTATTCAGAGATGAAGCTAGTAAAATCTTAAACCATTGTCACACAGGACCAACAGGAGGGCATTATGGGCCTCAACTAACAGCAAGAAAAGTTTATGATGCTGGATTCTATTGGCTTACAATTTACAAAGATGCACACCTTCTTTGTAAATCCTGTGATGCTTGTCAAAGGGCCAGAAAAATAAGTCAACGTGATGAAATGCCACAAAATGTCATTCAAGTATGTGAAGTATTTGACATTTGGGGTATTGACTTTATGGGTCCATTTCCAAAATCTCATAATAATCTCTGTATTCTCGTAGCCATTGATTATGTATCTAAATGGGCGGAAGCACAAGCTCTCCCAACTAACGATGCACGAGTTGTAGTCAACTTTTTAAAACGTCTTTTTGCAAGGTTTGGAACACCGAAAGCTTTAATAAGTGATCGCGGAACTCATTTCTGTAATAATCAACTTGAGAAAGTTCTTAAAAGATATGGAGTAACTCATAAAATCTCCACTGCATATCATCCACAAACAAGTGGACAAGTTGAAAATACCAACCGAGCTTTAAAACGTATTCTAGAAAAAACCGTAGGATCAAATCCGAAGGAATGGTCCATAAAATTGGAGGATGCACTCTGGGCTTTTAGAACAGCCTACAAAACTCCAATTGGAACCACACCTTTTAGACTCATTTATGGAAAAGCATGTCATCTTCCAGTAGAAATTGAACACAAAGCATTTTGGGCTTTGAAGACATGTAATCTTGATTTACATGAAGCTAGACGTCTACGGTTAAGTCAATTAAACGAATTAGAAGAATTAAGACATGAAGCATACGAAAATTCGTTAATCTATAAGGAAAGAACAAAGAAATAGCATGATAAAAGAATCAGAAGTTCAAAAGAATTTAAAGAAGGAGATAGGGTTCTTCTTTTCAATTCACGATTCAAGCTATTTCCTGGAAAATTGAAATCAAGATGGTCTGGACCATTCATAGTCAAAAGAGTTTTCCCATACGGAACGATAGAATTAATAAATTCAAATGGAATTGAATTTAAAGTTAATGGTCACAGAGTTAAACATTACATAGATAGTCCGATGGAAGTCGACAATGAAGTTAATCACAATTTCGATACCACAGCTAACTAAGTGTGGGGAGAATCAAGTCTTTAAAGGATAATATGTATTTCTGTTAGAGTTAGATTTTTTGTTTTCGTGTAGTTCTCGAAAATGGAACCCGAATGGTCTTTCCCTAGCAGACCCTAAAGAACTAGTCTTCTCCCCCCATTCTGAATTTTTATTTTTTTAGGAAATGAAGACTTTCTTTGAACTAAACCATGGTCTAATGCTACACGCTTTGATCACTAAACGTAATAATGACACACTTCCGAGTGAACTAGTATCAGTAATCAGAGAAAGATTGGACGGAGTAAGAAAAGAATCCAGATGCGAAGATAATAAGTTACAATTTGGTAAAGGAAAATCAAAATCCGCAGCAAAAAGAAGAGCACGACACCTTGAAAGATGTCACAAATGCGGAAAATGGTCACATGGAGGTAAATGTTCAAATAATCAAACCTATTCAAACACCGAATTTGTTATTTTATGCAGAGACGGACCGTTCATATGTTTAGAAGAAAAAACACTGAATGCTCGAGGTTACGCCTATGTAGCTATGGAAAACTAATTAAACCGACTATCTTATGAGTGGGATAGATCGTATCACTAAGAATACTATCTCACAGGTAAGTCTGTACAGTTTTTATTTTTTTATTTTTATTTTTAACCTTTTGATATTAAACGCTAATTTGTTCGCTATAAAGTATTAAATTGGTATTCGATGAAATTAGGTTTGGCGACCAAAATTATTGATATCATTCAAAAATTTATTACATCACTGCGAAATTTAACGTTTATTCTTAAGGTATAAATATCTTTAATCAATCAACCCAAAATATTTCAAAAATTCGTCATGAGTTAAATTAGGTCATGGAACCGAAATTACTTTATCGAAAAGAGGGGCGCATATTTTTGATAATATTTGATTGATTAAAGTGGGATAAAAGACCAAAAAGATTTTTAATTTTATTTTTACCATGTTTTTAAAATTAATATATAAATCTTAAATTAATATTGTAAACTTTTTAAATTAATATATTTAAAATTGTAAATATTTGAACAATTGATATTTTTATGTTTGTATGTATAAAAACAAAAATATAATATAAGTTTAGTGTGAATTTTTAATTTTTAAAAATATGAATTTTTAATTTTATGCATTTTAAAATTAAGTTTGGTGTGAATTTTTAATTTTATGCATTTTAAATTTAAGTTTGGTGTGAATTTAAAAACAAAAATTTACTTTATTTCGTTAAGTTAAAAATATGATTTTTAAAATTCATCGTGAGTTGAAGACTATGTCGTTGAACCGAAATTGCTTTACCCGAGGGAGGGACGAGAACTTTTATTATCATTATTTTTAATCTTATTGAATTAAAGTATGCCAAAAACATTAAAAAAACCCTAAAATCTTTGCTTTTAAAACCGCGCTTTAAATTGACAAATTTTAAAATTTTGTCGAGGGACGGACTAGGACATCGTTTCGAAACGACCTCGTCCTAAATAACAAGGGAAACAAAATTTTAAAATTTATTTTATATTTGTTTTATAAGTTAAAGATTTATAAAAAAAAAAAAGCACCGCGACTCGCGGAGTTTAATGGGGAAAATCACCGCGACTCGCGGAGTTCAGAAAATACAGAAAAAAAATAAAACGCCAGAACTGATCAGTTGCACACTCCACACCACAAAATAGCGAAAATACACTGCGAAAAAACACGAAAAACACACACCAAATTCGCATTTTTTCACCATTTTTCATCAAATCTTTTACAAAATGATGTTAAGAAGGATGCTATCAAGGAATTACTCAAGAAAAACGGTAAATTTCTACACCTAAACACCATTTAATCCGAAAATTAGTGTTCTTGAGCAATTTTATACCCAATTCGATTTTGATGCTTTTTAGTGTAATTATGCTTAAATTGCTTATGTATTATGCTTGTATAACCTAGATTGATGCTATTTAACATGATTAGAAGCTTTAAACTTCAAATTTTGAGTAATCTAGGGTTTGTGTTCTTGAGCAAATTTGGGGCTTTTTTGATATAAACAGGTTATGGCCGATTTTTGTCATGAATTATTGCTAAATTAAGTAGTGTAACATGTTTAGGTAGTTAAATGATCCAAACTTTGAGCCTAAACATGATTTTTGAGAATTAAAGTGGACTTTTTCAAGTCTAAAATTCATGAACTTGATTTTTGAAAGATAATGCCATTTGAAACTTGTTTAATTGCTAGTAATGATTATTTTGACATGTTATTTGAGTTGAATGCTTATGAACTTGGCGAACATTTTCGTATATGCTTATTTGAAAAAGTGTAGATTTGATAAAAATATGAAAATGAGCATAAGTTTGATATAAATTGGACATGTCATGGTAATCATAGTAATTGATGATTTTGCTGACACTAATGCATATTTGGATGCACAAAAATTGTGTTTGATGTGTTTTGCAGACTGAAAGGGGTGAATCTTCATCCCAAGCTCGCAATGCTCCTCCTGAGAATGCGGAACAACAGGATGTTGATAGCTATTATAAACAAGATATACCTCATCCATTTATGACATTTTCAGATATGCACTTGGAAGATTTGAACTTGAGATTTGACAGACGTTGGATAGATTATCCAAAATACCAAAGGGGCTTGCATACTCTTCATTCTAAAGCTGTTGAAGTACCTAGGGTAATAGAATGGGCACCGTTAGAAGCTGTAGAATTAGCCGAGCCAATTAGGGAATTACTTGCACAGAGGTATGGTAATTCTACTTTTAACGATTGGGTACGTTTATTCAACATGCGTAGACCTGTATATAAAGTATGGTGTGAAGAATTATTGTGTAGTATAGAAATAAATGATCGGGTAGCTAGTTTAACCGATCAATCTTTTATTAGATTTTTGTTAGGAGGTTCGATGCGCCACATGTCTTTACTAGACATGGCTCAGGCCTTACGTATATATACGCCTCAGGAGTTAGCATCTGTCGATTGTAGAGGGTTGATATTGAACGGTAGGAAAATTGATGAAAATTTTGATACGCATGGTGTATGGAGTCAAATGACTAGCCATCACCGATTTAAAGGGGGAAATTACTCTTATTTGGATATAGATAGAGCTGAGTTAAGAGTAATTCATAGGTTTTTAGCCAATCCGATTACACAACGAGGTAAGAATAATTAAAAGGTAAATGAACATGATTTGTTTTACCACATGTGTATTACTAGAATTGCTGAGTATCTCAATGTGGATATAAGTCGGGGGGGATTATTAATCGAAGAACCAGAACCTCACGATACAATTGGTTTAAATGTATACCATGGTGCTAAAGTTTTGAAGAGGCGAAATAACGCCGCAGTACGATATAATGGTAGACATCCACAGGTTGAGAGAAACTAACAGCAAGGTAATGTGGGAGGGGGAAATGAAATGACAGAAATGCAAAGGTTTATAGCTTCTCAAGAGTATGAAAATGCTAGACATCGAGCATTTGAAGATTGGCAAGTTCATCAAAACCAAATCATAGCTCATTGCCAACATGTAGGTAGAAACTATATTCCTACTCCATCGCCCATATTTCCTCCCTGGTCTATAGAGATGCAACCACCGTATCCTACGTATAACCCAGCCGAAGCATTCTATAACACATACGGTTATGCATGGAACCCCTACTGGTATCAGTATCATCCCTAGTTTATTTAGTTTTATTTATTTTATTATTTGTAATGTTGATACATTTAATACTTATGTTAATATTGTAATAGTTTTTATAATTTTCTAACTTTTATTATTAGATTTTAATAATTTTTGAATGTGAGGTAATATACCAAACTTCAAAAATATGTATATATGTTTGCAGTTTATCTTATGTACAACAGGGTAAAACAACGCATTTTCAAAGACTGGCATTAAGTTCAGCAAAAGCAACTAATTTTGACGACAAGATGCAAAATATATGTGAAATAACAACAAGACGGAATGAACAAATGATGTGCACCATTTATCATTCAACACAAACAACAATATGTTTGGAAACTTTGGTAAAATTTAATCATTTCTATGCTAATCACCCTCAATAATTTAAATTGTTACTGATTTCTTGCAAATGAGGGCATTGCAAGATCTTAAGTGTGGGAAGGGGTTAAATTCTTTCGGAATTTTTAAAATTTTTATCTTAAACACTTGGTTACCATTAAAAATACTAGTAAAGCAGTAGTTGTATTAGAATCTAGTGCTCTCTGATAACAAAGAACATCCCTAGTCTTATATAGTGACTACCCAATTCTAGTAAAATTTTTCAAAATTTTCAATTAAATGAACTCAAAATCATGTTTATACATATTTATGAACGATAAAACTAGGTGTTAACACCGAAATTATTGTTACCTCGTAAAGGACATAAACTGAGAAACAAACCAAAATGTTAGAATTCATTTAAGAATGGAATAGAGGAGAACAAAAAGGCAAATAAAAGAAAATAAAAGCCAAGTGTGGGAAAATTTACCAAGTTATTTTAAACATATGTCACATATTTTTGTAACAAATAATTGAAAATACTTTTGTTTTGAATGATAATTAACTGTTTTACCCGATTTATTGTAAGAAAGATGGATCTACACGATGAATCAATTCTATCATTAAAAGGAAGTAAAGTCTTCCGAAAAAGAAACGCGCTTCCTGATTTAGGTCATGAAGTTGTCGTCCAGACCAGCTGTAGGTTGACGAAAAACCTAGAAAAGTCATCACTAAAATCAGCAGGAAATCCACGGACCTCAGCATAAAACAGGGTCGCCAAGTGGTCAGACTTATCCTAACCATGAGAGGATCTGTGTTGTAAAATGGGGAGGGCGCCGTGCAAATTAGCTGGATAAGACTAATGAATCAGATCCCCAGAAAGGATAATCTCCTTAAAGATCAAAAATCAGCTTTTAAGACTAATATTACTCAATCCTAGAGATTGACCTTAAAGATTGAGAATTCAAACTCATGGAATTCGATGATATCTAAACTCGAGCTTGAACGAGAAAATATTTTGATCAAATTATAAACCGATTTATTTTTTGAAAACCCATTTTTAATGCGTTCATTACCATTGAACGTAAAATCCTAGGAATTCACCTAGAATTCATTAGGTCACCTGAACCAAATCGGGTGTCAACCGTAAAAACGGTGGTTGCATAGCATGGTCAAAGACTTGTGCCAGACCGAAAAATTATAAGGGTGAGCTTTACTATTGCTCCTACAAAGGATAGTAATTGCGTCCGACACGTTATAGACCATAATTAAAAGCATGTCAGGGGACATTGCCTTAAACAGTGCTTGTTCAACGCTTTCCTTTACAACCGGACGGTAGTTTACCAAAAGGTAATATACGGAACAAGTAAACTGGATGTGTTGCTTTTCCAATACAAGGTTAGCAAGTGGGTGACACAAAACCACAAGTTTTGAGCTAAAGTTTTCAAATCTGAAACCCACCAAACCCACAAAAAGAATTTGCAAACACCGGTGAAGGGTTATTCCGGAAAACTTATCTAGGGTAAAAGCTAGATTTAATTTTCAAAAAGATCAAATGTTTTCATAAAGATCCAATTTCTTAATGGATCTAAATTTTTATAGTCATGTGGGACTGTAAACCATATCATTACTACCATTATTTATACCGCCGTAAAGAAATCACTGATGTACAAAGTGTGAAAAATAAAGAAGTGATTCTAGTATTTCAAGACTATCTTGCTTGAGGACAAGCAACGCTCAAGTGTGGGAATATTTGATAATGCTAAAAACGAACATATATTTCATAGCATTATTCCTCAAGAAAGACAAGCTTTTAGTTGCAATTGTCCTATTTACAAGTGATATTCGTTTAAATAATAAAAGGTGAAGACAAAAGACAGATTCGACGAATTGATGACGCAAACGACCAAAAAGCTCAAAAGTACAAAATACAATCAAAGAGGTTCCAATTATTGATAAGAAACATCTCGAAATTACAAGGGTACAAGATTCAAAATGCAAAGTACAAGATATTAAATTGTACGCAAGGACGTTCAAAAATCCGGAACTGGGACCAGAGTCAACTCTCAACGCTCGACGCAACGGACTAAAAATTACAAGTCAACTATGCACATAAATATAATATAATATTTAAATAATTACTAAAATTATTTATATATTATATTTATTTATATAATCCGTCGACAAGCTAGGAGTCAAGGCTTGGTGAGCTGTAAAAACAAACTCCGCGACTCGCGGAGTTTGAAGGTAAAAAATACCGCGAGTTGCGGAGCTTCCCTGGACTAAAATCCCTATAAAAGCCAACGCAGTTTGATCGTTTTTTATATCAATATATCCATCCTCTCTATATCTATACGTAATATTTATATTTATAATTTATATTTTAATTTTAATTTTAATTTTAATTCTAATAATAAGGGTATGTTAGCGAATGTTGTAAGGGTGTAAGCCGAAATTCTGTCCGTGTAACGCTACGCTATTTTTAATCATTGTAAGTTATGTTCAACCTTTTTAATTTAATGTCTCGTAGCTAAGTTATTATTATGCTTATTTAAAACGAAGTAATCATGATGTTGGGCTAATTACTAAAATTAGGTAATTGGGCTTTGTACCATAATTGGGGTTTGGACAAAAGAACGACACTTGTGGAAATTAGACTATGGGCTATTAATGGGCTTTATATTTGTTTAACTAAATGATAGTTTGTTAATTTTAATATAAAGATTTACAATTGGACGTCCCTATAAATAACCATATACACTCAATCGGACACGATGGGCGGGATATTTATATGTACGAATAATCGTTCATTTAACCGAACACGGGAATGGATTAATAGCCACTAGAATTATTAAAACAGGGGTGAAATTATGTACAAGGACACTTGGCATAATTGTTAACAAAGTATTAAAACCTTGGGTTACACGCAGTCGATAACCTGGTGTAATTATTAAACAAAGTATTAAAATCTTGTTACAGTTTAAGTCCCCAATTAGTTGGAATATTTAACTTCGGGTATAAGGATAATTTGACGAGGACACTCGCACTTTATATTTATGACTGATGGACTGTTATGGACAAAAACCAGACGGACATATTAAATAATCCAGGACAAAGGACAATTAACCCATGGGCATAAAACTAAAATCAACACGTCAAACATCATGATTACGGAAGTCTAAATAAGCATAATTCTTTTATTTCATATTTAATTTACTTTATTTTATATTTAATTGCACTTCTAATTATCGCACTTTATTTTATTGTTATTGTATTTAATTGCACTTTTAATTATCGTACTTTTTAATTATCGCACTTTTATTTATCGCAATTTCATTATCGTTATTTACTTTACGCTTTAAATTAAGTCTTTTATTTATTTAATATTTTACATTTTGTTTTAACTGCAACTAAAGTTTTAAAATTGACAAACCGGTCATTAAACGGTAAAAACCCCCCTTTATAATAATAATATTACTTATATATATATTCTTATTTTTATAAATTAAACTAATATAGCGTTAAGCTTTGATTAAAAGATTCCCTGTGGAACGAACTGGACTTACTAAAAACTACACTACTGTATGATTAGGTACACTGCCTATAAGTGTTGTAGCAAGGTTTAAGTATATCCATTCTATAAATAAATAAATATCTTGTGTAAAATTGTATCGTATTTAATAGTATTTCCTAGTAAAATATAAGCTATTTCATATACACCTTGCATAACATCACCAACAAACCCACAAAAAGATTTTGCAAACACCGGTGAAGGGTTATTCCGGAAAACTTATCTAGGGTAAAAGCTAGATTATATTTTCAAAAGATCAAATGGTTTCATAAAGATCCAATTTCCTTAAGGATCTAAATTTTCATAGTCATGTGGGACTGTAAACCACATCATTACTAACATTGTTCATACCGCCGTATAGAAATCACTGATGTACAAAGTGTGAAGAATAAAGAAGTGATTCTAGTATTTTTATTTCAAGACTATATTGCTTGAGGACAAGCAATGCTCTAGTGTGGGAATATTTGATAATGCTAAAAATGAACATATATTTCATAGCATTATCCCTCAAAAAAGACAAGCTTTTAGTTGCAATTGTTCTATTTACAAGTGATATTCGTTTAAATAATAAAAGGTGAAGACAAAAGACAGATTCAACGAATTGAAGACGCAAACGACCAAAAAGCTCAAAAGTACAAAGTACAATCAAAGTGGTTCAAATTATTGATGAGAAACGTCTCAAAATTATAAGAGTACAAGACGCAAAACGCAAAATACAAGATATTAAATTGTACGCAAGGACGTTCGAAAATCCGGAACCGGGATCAGAGTCAACTCTCAACGCTCGACGCAACGGACTAAAAATTACAAATCAACTATGCACATAAATATAATATAATATTTAAATAATTCTTAAAATTATTTATATATTATATTTATTTATTAAATCGTCGGCAAACTAGCAAACAAACTCATGTGACCTGGAAAAGTAGGCCATGCGATCGCATGGCCAGGAAGGCCAAAAACCATGCGATCGCATGGTGAATAGTAACTGGCCACATCCCTATAAATTTCGCAGTTTGGTTGAACAACATCACATCTTTTTCTCTTCCTATCTCTCAACGTATAATATATATATATTATAATTTTAATTTAAATTTAAATTTTAATTTTAATTTTAATAATAAGGGTAGGTTAGCGAATGTTGTAAGGGTGTAAGTCGAAATTCTGTTCGTGTAACGCTACGCTATTTTTAATCATTGTAAGTTATGTTTAACCTTTTTAAATTAATGTCTCGTAGCTAAGTTATTATTATGCTTATTTAAGCCGAAGTAATCGTGATGTTGGGCTAAAATATTAAAAATTGGGTAATTGGGCTTTGGACCATAATTGGGGTTTGGATAAAAGAACGACACTTGTGAAAATTAGACTATGGGCTATTAATGGGTTTTATATTAACTTAACGATACCTCGTTAATTTAATATAAAGGTTATAATTTGACGTATCTATAAATAACCACATACGCTTAATCGGGTACGGTGGGCGGGATATCTATAAATACCAATAATTGTTCATTTTACCGGACACGGAACTGGATTAATAGTTAATGGACTAGTTGAAACAGGGGTGGATTACATTCAAGGGTAATTGGTGTAATTGTTAACAAAGTAGTAAAACCTTGGACTACACGTAGTCGATAACCTGGTGTATTCATTAAATAAAGTATTAAGACCTTGTTACAATTCGAATCCCCAATTAGTTGGAATATTTGACTTCGGGAATAAGAATAATTTGACGAAGACTTCCGCATTTTATGATTATGACTGATGGACTATTATGGACAAATCCGTATGGACATATTAAATAATCCAGGACAAAGGACAATTAACCCATGGTAATAAACTAAAATCAACACGTCGAACATCATGATTACGGAAGTTTAAATAAGCATAATTCTTTTTATTCATATTTAATTGCACTTTTAATTATCGCACTTTTATTTACTGTCATTGTATTTAATTGCACTTCTAATTATCGTACTTTTTAATTATCGCAATTTTATTTTATCGCACTTTTATTTATCGCAATTTCATTATCGTTATTTACTTTACGCTTTAAATTAAGTTATATTTATTTTTAATATTTTACATTAGGTTTTAACTGCGACTAAAGTTTTAAAATCGACAAACCGGTCATTAAACGGTAAAATCCCCTTTTATAATAATAATACTACTTATATATATTTATATTTTTACAAATATAGTTTTTAAAAATATAGCGTTAAATTGGCGAGTTCCCTGTGGACGAACCGGACTTACTAAAAACTACACTACTGTACGATTAGGTACACTGCCTATAAGTGTTGTAGCAAGGTTTAGGTATATCCACTCTATAAATAAATAAATAACTTGTGTAAAATTGTATCGTATTTAATAGTATTTTGTAGTAAAAAATATAACTATTTTGTATACACCTCTACGGACATCAGACTGGAAAAAGATTCCATCACGTCATGGACGGAGATGGCTACTAAATTCCTAACTAAATATTTCCCTCCTTCTAAACAAACCAAACTAAAGAATGACATCATTAACTTCAAAAAAAGTTATGATGAATCTCTTTACACTGCATGGGAGCGATTCAAAACCCTGCTGAAGAAGTGCCTTAATCACCAGCTAGAACGGTCAGCTCGAATATGTACCTTCTACAATGGTCTTACAGTAAATCATAGGACGACGATCGATGCAGCAGCTCAAGAAATCTGATGAACCAAACCGCAGACGATGAAATGTCTCGTTCATATTGATTATAAACGTTCCATATTAATTGATTTCGTTGCGAGGTTTTGACCTCTATATGAGACATTTTTCAAAGACTGCATTCGTTTTTAAAACAAACCATAACCTTTATTTTATCGACAAGGTTAAAAATTCACCACATAGATTATCCAGAAATGATAATCTAAAATATCACACTTACACACTACCAATACATATTGGTTTACAATATTAATATGTTACAACAAAGTAATCTCGAATGCAGTTTTAAACAATATTATACAAGCATGCTGACACCAAATCTTGTCCATATTTTAGCATGCAACAGCGGAAGCTCTTAATAATCACCTGAGAATAAACATGCTTTAAACGTCAACAAAAATGTTGGTGAGTTATAGGTTTAACCTATATATTTATCAAATCGTAATAATAGACCACAAGATTTCATATTTCAATATACATCCCATACATAGAGATAAAAATCATTCATATGGTGAATACCTGGTAAACGACCTTAACAAGATGCATATAGAAAATCCCCTATCATTCCGGGACTCCCTTCGGACATGATGAATTCGAAGTACTAAAGCATCCGGTACTTTGGATGGGGCTTGTTGGGCCCAATAGATCTATCTTTAGGATTCACGTCAATTAGGGTATCTGTTGCCTAATTCTTAGATTACCATACTAAAAAGGGGCATATTTGATTTAATAATCCAGCCATAGAATGTAGTTTCATTTACTTGTGTCTATTTTGTAAAACATTTATAAAACTGCATGTATTCTCATCCAAAAATATTAGATTTTAAAAGTGGGACTATAACTCACTTTCACAGATTTTTACTTCGTCGGGAAGTATGACTTGGCCACTGGTCGATTCACGAACCTATAACAAATATGTACATATATATCAAAGTATGTTCAAAATATATTTACAACAATTTTAATACGTTTTAATGTTTTAAGTTTATTAAGTCAGCTGTCCTCGTTAGTAACCTACAACTAGTTATCCACAGTTAGATGTACAGAAAAATAAAGCAATATATATTATCTCGAATCAATCCACGACCTCGTGTATACAAGCCTCAGGCTAGATCACAACTCAAAGTATATATAATAATTTGGAATCAACCTCAACCCTGTATAGCTAACTCCAACATTACTGCATATAGAGTGTCTATGGTTGTTCCGAAATATATATATATAGATGGGTCGATATGATATGTCAAAACATTGTATTCGTGTCTATGGTATCCCAAGATTACATAATATATTAGAATACATGTATAATACAATATGAGTTAGCTAGGATATGATTAATATAGATTTTTTTACTAATTTTCACATAGCTACAACAAGAAAAATTATCCAATCTTGTTTTACCCATAACTTCTTCGTTTTAAATCCGTTTTGAGTGATTCAAATTGCTATGGTTTCATATTGAACTTAAGTTTATGAATCTAAACAGAAAATTATAAGTTTAGAGTTGGAAATATAGATTACAAGTCATTTTTGTAAAGGTAGTCATTTCAGTCTAAAGAACGACGTCTAGATGACCATTTTGGAAAACATACTTCCACTTTGAGTTTAACAATGATTTTTTGGATATAGTTTCATGTTCATAAGAAAAATAATTTTCCCAGAAGAACAACTTTTAAAAAAAAAGTTTATCATAGTTTTTAATTAACTAACCCAAAACAGCCCGCGGTGTTACTATGACGGCGTATATCCGGTTTTACGGTGTTTTTCGTGTTTTCAGGTTTTAAATCATTAAGTTTGCATATCATATAGATATAGAACATGTGTTTAGTTGATTTTAAAAGTCAAGTTAGAAGGATTAACTTTGTTTGCGAATAAGTTTAGAATTAACTAAACTATGTTCTAGTGATTACATGTTCAAATCTTCGAATAAGATAGTTATACATATATGAATCGAATGATGTTATGAACATCATTACTACCTCAAGTTTAGTAGGTAAACCTACTGCAAATGATGAAAAAATAACTTGAGCTTCAAAGGATCTTTGATGGCTTGGAAGTTCTTGAAATAGAATCATGACACAAAAATAAGTTCAAGTAAGATTATTACTTGAATTAAGATAGTTATAGTTATAGAAATTGAATCAAAGCTTGAATATGAATATTACCTTGATTTAGAAAGATAACCTACTGTAAATAACAAAGGTTTCTTAATCTTAGATGATTGCTTGGAATGGATTAGGAAACTTGGAAGTAAACTTGTAAACTTGGAAGTGTTCTTGATGTGTTATTGAGTAATTGTTTTTATGATGATTATAGGTAATAACTAAAGCTTGTATTTGATGATTTTTACTGGAAAATAGTAACTTAGACGTTCATGGAAGAGTGTGTGTGTTTTGAGAGAGAATTGGGAAGAAAATTGGAAGTGAAATGGAGTAGGTGGTGAGTGGTGAAGGTGAGTGGAGTTAAAAGGAGTTCTTGTTTTTGTTTCCTTGCTCATAAGTCATGCTAGTTGTCTAATTGTTGGTTCCACTTGTTTTTTGACTATCTAGGGCTGCTAAGAGTCGAATTATTACGTGTATATACCAATAGTATATACGTCTAGGAGCTGGGTATTGTACGAGTACGAATACGGTTGCATACGAGTAGAATTGTTGATGAAATTGAATGAGAATGTAATTGTAAGCATTTTTGTTAAATAGAAGTACTTTGATACGTGTCTTTAAGTCTTCCAAAAGTGTATTATTACAACATAATACACTACATGTATATACATTTAACTGAGTCGTTAAGTCATCATTAGTCGTTACATGTAAGTGTTGTTTTGAAACCTTTAAGTTAACGATCTTGTTAAATGTTGTTAACCCATTGTTTGAAATATCTAATGAGATGTTAAATTATTACATTATCATGATATTATGATGTATTAATATATCTTAATATGATATATATATATATACATTTAAATGTCGTTACAACGATAATCGTTACATATATGACTCGTTTCGAAATCCTTAAGTTAGTAGTCTTGTTTTTACATATGTAGTTCATTGTTAATACACTTAATGATATGTTTACTTATCATTTATCATATTAAAACATAGTGTAACAATATCTTAATATGATTCATATGTATTTAGTAAGACGTTGTTATTACGATAATCGTTATATATATCGTTTCGAGTTTCTTAATTCAATAAACTCATTTTTATGTATATCACTCATTGTTAACATACCTAATGAGATACTCACTTATCATAATATCATGTTAACTATATATATATATATATATATATATATATATATATATATAGTTTTTACAAGTTTTAACGTTCGTGAATCACCGGTCAACTTGGGTGGTCAATTGTCTATATGAAACCTATTTCAATTAATCAAGTATTAACAAGTTTGATTGCTTAACAAGTTGGAAACACTTAATCATATAAATATCAATTTCATTTAATATATATAAACATGGAAAAGTTCGGGTCACTACATTACCTACCCGTTAAATAAATTTCGTCCCGAAATTTTAAGCAGTTGGAGGTGTTGACGTATCTTCTGGAAATAAGTGCGGGTATTTCTTCTTCATCTGATCTTCTCATTCCCAGGTGAACTCGGGTCCTCTACGAGCATTCTATCGAACCTTAACAATTGGTATCTTGTTTTGCTTAAGTATTTTAACCTCACGATCCATTATTTTGACGGGTTCTTCAATGAATTGAAGTTTTTCGTTGATTTGGATTTCGTCTAACGGAATAGTGAGATCTTATTTAGCAAAACATTTCTTCAAATTCGAGACGTGGAAAGTGTTATGTACAGCCGCGAGTTGTTGAGGTAACTCAAGTCGGTAAGCTACTGGTCCGACACGATCAATAATCTTGAATGGTCCAATATACCTTGGATTTAATTTCCCTCGTTTACCAAATCGAACAACGCCTTTCCAAGGTGCAACTTTAAGCATGACCATCTCTACAATTTCAAATTCTATATCTTTTCTTTTAATGTCAGCGTAGCTCTTTTGTCGACTTTGGGCGGTTTTCAACCGTTGTTGAATTTAGATGATCTTCTCGGTAGTTTCTTGTATTATCTCTGGACACGTAATCTGTCTATACCCCACTTCACTCCAAAAAATTGGAGACCTGCACTTTCTACCATAAAGTGCTTCAAACGGTGCCATCTCAATGCTTGAATGGTAGCTGTTGTTGTAGGAAAATTCTGCTAACGGTAGATGTCGATCCCAACTGTTTCCGAAATCAATAACACATGCTCGTAGCATGTCTTCAAGCGTTTGTATCATTCTTTCGCTCTGCCCATCAGTTTGTGGATGATAGGCAGTACTCATGTCTAGACGAGTTCCTAATGCTTGCTGTAATGTCTGCCAGAATCTTGAAATAAATCTGCCATCCCTATCAGAGATAATAGAGATTGGTATTCCATGTCTGGAGACGACTTCCTTCAAATACAGTCATGCTAACTTATCCATCTTGTCATCTTCTCTTATTGGCAGGAAGTGTGCTGATTTGGTGAGACGATCAACTATTACCCAAATAGTATCAAAACCACTTGCAGTCCTTGGCAATTTAGTGATGAAATCCATGGTAATGTTTTCCCATTTCCATTCCGGGATTTCGGGTTGTTGAAGTAGACCTGATAGTTTATGATGCTCAACTTTGACCTTAGAACACGTCAAACATTCTCCTACGTATTTAGCAACATCGGCTTTCATACCCGGCCACCAAAAATGTTTCTTGAGATCCTTGTACATCTTCCCCGTTCCAGGATGTATTGAGTATCTGGTTTTATGAGCTTCTCTAAGTACCATTTCTCTCATATCTCCAAATTTTGGTACCCAAATCCTTTCAGCCCTATACCGGGTTCCGTCTTCCCGAATATTAAGATGCTTCTCCGATCCTTTAGGTATTTCATCCTTTAAATTTCCCTCTTTTAAAACTCCTTGTTGCGCCTCCTTTATTTGAGTAGTAAGATTATTGTGAATCATTATATTCATAGATTTTACTCGAATGGGTTCTCTGTCCTTTCTGCTCAAGGCATTGGCTGTCACATTTGCCTTCCCCGGAACGAATCTCAAAGTTGTAATCATTCAACAATTCAATCCACCTGCGCTGCCTCATGTTCAGTTGTTTTTGATTAAATATGTGTTGAAGACTTTTGTGGTCGGTATATATAATACTTTTGACCCCATATAAGTAATGCCTCCAAGTCTTTAATGCAAAAACAACCGTGCCTAATTCCAAATCATGTGTCGTATAATTCTGCTCGTGAATCTTCAATTGTCTAGACACATAAGCAATTACCTTCGTTCGTTGCATTAATACACAACTGAGACCTTACTTTGAGGCGTCACAATATATCACAAAATCATCATTCCCTTCAGGTAATGACAATATAGGTGTCGTAGTTAACTTTTTCTTTAACAATTGAAACGCTTTCTCTTGTTCATCCTTCCATTCAAATTTTATCCCTTTATGCGTTAATGCAGTCAAGAGTTTTG
This sequence comes from Rutidosis leptorrhynchoides, assembly GCF_046630445.1. NCBI lineage: Eukaryota > Viridiplantae > Streptophyta > Magnoliopsida > Asterales > Asteraceae > Rutidosis > Rutidosis leptorrhynchoides. Next base: position 267,340,902 of record NC_092342.1, on the reverse strand, counting down.
CTATTCTGGAAAAATCTTGGATGAACCTTCTGTAGTAACCAGCTAATCCTAAAATTGGCGTATATGCTTCGGAGTTTTCGGGGTTTCCCACTTTTCAACGGTTTCAATCTTTGCTGAATCCACCTGAATACCTTCTTTGTTCACTATATGACCGAGGAATTGAACTTCTTCCAACTAACATGCACACTTTGAAAATTTAGCGTACAGTTTTTCTCTCCTTAACAACTCTAGCACTTTTCTCAAATGTTCTTCGTGCTCCTGGTCATTCTTTGAGTAAATAAGTATGTCATCGATGAAAACAATGAAAAACTTGTCAAGGTATGGTCCACACACTCGGTTCATGAGGTCCATGAACACAGCTGGTGCGTTAGTCAACCCAAACAGCATAACCATAAACTCGTAATGACCGTAACGCGTCCTAAAAGCAGTCTTTGGAATATCATCCTCCTTCACCCGCATTCGATGATACCTAGAACGTAAATCAATCTTCGAATAAACCGATGAGTCTTGTAGTTGATCAAATAAGTCATCGATTCTCGGTAGTGGGTAGCGGTTCTTGATGGTAAGTTTGTTCAACTCTCGGTAGTCGATACACAACCTAAATGTACCATCCTTCTTCTTGACAAACAAAACAGGAGCTCCCCATGGTGATGTGCTTGGTCAAATGAAACCAAGCTCTAAAAGTTCTTGTAACTGACTTTGTAATTCTTTCATTTTGCTGGGTGCGAGTCTGTATGGAGCACGAGCTATTGGTGCAGCTTCTGGTACAAGGTCTATTTGAAATTCAACGGATTGATGTGGGGGTAATCCCGGTAATTTTTTCGGAAATACATCGGGAAATTCTTTTGTGACGGAAACATTACTGATGTTCTTTTCTTCAGGTTTAAGTTCCTCGATGTGTGCTAGAATGATGTAACAACCTTTTCTTCTTAATTTTTGCTCCTTCATACTACTAATAAGATTTAATTTCGCGTTATTCTTTTCTCCGTACACCATTAAGGGTTTTCCTTTTTTCTCGTACAATGCGAATTGAATTTTTGTAACATACGATCTCTGCTCTCACCTTTTTCAACTAGTCCATGCCAATTATCACATCAAAACTTTCTAACTCTACTGGTATCAAATCAATCTTAAATGTTTCACTAACCAGCTTAATTTCTCAATTCTGACATATATTATCTGCTGTAATTAATTTACCGTTTGCTAATTCGAGTAAAAATTTATTATCCAAAGGCGTCAGTGGACAACTTAATTTAGCACAAAAATCTCTACTCATATAGCTTCTATCCGTACCCGAATCAAATAAAACATAAACAGATGTATTGTCAATAAGAAACGTACCCGTAACAAGCTCCGGGTCTTCCTGCGCTTCTGCCGCATTAATATTGAAAACTTTTCCGTGGCCTTGTCCATTAGTATTCCCTTGGTTTGGGCAATTTCTAATAATGTGGCCCGGTTTTCCACATATATAACAAAATACGTCGGCATTATTTGTTCCGACCTTATTTGTTTCTTTATTTTTGTTGTTCTTTGGTCCGTAAACCTCACATTTTTCCATGCCATGACCACTTCTCTTACACTTGGTGCAAACTGTTGTGCAAAACGCATTCGGATGGTACTCTGCACACCTGAAGCATGGTTGTTTCTATTGTTTGTTGTTATTGAGGTTGTTGTTGGGATTATTATTATTGTTGAAACGGTTGTTGTAGTAGTTGTTGTTGTTGGGACGTTTGTTGTAGTTATTGTTAGGATTGCGGTTATTGTTGCGATTGTTGTTGTGGTTATGGTTGTAATTGTTATTGTTGTTGTACTGGTGACTCTTGTCACCGTTTTCCTCCCACTTCCTCTTGAGTTATTTCATAGTGGCTTCTTCGGCCGCCTGTTCTTTAATTCTCCCCTCAATCTGATTTATGAGTTTATAAGCCATTCGACTTGCCTTCTGTATGGAAGCGGGCTCGTGTGAACTCACATCTTCTTGAATCCTTACTGGTAACCCTTTTACAAACGCGTCGATCTTCTCTTCTTCATCTTCGAACGCTCCCGGACACAATAGGCACAACTCTGTGAATCGACGTTCATATGTGGTAATGTCGAATCCTTGTGTTCGTAACTCTCTAAGTTCTACCTTGAGCTTATTGACTTCGTTTCTAGGACGGTACTGCTCGTTCATCAATTGCTTGAATGCCGACCACGGTAGTGCATAAGCAGCATTTTGTCCTACCTGTTCAAGATAGGTGTTCCACCACGTTAACGCAGTACCTGTGAAGGTATGTGTAGCGTACTTAACTTTGTCCTATTCAGTACACTTACTTATGGAAAACGCCGATTCGACCAGTCTCGGTCCACCGTTTCAATCCAATTGGTCCTTCGGTTCCATCATATTCCAAAGGTTTGCAGGCAGTGAATTCTTTGTAGGAGCATCCTACATGATTTCTTGTGGAATTAGTTCCACTGCTAGATCCAGAGTTATTGTTATTTTGCATCGCAGCCTGTACTGCGGCTATGTTTGCTGCAAGGAAAACAGGAAATCTTCCTCGCTCATGTTCAAATTCTGAAGAGTCGTCGGTGCCATTTCCTTCAAAAATAGCCCAAAAGAATTAAGTTAATCATATAGAATTTTAAGAGTAGTCAATAGTATTTCGTAGCATAGTATGAACTCATTTATAAAAGCTTTTTCTTCATATTAGCCTTTTATAGTTTTAATTTGGGTAGTACCAACCCGTTAAGTTCATACTTAGTAGCTAACATACAATTCAACTACTACAATTCTATATAAAAAACTGATTATAATAAATTTCGCGTTCAAATTTTTATACAATATTTTACAAACTTACAATACTGCTATTATACATATAGGATGAAATATAGCACATAATAACTTTGCTACTCAGCAGCTATAAAGGCAATTCTAGTTAATACACAAGTTGTTCAGCAAAAGAAATAAAGACACGTAATTCATAAGTCCAGAAACAAGTCATGCATTCTGGTTTTACTAAGACGACTTCCCATCCTTGGTCTTGTGGAAAGTAACTGTTATGACAATTGGCTAGGCAGTATGTTGTAATGTCGTCAAAAGGACGAGGGTTTCGTAATGTCCAACAGCCCTGTAATAATTTAAAAACCTTGTTTCTCACCCCAACTACTGAATCCGTCACTTGTGGGAAGGTTTTATTTAAAAGTTATAATCCGATATTCTTTTTCTCACTTTGGTAAGAAGCGAACATCATTAACCCATAAGTATAACATGCTTCTTTATGTTGCATGTTAGAAGCTCTTTCTAACTCACGAAATCCTATATTGGGATATGTTGAGTCAAAATAGGTTCTTAACCCGTAGCGTAAAATTGCATTTGGGTTCCCTGCATTTAACGCTTTAAAGAAAACACGGCGTAACTTACGGTCTCCCCAATGTGATATACTCCACCAATCAAAGGAAAGCCTTTTATAAACTAAGGCATTTCTGGAAAGTCTTTCAAATGTTTGATAAGTTAATTTTGCCATAACTAAATGTGCTGATGAATTCTGACCAACTCTAGACAATATTTCCTCAATCATATCCTCTGGTAGGTCTTCTAAAATATTCGGTTATCTACCCTTAACGTCCATTTTGTTTTTATACTGTAAAATAGACAAGGATTAGATTTGAAAAAGATAATTAACAAACAATACAAGCAATTTTTACATAGAACATAAAAGTACAAGCACACTACAATACATATAATACACAACATTATTACAACCATCTAATCCGAATCACTGGTTTCATCTTCTTCAGACTTGGTTCGTTTTCCTAATTTTCTAGGGATATATGGTGTTCCTCTAATACGAGCCGTCATTTTCCACAATGGTTTAGAAAAACCTGGTGGTTTAGAGGTTCCCGGGTTATTGTTACATTTTAGGAAATACGGACGTTGCCGATACATATAAAGTTCATCGGGGTTGGAATAAGGTTTCTCTATTTTTATACCTTTTCCCTTATTATTTTCTTTTGCTTTATTAAATTGGGTCGAGGTAATTTCTATAACATCATCGGAATCCTCATCGGGATCCGATTCATCGAAAAATTGGTAATCTTCCCAATATTTTGCTTCCTTGGCGGAAACACCATTGACCATTTTTGACTTTGGTCCGTTGGTTGAGGATTTTCTTTTATTTAGTCGATTTACTGTAGGTATCAATATTTCTTCCTCCGGAACCTCTTCTTCTTCTTCTGGTTCTTCCTCTTCCGGTTCCTCCTCTTCTGGTTCCTTCTCTTCCGGTTCCTCCTCTTCCGGTTCCTCCTCTTTTGGTTCCTCTTCGGGAATTTGTGAATCTTCCCAAAGTATATTCTACTCTTCATTATTATTAGGTGAGTCGATGGGATTTGTACTAGAGGTAGACATCTATCACACAATATCAAATACGTTAAGAGATTAATATATCACATAATATTTACATGTTAATAATATATAGTTTCCAACAAAAATGTTAAGCAATCGTTTTTGAAGAAAAACACGGTCGAAGTCGAGACTCACTAATGCATCCTAACAAACTCGGTAAGACACGCTAATGCAAAAATTCTGGTTCTCTAAGACCAACGCTTGGATACCAACTGAAATGTCTCGTTCATATTGATAATAAACATTCCATATTAATTAATTTCGTTGCGGGGTTTTGACCTCTATATGAGATGTTTTTCAAAGACTGCATTCGTTTTTAAAACAAACCATAACCTTTATTTTATCGACAAGGTTAAAAAGTCACCACCTAGATTATCCAGAAATGATAATCCAAAATATCACACTTACACACGACCAATACATATTGGTTTACAATATTAATATGTTACAACAAAGTAAATCTCGAATGCAGTTTTAAACAATATTATACAAGCATGCTGACACCAAATCTTGTCCATATTTTAGCATGCAACACCGGAAGCTTTTAATAATCACCTGAGAATAAACATGCTTTAAATGTCAACAAAAATGTTGGTGAGTTATAGGTTTAACCTATATATTTATCAAATCATAATAATAGACCATAAGATTTCATATTTCAATATACATCCCATACATAGAGATAAAAATCATTCATATGGTGAACACCTGGTAACCGACCTTAACAAGATGCATATAGAATATCCCCTATCATTCTGGGACTCCCTTCGGACATAATGAATTCGAAGTACTAAAGCATCTGGTACTTTGGATGGGGCTTGTTGGGCCCAATAGATCTATCTTTAGGATTCTCGTCAATAAGGGTGTCCGTTCCCTAATTCTTAGATTACCAGACTAAAAAGGGGCATATTCGGTTTAATAATCCAGCCATAGAATGTAGTTTCATTTACTTATGTCTATTTTGTGAAACATTTATAAAACTGCATGTTTCTCATCCCAAAATATTAGATTTTAAAAGTGGGACTATAACTCACTTTCACAGATTTTTACTTCGTCGGAAAGTAAGACTTGGCCACTGGTCGATTCACGAACCTATAACAAATATGTACATATATATCAAAGTATGTTCAAAATATATTTACAACATTTTTAATACGTTTTAATGTTTTAAGTTTATTAAGTCAGCTGTCCTCGTTAGTAACCTACAACTAGTTGTCCACAGTTAGATGTACAGAAAAATAAAGCAATATATATTATCTCGAATCAATCCACGACCTCGTGTATACAAGCCTCAGGCTAGATCACAACTCAAAGTATATATAATATTTTAGAATCAACCTCAACCCTGTATAGCTAACTCTAACATTACTGCATATAGAGTGTCTATGGTTGTTCCGAAATATACATATATATATATATATATATATATATATATATATATATATATATATATATAGATGGGTCGATATGATATGTCAAAACATTGTATTCGTGTTTATGGTATCCCAAGATTACATAATATATTAGAATACATGTATAATACAATATGAGTTAGCTAGGATATAATTAATATAGATTTGTTACTAATTTTCACGTAGCTACAACAAGAAAAATTATCAAATCTTGTTTTACCCATAACTTCTTCGTTTTAAATCCGTTTTGAGTGATTCAAGTTGCTATGATTTCATATTGAACTTAAGTTTATGAATCTAAATAGAAAAAGTATAAGTACAGTCAGAAATACAGATTACAAGTCATTTTTATAAAGGTAGTCATTTTAGTCGAAAGAACGACGTCTAGATGACCATTTTAGAAAACATACTTCCACTTTGAGTTTAACCATGATTTTTGGATATAGTTTCATGTTCATAAGAAAAATCATTTTCCCAAAAGAACAACTTTTAAATCAAAGTTTATCATAATTTTTAATTAACTAACCCAAAACAGCCCGCGGTGTTACTACGACGGCGCATATCCAGTTTTACGGTGTTTTTCGTGTTTTCAGGTTTTAAATCATTAAGTTAGCATATCATATAGATATAGAACATGTGTTTAGTTGATTTTAAAAGTCAAGTTAGAAGTATTAACTTTGTTTGCGAACAAGTTTAGAATTAACTAAAATATGTTCTAGTGATTACATGTTCAAATCTTCGAATAAGATAGTTATACATATATGAATCGAATGATGTTATGAACATCATTACTACCTCAAGTTTAGTAGGTAAACCTACTGGAAATGATGAAAAAATAAGTTGAGCTTCAAAGGATCTTTGATGGCTTGGAAGTTCTTGAAATAGAATCATGACACAAAAACAAGTTCAAGTAAGATTATTACTCGAATTAAGATAGTTATAGTTATAGAAATTGAATCAAAGCTTGAATATGAATATTACCTTGATTTAGAAAGATAACCTACTGTAAATAACAAAGGTTTCTTGATCTTAGATGATTGCTTGGAATGGATTAGGAAACTTGGAAGTAAACTTGTAAACTTGGAAGTGTTCTTGATGTGTTCTTGAGTAATTGTTTTTATGATAATTATAGTTAATAACCAAAGCTTGTATTTGATGAATTTTGCTGGAAAAATAGTAACTTAGACGTTTATGGAAGAGTGTGTGTGTTTTGAGAGAGAATTGGGAAGAAAATTAGAAGTGAAACGGAGTAGGTGGTGAGTGGTGAAGGTGAGTGGGGTTAAAAGGAGTTCTTGTTTTTGTTTCCTTGCTCATAAGTCATGCTAGTTGTCTAATTGTTGGTTCCACATGTTTGTTGACTATCTAGGGCTGCTAAGAGCTGAATTATTATGTGTATATACCAATAGTATATACGTCTAGGAGCTGGGTATTGTACGAGTATGAATACAGTTGCATACGAGTAGAATTGTTGATGAAATTGAACGAGAATGTAATTGTAAGTATTTTTGTTAAATAGAATGTAACAACCCGACTTTTTCCGTTTACTATCGTTACTTGTCCGTTAAGTGTTTAACGGTAATTATTTAAACTTTGTGTATTTAATTAAATTAAATACATACTTAATAGAAGAATGTTTGAATTAATATGATATATTAATTTACGATTTATTTCGGTTAGCGAAATAACTAGAAAACGTTACGATTAAGTTTATCGCCTAGAAGACTTTTCAGTTTACGGAACTCAGAAAACGAGACAATAATTATTTTTGATAATTATTGACTTTAAGGAAATTATTTTTAATTTATTATTAGTTTAATGAATTAAACTCGGTGATTGCGTTTCAACGACTAGTTAACGTTCCGGAGACCCGGTACGGTTAACGACACTCGAAACGGACCACGCGCGAACCAAGAGTTAACGAAAACCGAGCCCGAGACCCCATGAGAAGGCCATTCGGCCGACCCCCCTAGTGGACCCCTTTTGGACTCTTAATTTCTTATTTGGGCTATGTGATTAGTGGTGGATTAGATTAAGGCCCTAAACTAGAAGTATAAAAGAAAAAGGAAACTTGTGAGCCCTCCCTATTTGTTTTCTTGGCCGAAATTTTGCTCCCCTCTCCCCTTGGAAGCCGTCGGCCACCATCACCACCAAGCCACCCTCAATCTTCAAATTTTGATAAAGTCTTGTGCATCAAAGTTGCTCGTTACATCGTTCTACGTCTAGTATTGTTGATTGATTGTGCTAGAAAGGTATAATTGCAAACCCTAGTTTCATTAAATCAGTTTTTTTATCAATTACATGGTGTAATAGAGTCTAGTGCTCAATTAATGGTGTCTAGTCTTGCTAATTGTTGATTGATTGCAAAATTAACGTTGTTTGATTGAAAAACGAATTTGTTTATTGATGATCTGATTAAATTGTTATGAGATCTGGCTTTGTAATATGTTTAATTAAAAATATATCGAAAAGTTATTAATTTTAGACTCCAATTTTGCGTGATTTCGTTATCGTATGCTCAAGATATGCTTAATCGAAGTTTTCGTTAGGTTTTGCATGAAATCCGAATTTTTTGATTTGTATGCTTTGCGATTTAGCTTATGAAAGTTATGCTACTGTATTCCTTGTGAAAAGTTATGCAATTTAGACTAAAGATTTGCATTAAAAGGTTATGTGAAGCTTCCGATATGATCAAACGAAGTTTTGGTTCGTAAAGAATGCTGAATCTGTTTTTGAGTTTAGATAAAAATTGCTAGAATGAACTAGGAATTGATTTAGACTTTGAATTTCTAGAATATGTTAGTTTATATGTTATTTGACATGTTTCATTTGTATACGAACTTGCAAGAACGTGATTTGCCATGAGATATATGCTCGTCTAAATAATATGTCCGATTATGTAACATCCCGCCTTTTTCCGTTTACTTTTCCGTTTAATTATTTAAGTCCGTTATATGTTTATAACACCTCCCGTTAATATGCGTTTTAAATTATCTCATTTAGGTAATTCACGCACCTGATTAAAACTTGAGGGACCAATCTTGCCATGTGACCAAACTTTTGACTAGGTCAAAGTGGTCAAACCACTCCCATCCATTCATTTTTTTTCATTTTCATTTTTCTTTTTCTCTTCATACTTTCCATTTTTCTTTCAATTCTCCAAACAAAGGAATCATCATCTAAATTCGTTCAAGAAAGCTTCAATCAAAACAAATTACATATTTGAACTCCTTGCAACTTCCTCTTCGATTCCATACCGATTACATCTCATTTGGGTAACTTTCTAAAATCACTAGATTTTGTGTTCTTGATGTTTTTAACTTATAAAGTTGTTAATTAGTGTCTATGGCTCAAATCTAACATGAATATATGATTTATATGTTCGATCTTGTTATTTTTGATAACTAGCATGAACTTGAAAGTTTGGTGTGTTTGATTGATGATTTGGTTGCTTAAATGTTGTTAAATGTTATAAATGCTTGTATTAAATGTGTTCCTAGTATCACTAGCTTCAATTTGATGTGTAGGTTGCTTGAGGAAGCTCCATAAACTTGATTAGTGAATTTGGTGAATTTGAGTTAGGATTTGATAAGCTTGAAATGAATATTTGATGCATTGAATGACATGAATTATTGTTAGTAAGTAGTTAGTTGTATTGTATGCTTGATTATCTACAAAACGGCGTGTTTTATGTATGCATTAAATGCCCGAATCATAAATGTGCACTTGTAAAATTTGAAGCATTAAATGTGTGCATTGATTGATCATTTTATTTGAAAAGTCGGTTATTGCAAATAAGGTTTTCGGTTGGTGAAATGTGTTTAGTTGGGTTCCTTGTCAAATTAGCTTTCTAACGATATAAGGTGCGAGTTCTAAGTGTTAGCGGTTTGTAATTTATGTTTGAAAGAGTTTTGATTTGGGACTTGAACAATTGAGACTGACCAGGTACCAGCACACGACCAATGCCGCGGCGCGGCAATCCTGGGTCGCGGCGTGATCTAAGCCGTGTCCAGCTTCTGACCTACTTGTCAATTATACGGAAAATGTTTGGCACGCTATGGACCTCCAATTCACATGAGACTTGTTCTAACATACTTATATATGAATAATTAGCACAGAAAAATAGTTCGGGACCCGACCCGAACGCGTTGACTTTTTCGTTGACTTTGACCGACCAAAGTTTGACTTTTTGTCAAACTTAACCAAATGATTATGCAATCTTTCTAACATGATCCTATAGTTGTATCTTGCATGAAACTTGACAATTTGATTCACATGCTACATAATCGAGTCGTATTGAGCCATAGGACTAATTCGACATCTTTGACCTAATCTGTGTTTACCGTTATTGATACGACCTATTTGTTTAGGTCAAGACTAGCATTGTTCTTTGCACACGTTACTTGTCGAAGTACTTATTTGCTCTTGCGCTCAAGGTGAGATCATAGTCCCACTTTTTACTCTTTTGAACTTACTTTTGGGATGAGAAAACATAAACGCTTCTTTTAACTAAGTGAACACAAGTACATGAAAACAAACATTCTACATATGAGTTTAGAACGAAAATCCTCAATTCGATTATCATTAGTTACACTTGACGGTGTAAGCGCTTATGTTATATGGCCATATGGGTTTGACAAACCCTCATTCGGTCGGTTCGCTACCGTTATTCGGATGAAATATATTTTCGGGAAACGGTGTATGTTCTAACACTATTGTGATAGGGTACTAAGGAAGGAAACGTTAAGCTTTGATAATTAGGTGCTCGTGAATATTAACTTTTAGAATGTATTACTATTTATCAATCATGCAAATCTTGTGGTTCGACTTACTTTTACTCACTGACTTACTTAAACCTATGATTTCACCAACGTTTTCGTTGACAGATTTCTATGTTTTTCTCAGGTCCTTGAACATTAGGTGATACATGCTTCTGCTCGTTCTTTTTGATACTTGCTTTGAATGTCGAGTATACTTGCATATGTGGAGCGTCTTTTGACTACTTTAAACTGTGTCGCACGTGTTTCATTTGTACTTTAAACATCGTTATGTACTAGTTATGGAAACTACTTTTGTAAACTTTAAAACATCCACACTTATGAAATGAATGCGACATATTTTCGGTCAAACTTTGTCTTAAAGACTTATGACCATGTAATGGGACCTACGTAGACGGCGCCGTCAAACATGATTTGGTCGGGTCACTACAGATGGTATCAGAGGCAGGTTATAGGGATTTAGAGTTCATTGGTGTCGACCCAGAGTCATAGGGTACATTGATGAATCTAGACTACAACCGGCATATAGACTTGACGTAGGAATTACTTGACTACTTGTGCATTTATACTCGAACTCTCCTACTCATATCTATTCTTATTCTACCTTAATCTCACGTTGACTAATTTGATTGACAAGCCACCTTGACTATATGAAGTAATGTCGAATGCACATATGAATTAGGGTAATATAATTTCCAGGATTATATTACGGTGACTCATATGAACGTTCCGACATTATGATATAAAGAATTTAAGGCGAGTCAAGGAAAATTTTCTCTCTATCTTTATTCCATATCACGGTTAGTATTATTTAGAATACTAACCAATGGTATTCTTTTGTTTTGAAGGAACAATGCCTCCTCGCCGTGTGCCATGCCGTGAAACTCCCGAACAAGCACTACAACGAATGGTGGCCACCGCCGTAGAGGCGTCCATGGCCGGTCACTCCACCAACAACAACAATAACAACAACCACAACAACAACCAAGGAGCCGGTAACTCTAGTGAAGGGTGATCCTACAAGGCTTTTATGGGGTGCAAACCTCACACTTATGATGGAACCGGGGGACCGGTTACACTCACTCGATGGTTCGAACAAACGGAGGCCGTCTTTAGCATAAGCGGTTGTCGGGACCAAGATAAGGTCAAGTACTCCACCCACACTCTCACCGGCGTCGCTCTTACATGGTGGAACACCTATGTACAATCGGTGGGTACCGATGAAGCTCATGCCCTCTCTTGGGCCGATTTAAGGGAAAAGATGATTGTTGAATATTTCCCTCACGAAGAAACCCGAAAGCTCGAACAAGAGCTAAGAACTTTGAAGGCGGTCGGAAATGATCTCAAGGCCTACAATCAACGATTCGCCGAGCTATCCTTGATGTGTCCCAACCTCGTGAACCCAATATCTCAAAGGGTTGAACTCTATATGGATGGTCTTCCAAAGAGCATCAAACAAGGTGTGATGTCCTCCAAACCCGCTAATCACCAAGCCGCTTTGAACATGGCCCACCAATTGATTAAAACAGTTGATGAAATCATAGTACCGGCTCCTAAGGCCGAGGAAAAATTGGGTGGCAACAAAAGGAAATGGGAAGCTACTCCATCAAGCAACTACAACAACAACACCTTCACCAAAAAGCCTTTCACCAACGGCGGCAAGAATGGTTATGCCGGAACTCAACCTTTTTGCAACAAATGTCACAAGCACCACTTGGGTGAATGCGGCAAGCTAATTTGCCACCGGTGCCAAGGAGTTGTTCATAAGGCCAACAATTGCACAAGTGTTGCCCCCGTCGCTCGAAAGGGGCCCAATCCTCCAAAAACGGTCACTTGTTATGAATGTGGCCAAACGGGCCATTATAGGAACGAATGCCCGAAGAAGAAGGCCAACCCCAACACATGCGGCCGAGCCTTCAACATTAACACCGAGGAAGCCTGGGATGACAATGAACTAGTCACGGGTACGTTTCTTCTCAACAACACTTATGTTACTTGTTTATTCGATTCGGGTGCCGATAAGAGTTTTGTATCTAAGACTTTGACTCATTCTTTTAGCACTCCACCACTTCCACTAGATACCACTTATGCCATTGAAGTGGCCAACGGGAAACTATTGAGTGCCGACAAATATTACCGGGGGTGTACGCTAAACATTTTGGGTAATGAGTTTGAAATTGACTTGATACCCATGGAACTAGGAAGCTTCAATGTAATAATCAGTATGAATTGGCTAGCCAAAATGAAATCTCACATTCTTTGTGATCTTAACGCAATCCGAATTCCTATCGAGAATGGTGAACCTTTGATTGTTTATGGCGATAAGAGTTGCACCGGACTCAACCTTGTTTCGTGCATTAAAGTTAGAAAACTACTCCGTAAGGGTTGTTTTGCGATCCTTGCTCACGTTAAGAAAGTCGAGTCCGATGAGAAGCATATCGATGATGTGCCAATTGTTAGTGACTTTTCCGATGTATTTCCAGACGAATTGCCGGGTCTTCCACCTCATCGACCGGTTGAATTCCAAATCGATCTTATTCCGGGAGCTGCACCCGTAGCACGTGCACCATATAGACTCGCTCCATCCGAAATGAAAGAATTGCAAAGTCAAATCCAAGAACTACTTGATCGTGGTTTTATCTAACCTAGTCATTCAACTTGGGGCGCTCCGATTTTGGTTGTTAAAAAGAAAGACGGATCCCTACGAATGTGCATTGATTATCGTGAATTAAACAAATTGACGGTTAAGAACTGATATCCTCTTCCTCGCATCGATGACCTCTTTGATCAACTACAAGGGTCTTGTGTATATTCGAAAATCGATCTCCGCTCGGGTTATCATCAATTAAGGTTTAAGGGGGAAGATATCTCCAAAACCGCTTTCTGAACTCGTTATGGTAGTTATGAATTCCTTGTCATGCCATTTGGTCTCACTAATGCACCGACGGTGTTCATGGATCTTATGAACCGCGTGTGCAAACCGTATCTTGACAAATTCGTTATCGTGTTCATCGATGATATTTTGGTTTATTCTAAAAGCGAAGAAGAACACGAGGAACACCTTCAACTTGTGCTTGAACTTTTAAAACAAGAACGACTCTATGCCAAATTCTCCAAGTGTGAATTTTGGTTGAAGGAAGTTCAATTTCTTGGTCATGTTGTAAGTGATCAAGGTATTAAAGTCGATCCATCAAAAATCGAAGCCATTAGTGAATGGGAGACTCCTACTACTACTACTACTACTCACATACGTCAATTCTTGGGTCTCACCGGATACTATCGTAGATTCATCAAGGATTTCTCTTTGGTTGCTCGTCCTCTAACCGCGTTAACTCACAAGGGAAAGAAATTCATTTGGGCGACCGAACAAGAATCCGAATTTCAAATCTTGAAAACAAAGCTAACCACCGCTCCTATCTTGTCACTTCCTGAAGGCAACGATGATTTTGTTGTGTATTGCGATGCCTCAAAACATGGTTTTGGGTGTGTGTTGATGCAACGAACGAAAGTCATTTCTTATGCTTCTCGACAACTCAAAATTCATGAACGAAACTACACGACACATGATCTCGAGCTCGGAGCCGTTGTCTTTGCACTTAAAATGTGGAGACACTATCTTTATGGAACCAAGAGTACTATCTTTACCGATCACAAAAGTCTCCAACACATCTTCGATCAAAAGCAACTAAACATGAGACAACGAAGGTGGATTGAAACCTTAAACGATTACGATTGCGAGCTTCATTACCATCCCGGAAAGGCAAATGTAGTAGCTGATGCCTTAATTCAAAAAGAAATAGCGGTGCCTCTTCGTGCCAGAGCCTTAAACATCACCATCCACACCAACCTTAATAGCCAAATTCGGGTAGCCCAAGATGAGGCTCTCAAGGATGAAAACATTTCACACGAGCTCTTGAATATTCTCGTCTCTCGATTCGAAGTTAGGGAGACCGGACTTCGATATTTCGCCGGAAGGATTTGGGTGCCTAGATATGGGGACCTACGAAGTCTTATTTTAGATGAAGCCCATAAGTCACGATACTCGATTCACCCCGGTGCCAATAAGATGTACCACGACCTTAAACAACAATATTGGTGGCCGAACATCAAAAAGGACATAGCTACTTATGTTTCCAAGTGTTTGGCATGTTCTAAAGTTAAAGCCGAACACCAAAGACCGTCCGGACTACTTCAACAACCCGAGATCCCGCAATGGAAGTGGGAAAGGATAACGATGGATTTTATCACCAAACTACCAAAAACGACGGGCGGTTATGATACTATTTGGGTTATTGTTGACCGTCTCACCAAATCCGCACACTTCCTTGCCATGAAAGAAACGGACAAAATGGAGAAACTTGCACAACTTTACATTAAGGAGATCGTAGCCCGACACGGTGTACCTTTATCGATTATCTCCGACCGAGATGGCCGTTTTGTTTCTAGATTTTGGCGTACCTTGCAAGAAGCGTTGGGAATGCGTTTAGACATGAGCACCGCCTATCATCCACAAACCGATGGGCAAAGTGAACGTACAATACAAACCTTGGAGGATATGTTACGAGCTTGTGTTGTCGATTTTGGGAAAGCTTGGGACAAGCACTTACCTCTCGCCAAATTCTCCTACAACAATAGTTATCACGCGAGTATAAAAGCCGCCCCATTCGAAGCATTATATGGCTGAAAGTGTCGCTCTCCTCTTTGTTGGGCCGAGGTAGGCGACGTGCAAATCACCGGACCCGAACTCATTCACGAAACCACCGAGAAAATCGTTCAAATACGAGATAGGCTTAGGACGGCCCGAAGTCGTCAAAAGAGCTATACCGACAAACGACGCAACGACCTCGAATTTCAAGTCAGTGACCGAGTAATGTTAAAAGTCACGCCTTGGAAAGGTGTAATCCGTTTTGGGAAACGCGGGAAGCTAAACCCAAGGTATATTGGTCCTTTTGAAATCTTGGAGCGTATTGGAACCGTTGCTTATCGTTTAGATCTTTCACCTCAATTGAGCTCCGTTCATCCTACTTTCCATGTATCTAACTTGAAAAAGTGTCTTGCCGAACCCGATATCGTCATCCCTCTCGAGGAACTTACTATTGATGACAAACTTCATTTTATGGAGGAACTGGTTAAAATTGTGGACACCTCCGTCAAGACATTAAAACAAAGCCGAATTCCGATTGTTAAGGTCCGATGGAACGCCAAGAGAGGACACGAGTTTACTTGGGAAAGGCGAGATCAAATGCAAAGGAAATACCCTCATTTATTCCCGGTTCCGGAGACGTCAGATTCCGAGGAAGAAACAACGACTACTACGCCTACATAAATTTCGGGACAAAATTTCTTTTAAGGTGTAGGTAATGTAACATCCCGCCTTTTTCCGTTTACTTTTCCGTTTAATTATTTAAGTCCGTTATATGTTTATAACACCTCCCGTTAATATGCGTTTTAAATTATCTCGTTTAGGTAATTCACGCACCCGATTAAAAATTGAGGGACCAATCTTGCCATGTGACCAAACTTTTGACTAGGTCAAAGTGGTCAAACCACTCCCATCCATTCATCTTTTTCATTTTCATTTTTCCTTTTCTCTTCACACTTTCCATTTTTCTTTCAATTCTCCAAACAAAGGAATCGTCATCTAAATTCGTTCAAGAAAACTTCAATCAAAATAAATTACATATTTGAACTCCTTGCAACTTCCTCTTCGATTCCATACCGATTACATCTCATTTGGTTAACTTTCTAAAATCACTAGATTTTGTGTTCTTGAAGTTTTTAACTTATAAAGTTGTTAATTAGTGTCTATGGCTCAAGTCTAACATGAATATATGATTTATATGTTCGATCTTGTTATTTTTGATAACTAGCATGAACTTGAAAGTTTGGTGTGTTTGATTGATGATTTGGTTGCTTAAATGTTGTTAAATGTTATAAATGCATGTATTAAATGTGTTCCTAGTATCACTAGCTTCAATTTGATGTGTAGGTTGCTTGAGGAAGCTCCATAAACTTGATTAGTGAATTTGGTTTGAGTTAGGATTTGATAAGCTTGAAATGAATATTTGATGCATTGAATGACATGAATTATTGTTAGTAAGTAGTTAGTTGTATTGTATGCTTGATTATCTACAAAACGGCGTGTTTTATGTATGCATTAAATGCCCGAATCATAAATGTGCACTTGTAAAATTTGAAGCATTAAATGTGTGCATTGATTGATCATTTGATTTGAAAAGTCAGCTATTGCAAATCAGGTTTTTGGTTGGTGAAATGTGTTTAGTTGAGTTCCTTGTCAAATTAGCTTTCTAACGATATAAGGTGCGAGTTCTAAGTGTTAGCGGTTTGTAATTTATGCTTGAAAGAGTTTTGATTTGGGACTTGAACAATTGAGACTGACCAGGTACCAGCACACGACCAATGCCGCGGCGCGGCAATCCTGGGTCGCGGCGCGACCTAAGCCGTGTCCAGCTTCTGACCTACTTGTCAATTATACGGAAAATGTTTGGCACGCTATGGACCTCCGATTCACATGAGACTTGTTCTAACATACTTATATATGAATAATTAGTACAGAAAATAGTTCGGGACCCGACCCGAACGCGTTGACTTTTTCGTTGACTTTGACCGACCAAAGTTTGACTTTTTGTCAAACTTAACCAAATGATTATGCAATCTTTCTAACATGATCCTATACTTGTATCTTGCATGAAACTTGACAATTTGATTCACATGCTACATAATCGAGTTGTATTGAGCCATAGGACTAATTGGACATCTTTGACCTAATCTGTGTTTACCGTTATTGATACGACCTATTTGTTTAGGTCAAGACTAGCATTGTTCTTTGCACACGTTACTTGTCGAAGTACTTATTTGCTCTTGCGCTCAAGGTGAGATCATAGTCCCACTTTTTACTCTTTTAAACTTACTTTTGGGATGAGAAAACATAAACGCTTCTTTTAACTAAGTGAACACAAGTACATAAAAACAAACATTCTACATACGAGTTTAGAACGAAAATCCTCAATTCGATTATCATTAGTTACACTTGACGGTGTAAGCAAGAACTTATGTTATATGGCCATATGGGTTTGACAAACCCTCATTCGGACGGTTCGCTACCGTTATTCGGATGAAATATATTTTCGGGAAACGGTGTATGTTCTAACACTATTGTGATGGGGTACTAAGGAAGGAAACGTTAAGCTTTGATAATTGGGTGCTCGTGAATATTAACTTTTAGAATGTATTACTATTTATCAATGATGCAAATCTTGTGGTTCGACTTACTTTTACTCACTGACTTACTTAAACCTATGATTTCACCAACGTTTTTGTTGACAGATTTCTATGTTTTTCTCAGGTCCTTGAACATTAGGTGATACATGCTTCCGCTCGTTCTTTTTGATACTTGCTTTGAATGTCGAGTATACTTGCATATATGGAGCGTCTTTTGACTACTTTAAACTGTGTCGCACGTGTTTCATTTGTACTTTAAACATCGTTATGTACTAGTTATGGAAACTACTTTTGTAAACTTTGAAACATCCACACTTATGAAATGAATGCGACATATTTTCGGTCAAACTTTGTCTTAAAGACTTATGACCATGTAATGGGACCTACGTAGACGGCACTGTCAAACATGATTTGGTCGGGTCGATACATGTTACATGTACACTTGATCGGTGTATCGCCAGTAAAGGGTAAACTAAAGACGTGTGCTCGGCTCACGCAAAGGTTAAAGCTTTATAATAAAGTGCTCTTGATAATGTATACTTTTCCAGTGATGTTTTCTAAGAAAATCTTATGGCCTTACTTACGAAATGATTTACTAAACCTGTGGATTCACTCAGCGTTTTTCGTTGACGTTTTGCATGTTTCATCTCAGGTACATAGAGTTAGTGCTTCCGCTTTATTTGAAGTTATGTGATGTTTGCTGCTAGAACTGGATGGCGTCCAGCATGATTTCTATTTTTATTTCAAGAACAAATATTCGCATTTAAATAGTTTTCTCTGATGTTTTGGGTTCATATACTATGGTCATTGATGTCAAATGTTTCCAGTTACATTTTCTTTAATAAATGACTTTGTTTTAAGGTTTGATGCGAATACTTTTCGGAAACGTCTCATATAGAGGGCGTGACCGCTAAACTGTGGGACCAGGAGTTAATATTCTGTTAGTGGATTCTGACGGGGTATTACATTTGGTATCTGAGCAGATCGGTTACCTAGGACTAGGCTACATTAGAGAGTCGAACGTTAGGACAACTAGTGCGTCTAGACTGTAACCATAGACTTGTTAAGTTACATGAACCCTAGTTAAATAAATTGCTGTGTTACTTGGTATCTATTATGGCATGATTACTAATTGACTAACTTTGTGCTTTCTTTGAGTGCTAGATGACTTCTTCCGATCCTATCATTCTTACCGACTCCGACACGAAATCCGAGGAAACCGTGCAAGCGTAAGAAAATACGATACTAGAATTTGTGGATGATACCGAATCAGAATCCGAGATGGAAACCGAGCATGAGAATCATCCTAAAGGAAAAGAACCGGCAGAGGATTCCGAGGAAGAATCGGAGCCCGAATCCGAACCCGAACCCGAATCCGAATCCGAACCTGATATACCCGATTCACCCCAGCCACCTTTTGTTAAACCCGACCATGTTAACCCCTACGGACAGAGAGGCCACCGTAGGATACCGAAAGGACCTTCTCGAGGCAACAACCCCTTTTGTAAGAGTATTCGTTACGATAACCAGTCACTTAAGATGTGTCAATGTTACCATCCCTATGACGCTTCTACATCTACTTCTAAACCTAGTACCTCTACTGCTGCTGCTAATGACAACAACCCTAATGACCTCACGTTGCGAGTCGAAAATTTGGAGAGAATGGTCGAGTATTTTTTGAAGGAACTCCAGAAATGCAAATAGAGACCGCTCGACTAGACTTGTTCCACGCTATTGAACATTATTTGATTATTATTGTTTATTTTATGATGCTCGCACATACATTATTAGTTGTTGTTTTACTTATGACATGAGAATTATATTACTTTTATTGGATATGCATGAATTTTGGAACAAAAAGTTTAATTCTTTAAGTGTTGGTTACTAATGAAAATCTATGTTTAGTGTTGCTACTACTATTGCTAATTAGTGATAAGGTTACTAGTGTACATTGTTCATACTACTGCTACTACTAAACACTATGTATTACTACTACATACCACTAGTGTTACTAATGATTTAATATTAGTTACTATGCATCATTCCGTTGCTTGTATATTTTATATATCGATTTCATTGGAACTAACCGAATGTATTATCTTGACCAGAAAGATAATGCCACCCAAGCAAGTTTCCCAAGCTGATGTTCGTCGGTGGATTACCGAAGGACTGATCGAGGCCGTGACAGAACTCCGTAATGGAACCAACAGCAACAATGTGAACACCACGAATCAGCGAAACCAGGATACGACCAATACTCAGAACAATGGACAAGCAGGGTGTACATACAAGACCTTCTCGAGTTGTGAACCAAGCTCCTTTAATGGTACCAAAGGTCCAGTTAGTTTGACTCGTTGGTTTGAGAAACTCGAGTCAGTTTTCCGTATCAGTGATTGTAGAGATGCGGATAGAACGAAGTTCGCAACCTCTAAGTTATCAGATGGCACCTTGACATGGTGGAATACCCATGCAAACTCAGTAGGTATGGATCAGGCTTTTGAGACTCCATAGGAGGATTTGAAACGATGAATGATCGGAGAGTATTGTCCCTACACTGAAACTGTTAAGATGGAGCGAGAACTCCAGAACCTGAAGCTAGTGGGTAATGATTTGACTAGTTACAATAAGAGATTCTTTGAGCTTGCTCACATGTGTCCACATATGGTTACTCCCGAACGTCGCAAGATCACTCTTTATGCGAAAGGTTTGACCGAGAAAGTTCAAAGTGGTGTGACTACTTCGAAGCCAAGAACTATACAAGAAGCTGTCAAGATGGCTAGTGAGTTAATTGATCAAGTTGAACAGCGAGGAAAGACTCCTGCCTCAAATGAGACTAAAACTCATGATCATAAGAGGAAATGGAACAATAACAATAACTCAGGTAAGAATTACAATCAGCAGCCCTTTAAGAAACAAGATACTGCTAAGAATAATGCTGCAACCTCAAGTGCTAATTCTGGTTATAAGGGAAAGTTCTCATTGTATGCTAAGTGTAATAGGCATCATCCGGGGGATTGTTTGAAAAAATGTGATAAGTGTAAGAGGAATGGACATTTGGCTGCCGAGTGTAAAACTGGCACGAACGTGTGTTATGGGTGCAGAAAAGAAGGTCATTTCCGGAAGGATTGCCCAACTGCTAGTAAGGCTAAAGAACCTGCAAGAGGAAGAGCTTTCAACATTAACTCCAGTGAAGCTCGTGATGATCCTAAGCTAGTCACGGGTACGTTTCTTCTCGATAATCAACATGTTTATGTACTTTTCGATTCCGGAGCTGATAGAAGCTTTGTGTCTAGAGATTTTTGCCATAATCTTAATAATGCTGTTTCGCCCTTAGAGAACTTATATTCTATAGAGCTAGGAAATGGTAATCTAATGAGTGCTGATAAGGTTTACCGTGATTGTATTTTGACTTTGCCTGGAATGTCATTTAAGATAGATGTTATACCGATTAAGCTAGGAAGTTTTGACCTTGTGGTTGGAATGGACTGGTTAGCCAAGAATAAAGCCGACATTGTTTGTCATCAGAAAGCGATTCGCATTCCTGTTACTGAAGGTGAACCTTTAATGGTGTATGGAGAGCAAAACAATACGCCGTTACATTTCATTAATTGTTTGGAGGTGCAAAAACACATGAGAAAAGGTTGTCTTGCTATGCTGGTTCACGTAAGCAAAACTGAATCTGAAGGTAAGATACTTAAAGATGTGCCCATTGTTAGAGAATTTCCCGATGTTTTTCCAGATGAGTTACCCGGATTACCTCTGCCTAGAGATGTAGAGTTCCAGATTGATTTAGTTCCCGGAGCGGCACCGGTAGCGCGTGCGCCGTATAGACTTGCACCACCCGAACTGCAAGAGTTATCTAGTCAACTGCAAGATCTTTTAGATAAAGGATTCATTCGACTGAGCTCGTCACCATGGGGAGCTCCAGTATTGTTTGTGAAGAAGAAGGATGGATCTATGAGACTCTGTATTGATTATAGGGAGTTGAATAAGTTGACTATCAAGAATAGATATCCGTTGCCGAGGATTGATGACTTGTTTGATCAATTGCAAGGATCGGCATGTTATTCTAAGATCGATCTAAGGTCTGGTTATCACCAGATGAGAGTGAAGGAAGCAGACATACCAAAGACAGCGTTTAGGACACGCTATGGTCATCATGAATTTACCGTAATGCCGTTTGGATTGACGAACGCACCGGCTGTGTTCATGGATCTCATGAACTGTGAGTGTAAGCCATATCTAGACAAGTTTGTTATTGTGTTCATCGATGATATTCTCGTGTATTCCAAGAGTGAGGAAGAACATGAACGACATCTCCGTTTGTTACTAGAGATGCTCAGGAAGGAGCAGTTGTACGCAAAATTTTCAAAATGTGACTTTTGGTTGCGAGAAGTGCAATTTTTGGGTCATATCGTAGGAGTCAATGGTATCCAAGTTGATCCTGCGAAGATAGAGACCGTAAAGCAATGGGAGACTCCTAAGTCGCCAATGCAGATACGACAATTTTTAGGACTTGCTGGTTACTATAAAAGATTCATTGAGGGATTTTCTACTATTGCCCGACCGTTAACTGTAGTGACCCGAACTTTTCCATGTTTATATATATTAATTGAGATTGATATTTACATGATTAAATGTTTCCAACATGTTAAGCAATCAAACTTGTTAAGACTTGATTAATTGAAATAGGTTTCATATAGACAATTGACCACCCAAGTTGACCGGTAATTCACGAACGTTAAAACTTGTAAAAACTATATGATGATATATATATGGATATATATATAGTTAACATGATACTATGATAAGTAAACATATCATTAAGTATATTAACAATGAACTACATATGTAAAAACAAGACTACTAACTTAATGATTTTTAAACGAGACATATATGTAACGATTATCGTTGTAAAGACATTTAATGTATATATATCCTATTAAGAGATATTCATACATGATAATATCATGATAATATAATAATTTAAAATCTCATTTGATATTATAAACATTGGGTTAACAACATTTAACAAGATCGTTAACCTAAAGGTTTCAAAACAACACTTACATGTAACGACTAACGATGACTTAACGACTCAGTTAAAATGTATATACATGTAGTGTTTTAATATGTATTTATACACTTTTGAAAGACTTCAATACACTTATAAAAATACTTCTACTTAACAAAAATGCTTACAATTACATTCTCATTCAGTTTCATCAACAATTCTACTCGTATGCACCCGTATTCGTACTCGTACAATACACAGCTTTTAGATGTATGTACTATTGGTATATACACTCCAATGATCAGCTCTTAGCAGCCCATGTGAGTCACCTAACACATGTGGGAACCATCATTTGGCAACTAGCATGAAATATCTCATAAGATTACAAAAATATGAGTAATCATTCATGACTTATTTACATGAAAACAAAATTACATATCCTTTATATCTAATCCATACACCAACGACCAAAAACACCTACAAACACTTTCATTCTTCAATTTTCTTCATCTAATTGAACTCTCTCAAGTTCTATCTTCAAGTTCTAAGTGTTCTTCATAAATTCCAAAAGTTCTAGTTTCATAAAATCAAGAATACTTTCAAGTTTGCTAGCTCACTTCCAATCTTGTAAGGTGATCATCCAACCTCAAGAAATCTTTGTTTCTTACAGTAGGTTATCATTCTAATATAAGGTAATAATCATATTCAAACTTTGGTTCAATTTCTATAACTATAACAATCTTATTTCAAGTGATGATCTTACTTGAACTTGTTTTCGTGTCATGATTTTGCTTCAAGAACTTTGAGCCATCCAAAGATCCATTGAAGCTAGATCCATTTTTCTCTTTTCCAGTAGGTTCATCCAAGGAACTTAAGGTAGTAATGATGTTCATAACATCATTCGATTCATACATATAAAGCTATCTTATTCGAAGGTTTAAACTTGTAATCACTAGAACATAGTTTAGTTAATTCTAAACTTGTTCGCAAACAAAAGTTAATCCTTCTAACTTGACTTTTAAAATCAACTAAACACATGTTCTATATCTATATGATATGCTAACTTAATGATTTAAAACCTGGAAACACGAAAAACACCGTAAAACCGGATTTACGCCGTCGTAGTAACACCGCGGGCTGTTTTGGGTTAGTTAATTAAAAACTATGATAAACTTTGATTTAAAAGTTGTTATTCTGAGAAAATGATTTTTATTATGAACATGAAACTATATCCAAAAATTATGGTTAAACTCAAAGTGGAAGTATGTTTTCTAAAATGGTCATCTAGACATCGTTCTTTCGACTGAAATGACTATCTTTACAAAAACGACTTGTAACTTATTTTTCCGACTAGAAACCTATATTTTTTTTGTTTAGATTCATAAAATAGAGTTCAATATGAAACCATAGCAATTTGATTCACTCAAAACGGATTTAAAATGAAGAAGTTATGGGTAAAACAAGATTGGATAATTTTTCTCATTTTAGCTACGTGAAAATTGGTAACAAATCTATTCCAACCATAACTTAATCAACTTGTATTATATATTATGTAATCTTGAGATACCATAGACACGTATACAATGTTTCGACCTATCATGTCGACACATCTATATATATTTCGGAACAACCATAGACACTCTATATGTGAATGTTGGAGTTAGCTATACAGGGTTGAGGTTGATTCCAAAATATATATAGTTTGAGTTGTGATCAATACTGAGATACGTATACACTGGGTCGTGGATTGATTCAAGATAATATTTATCGATTTATTTCTGTACATCTAACTGTGGACAACTAGTTGTAGGTTACTAACGAGGACAGCTGACTTAATAAACTTAAAACATCAAAATATATTAAAAGTGTTGTAAATATATTTTGAACATACTTTGATATATATGTATATATTGTTATAGGTTCGTGAATCAACCAGTGGCCAAGTCTTACTTCCCGACGAAGTAAAAATCTGTGAAAGTGAGTTATAGTCCCACTTTTAAAATCTAATATTTTTGGGATGAGAATACATGCAGGTTTTATAAATGATTTACAAAATAGACACAAGTACGTGAAACTACATTCTATGGTTGAATTATCGAAATCGAATATGCCCCTTTTTATTAAGTCTGGTAATCTAAGAATTAGGGAACAGACACCCTAATTGACGCGAATCCTAAAGATAGATCTATTGGGCCTAACAAACCCCATCCAAAGTACCGGATGCTTTAGTACTTCGAAATTTATATCATATCCGAAGGGTGTCCCGGAATGATGGGGATATTCTTATATATGCATCTTGTTATTGTCGGTTACCAGGTGTTCACCATATGAATGATTTTTATCTCTATGTATGGGATGTGTATTGAAATATGAAATCTTGTGGTCTATTGTTACGATTTGATATATATAGGTTAAACCTATAACTCACCAACATTTTTGTTGACGTTTTAAGCATGTTTATTCTCAGGTGATTATTAAGAGCTTCCGCTGTCGCATACTTAAATAAGGACAAGATTTGGAGTCCATGCTTGTATGATATTGTGTAAAAACTGCATTCAAGAAACTTATTTTGTTGTAACATATTTGTATTGTAAACCATTATGTAATGGTCGTGTGTAAACAGGATATTTTAGATTATCATTATTTGATAATCTACGTAAAGCTTTTTAAACCTTTATTGATGAAATAAAGGTTATGGTTTGTTTAAAAATGAATGCAGTCTTTGAAAAACGTCTCATATAGAGGTCAAAACCTCGCAACGAAATCAATTAATATGGAACGTTTTTAATCAATAAGAACGGGACATTTCAGTTGGTATCCGAGCGTTGGTCTTAGAGAACCAGAAAATTTGCATTAGTGTGTCTTATCGAGTTTGTTAGGATGCATTAGTGAGTCTGGACTTCGACCGTGTTTTCTTTAAAAATGATTGCTTAACATTTTTGTTGGAAACTATATATTTTTAACATATGAATATTATGTGATATATTAATCTCTTAACGTGTTTGATATTATGTGATAGATGTCTACCTCTAGAACAAGTCCCATTGACTCACCTAATAATAATGAAGAGTCAAATGTAAATTGGAATAATTTGTGGACTGATTCACAAGTTCCCGAAGAGGAACCGGAAGAAGAGTCGGAACCGGAAGAAGAATCGGAACCGGAAGAAGAATCGGAACCGGATGAAGAAATAGAACCGGTGGGGGAAATAATAAAACGGTTAAGTAAAAGAAAATCCTCAACCAACCGACCAAAGTTAATTATGGTCAATGGTGTTTCCGCCAAGGAAGCAAAATATTGGGAGGATTACCAATTCTCCGATGAATCGGATTCCGACGAGAATTCCGATGATGTTATAGAAATTACCCCAACTGAATTTAAAAAGGCAAAAGAAAATAATAAGGGAAAGGGCATAAAAATAGAGAAATCTAATTCCAACCCCGATGAACTTTATATGTATCGTCAACCCCCGAAGTCCTTAAGTTGTAACAATGACCCGGGAACCTCTAAACCACCAGGTTTTTCTAAACCAATGTGGACAACGACGGCTCGTATTAGGGGAACATCATATATCCCTAGAAACTTGGCAAAACGAACCAAAACCGAAGAAGAAGAAACGAGCGAGTCGGAATAAGATAGTTGTATTCGTGTGGTGTAATATATGGAATATAGTGTTCTTATGCTTTATGATATATGTAAAAATTGCATGTATTAATAAGTATTTTTTTTTTATGAATCTAACTCTTGTCTATTTTACAGTTTAAAAATACAAAATGGATAGACAACCCAATATTTTAAGAGACCTACCCGGAGACATGATTGATGAAATCTTGTCTAGAGTCGGCCAGAATTCTTCGGCACAACTATTTAAGGCGAGATCAGTTTGTAAGACATTCGAAGAACGTTCCAAGAATGTCTTGGTTTATAAGAGACTTTCGTTTGAAAGATGGGGGATATCACATTGGGAAACCCATAAGTTACGATGTGTTTACTTTGACGCATATATTGCGGGGAACCCAAATGCTATTTTACGCAACGGGTTAAGAAATTATTTTGACTCAATATATCCGAATATTGGACTTCGTGATTTAGAAAAAGCGGCTAACATGCAACATAAAGAAGCATGTTATGCTTACGGATTAGTAATGTTCGCTTCTCACCAAAGTGAGAACAAGAACATCGGGCTACAACTATTAAACAAAACGTTTCCACAAGTGACGGAGTCGGAAATTGGGGTAAGAAATGAGGTTTTTAGATTATTACGGGACTGTTGGACATTACGTAACCCTCGTCCCTTTGATGACGTTACAACACGCTGTCTTATCAACGGCCATAACGGTTATGTTGCACAAGACCAAGGATGGGAAGTAGTCCTAGTAAAACCAGAATGCATGACTTGTTTCTGGACGTATGAATTACGTGTCTTTATTGCCTTTGCTGAACGACTTGTGTACTAGCTAGAATTGTCTTCACAAGTATCTTGTATCAAAGTTATTGTGTGCTATATTTCATGCTTTATGTAAAATAAGCGGTATTGTAAGTTTGAAAAATATTGTATAAAAGTTTGAACGCGAAATATTATTATAATCAGTTTTTCATATAGAATTGTAGTAGTTGAATTGTATATTAGCTACTAAGTATGAACTTAACGGGTAGGTACTACCCGAATTTAAACTTATAAAACGCTAATATGAAGAAAAAGCTTTTATAAATGAGTTCATATTATGCTACGAAATACTATTAACTACTCTTAATATTCTGTATGATTAACTTGTTCCATTTAACTATTTTGAAGGAAATGGCACCGACTACTCGACACACCGTGAATATGAATGAAGAGGAATTCCGTACTTTTCTAGCTTCAAACATAGCCGCGGTACAGGCTGCGCTACATACCAACAATAACCTTGGATCTGACAGTACAGGAAATCGTGTAGGATGCACCTACAAAGAATTCACTGCCTGCAAACCTTTGGAATTTGATGGAACCGAAGGACCGATCGGATTGAAACGGTGGACCGAGAAGGTTGAATCGGTGTTTGCCATAAGTAAGTGTACTGAAGAGGACAAAGTGAAGTACGCTACGCATACCTTCACAGGTTCTGCGTTAACATGGTGGAATACCTATCTAGAGCAAGTGGGACAAGATGATGCGTACGCACTACCGTGGTCAGCATTCAAGCACTTGATGAACGAGAAGTACCGTCCCAGAACCGAGGTCAATAAGCTCAAGACAGAACTTAGAGGGTTACGAACCCAAGGATTTGATATTACCACGTACGAAAGACGATTCACAGAATTGTGCCTATTGTGTCCGGGAGCATTCGAAGATGAGGAAGAGAAGATCGACGCGTTTGTGAAAGGATTACCGGAAAGAATCCAAGAAGATATAAGTTCACACGAGCCCGCCTCCATACAACAGGCATGTAGAATGGCTCACAAACTCGTGAACCAAATTGAAGAAAGAATTAAAGAACAGACTGCTGAAGAGGCCAATGTGAAGCAAGTCAAAAGAAAGTGGGAGGAAAACGGTGATAAGAATCACCAATACAACAACAACAACAACAATTACAACAATAATCGCAACAATTATCCCAACAATCACAACATCAATCGCAACTACAACAAACGGCCCAACAACAACAACAACAACAACAACAACAGCAACTACAACAATCATCCCAACAACAATAATAACCGCAACAACAACAACAATCAGAAGCAACTATGCCAAAGGTGTGAAAAGAATCACTCGGGGTTCTGCACCAAATTTTGCAACAAGTGTAAAAGAAATGGTCATAGCGCGGCGAAGTGTGAGGTCTACGGACCAGGGGTTAATAGAACGAAAGGAACAAATGGTGTCGGAACGAGTAATGGCGGAGCAAGTAGTGTCGGAGCAAGTTATGCCAATGTAGTTTGTTATAAATGTGGAAAACCGGGCCACATTATTAGAAATTGCCCGAACCAGGAGAACACGAATGGACAAGGCCGCGGAAGAGTTTTCAATATTAATGCGGCAGAGGCACAGGAAGACCCGGAGCTTGTTACGGGTACGTTTCTTATTGACAATAAATCTGCTTACGTTTTATTTGATTCGGGTGCGGATAGAAGCTATATGAGTAGAGATTTTTGTGCTAAATTAAGTTGTCCATTGACGCCTTTGGATAGTAAATTTTTACTCGAATTAGCAAATGGTAAATTAATTTCAGCAGATAATATATGTCGGAATCGAGAAATTAAACTGGTTAGCGAAACATTTAAGATTGATTTGATACCAGTAGAGTTAGGGAGTTTTGATGTGATAATCGGTATGGACTGGTTGAAAGAAGTGAAAGCGGAGATCGTTTGTTACAAAAATGCAATTCGCATTATACGAGAAAAAGGAAAACCCTTAATGGTGTACGGAGAAAAGGGCAACACGAAGCTACATCTTATTAGTAATTTGAAGGCACAAAAACTAATAAGAAAAGGTTGCTATGCTGTTCTAGCACACGTCGAGAAAGTACAAACTGAAGAAAAGAGCATCAATGATGTTCCCGTCGCAAAAGAATTTCCTGATGTATTTCCGAAAGAATTACCGGGATTACCCCCACATCGATCCGTTGAATTTCAAATAGATCTTGTACCAGGAGCTGCACCAATAGCTCGTGCTCCTTACAGACTCGCACCCAGCGAGATGAAAGAACTACAAAGCCAATTACAAGAACTTTTAGAGCGTGGTTTCATTCGACCAAGCACATCACCGTGGGGAGCTCCTGTTTTGTTTGTCAAGAAGAAAGATGGTACATTCAGGTTGTGTATCGACTACCGAGAGTTGAACAAACTTACCATCAAGAACCGCTACCCACTACCGAGAATCGACGACTTATTTGATCAACTACAAGGCTCGTCTGTTTATTCAAAGATTGACTTACGTTCCGGGTATCATCAAATGCGGGTGAAAGAAGATGATATTCCAAAGACTGCTTTCAGAACACGTTACGGTCATTACGAGTTTATGGTCATGCCGTTTGGTTTAACTAATGCACCAGCTGTGTTCATGGACCTTATGAACCGAGTGTGTGGACCATACCTTGACAAGTTTGTCATTGTTTTCATTGATGACATACTTATTTACTCAAAGAATGACCAAGAACACGGTGAACATTTGAGAAAAGTGTTAGAAGTATTGAGGAAGGAAGAATTGTACGCTAAGTTTTCAAAGTGTGCATTTTGGTTGGAAGAAGTTCAATTCCTCGGTCACATAGTGAACAAAGAAGGTATTAAGGTGGATCCGGCAAAGATAGAAACTGTTGAAAAGTGGGAAACCCCGAAAACTCCGAAACACATACGCCAGTTTTTAGGACTAGCTGGTTACTACAGAAGGTTCATCCAAGACTTTTCCAGAATAGCAAAACCCTTGACTGCATTAACGCATAAAGGGAAGAAATTTGAATGGAATGATGAACAAGAGAAAGCGTTTCAGTTATTGAAGAAAAAGCTAACTACGGCACCTATATTGTCATTGCCTGAAGGGAATGATGATTTTGTGATTTATTGTGACGCATCAAAGCAAGGTCTCGGTTGTGTATTAATGCAACGAACGAAGGTGATTGCTTATGCGTCTAGACAATTGAAGATTCACGAACAAAATTATACGACGCATGATTTGGAATTAGGCGCGGTTGTTTTTGCATTAAAGACTTGGAGGCACTACTTATATGGGGTCAAAAGTATTATATATACCGACCACAAAAGTCTTCAACACATATTTAATCAGAAACAACTGAATATGAGGCAGCGTAGGTGGATTGAATTATTGAATGATTACGACTTTGAGATTCGTTACCACCCGGGGAAGGCAAATGTGGTAGCCGATGCCTTGAGCAGGAAGGACAGAGAACCCATTCGAGTAAAATCTATGAATATAATGATTCATAATAACATTACTACTCAAATAAAGAAGGCGCAACAAGGAGTTTTAAAAGAGGGAAATTTAAAGGATGAAATACCCAAAGGATCGGAGAAGCATCTTAATATTCGGGAAGACGGAACCCGGTATAGGGCTGAAAGGATTTGGGTACCAAAATTTGGAGATATGAGAGAAATGGTACTTAGAGAAGCTCATAAAACCAGATACTCAATACATCCTGGAACGGGGAAGATGTACAAGGATCTCAAGAAACATTTTTGGTGGCCGGGTATGAAAGCCGATGTTGCTAAATACGTAGGAGAATGTTTGACGTGTTCTAAGGTCAAAGCTGAGCATCAGAAACCATCAGGTCTACTTCAACAACCCGAAATCCCGGAATGGAAATGGGAAAACATTACCATGGATTTCATCACTAAATTGCCAAGGACTGCAAGTGGTTTTGATACTATTTGGGTAATAGTTGATCGTCTCACCAAATCAGCACACTTCCTACCAATAAGAGAAGATGACAAGATGGAGAAGTTAGCACGACTGTATTTGAAGGAAGTCGTCTCCAGACATGGAATACCAATCTCTATTATCTCTGATAGGGATGGCAGATTTATTTCAAGATTCTGGCAGACATTACAGCAAGCATTAGGAACTCGTCTAGACATGAGTACTGCCTATCATCCACAAACTGATGGGCAGAGCGAAAGGACGATACAAACGCTTGAAGACATGCTACGAGCATGTGTTATTGATTTCGGAAACAGTTGGGATCGACATCTACCGTTAGCAGAATTTTCCTACAACAACAGCTACCATTCAAGCATTGAGATGGCGCCGTTTGAAGCACTTTATGGTAGAAAGTGCAGGTCTCCGATTTGTTGGAGTGAAGTGGGGGATAGACAGATTACGGGTCCGGAGATTATACAAGAAACTACCGAGAAGATCATCCAAATTCAACAACGGTTGAAAACCGCCCAAAGTCGACAAAAGAGCTACGCTGACATTAAAAGAAAAGATATAGAATTTGAAATTGGAGAGATGGTCATGCTTAAAGTTGCACCTTGGAAAGGCGTTGTTCGATTTGGTAAACGAGGGAAATTAAATCCAAGGTATATTGGACCATTCAAGATTATTGATCGTGTCGGACCAGTAGCTTACCGACTTGAGTTACCTCAACAACTCGCGGCTGTACATAACACTTTCCACGTCTCAAATTTGAAGAAATGTTTTGCTAAAGAAGATCTCACTATTCCGTTCGATGAAATCCGAATCAACGAAAAACTCCAATTCATCGAAGAACCCGTCGAAATAATGGATCGTGAGGTTAAAAGACTTAAGCAAAACAAGATACCAATTGTTAAGGTTCGATGGAATGCTCGTAGAGGACCCGAGTTCACCTGGGAGCGTGAAGATCAGATGAAGAAGAAATACCCGCATCTATTTCCAGAAGATTCATCAACACCTTCAACAGCTTAAAATTTCGGGACGAAATTTATTTAACGGGTAGGTACTGTAGTGACCCGAACTTTTCCATGTTTATATATATTAATTGAGATTGATATTTACATGATTAAATGTTTCCAACATGTTAAGCAATCAAACTTGTTAAGACTTGATTAATTGAAATAGGTTTCATATAGACAATTGACCACCCAAGTTGACCGGTAATTCACGAACGTTAAAACTTGTAAAAACTATATGATGATATATATATGGATATATATATAGTTAACATGATACTATGATAAGTAAACATATCATTAAGTATATTAACAATGAACTACATATGTAAAAACAAGACTACTAACTTAATGATTTTTAAACGAGACATATATGTAACGATTATCGTTGTAAAGACATTTAATGTATATATATCCTATTAAGAGATATTCATACATGATAATATCATGATAATATAATAATTTAAAATCTCATTTGATATTATAAACATTGGGTTAACAACATTTAACAAGATCGTTAACCTAAAGGTTTCAAAACAACACTTACATGTAACGACTAACGATGACTTAACGACTCAGTTAAAATGTATATACATGTAGTGTTTTAATATGTATTTATACACTTTTGAAAGACTTCAATACACTTATAAAAATACTTCTACTTAACAAAAATGCTTACAATTACATTCTCATTCAGTTTCATCAACAATTCTACTCGTATGCACCCGTATTCGTACTCGTACAATACACAGCTTTTAGATGTATGTACTATTGGTATATACACTCCAATGATCAGCTCTTAGCAGCCCATGTGAGTCACCTAACACATGTGGGAACCATCATTTGGCAACTAGCATGAAATATCTCATAAGATTACAAAAATATGAGTAATCATTCATGACTTATTTACATGAAAACAAAATTACATATCCTTTATATCTAATCCATACACCAACGACCAAAAACACCTACAAACACTTTCATTCTTCAATTTTCTTCATCTAATTGAACTCTCTCAAGTTCTATCTTCAAGTTCTAAGTGTTCTTCATAAATTCCAAAAGTTCTAGTTTCATAAAATCAAGAATACTTTCAAGTTTGCTAGCTCACTTCCAATCTTGTAAGGTGATCATCCAACCTCAAGAAATCTTTGTTTCTTACAGTAGGTTATCATTCTAATATAAGGTAATAATCATATTCAAACTTTGGTTCAATTTCTATAACTATAACAATCTTATTTCAAGTGATGATCTTACTTGAACTTGTTTTCGTGTCATGATTTTGCTTCAAGAACTTTGAGCCATCCAAAGATCCATTGAAGCTAGATCCATTTTTCTCTTTTCCAGTAGGTTCATCCAAGGAACTTAAGGTAGTAATGATGTTCATAACATCATTCGATTCATACATATAAAGCTATCTTATTCGAAGGTTTAAACTTGTAATCACTAGAACATAGTTTAGTTAATTCTAAACTTGTTCGCAAACAAAAGTTAATCCTTCTAACTTGACTTTTAAAATCAACTAAACACATGTTCTATATCTATATGATATGCTAACTTAATGATTTAAAACCTGGAAACACGAAAAACACCGTAAAACCGGATTTACGCCGTCGTAGTAACACCGCGGGCTGTTTTGGGTTAGTTAATTAAAAACTATGATAAACTTTGATTTAAAAGTTGTTATTCTGAGAAAATGATTTTTATTATGAACATGAAACTATATCCAAAAATTATGGTTAAACTCAAAGTGGAAGTATGTTTTCTAAAATGGTCATCTAGACGTCGTTCTTTCGACTGAAATGACTACCTTTACAAAAACGACTTGTAACTTATTTTTCCGACTAGAAACCTATATTTTTTTGTTTAGATTCATAAAATAGAGTTCAATATGAAACCATAGCAATTTGATTCACTCAAAACGGATTTAAAATGAAGAAGTTATGGGTAAAACAAGATTGGATAATTTTTCTCATTTTAGCTACGTGAAAATTGGTAACAAATCTATTCCAACCATAACTTAATCAACTTGTATTATATATTATGTAATCTTGAGATACCATAGACACGTATACAATGTTTCGACCTATCATGTCGACACATCTATATATATTTCGGAACAACCATAGACACTCTATATGTGAATGTTGGAGTTAGCTATACAGGGTTGAGGTTGATTCCAAAATATATATAGTTTGAGTTGTGATCAATACTGAGATACGTATACACTGGGTCGTGGATTGATTCAAGATAATATTTATCGATTTATTTCTGTACATCTAACTGTGGACAACTAGTTGTAGGTTACTAACGAGGACAGCTGACTTAATAAACTTAAAACATCAAAATATATTAAAAGTGTTGTAAATATATTTTGAACATACTTTGATATATATGTATATATTGTTATAGGTTCGTGAATCAACCAGTGGCCAAGTCTTACTTCCCGACGAAGTAAAAATCTGTGAAAGTGAGTTATAGTCCCACTTTTAAAATCTAATATTTTTGGGATGAGAATACATGCAGGTTTTATAAATGATTTACAAAATAGACACAAGTACGTGAAACTACATTCTATGGTTGAATTATCGAAATCGAATATGCCCCTTTTTATTAAGTCTGGTAATCTAAGAATTAGGGAACAGACACCCTAATTGACGCGAATCCTAAAGATAGATCTATTGGGCCTAACAAACCCCATCCAAAGTACCGGATGCTTTAGTACTTCGAAATTTATATCATATCCGAAGGGTGTCCCGGAATGATGGGGATATTCTTATATATGCATCTTGTTATTGTCGGTTACCAGGTGTTCACCATATGAATGATTTTTATCTCTATGTATGGGATGTGTATTGAAATATGAAATCTTGTGGTCTATTGTTACGATTTGATATATATAGGTTAAACCTATAACTCACCAACATTTTTGTTGACGTTTTAAGCATGTTTATTCTCAGGTGATTATTAAGAGCTTCCGCTGTCGCATACTTAAATAAGGACAAGATTTGGAGTCCATGCTTGTATGATATTGTGTAAAAACTGCATTCAAGAAACTTATTTTGTTGTAACATATTTGTATTGTAAACCATTATGTAATGGTCGTGTGTAAACAGGATATTTTAGATTATCATTATTTGATAATCTACGTAAAGCTTTTTAAACCTTTATTGATGAAATAAAGGTTATGGTTTGTTTAAAAATGAATGCAGTCTTTGAAAAACGTCTCATATAGAGGTCAAAACCTCGCAACGAAATCAATTAATATGGAACGTTTTTAATCAATAAGAACGGGACATTTCATTAACAGCATTGACTCACAAGGGTAAGAAGTATGAATGGACAGAGTTGCATGAAGCTGCATTTCAGTTGTTAAAGGAGAAGTTAACGACTGCGCCTATTTTGTCTTTGCCCGAAGGAACCGAGGATTTCGTAGTCTACTGTGATGCTTCACGACAGGCTTATGGTTGCGTGTTGATGCAACGTACGAAAGTGATTGCTTATGCATCTCGACAATTGAAGATACACGAGTTAAATTATACGACTCACGATTTAGAACTTGTTGTTGTAGTTTTCGCACTGAAGATGTGGAGACATTATCTGTATGGTACGAAGTTCACTGTATTCGCTGATCACAAGAGTCTGCAGCATGTTTTCGATCAGAAACAGCTTAATATGAGACAGAGACGTTGGATTGAATTGTTAAAAGATTACGATTGCGACATTAACTATCATCCCGGTAAAGCTAATGTAGTGGCAGATGCTTTGAGTAGGAAGGAGAAAGTTAAGCCTATTCGAGTTAGAGTATTGAACTTGACTATTCAAAGGAACCTTACTTCTCAGATACGTGACGCACATCTAGAGGCGTTGAAAGAAGAGAACGTTGCTACCCAATCACTTCGAGGAATTGATAAGAAGTTTGTTACTCGAGACGATGGAACCCAGTATTTTATCGATAGGATATGGGTACCGAAGTTTGGCGGATTAAGGGAACTAGTGCTAGAAGAGGCACACAAGACTAGGTATTCTATTCACCCTGGATCCGACAAGATGTATCAAGATCTTAAGGCACTGTATTGGTGGCCTAATATGAAGGCTGAAATTGCTACCTATGTTGGTAAGTGCTTGACTTGTGCTAAAGTTAAGGCAGAGCATCAGAAGCCGTCAGGTTTGCTGACACAACCCGAGATTCCTCAATGGAAGTGGGAGAATATTACGATGGATTTTATCACTAAGTTGCCTAAAATGGTAGGAGGCTATGATACGATTTGGGTTATCGTTGATCGTCTTACGAAGTCTGCTCATTTTCTAGCGATTAAGGAAATGGATAAGATGGAGAGGTTGGCACAGATTTACTTAAAGGAAGTAGTTTCACGACATGGAGTGCCACTATCCATTATTTCCGACAAAGACAGTAGATTTACATCTAGATTTTGGCAAGCTTTGCAAGATGCCATGGGAACTCGTTTAGACATGAGTACAGCCTATCATCCGCAGACTGATGGGCAAAGTGAGAGGACAATTCAGACAATAGAAGACATGTTAAGAGCGTGCGTGATTGATTTCGGAATTGGATGGGATAGACATCTACCGCTAGTAGAGTTTTCCTATAACAATAGTTATCATGCGAGTATAAAGGTAGCGCCTTTTGAAGCACTGTATGGCAGAAAGTGTAGATCTCCTTTATGTTGGACTGAGTTAGGAGATAGTCAGTTAACTGGTCCTGAGATTGTACATGAGACGACTGAGAAAATCGTGCAGATTCGAGAAAGAATGAAAGCGGCACGAGATCGACAAAAGAGCTATGCAAATCTTAAGAGGAAAGATTTGGAATTTCAGGTGGGAGATAAGGTTATGCTCAAAGTGTCACCCTGGAAGGGTGTAGTGCGTTTTGGAAAGAGAGGAAAGTTAAGTCCGAGGTATATTAGACCGTTTGAGATTACCGAACGAATTGGACCGGTAGCGTATAGATTGAAACTACCACAAGAACTTAGCGAGATTCACGATACTTTTCATGTTTCCAATTTAAATAGGTGTTTATCAGATGAAAGTTTGGTGATTCCTTTAGATGAAGTGCAAGTTGATCCTAAGCTTAATTTCATTGAAGAGCCTGCTGAGATTATGGATCGCGAGATTAAGCAACTAAAGCAAAGCAGAATTCCACTGGTAAAGGTTAGATGGAATGCCCGAAGAGGACCAGAATTCACGTGGGAGCATGAAGATCAGATGAGACTTAAGTATCCGCAACTGTTTCCCGAGGAGACGACTACGGCGGATGACCACTAAAATTTCGGGACGAAATTTTTCATAACAGGTGGGTAATGTAACAACCCGACTTTTTCCGTTTACTATCGTTACTTGTCCGTTAAGTGTTTAACGGTAATTATTTAAACTTTGTGTATTTAATTAAATTAAATACATACTTAATAGAAGAATGTTTGAATTAATATGATATATTAATTTACGATTTATTTCGGTTAGCGAAATAACTAGAAAACGTTACGATT
The DNA here is from genome assembly GCF_046630445.1 of Rutidosis leptorrhynchoides. Taxonomy (NCBI): domain Eukaryota; kingdom Viridiplantae; phylum Streptophyta; class Magnoliopsida; order Asterales; family Asteraceae; genus Rutidosis; species Rutidosis leptorrhynchoides. The sequence goes on along the minus strand of NC_092342.1, from coordinate 267,303,214 downwards.
AAGTTTATCGCCTAGAAGACTTTTCAATTTACGGAACTCAGAAAACGAGACAATAATTATTTTTTATAATTATTGACTTTAAGGAAATTATTTTTAATTTATTATTAGTTTAATGAATTAAACTCGGTGATTGCGTTTCAACGACTAGTTAACGTTACGGAGACCCGGTACGGTTAACGGCACTCGAAACGGACCACGCGCGTACCAAGAGTTAACGAAAACTGAGCCCGAGACCCCATGAGAAGGCCATTCGGCCGACCCCCCTAGTGGACCCCTTTTAGACTCTTAATTTCTTATTTGGGCTATGTGATTAGTGGTGGATTAGATTAAGGCCCTAAACTAGAAGTATAAAAGAAAAAGGAAACTTGTGAGCCCTCCCCATTTGTTTTCTTGGATGAAATTTTGCTCACCTCTCCCCCTTGGAAGCCATCGGCCACCATCACCACCAAGCCACCCTCAATCTTCAAATTTTGATAAAGTCTTGTGCATCAAAGTTGCTCGTTACATCGTTCTACGTCTAGTATTGTTGATTGATTATGCTAGAAAGGTGTAATTGCAAACCCTAGTTTCATTAAATCAGTTTTTTTTATCAATTACATGGTGTAATAGAGTCTAGTGCTCAATTAATGGTGTCTAGTCTTGCTAATTGTTGATTGATTGCAAAATTAACGTTGTTTGATTGAAAAACGAATTTGTTTATTGATGATCTGATTAAATTTTTATGAGATCTGGTTTTGTAATATGTTTAATTAGAAATATATCTAAAAGTTATTAATTTTAGACTCCGATTTTGCGTGATTTCTTTATCGTATGCTCAAGATATGCTTAATCGAAGTTTTCGTTAGGTTTTGCATGAAATCCGAATTTTCTAATTTATATGCTTTGCGATTTAGCTTATGAAAGTTATGCTACTGTATTCCTTGTGAAAATTTATGCAATTTAGACTAAATATTTGCGGTAAAAGGTTATGTGAAGCTTCCGATATGATCAAACGAAGTTTTGGTTCGTAAAGAATGCTGAATCTGTTTTTGAGTTTAGATAAAAATTGATAGAATTAACTAGGAATTGATTTAGACTTTGAATTTATGGAATATGTTAGTTTATATGTTACTTGACATGTTTCATTTGTATGCGAACTTGTGAGAACGTGATTTTCCATGAGATATATGCTCGTCTAAATTATATGTCCGATTGATGTTCAGAAACTGATGAGTCTGTAATGTTTTGCAAATCTGTACGAATTGGCTAAAGTAATGCTTCTGATTATTTTATCACTTAAATTTTTAGTTGTGTTGAGATGACACCAATTGACCGTTCGTTAAAATATATTTTCTATATTTTATGAAAAATGTTTAAAAACTGACGCGCAAGCAGAATTTTCTGTAATGAACCTAAACTTGAGCCTTTCTGATATTGGACTTTTAATTATCGTATGAGGCTTTGGCCAGACTTTTTGGAATCAATTTTAAGTCTAGTTATGATCCGGAGTTGATCGTAATTTTATGAATTATGTGTTATGTGCTATGAGTGTATTTCTTTACGACGTATGATTTTCGAAGGTTTACTTTAAGATGCGGAAAATGCGATTTACTAAATTACGAGCGATAACATGTTGTATGACTTAAGTATGATTCGTTGGATATGTTTGCATGAATTACTGAGATGTTTGACTTTAGTTGACCGAGTTGACTTTTGGTTTGACTTTGGTTGACTTGCTTGGATTAGTTGACTTTTACTTATTCGTTGAGTCAGTCTGAGCACTAGGACTTTACGTACACTATGGGTTGACTAAGTTTGACCTATTAGTGTATACTTAAGATGATTTACTTTGTTAGGTTGCGTTATTCAAGTCGAAAGTTTCGACAACAGTACGATTTGCTAAGATCTTTACGAGTGATTTTGCTAAGGTGAGTCTACAGTCCCTACTATGTATTTACAGGGATGAGATGCATGCTTTTTACAAATGTTTTATGTGTTTGGCACAAGTAACTTACTAAGAATATACATATGAGTTCAGATCAAAAATCCCTTAGCTTGATTATATTAGTTACTTTGTAAGCTCGACTTATAGGGACGGTACCGTTAGGTTTGACAAACCTCACCGCAACATTAAACATGTGCTTATGTAGTTGTTATACGTACACTTGATCGGTGTATCGACATTATAGGGTAAACTAAAGACGTGTGCTCAGCTCACGCAAAGGTTAAAGCTTTATAATCAAGTGCTCATGATAATGTATACTTTTCCAGTGATGTTTTCTAAGAAAATCTTGTGGCCTTACTTACGAAATGATTTACTAAACCTGTGGATTCACTCAGCGTTTTTCATTGACGTTTTTCATGTTTCATCTCAGGTACATAGAGTTAGTGCTTCCGCTTTATTTGAAGTTATGTGCTGTTTGCTGCTAGAACTGAATGGCGTCCAACATGATTTCTATTTTTATTTCAACAACAAATATACGCATTTAAATAGTTTTCTCTGATGTTTTGGGTTCATATACTATGGTCATTGATGTCAAATGTTTCCAGTTACATTTTCTTTAATAAATGACTTTGTTTTAAGGTTTGATGCGAATACTTTTCGGAAACGTCTCATATAGAGGGCGTGACCGCTAAACTGTGGGACCAGGAGTTAATATTCTGTTAGTGGATTCTGACGGGGTATTACATAGAAGTACTTTGATATTTATCTTGAAGTCTTCCAAAAGTGTATTATTACAACATAATACACTACATGTATATACATTTAACTGAGTCGTTAAGTCATCGTTAGTCGTTACATGTAAGTGTTGTTTTGAAACCTTTAAGTTAACGATCTTGTTAAATGTTGTTAACCCACTGTTTATAATATCTAATGAAATGTTAAATTATTACATTATCATGATATTATGATGTATTAACATATCTTAATATGATATATATACATTTAAATGTCGTTACAACGATAATCGTTACATATATGACTCGTTTCGAAATCCTTAAGTTAGTAGTCTTATTTTTACATATGTAGTTCATTGTTAATACACTTAATGATATGTTTACTTATCATTTATCATATTTAAACATAGTGTAACAATATCTTAATATGATTCATATGTATTTAGTAAGACGTTGTTATAACGATAATCGTTATATATATCGTTTCGAGTTTCTTAATTCACTAAACTCATTTTTATGTATATCACTCATTGTTAACATACCTAATGAGATACGCACTTATCATAATATCATGTTAACTATATATATATCCATATATATGTCATCATATAGTTTTTACAAGTTTTAACGTTCGTGAATCACCGGTCAACTTGGGTGGTCAATTGTCTATATGAAACCTATTTAAATTAATCAAGTCTTAACAAGTTTGATTGCTTAACATGTTGGAAACACTTAATCATATAAATATCAATTTCATTTAATATATATAAATATGGAAAAGTTCGGGTCACTACAGACGAAGCATGGAAATTACTCGAGAACATGAAAATGCATCATCATGACTGGAACAGTGGTGAAAAAACTTCATCATCTGCCCCACTCTCTGCACTTAACAATCAAACGGAGGCCATCAAATCCCTCACGAATAAGATGGAATCTCTCGTTAAGCAACTCAAAGAATTGAAGACGCAGTCGCATCAGGTCAACCAGGCTCAGGCCTGTGTTAATTGTACCAACCAGCAACTCACTGAAGAATATCAAGTTGAGTAAGAAAACCCTGACAGTTCAGTCTTTTACGTTCAATATCCAGCTCGTCAACCAAATACCGGATTCAATCAACAATCTAGGGTTAATCAATTTCAACGAAGCAACCAGCCTTTTCGCTATCGCTACCCACCTTATCCAGTCCATCAATCTCAATTGTCCTACGATCAACCACTTCCACTCACTGGTCCACCAGTAGAGGAAAATTCCCCAACCACACAAATTACAAAAGTAACCAACCCCGCTCTCGGAGCTGATGATCAGTTGACTCAGTTCATTCAAAGACAACAACAGTAAAATCAGAGAACTGCATCCAGACAAGACCAGATGGAGATACTAATGAGAAATCAATTGGCTCTGCTCAAAAGTCTAGAGACATAGCTCGGACAGTTATCACAACGCCTTGAAACCCGACCACAAGGAAGGTTACCCAGTAATACTATCCAAAATCCCCACATAGAGGAAGCTAAGCAAATGGATTCCGTAATCCCAGAGGAAGAACCACGGAGAAGGTCAGCTAGGATCAAGAACAAATAGACATATACTCAGAAGCTGCCCCCTGCAACTCCAGTTCGTGTACCTGTGACACCCCGTACAAAATCAACGTGTACGGATCATCAACAACAGGATCATTACACGGTTACAATACTATATGCTGTTTTAAAACAAGTTTTGCATTCATGAAAAGGTAACGTTTTTAGAAACGTCAAATGTTTTACAAAAGATGACGTCTTTACCAACGTCGAATGTTTTACAAAAGATGACGTCTTTACCAACGTCAAATGTTTTACAAGGATAACGTGCTTCTACGAATATAAAGCATTAACATAAGAACGTGACACAAAGGTCATTACAAAACCAATGTTCAAATGTAACATAAGTTGTGAATGCAAAGTAAAAGTTCCATGATTGAGACATCTCTAAACAATGCAGCGGAAGTCTAACATAGCGAGTCTGTAACAGCAAGTCTATAACACCAAGACTATAACAACAAGTCTAACATCGAAAGCAACAACGTCTAAGCACCTGAGAAATACATGCTTTAAAAAGTTAACACGAATGTTGGTGAGCTATAGTTTGATTATGAACAGCGATGTAATGTAGACCACGAGATTTTGTATTCAAAACAGTATCTCAAATCCGTATGATAAAGTATTGGGCACCCGGTAACTAACTTAACAACGTAATATAAATATCACCCACACATATATAAAGTTTCAGTACTCGTGTCTAGTATGTAAAACATAAAAAGAGCATGTATTCTCAGTCTCAAAAATAGTTAAAGTAAAAAGGGAGCTATAACTCACAGTGAATGTGCAGTAAAAGTCAATATGAAAAGTATGCAAGTAGTAAGTCGGTCCGAAAGGTCCTCAACCTAAGTCAAAGGTTACTAAGTCAGTAAATTGTCCCCAAAAGTTTAAAAGTGAATAAATTAAGTCTTAAGTATCATCATCATCATCATACGTAAAGGATAAGGTAAGTTTACAACAAGAATAGAGATCGAAACAAAGGGCTGACTTCGGACAGCTGCTACGACCTCTATACAAACTGAAAAGACGCGTGGTCAGTGGCCAAGGCTCCATATGTGAGTCCTCTTACCGCTGTAAAATTTTTAGATCCTAACTCGATGTCGTTCGACCGTGGTGACGGTTCAAGCGCTAGTAGGTCATAAATTTCAGCACGTCGTTACAAAGGCATAGTGATTTTCGGAAGGCTATAAATCCTAAACCGTATATCGGATTTAGGCGAGTATTAAACAAAAAGTCATCTACTCGAACCGAACTATCTGAATATCAATTTTCCAGAAGTCTCAGGAGTCTGATCAGACCCTGAAAAACAGTAAACACGTGCTCCAGTGGGTTTCTTGGTGTTTGATGCTCATTACGGTTCTCATCCTTGATGCGTGTAAGCTTCAAGTGTACAACTCTTGATGTTTTAGCATCACTTTAACCAAGTTTCAACCATCAACACACAATGTCAAGACTAAAGAGAAATACAACTTACTTAAGAGTTTTAGATGGATGATGAACCAATGTTACATCATGTTCTTAGTATCAACACAAATACAAGTTCTAAAATTTAAAGCTACAAACTTTGATTCAATCAAACAAGCAAGACCTTAAGTTACATAAATTTGATCAAACAAAGTAATGAAACCCTAAGCTAGAAAGCTTGGATCCCTTAACAATAATTATGAGATTTCAAAGCTAGAAAGCTTGAATCTTTTATGTCCTTAAAGATCTTTAAAGCAAAAAGATAGATCTTCAAGTTTCATGAAGATCATAAACACAAGTTTTGATCTTTTAATAAAAACAAAGTGATCTTAACCTATAAAGCTTAGATCCATCAAAGTAATGAATATCCAAAGCTAGAAAGCTTGAATCTTTTATGTTCTTGAAGATCTTTAAAGGAAAAAGCTAGATCTTCAAGTTTCATGAAGATCATAAACACAAGTTTTGATCTTTTAATAAAAACAAATTGATCTTAAGCTATAAAGCTTAGATCCATCAAAGTAATGAAGATCCAAAGCTAGAAAGCTTGAATCTTTCATGTTCTTGAAGGATTCAAATCAAAGTTTGAATCTACAAGATATAACAAGATCAAAAGGCTAAAAAGCTTGATCTTATGATGATGATGATGTCGTGATTAAGAAGAGAAGAAGAAGAAGAATAAAATTTTAAGAACTTACAATTTTAGTGTGAGAAAGACTAGAGAGAAAATTAGAGAGCAAGTGTGTGTAAAATGAGAATGAAATCAAGTGTGAAATGAAAGAATAAGGCTTGTATTTATAGTGGTGGAGGGGTGCTTGTAGCCGTGGGTTTAGGGGGGACAAAGGGGGACAACTTTTTTTCTTTTTGCATGGTGGTGGTCTAAAGGTGGTGCTTGTTGTTGGGATTCCATGCAACATGTGTAGTAATGGTTAACAAAAATACTAGTATGTTGCCTAATCTTAATGGGTTTTTGTCCTACATCTTAATGGGTCATAAATCCATTTAAATTGGGCTAACTTAAGAGTCCAATAGCTAGAGTAGGGTGGGCTTAAGTCCATTAAGGTAAAAAGTCCATTAAGACTAACTAGTGTGCATTAGTAAATTACTAAGCGTAATTAAGCAACCAATAAGCCAAGTAATTGTCATTAGAAAATAAAAATTAGTATTACGTAGTCATAATATTCCAATTATGACAAAAGTTTAACGTGTACAAAGTACATAGCTCGTTTTAAATGACAAGTGACACTAACGGTCGTAAACGCATTCGGGGATCAAGTTAAGTGATTAAGCACTTAATAACACGTTGTAAGGTATTAACGAAAGTAATTATCATGAAATAAGATTCCAGAGCATAAACTAGCTCAGTACGCACATATACGCAGATTCATGAAAGTATAGAGCACAAAAATATAAGTCAAAAAATTCGGGTCGTTACATTACCCTATCCTGGAAGGCTACAGGAGGAACCATCCGAGATTGATTCTTTCAAACTTGATGGAAGATTCCTAGACACCATGTCCAAAGTTCCCAACCAGAAGAGATACATTCGAAGGCTTCTCTCTAAAAAGGAGAGGATACCAGATTCTAACAAAATTTCACTGAGTGAAGAATGCTCAGCGTTACTCAGAAACTCTCTACCACCAAAGCTAGGAGACACAGGCCGATTCATTTTCCCATGTTCGATCTACCAATCTGGAACTATTCATGCGCTAGCAGATTTAGGAGCAAGTATCAACCTAATCCCCTACTCTCTCTACAAGAGATTAGAGTTAGGAGACTTGTCACCAACTAAAATGATAATCCAACTTGCCGATCACACAATTCGATATCCTAAGGGCATAGTTGAGAACGTCTTGGTGAAAGTCGACAAATTCTTGTATCCTACAGATTTCGTAGTAATGGACATTAAGGAAGACCTACACACACCAATAGTGTTAGGAAGACCTTTCATGAATACGGCTAGGACTGTCATTGATGTGTACAATCGAACCTTGATCTTGCGATCACATGGGGAGAGCGTTACCTTTAAAATTGACCGACCTACCAATCTTTCTGGACATGCAGAGATGTTTGCTATTTCCACCAAACGGATCACTTCCGATGACGAGTCTTCACCACCAGCCAATGATATTGAAATGGGTGTCAAATCACAGTCTGCAGACGACCCAGAAATGGAAGAAGAGGATCCTAGCGAAGAAATAGAGGAAGAGGAGGAATCTGAAGAGGAAGATGAAATGGAAGACGTAAAAGAAACTGCGATAATACCCTCTCTAAGCATTAAGCATCATTAAGAATTAATGAGGCTTGAGACAGAAGATCACAGTTTAATCATTCGTTTCAAGAAAAAGACTGACAACGTTGAGGTTAAAGATATAGAAATTGATCCTGCATGTATCAAAGTAGAGAACCAGAATACTGAAGAAACCCGTTCATCAGATGAATCCTCAGAAGAACATTATACCGATGATGACGAGGAAGAGCAACATGAAGACATTATGGATCACTCACACTCTCCAACCGAACCAGATCTAGGGGAGCCGGACTCTTCTTCAGATCGGATTCCAGTCATATCTACACACGCAGACATGATAACCTTCATCAATGATACTGATGAATTTAAAGATATTCTCCAAGCCATCAGTAAATCAACAATTGATTACACGTTGCGCTTAACGGAACGAATCATGGCTATCCGAGAAAAATACAACCTCTATCTCCAGAGAAAAGACAATGATGTTGAAATCATAGAAGAACGCATTCAAGACTTTATTAACACTCTTCACGATCATATCTACCGAGAAGAAAGGCAACGAGAGCACAATTCAGTGGTTCTCACTATTCTTGAGACAAGATTCTGTCGAGATCAGAAGATCATTTACTCTAAGGTTTACAACGCCTTAGTGGGATCTGCACTTCAGTTCTCAGAAAACCAATGAGCACTACTGACTCTCATCCGAAAAGCACATGGATCTTTCCACCGGATGCCCAACTTATCACTCTGATTTGCAAATGATCGAGGATATTCACAGTTTTTTCGCTCTCTTGGAAAGAGACAATATCGAAAGCACACCAGACAGGCTAGTGATTTACATAACAATTGATCACCACACTGATCTGATTATCAAAGAGCTACGAGATGCAGTTACAGAGGAAGTAAGGCGCAACAATCCGTTCTCTCATCTTGAACCAGATCGAGTCAACATTGCCACCTACATTACGAAGCAGATAACACGTATCTTCCACGAATCCATGGATCTTAGTTTCACATTTAAAACCAGATGTCGGGAGATATACTCAAAAATGGTGACATTGATTACTACCGTTCTCACATTAGTAGCAAGGATTTGAGTCTTTATCAAGCCTATGACGATGGGTACAGCATGGCTGGCTATGAGTGAATTTATTTCTTAGATCTGTAGGGAACCCTAGACACTTATGTGATTTTAGTGACCCGTGAAAGCTAGCCTAAGTCATGTAATCTCCTCGCATGCTTACAGAGATAGTTTCAATCCTAACATAGATGACTCACCTTATCTTTCGCTTTTATGATTAAAAGCAAACCGCTTAGACTATTAGAAAAGAAACTACGAAAAGATTTCTTAAGGTAAAATGAGAGTTTGCTTGAGGACAAGCAAAGTGTAACTGTGGGATATTTTATATTGGCTAAAAAGTCACATTTTCACTCCGGTATTAAGGCCCAAAAAGAAGAAAGATTAGAACTTTATCGTCAAAATACCCACTTCGTCTGTTAGAATTGAAGAGCAAGTAATTACGAAGACGGTGCAAAAAGAATCAAGAGAATCGGAGCTAAAACGAAGATTCTAGAGCGAAAACGGTGAAAGGCACGAAATCAAGTTACGATCTAGCGAATCAGCAAGCCAAACGGCCTGCCAAATGGCTTGCCTGGCTTGCAAACGGCCTGCCACAAGCCCAAGTTAAACGACCCCTGCAAAAGGGCTGGCCTAGCAAATGGCCCCTGCAAACGGCCTGTCAAATGGCCTGCCAGCCGTTTGCAGGCAAATTTCAAGCTTATTTAAAGAGTCTTTGTCATTCATTCCAACACACACTTCAATTCACTTCTTTCTCTCTATTGAACAATATTAGTCATACTGTCAAGGTCTTCAACTCCGTACGGGAAACCTAGTAGTCAGAGAAGAATGCAGAAGATTGTATTAGGAGCGCTCTGGAGTTTGAAGTTGTCACTTTTGTATTCAGAACTCATTTAATCTACAGGTACTTCTATCCTTTATCTTTATATAATGTCTTCTACCATTATGTTCTGTGATGTTGTTGCCATGATTAGCGAGTAGTTATCTTTAGTGTATGCTATGATGTAACCAGTTATAATGTCGAAATAATGTTATGGTCTGTGTATGTTGTTAAAATGCTTTCCGATTATGCTTTAAAATCAATCGCTTTTCCAACTAATAGAACGTAGTTATTGGATCTGTATTGGGAAGTCGTGAACCCCGATTCAGAGTACACTATCTGTGTCACCCCTTGTTAAGAGAAGTCTATCGGATACAACGTAAGATCGACTGAGGCACACCAGTTGTAGTAAGTCTATCAAGCTTTAGATTCTAACTGAAGACTCTTTCATAGTGAAACATCTGACTAGAACCTTAGTACATTGTTGATCCCAGACCATGCTAGTGTAGTCACCAAGCATATAAACTTCGTACGTGCATGCTGAAGCACAACAATTATTGTAAGCTGTACCTCTGCTAAGTAAGGTCATGGAACCCGGTCAGTGTTGATCAGTACACTGCATCATAACGCGGTCTCAAGCATTGCACCCCGCTTGAGGGATTCTTAGTTAATTAAGGAATTATTTATTTAAACACATAAAGGATTGGACCGTTAGGATAACCGAACGTGTTCATGGAAGTCAACTTAACTTGGACATGATGTTCTTCATGGTTGAACTCTTTTAAGGGCCTAACTACCTTTTAAAACCAATCATTAACGAAAGCATTGAAACACATCACGTGAAATGTCCCGTTCTTATTGATTAAAAACGTTCCATATTAATTGATTTCGTTGCGAGGTTTTGACCTCTATATGAGACGTTTTTTCAAAGACTGCATTCATTTTTAAAAAACAAACCATAACCTTTATTTCATAAATAAAGGTTTAAAAAGCTTTACGTAGATTATCAAATAATGATAATCTAAAATATCCTGTTTACACACGACCATTACATAATGGTTTACAATACAAATATGTTACATCGAAATCAGTTTATTGAATGCAGTTTTTACACAATATCATACAAACATGGACTCCAAATCTTGTCCTTATTTTAGTATGCAACAGCGGAAGCTCTTAGTATTCACCTGAGAATAAACATGCTTTAAACATCAACAAAAATGTTGGTGAGTTATAGGTTTAACCTATATATATCAAATCGTAACAATAGACCACAAGATTTCATATTTCAATACACATCCCATACATAGAGATAAAAATCATTCATATGGTGAACACCTGGTAACCGACATTAACAAGATGCATATATAAGAATATCCCCATCATTCCGGGACACCCTTCGGATATGATATAAATTTTGAAGTACTAAAGTATCCGGTACTTTGGATGGGGTTTGTTAGGCCCAATAGATCTATCTTTAGGATTCGCGTCAATTAGGGTGTCTGTTCCCTAATTCTTAGATTACCAGACTTAATAAAAAGGGGCATATTCGATTTCGATAATTCAACCATAGAATGTAGTTTCACATACTTGTGTCTATTTTGTAAATCATTTATAAAACCTGCATGTATTCTCATCCCAAAAATATTAGATTTTAAAAGTGGGACTATAACTCACTTTCACAGATTTTTACTTCGTCGGGAAGTAAGACTTGGCCACTGGTCGATTCACGAACCTATAACAAATATGTACATATATATCAAAGTATGTTCAAAATATATTTACAACACTTTTAATACATTTTGATGTTTTAAGTTCATTAAGTCTGCTGTCCTCGTTAGTAACCTACAACTAGTTGTCCACAGTTAGATGTACAGAAATAAATCGATAAATATTATCTTGAATCAATCCACGACCCAGTGTATATGTATCTCAGTATTGATCACAACTCAAACTATATATATATATATTTTGGAATCAACCTCAACCCTGTATAGCTAACTCCAACATTCACATATAGAGTGTCTATGGTTGTTCCGCAATATATATATAGATGGGTCGACATGATAGATCGAAACATTGTATACGTGTCTATGGTATCTCAAGATTACATAATATACAATATAAGTTGATTAGGTTATGGTTGGAATAGATTTATTACTAACTTTCACGTAGGTAAAATGAATAGTTTTTATCAATCTTGTTTTACTCGCCATTTCTTCGTTTCTAATCCGTTTTGAGTGATTCCAGTGGCCACGGTTTTGTATTGAACTTAAATTTATGAATCTAAGTAGAAAAAGTATATGTTTTTAGTCAGAATACAAGTTACAAGTCGTTTTTGAAAGAGGTAGTCATTTCCGTCGAAAGAACGACATCTTGATGACCATTTTGAAAAACATACTTTCACTTTGAGTTTAACCATGATTTTTGGATATAGTTTCATGTTCATAAGAAAAATCATTTTTCCAGAAGTATAGCTTTTAAATCAAAGTTCTTCATAGCTTTTAATTATCCCAACCAAAACAGCCCCCGATTTTACTACGACGGCGTATATCCAGTTTTATGGTGTTTATCGTATTTTTGGGTTTTAAATCATTAAGTTAGCATATCATATAGATATATAACATGTTTTTAGTTGATTTTAAAAGTCTAGTTAGAAGGATTAACTTTATTTACGAACAAGTTTAGAATTAACTAAACTATGTTCTAGTGATTACAAGTTTAAACCTTCGAATAAGATAGCTTTATATGTATGAATCGAATGATGTTATGAACATCATTACTACCTCAAGTTTTCTGGATAAAGCTACTGGAAATAAGAAAAATGGATCTAGCTTCAAAGGATCCTTGGATGGCTTGAAAGTTCTTGAAGCAGAATCATGACACGAAAAACATGTTCAAGTAAGATTTCTACTCGAAATAAGATTGTTATAGTTATAGAAATTGAATCAAAGTTTGAATATGAGTATTACCTTGTATTAGAAAAATATATTACTGTAAATAATAAAGATTTCTTGAGGTTGGATGATCACTCTACTAGATTGGAAGTAAGCTAGCAAACTTAGAAGTATTCTTGATTTTATGAAACTAGAACTTGTAGAATTTATGAAGAACACTTAGAACTTGAAGATAGAACTTGAGAGAGATAAATTAGATGAAGAAAATTGAAGAATGAAAGTGTTTGTAGGTGTTTTTGGTCGTTGGTGTATGGATTAGATATAAAGGATATGTAATTTTGTTTTCATGTAAATAAGTCATGAATGATTACTCATATTTTTGTAATTTTATGAGATATTTCATGCTATTGCCAAATGATGGTTCCCACATGTGTTAGGTGACTCACATGGGCTGCTAAGAGCTGATCATTGGAGTGTATATACCAATAGTACATACATCTAAAAGCTGTGTATTGTACGAGTACGAATACGGGTGCATACGAGTAGATTTGTTGATGAAACTGAACGAGGATGTAATTGTAAGCATTTTTGTTAAGTAGAAGTATTTTGATAAGTGTCTTGAAGTCTTTCAAAAGTGTATGAATACATATTAAAACACTACATGTATATACATTTTAACTGAGTCGTTAAGTCATCGTTAGTCGTTACATGTAAATGTTGTTTTGAAACCTTTAGGTTAACGATCTTGTTAAATGTTGTTAACCCAATGTTTATAATATCAGATGAGATTTTAAATTATTATATTTTCATGATATTATGATGTACGAATATCTCTTAATATGATCTATATACATTAAATGTCGTTACAACGATAATCGTTACATATATGTCTCGTTTCAAAATCATTAAGTTAGTAGTCTTATTTTTACATATGTAGTTCATTGTTAATACACTTAATGATATATTTACTTATCATTTAATATAATTAACCAAGTGTATCAATATCTTAATATGATTCATATGTACCTAGTAAGACGTTATAACGATAATCGTTATATATATCGTTTTTGAGTTTCTTAATTTAATAGTTTCATTTTTATGTATATAACTCATTGTTAAAATACCTAATGAGATACATACTTATAATAAAATCATGTTAACTATATATATAACCATATATATGTCATCGTATAGTTTTTACAAGTTTTAACGTTCGTGAATCACCGGTGAACTTGGGTGGTCAATTGTCTATATGAAACCTATTCCAATTAATCAAGTCTTAATAAGTTTGATTGCTTAACATGTTGGAAACACTTAATCATGTAAATATCAATTTCATTTAATATATATAAACATGGAAAAGTTCGGGTCACTACAGTACCTACCCGTTAAATAAATTTCGTCCCGAAATTTTAAGCTGTTGAAAGTGTTGACGAATCTTCTAGAAATAGATGCGGGTATTTCTTCTTCATCTGATCTTCACACTCCCAGGTGAACTCGGGTCCTCTACAAGCATTCCATCGAACCTTAACAATCGGTATCATGTTTTGTTTAAGTCTCTTAACCTCACGATCCATTATTTCGACGGGTTCTTCAATGAATTGAAGTTTTTCATTGATTTGGATTTTGTCCAACGGAATAGTGAGATCTTCTTTAGCAAAACATTTCTTCAAATTTGAGACGTGGAAAGTGTTATGTACAGCCGCGAGTTGTTGAGGTAGCTCCAGTTGGTAAGCTACTGGTCCGACACGATCTATAATCTTGAATGGTCCAATGTACCTTGGATTTAGTTTTCCCCATTTACCAAATCGAACAACGCCTTTCCAAGGTGAAACCTTAAGCATGACCATTTCTCCAATTTCAAACTCTATATCTTTTCTTTTACTGTCCGCGTAGCTCTTTTGTCGACTCTGGGCGGTTTTCAATCTTTGTTGAATTTGGATGATTTTCTCGGTAGTTTCTTGTATTATCTCCGGACCCGTAATCTGTCTATCCCCCACTTCATTCCAACAAATCGGAGACCTGCACTTTCTACCATAAAGTGCCTCAAACGGCGCCATCTCAATACTAGAATGATAACTGTTGTTGTAGGAAAATTCTGCTAACGGTAGGTGTCGATCCCAACTGTTTCCGAAATCAATAACACATGCTCGTAGCATGTCTTCAAGCGTTTGTATCGTCCTTTCGCTCTGCCCATCAGTTTGTGGATGATAGGCAGTACTCATGTCTAGACGAGTTCCTAATGCTTGCTGTAATGTCTGCCAGAATCTTGAAATAAATCTGCCATCCCTATCAGAGATAATAGAGATTGGTATTCCATGTCTGGAGATGACTTCCTTCAAATACAGTCATGCTAACTTATCCATCTTGTCATCTTCTCTTATTGGCAGGAAGTGTGCTGATTTGGTGAGACGATCAACTATTACCCAAATAGTATCAAAACCACTTGCAGTCCTTGGCAATTTAGTGATGAAATCCATGGTAATGTTTTCCCATTTCCATTCCGGAATTTCGGGTTGTTGAAGTAGACCTGATGGTTTATGATGCTCAGCTTTGACCTTAGAACACGTCAAACATTCTCCTACGTATTTAGCAACATCGGCTTTCATACCTGGCCACCAAAAATGTTTCTTGAGATCCTTGTACATCTTCCCCGTTCCAGGATGTATTGAGTATCTGGTTTTATGAGCTTCTATAAGTACCATTTCTCTCATATCTCCAAATTTTGGTACCCAAATCCTTTCAGCCCTATACCGGGTTCCGCCTTCCCGAATATTAAGATGCTTCTCCGATCCTTTAGGTATTTCATCCTTTAAATTTCCCTCTTTTAAAACTCCTTGTTGTGCCTCCTTTATTTGAGTAGTAAGATTATTGTGAATCATTATATTCATAGATTTTACTCGAATGGGTTCTCTGTCCTTCCTGCTCAAGGCGTCGGCTACCACATTTGCCTTCCCTGGGTGGTAACGAATCTCAAAGTCGTATACATTCAACAATTCAATCCACCTACGCTGCCTCATATTCAGTTGTTTCTGATTAAATATGTGTTGAAGACTTTTGTGGTCGGTATATATAATACTTTTGACCCCATATAAGTAGTGCCTCCAAGTCTTTAATGCAAAAACAACCGCGCCTAATTCCAAATCATGCGTCGTATAATTTTGTTCGTGAATCTTCAATTGTCTAGACACATAAGCAATCACCTTCGTTCGTTGCATTAATACACAACCGATACCTTGCTTTGATGCGTCACAATAAATCACAAAATCATCATTCCCTTCAGGCAATGACAATATAGGTGCCGTAGTTAGCTTTTTCTTCAATAACTGAAACGCTTTCTCTTGTTCATCCTTCCATTCAAATTTCTTCCCTTTATGCGTTAATGCAGTCAAGGGTTTTGCTATTCTGGAAAAGTCTTGGATGAACCTTCTGTATTAACCAGCTAGTCCTAAAAATTGGCGTATGTGTTTCGGAGTTTTCGGGGTTTCCCACTTTTCAACAGTTTCTATCTTTGCCGGATCCACCTTAATACCTTCTTTGTTCACTATGTGACCGAGGAATTGAACTTCTTCCAACCAAAATGCACACTTTGAAAATTTAGCGTACACTTCTTCCTTCCTTAAGACTTCTAACACCTTTCTCAAATGTTCACCGTGTTCTTGGTCATTCTTTGAGTAAATAAGTATGTCATCAATGAAAAAAATGACAAACTTGTCAAGGTATGGTCCACACACTCGGTTCATAAGGTCCATGAACATAGCTGGTGCATTAGTTAAACCAAACAGCATGACCATAAACTCGTAATGACCGTAACGTGTTCTGAAAGCAGTCTTTGGAATATCATCTTCTTTCACCTGCATTTGATGATACCCGGAACGTAAGTCAATCTTTGAATAAACAGACGAGCCTTGTAGTTGATCAAATAAGTCGTCGATTCTCGGTAGTGGGTAGCGGTTCTTGATGGTAAGTTTGTTCAACTCTCGGTAGTCGATACACAACCTGAATGTACCATCTTTCTTCTTGACAAACAAAACAGGAGCTCCCCACGGTGATGTGCTTGGTCGAATGAAACCACGCTCTAAAAGTTCTTGTAATTGACTTTGCAGTTCTTTCATCTCGTTGGGTGCGAGTCTGTAAGGAGCACGAGCTATTGGTGCAGCTCCTGGTACAAGATCTATTTGAAATTCAACGGATCGATGTGGGGGTAATCCCGGTAATTCTTTCGGAAATACATCGGGAAATTCTTTTGCGACGGGAACATCATTGATGCTCTTTTCTTCAGTTTGTACTTTCTCGACGTGCGCTAGAACAGCATAGCAACCTTTTCTTATTAGTTTTTGTGCCTTCAAATTACTAATAAGATGTAGCTTCGTGTTGCCCTTTTCTACGTACACCATTAAGGGTTTTCCTTTTTCTCGTATAATGCGAATTGCATTTTTGTAACAAATGATCTCTGATTTCACTTCTTTCAACCAGTCCATACCGATTATCACATCAAAACTCCCTAACTCTACTGGTATCAAGTCAATCTTAAATGTCTCGCTAACCAGTTTAATTTCTCGATTCCGACATATATTATCTGCTGAAATTAATTTACCATTTGCTAATTCGAGTAAACATTTACTATCTAAAGGCGTCAATGGACAACTTAATTTAGCACAAAAATCTCTACTCATATAGCTTCTATCCGCACCCGAATCAAATAAAACGTAAGCAGATTTATTGTCAATAAGAAACGTACCCATAACAAGCTCCGGGTCTTCCTGTGCCTCTGCAGCATTAATATTGAAAACTCTTCCAAGGCCTTGTCCATTCGTGTTCTCCTGGTTCGGGCAATTTCTAATAATGTGGACCGGTTTTCCACATTTATAACAAACTACATTGGCATAACTTGCTCCGACACTACTTGCTCCGCCATTACTTGTTCCGATACCATTTGTTCCTTTTGTTCTATTAACCCCTGGTCCGTAGACCTCACACTTCGCCGCGCTATGACCATTTCTTTTACACTTGTTGCAAAATTTGGTGCAGAACCCCGAGTGATACTTTTCACACCTTTGGCATAGCTACTTCTGATTGTTGTTGTTGTTGCGGTTATTATTGTTGTTAAGATGATTGTTGTAGTTGCTGTTGCTGTTGTTGTTGTTGTTGTTGTTGTTGTTGTTGGGCCGTTTGTTGTAGTTGCGATTGATGTTGCGATTGTTAGGATAGTTGTTGCGATTATTGTTGTAATTGCTATTGTTGTTGTATTGGTGATTCTTATCACCGTTTTCCTCCCACTTTCTTTTGACTTGCTTCACATTGGCCTCTTCAGCAGTCTGTTCTTTAATTCTTTCTTCAATCTGGTTCACTAGTTTGTGAGCCATTCTACATGCCTGTTGTATGGTGGCGGGCTCGTGTGAACTTATATCTTCTTGGATTCTTTCTGGTAATCCTTTCACAAACGCGTCGATCTTCTCTTCCTCATCTTCGAACGCTCCCGGACACAATAGGCATAATTCTGTGAATCATCTTTCGTACATGGTAATATCAAATCCTTGGGTTCGTAACCCTCTAAGTTCTGTCTTGAGCTTATTGACCTCGGTTCTGGGACGGTACTTCTCGTTCATCAAGTGCTTAAATGCTGACCACGATAGTGCGTAAGCATCATCTTGTCCCACTTGCTCTAGATAGGTATTCCACCATGTTAACGCAGAACCTGTGAAGGTATGCGTAGCGTACTTTACTTTGTCCTCTTCAGTACACTTACTTATGGCAAACACCGATTCGACCTTCTCGGTCCACCATTTCAATCCGATCGGTCCTTCGGTTCCATCAAATTCCAAAGGTTTGCAGGCAGTGAATTCTTTGTAGGTGCATCCTACACGATTTCCTGTACTGCTAGATCCAAGGTTATTGTTGGTATGTAGCGCGGCCTGTACTGCGGCTATGTTTGAAGCAAGAAAGGCACGAAATTCCTCTTCACTCATATTCAAGGTGTGTCGAGTAGTCGGTGCCATTTCCTTCAAAATAGTCAAATGAAACGAGTTAATCATATAGAATATCAAGAGTAGTCAATAGTATTTCGTAGCGTAATATGAACTTATTTATAAAAGCTCTTTCTTCATATTATCGTTTTATACTCTTTAATTCGGGTAGTACCTACCCGTTAAGTTCATACTTAGTAGCTAACATACCATTTCAACCACTACAATTCTATATGAAAAACTAATCACACAAAAATATATATCATATTCAAACCTTTATACAATAACTTGCAAACTTACAATACCGCTATTTTACATATAGCATGAAATATAGCACATAAAACTTTGATACAAAGTAGTTGCGAAGATAATTTTAGTTAATAAATAAGGCGTTCAGCAAAGGCAACAAAGATACGTAATTCATACATCCAGAAACAAGTCATGCATTCTGGTTTTACTAATACCACTTCCCATCCTTGGTCTTGCGGAACGTAACCGTTGTGACCGATAGTATGACAACGTGTTGTAACGTCGTCAAAAGGACGAAGGTTACGTAATGACCAACAGTCTCGTAATAACCTAAAAACCTCATTTCTTACTCCAATTACCGACTCCGTCACTTGTGGGAACGTTTTGTTTAATAGTTATAGCCCGATGTTCTTTTTCTCACTTTGGTGAGAAGCGAACATTACTAACCCGTAAGCATAACATGCTTCTTTATGTTGCATGTTAGCCGCTTTTTCTAAATCATGAAGTCCTATATTCGGATACATTGAATCAAAATAATTTCTTAACCCGTTGCGTAAAATAACATTTGGGTTCCCCGCAATATATGCGTCAAAGTAAACACATCATAACTTATGGGTTTCCCAATGTGATATTGTAATGCCCCGGAATTTTCCGACCAAAATATACTTATGAGATTAATATTTACATAAATTAAACCATACCAACATGATAAGCAATCCAAATTGTTGAGACTTGTGTTTTTGAAAAGAGTTTTACACAACGTTTGACCGTCCAATATGACCGATGATATCACGAACTCTATAACATACGATAATTATACGTTTGTGTATATATATGTATTTATATATATATATTTAACATAATCTAAGGATGGTTTAACATCTCATTGTGTACTAATGACAATGAGTTATAAGTATATTTTGAAACTACTAACTTAAGTTTTCAAAACGATAACTATACGTAACATTCTTTGATATATATACTTATAATCTATAATGCTTATACATGTATCGTATATATAATGTATTTAATCACTTTTTAAGGACTTAAATACATAAAAAAAATATAAGTATATTCACAAAAAATAGCTATATTTGAATTCTCGTTCCGTTTCCTCAAGATTTCTATACGTATATCTAGGGTATATGTACCCGTATCATACCCAGCTTCTATACGTATTTACTATTGGTATATACACATCAAATCAACATCCTAATCAACATTATTACTGCCCTAGATATGAGGTAACTAGGATTTGTCAAGTAGTATGAATTATTAGTAAGAAAACAAAATTAGGAATCCTTTTCTTTCTTTATAAACTAAAAACGTTTTTATAAATGAACACCATTTCTTCACTCCATTTTCTCATACCTACACCCTCATTTCACTCTCAAAATACTCCTAACTTCATACTTAATCATCTCCAAGCATTTTCCCCATCATTTAGCTTCAATTACAAGCCTTAAACACCATAAGAAAACTCTTTCAAGAACATATCAAAATAACCACCCATTTGAAGAAGTTTACTTCCAACCTTTTGATCTAACTCCACCACTCTTTGATTCCAAGATTATTTCTTATCTTTTGCAGTAACTTTGTCCAAGTAACTTGAGGTAGTAACCTTGTTCATAATCTTATTCAATTCATATTCATATAGCTATCTTATTTTGTGGTATAAAATTTTAACAACAAGAACATAGTTTGAATGATTTCAAACTTGTTTGCAAACTAAATAGATCCTTATAACTTGACTTTGAAAACACTTCAAGACCTGTAATATATCATAATGATATGCTAACCTAACAAGATATAACTTGGTTTTACAAAGAACATCTTAAAAACTGAATCTACGTCGTCGGAGTGCAACCGGGGGCTGTTTTGGGTTGGATAATTAAAAACCATCTTGAACTTTGAATTAGAAGTTCATGTTCTGGAAAAATGATATTTCTTATGAATATGTTAATACATAAAAATTTCATGGTTTAACTCAAAGTGTAAGTATTTTTAGAAAAATGATCATTAAATGTTGTTTTTATGAAGGAAAATGATCACTTTCATAAGTTTCACCAAAGTTTGACCTATAACCTATGATTTTGAATACAAACTAAGGTATTTTCAGTTCATATTCTTAAAATTTGACTCGATCCAAGGAAGTGGCAAGTTGAACCAACAAAAATGGAGTTGTAATGAAGAAACTACGACTAAAACAAGATTGGGTATCCGAAGCTAGTTTAGCTACGAAAATATTTGGAGAAAAAGTAAATTAATCATATCTTTTCTAATTAATATGATATTTTATATATAATTACTTATGATTTGATTTTATATATTTCAGGACCACCCGTAAACAACACGAGAAGATTAATCATAAGACCTCATGATTGTACGCAACACGTCATTTGACAACACGGTACTTTATGTACGCAACACGTCATTTGACAACATGGTACCATGGGTCGAGATTAATTCTGATCAATACAAATACGACGGGGTCTTTATTTATTTTATTTAAGCAACTAATTGTGGACCTCTAACATCGGACTGCTAACTACGGACTAAGAAAATATTAAAAGTATTAAAAATATTAAAAGTATATATATGTAACGATTACTTAAAAAGAAAATATGTTGATATATTATATATATGGTTAGGTTCGTGATATCTATCGGAGACCAAGTCAAATTAAATACCTTCAAGGCAAAAGTGAGTTTCATTTGCTCCCTTTTTAATTGTTTTTGCAATATATATTTTTGTACTGAGAATACATGCGCTGCTTTTATAAATGTTTACAAAATAGACACAAGTACTTAAAAATATATTCTACGTTGAGTTGTACCACTGGCATATTTCCCTGTAGCTTGGTAACTACTATTTACATGGGTATTGTAATCGCGAATCCTGTTGATAGATCTATCGGGCCTGACAACCCCAATCGGACTGGACGACCAGTATTCAACGATTGCACAGTACTTCGTTTTGGTGACTACACTTGGTACGGTGTAGTGAGATTTCATAATAAAGGGAATATGCGACGTTGATTAAATGTTAAGTATGGTTACCAAGTGCTCAACCACTTAGAATGCTTTACATACACTTGCGAGTGTATTATGTTTATGATTATGAAATCTTGTGGTCTATTAACATATTGAAATGATTGTCATGATAAACCTATGAACTCACCAACCTTTTGGTTGACACTTTAAAGCATGTTTATTCTCAGGTACGAATTAAGTCTTCCGCTGTGCATTTGCTCAATATAAGGGCATTACTTGGAGCCGATCATCGCAATGGGACCAAATGTTGATGACTTCGTCCAGGTAGATTAGGACGGGTCCTTTCAGTTGGTATCAGAGCGGTGGTCGTAGCGAATCAGGTCTTGCATTAGTGTGTTGTAAAGACCTCGACCTTATCCTCCCGGACGAAGTCTTCAACAGTTGATCCCATTGTGATGATCGACTCCAAGTAATGTCTTTAATATGAGCAAATGCACAGCGGAAGACTTAATTCATACCTGAGAATAACATGCTTTAAAAAGTCAACATGAAGTTGGTGAGATATATAGGTTTGATGCTAGCAGCGTTATAACTATGGACCACAAGATTTAAAGTTTATACATAATACACTCCTCGTGTATAGAAAAGCAGTTGAGCACTTGGTAACCATACTTAACTAAAAGTCATTGCAGCATATTCTTAATATAAACCCTACACCGTACCAAGTGTAGTAACGAGAACGAAGTACTGTGCAACCGTTAAATGCTGGTCGTCCAGCCCGGTTGGGGATGTCAGCCCGATAGATCTATCAACAGGATTCGCGTTTACGCTCCTCACGTAATTTGCAGTTACCAAGTATAAAGAAATATGCCATGGTACAACTCAACCGAGAATTTAGTTTTATCACTTGTGTCCATAACGTAATTCATAAAATGCATGTATTCTCATCCCAAAATATTTAAAGTTTAAAAGGGGACTATATACTCACCATACTGTATTTTGTAGTAAAAATACATATAACATCACTGAACACGTATAAGGTTGGCCTCGGATTCACGAACCTATATCATTTATATATCTATTAAAACATGTAATGGATATCATATAATTTCATTTATTTATATATATTGATGGTTTTATAGATTTATACTATACTTTAATTAAAACGTATGCTTATAGTATATCTCGGTTTATATGTTATATATAGTTATTCGTTAAAATGATAGTTTTGAAAATAAGGATTTAATCGTAATAATAATAATAACTTTATTAATTCTGATAATACAAGTAACAAAATGATAACGATAATAACGTTAATAATATACATATGTTTATAATAATCCTATTAATGATAAAAATCATGATATTAATAATAATACTTGTAAAATATAAATTTTAATGTCTGTGATAGTTATTAATGATTGCTAAAAATAATAATAATAATAATAATAATAATAATAATTAAATTAAAAGTGTATATACCCTTTAAAAAGCTTATCGAAAAAGAAGTGCCCGTGACGGGGCTCGAACTCGGGACCTCTTGTACACCAGCTAACACCCTTTACCGTAATACTATTTCTATTTTTCAGAATTATACGTAACCCCTTTATATTTATTCCATTCCTGTTATCCTTCATCTTCTTCATTTTACTAAAAAAATATAAAAATGCACCAGGCCAGGATTGAACCTGTGACCTCTAGGTTTTCAACACACGTCCAACCACTCGTCTACTACCAAATTTCTGATTTAATTTACATACTAAATATAGTTAACCCATATAACTCGTTTTCCCCTTCATCTTCATTTATGCCCAATCAGGGAAAGAAACTCGGCCCATTAGAAACTGGATCTCAGCAGCCCATTAATCAAACGGAACTCGGCCCATAATTAAAAATGGAATACGGCTCCATATCATTGAATTTTAAAGGACTACTAATGTATTCATATTTTAATCCCACCGATGGAATGGTGGGGTATTGTGTTTGGTATCTGTCAACCATTATGCACGAGTTTGTCCACTTGCAGCTTGTAGCGACACCCTTTTTTTTTATAAAGCATTTTATAAAGCATCCCATTTCATTGAACAATCTTTTATATATAAAAAGCGGTTTGGTTGTTTTACGGTTTGTAGAAACAGATAGGTGATATGCGATTTGTCCGAAGAAAGTAGAAATAGAGGTGAGTTCTCGTTTCATAATCGAGCAGAAGCTGCATCAACTTGTAAGTGGTTTTTTTTCGTTTGGAACCAGACCCAAAAACAGAAGCAATAATTGGTTTATGGTGGCTATGGGTGACCGGTGGCGATGGAGTGTGACCATGGCGGTTTGTAGGATAGTTGTGATTTTGATTCGAAGGTGTTTATTCATTAACTAAAGGTGGTGATAGGAGGTTTCAAGGTGAGACAGAAGTAGGGGCGTTCGTCTAGTAGCGAGTACAATTACAGGTTATGGAAATGGTTGTTTCGGGTTTGCAGATAGGGGGAAGAAAGAAAGAAAGTGGCAGTGGTGGATGGGAGTCTGAACGAAAACAGAAAACATTAAGACGGTAGTGGTTTGATGTTCACGAAGAGAAGTGGTACAAGGTGGTGATTAAAGTGATCATGGTTGTTGTGTTTCTATGGTTAGTTATCGATGGTTGTTTGAGAGGAAAGTTGTAGGGTTTTCGAAATAAAGGATGATGATCATATGGTGGTTTAAGGTGAAGGTGGTGATCAAAGAAGGTGGTAATCGACGGTGCAAGGTGAAGAGGGTGGTTCGTGATGGAGGTTTATGGTGGTTGCTCACGACATGAAAACAGAAGAAAATAGCAGGTGCAGCAACAGTGATGGCGGTTATGAAGATTTTAACAAGAGAGAAGAAAGAGAGAAGGTGGCGAGATGGTGATCATATGGTGAGGGTGGTGGTGTAAATGAGTTTCAGTTCCCTTCACAGAATCAGTCGGCTATCTTTATAGAAATAGAAGAGGTTGACAGATAGTACAGATATATTCGATACAAATAGAACAGACAAAAAAAAATAAATTAAACAAATAAATAAAGGGAAATCAGATAGTGATTAATAACCAATTTGTACTAGTTTCCTGTTTTTGATTTACAATACATTTGTATCTATCCGATTTATTAATTAAAATTATAAATATTACTAATAAATATTAAATTAAATCTACTAATAATAATAAAGGAATAAATCCTAATATTAATATAAAATAATAAAGTGTTATAGAAAATACTGATAATAGAAAATATTAATAATAATAATAATAATTATTGTAATAATAATAGCATTAATAATAAATAATAATGATACCAAAATCATAAAATTGATACAACAAATATGATTAATGATAGCATTGATAAATTGTATTATTTTCTAATAATAATAATAACTAAACTAATAATAAGTATATTATGATACATATATTAGTAACTTAATTATTTCATTTTTAACTTCAATTTAATTAAGTGTACTTTTTAATTCAAAATATTATACACACACTTATTTTTATTTACATATTTATCTACACATAAATGTTCGTGAATCATCGGGTATGGTCAAAGGGTATCTTGATTACATGAATAAAGATTTTGAAACTTTCCAGACTCAACAGTACAGGTTTTTGCTTATCGTGTCGGAAACATATAAAGTTTAAGGTTTAAATTTGGTCGGAAATTTCCGGGTCGTTACAGTACCCACCCGTTAAAGAAATTTCGTCCCCGAAATTTGATAGAGGTCGTCATGGGTAACAATATGAATGTTTTCATGACAAATATGAGATAATAATGGAGTTTTATCATTATTGAGAGATATAGATGAAACGATTCAGTCATGTGAAGTGCACGAGTGAAGCTATCACAAAAGAGTGAAATTAGTAAATATGGAATTGTTTTAATCGATGACGTGGCTACTATTGATTTCCGGGATTTAAGGGATTTAAAGAAAATTTTACGTAATAAGATTTGGTTCTTCGGCGATCAGGATCTTCTTTGATTTAATGCGGCAATCTGTTTTGATTTCTCTGTCGGATACTTCACTATAAATCCACTCCTTCGGTTTCCTTATTTTCCACAACCTACATCTTCTACTCTTTCTCCTTAATTCCCACTTTAAGACATTTGCCAATATGCTCCCTCCCGTTTTGATTCTTGTTATACTTCAAATTTCCATATCTTTTATTCTTCTCTTTCATCTGCCGTCAGAAGAATCTATTTACTTCTATCATTTTCTTGGAATATAATGTTTTTAATTCTCCCGTGTCTTTACGTCGCAATACGTATTGATATACACGGTTTGTAATTTCGGGTTTGTTATTGGGTTTTATATCTTCCCTTATACTTCGATGTCTCTACTTCTGTCTTTCACAATCATTGTCATCCACAGTTAATGCTTTCTTTTATTTGCTGCAATTTATACCCCAATTTCTGTTTCGGGGCTTTGTCCCTTCGTTTCTTCTTCCCGTCCTCCAGTCAAACGAGCAATTATCCGGAATTCGTAGGTATGAAATTCGAAATGAACATAGTTAATGTTCTCAGAAAGAAATGGTAATGGAAAAATTTTGATTTACCAAATTACCAGAATATCCTGGAAAAGATAGAACTATCAAGAGGATATGTTCCTAATATGTTTGGAGATTGAATAGAATGTAAGAGCCGTGTAACATGACATATAATGATGGTAATGTGAATCATCACATTCCATTAGAAACTCAACATGACTTACTGTAATATAATGAAGTTGATCAAGTTTCATTATATTATACTAATTCATGCATCAGTTTCCAACACTACTTCAAAACATTCATATTTTAATTTCGAAAGTTTCAGAATTTAGAAACTAACACAGTTTCTTTTATTTTATAACGCAGATATTACGGAGAGATACATGATCGCAGATAGGAATAGTTGTGAAAAGATCTCCAGAAATATGGAGAATATGTATAACGGAAGGCATAAAGATATCTTATAATATCTAAGATAAGTTGATGATGAAGAATATCATCCGAAAAGGTTTAGAATATCGAGTAGGGTTCTTACTAACGGTTTCAGCAGGTACTGAATCGTTTGGATTCTTTGAAGTCGGGTTTAGTTTTCATGATTTGTCCACGGCCTCCTTCATACTTTGCTCAATCTATTTTTTTCAGTTTCAACACTTCTCTTTTTCTGGGCTTTTCCAACATACTGTATTTCATCGTAAACTTTTGACTATTAAGGTTGTTTACGGTTTTTTTGCTGCTTCGTCAACATTTCAAGAACTACTTCATAGTCCAGGATGTTTTTCAGAAACTTCACATTCGAAATATGTAATTCTTAGGGATAGACATTTTCGGTATAACTGGGAGAATTTCTACGAGATTTTCAAAATACTGATTGCGGATTTCGCCAAAGAGATAACGAGTTGCTGGTACGTCTGCTGATGATGTTGTAAAATATAAAAGGTTCTCCGGTAACGACGGCGAAAGGACAAGGTATAAATATCGAGATTATAATAGGAGTAGTCTCACTGAGAAGTCGAAGTGGAGCTGTCACAAAATTAGCTTTCTGAAAAGAAATTGTAGGGTTGTTTTTGCTAATAAATGACATAGGATTCAACACGATATGTGTTAAACTATGAATTTGGATTTGAGAGTTTTTCAGGTGCATAAATCTTTTCTTCCGTAGATGAAGTGCGGTTGGTTCATCTTTCCGATCGAGGTGTTTTCAAGAATCATAAAAATTTATGAATGCGAATTGTAATCGTCAAGATACGAATGAGGTTTAAGATAGAATCAAGTGGCAAACTTGAAGATTAGTTTAGTTTCATATATTATAATCAATATTTTAATTCATTTTACTTGTCCAACGTTAGCAGTCCAATAGTTCAATCGTTCAATAGTTCAATGGTCCAAGGGTTTAACAGTTCAATATATACATATTTAATAATATATATATATATATATATATATAATTAATTAATACGTATCGTGACCCGTGTATCGGTCTCAGTGTCGATCACAACTCAAACCATATATATATTTTGGAATTAACTCCGACCCTGTATAGCCAACTCCCATCTTCACATATAGAGTGTCTATGGTTGTTCCAAAATATATATATAGATGGGTCAATATGATAAGTCGAAACCTTGCATACGTGTCCCGTAATTTAAAGTGCGTAAAATAAATAAATATATATCATGACCCATTATACAACGTGTTGTCTCAGAATTAATCCGACGTATTGTTGCACATGTGTCCCGACAGTATGTACAGTGTAGAAATTAAAATTGCGAGAATTAAATGTTAATCAGTTAGCTGGGAACAGTTAGCTAGGAACAGTTAGCGTGGATTCCTAACAATATTCAATTAGTTAATTCGTTTGTTTCTAACATTTTTTTTTATTATATCCAATGTTTTCTTCATTATGCCACTTGTTGGATTCTGATAAGTCAAAGTTCAAATATGAAATTTAAATGGAAATGGTTATTTTGGGGTGAGCGGGTACGAATATCGGTGGTTGTAAGTAAGATAATAGATAACCGTTGAATCAGATTCGAAGAATGTACAGTGTAACTTATTAATGTGAATTCTAAATATTCCTTGGGTACTACCCACCCGTCAAAATATTTTCATCATTAATAGTTTGTACGAAGGAATTTTTAATTACAATCTTTATGAATATATACTTGCATATATATTTTCTTCAGATGTAATCATAGATTTAATGAGTCAATAAGATATTAAACTCATTTGATTTATCGTTAATACTAGATTACATAATTTCTAAAACTTTAGAAATTACATAATCACCTTGTCGAACGAGGAAAAATGAGGTAGAATGATACGTAAAGCGAAGATAGTCGATGTAGATCGATGAAGTTGATACTCGAAGTACAGATGGTGATATTGAGGCGTGTAATGTTGATATTCGAGATACAGATTGTGATGTTGAGAGTTACGACACGGTTGTGGTTGGAGGTGATAAGGGTACTGTCGGCGTTGATGATGATGGTACAGGTTATGCTGCTGGTGCTGCTGCTGGTGTTTGTAACTTTCACACCATGTTCTCCAAAGTCATCACGCGAGCGCGAAGTTCGTTAGCTTTTGTTAGCACATCGGGATGATTGGCGGTTGGAGCGAGCGGATGAAATATGGGATAGTATGTAATCCTGACGAGGTACTCGGAAAAGGGGAGAGAAATTGGTTTCTCAAACAGGTTTGCCGGTAAGCGCTTCAGGTTTATTGCCAAGAGAGCAATTTGGTAGATGGAAGGGATCTTCGTCGTGAAATGATTTTCGAATATAAGATGATATTCTAACTTCATAGAATATCTATGTATATGATACTAAAGATTTTGTAGACTACGGAGGAACTTACGGCATATGACAGGCAAATCTACAGATGCGCTAAGATAGGAATTATCAGATACGCTAAGATATGAATTTTTTTTTTGTCTATACACTATCGATGCACTAAATGCAGTAAGACGTGTCTAGACTTAAGAATGATGAGCAGGTAATTCCTAAGGATGATAAGCAGATGATTTCCGACTAGAATGATAAGCAAAACTTTTTGACAGGCAGACACGGTCGAAGTCCAGACTCACTAATGTATCCTAACAACTACTAGTCAGACACACTAATGCAAGGCCTGGTTCACTAAGACCACCGCTCTGATACCACCTGTAAAGACCTCGACCTTATCCTCCCGGACGAAGTCTTCAACAGTTGATCCCATTGCGATGATCGACTCCAAGTAATGTCTTTAATATGAGCAAATGCACAGCGGAAGACTTAATTCGTACCTGAGAATAACATGCTTTAAAAAGTCAACATGAAGTTGGTGAGATATATAGGTTTGATGCTAGCAGCGTTATAACTATGGACCACAAGATTTAAAGTTTATACATAATACACTCCTCGTGTATAGAAAAGCAGTTGAGCACTTGGTAACCATACTTAACTAAAAGTCATCGTAGCATATTCTTAAATAAACCCTACACCGTACCAAGTGTAGTAACGAGAACGAAGTACTGTGCAACCATTAAATGCTGGTCGTCCAGCCCGGTTGGGGATGTCAGCCCGATAGATCTATCAACAGGATTCACGTTTACGCTCCTCACGTAATTTGCAGTTACCAAGTATAAAGAAATATGCCATGGTACAACTCAACCGAGAATTTAGTTTTATCACTTGTTTCCATAACGTAATTCAGAAAATGCATGTATTCTCATCCCAAAATATTTAAAGTTTAAAAGGGGACTATATACTCACCATACTGTATTTTGTAGTAAAAATACATATAACATCACAATATTTAAAGTTTAAAAGGGGACTATATACTCACCATACTGTATTTTGTAGTAAAAATACATATAACATCACTGAACACGTATAAGGTTGGCCTCGGATTCACGAACCTATATCATTTATATATCTATTAAAACATGTAATGGATATCATATAATTTCATTTATTTATATATATTGATGGTTTTATAGATTTATACTATACTTTAATTAAAACGTATGCTTATAGTATATCTCGGTTTATATGTTATATATAGTTATTCGTTAAAATGATAGTTTTGAAAATAAGGATTTAATCGTAATAATAATAATAACTTTATTAATTCTGATAATACAAGTAACAAAATGATAACGATAATAACGTTAATAATATACATATGTTTATAATAATCCTATTAATGATAAAAATCATGATATTAATAATAATACTTGTAAAATATAAATTTTAATGTCTGTGATAGTTATTAATGATTGCTAAAAAGAATAATAATAATAATAATAATAATAATAATAATAATAATAATAATAATAATTAAATTAAAAGTGTATATACCCTTTAAAAAGCTTATTGAAAAAGAAGTGCCCGTGACGGGGCTCGAACTCGGGACCTCTTGTACACCAGCTAACACCCTTTACCGTAATACTATTTCTATTTTTCAGAATTATACGTAACCCCTTTATATTTATTCCATTCCTGTTATCCTTCATCTTCTTCATTTTACTAAAAAAATATAAAAATTCACCAGGCCAAGATTGAACCTGTGACCTCTAGGTTTTCAACACACGTCCAACCACTCGTCTACTACCAAATTTCTGATTTAATTTACATACTAAATATAGTTAACCCATATAACTCGTTTTCCCCTTCATCTTCATTTATGCCCAATCAGGGAAAGAAACTCGGCCCATTAGAAACTGGGTCTCAGCAGCCCATTAATCAAACGAAACTCGGCCCATAATTAAAAATGGAATACGGCTCCATATCATTGAATTTTAAAGGACTACTAATGTATTCATATTTTAATCCCACCGATGGAATGGTGGGGTATTATGTTTGGTATCTGTCAACCATTATGCACGAGTTTGTCCACTTGAAGCTTGTAGCGACACCCTTTTTTTTATAAAGCATTTTATAAAGCATCCCATTTCATTGAACAATCTTTTATATATAAAAAGGGGTTTGGTTGTTTTACGGTTTGTAGAAACAGATAGGTGATATGCGATTTGTCCGAAGAAAGTAGAAATAGAGGTGAGTTCTCGTTTCATAATCGAGCAGAAGCTGCATCAACTTGTAAGTGGTTTTTTTCGTTTGGAACCAGACCCAAAAACAGAAGCAATAATTGGTTTATGGTGGCTATGGGTGACCGGTGGTGATGGAGTGTGACCATGGCGGTTTGTAGGATAGTTGTGATTTTGATTCGAAGGTGTTTATTCATTAACTAAAGGTGGTGATAGGAGGTTTCAAGGTGAGACAGAAGTAGGGGCGTTCGTCTAGTAGCGAGTACAATTACAGGTTATGGAAATGGTTGTTTCGGGTTTGCAGATAGGGGGAAGAAAGAAAGAAAGTGGCAGTGGTGGATGGGAGTCTGAACGAAAACAGAAAACATTAAGACGGTAGTGGTTTGATGTTCACGAAGAGAAGTGGTACAAGGTGGTGATTAAAGTGATCATGGTTGTTGTGTTTCTATGGTTAGTTATCGATGGTTGTTTGAGAGGAAAGTTGTAGGGTTTTCGAAATAAAGGATGATGATCATATGGTGGTTTAAGGTGAAGGTGGTGATCAAAGAAGGTGGTAATCGACGGTGCAAGGTGAAGAGGGTGGTTCGTGATGGAGGTTTATGGTGGTTGCTCACGACATGAAAACAGAAGAAAATAGCAGGTGCAGCAACAGTGATGGCGGTTATGAAGATTTTAACAAGAGAGAAGAAAGAGAGAAGGTGGCGAGATGGTGATCATATGGTGAGGGTGGTGGTGTAAATGAGTTTCAGTTCCCTTCACAGAATCAGTCGGCTATCTTTATAGAAATAGAAGAGGTTGACAGATAGTACAGATATATTCGATACAAATAGAACAGACAAAAAAAATAAATTAAACAAATAAATAAAGGGAAATCAGATAGTGATTAATAACCAATTTGTACTAGTTTCCTGTTTTTGATTTACAATACATTTGTATCTATCCGATTTATTAATTAAAATTATAAATATTACTAATAAATATTAAATTAAATCTACTAATAATAATAAAGGAATAAATCCTAATATTAGTATCAAATAATAAAGTGTTATAGAAAATACTGATAATAGAAAATATTAATAATAATAATAATAATAATTATTGTAATAATAATAGCATTAATAATAAATAATAATGATACCAAAATCATAAAATTGATACAACAAATATGATTAATGATAGCATTGATAAATTATATTATTTTCTAATAATAATAATAATAACTAAACTAATAATAAGTATATTATGATACATATATTAGTAACTTAATTATTTCATTTTTAACTTCAATTTAATTAAGTGTACTTTTTAATTCAAAATATTATACACACACTTATTTTTATTTACATATTTATCTACACATAAATGTTCGTGAATCATCGGGTATGGTCAAAGGGTATCTTGATTACATGAATAAAGATTTTGAAACTTTCCAGACTCAACAGTACAGGTTTTTGCTTATCGTGTCAGAAACATATAAAGTTTAAGGTTTAAATTTGGTCGGAAATTTCCGGGTCGTTACATGTGTCTAACTAGTAGTTGTTAGGATGCATTAATGAGTCTGGACTTCGACCATGTCTACATGTCAAAAGTTTTGCTTATCATTTCTAGTCGGAAATCATCTGCTTATCATCCTTAGGAAATTACCTGCTTATCATTCATAAGTCTAGACACGTTTTACTGCATTTACTGCATTGATAGTGTATAGACGAATTCTTATCTTAGCATATCTGTTATTGCGAACTTTGACTGATATCTTTTCAAAGATTCTTCATAATTTACGGGATTTTGGTATTATATATACATATGTAAATTATGTATTGAAGAGTACCAAATCTAACTCCTATAATCTATTCCATACCAAAAATACATTTTCCCCATTATATAAGATGGATTCCGCATCTAGTTCGAATTCTTCAGATTCCGACAGTTATGCTGATATGGATTTTCATTCGGGCTCCGAAAGCAGCGTCACCGGAATGGATTAACCAATTTCCCATCATCTATTCTGGATGAATTGGGGATGGGTTCGTAATATACTAAATCACTGGAGACAAGAAGAAGGTGATCCATTCCATCCACCAAATTGCCCTCTTGGCGATGAACCTGAAGCACTTACCGGCGAACCTATTCGAAACACCATTTTCTCTCTCATTTCTAGAGTATCTCGTCACGATTATATACTATCCCATATTACAAATCTTGTTCATTCGCTCGCTCTAACCGCCAATCATCCTGGTGTACTAGCAGAAGTTAACGAACTTCGGGCTCGCATGACGGCTTTGGAGAACATGGTGTGAAGGTTGCAAACACCAGCAGCAGCACCAGCAGCATAATCAGCACCACCATCAATAACATCAACAATACCATCATCACCACTAACAAATAACATCCGCATCACATGTCTCGACATCATAATCTGTCCCACAAACATCAACATCATACGCACCATAGATACCAAGGAGTATCAACAATAATGAATGATGAAGTATTGATCCATAACTTCATTGATATTCTGCGAAGAATATGTGGTTTCAAAAAGTTTTAGATATTTCTTATTCTAGCTCAAACCGAAAAGCAAATGAGATTAATATCATATTAACTCATTAAATTCATGATTTCATCTGAAGAAAATATATATGTATATATGTTTTCAAAAAGATTGTAATTAAAAGTTCTTTTGTACAAAATATTAATGGTGAAATTTTTTTTTTTAACGGGTAGGTAATACCCGAAGAATAATTAGATTTCATCTTAATAAGTTACATTGTACATTCGTCGAAGCTGATTCAACAGTCATTTACTATCCTACTTACAACCACCGATATACGTATCCGTTCACCGCAGAATAACCATTTTCATTCAATTTCATATTTGGATTTTGACTTCCCAGAATCCAACAAGTGGCATATGAAGAAAACATATGACAAAATAAAATATGTTAGAAACAAACAAATTAACTATGAAAAATTTTGTTAAGAATCCACGCTAACTGTTCCAGCTAACTGTTCCTAGCTAACTGATTACATTTTATTTATCGCAGTTTATTTATCGCAATTTAATTATTGCACTTTTATTTATCGTCATTTAATTTTTGTAATTATTTTACGCACTTTAAATATCGGGACACGTATACAATGTTTTGACATATCATATCGACGCATCTATATATATTATTTGGAATCACCATAGACACTTTATATGCAGTAATGATCGAGTTCTCTATACAGGGTTGAGATTGATTCTACAATAATATATATAGTTTGAGTTGTGATTGAGTCTGAGACGTATACAGGTCACGACACATATTAATTAATTCGTATATTATATATTAAACTATATATGAATTATTGGACTGTTACTGTGGACTATCGACTGTGGACTAATGACATTGGACAATTAAAATGAATTAAAATATTGATTATAACATATGAAACTAAACATTTCTTCAAGATTGCCACTTGATTTCATCTTAAACCTCATTGTATCTTGACGATTACAATCAGCGTTCAAATCTATCATGATTCTTAAAAACACCTCAATTGAGAGGATAAACCAACCGCACTTCATCTACGGAAGAAAAGATTGATGCATATAGTTATGCACCTGAAAAACCCTCGGAAACTGAGTAAACATTTGACACGTATCGGTTCTAGTTCCTTTGACATTGTTATTACCGAAGATCATTTTGCAATCCCTTTCCAAAGTAGCTAATTTTGTCACAGCTCCAGCAAGTCAACTCCGACTTTTCATCCGAAACAACTTTATTATAACCGCGATATATATGCGTACTCTTTATTGTTACTGGGAACCTTTTATATTCCACAATATTACCATCAGCGATTAATCATTCTAAAAACACAATTCTCCTGAAACTACCTCGGTTTGATAACCGATGACCCAGATCAGTTAACTTTGAAAATGCTGACGAAGCAGCATGTTGTAGATGATCTTAATGGCAAAAAGTTTGATGATAAAGAAAGGAGTGTTAGGAACGCTCGATAGAAAATTTAGTACCGAAAAGCGGATTATGCAAAACTATGAAGAAAGCCATGGACAAATCACAAAGAATAAGTTTGCCTTCAAAGAATCCAAATGATTCTGTGCCTGCTGAAATCGTTAGCAAACATCTTATTTCTCATTTTAAACCTTCACAGACAAATCTTCTTCATCATCCATTGATATTAGAAATTCTAAGATATTCTCGTATGTTCTATTATAAATATCCTCCATATTTCTGGCGATATTTTCGCAACTATTCTTATCTGAGGTCATTTATCTCTCCGTAATATCTGCAACATAAAAGAAACTGTGTTAGTTTCTAAATTCTGAAACCTTCGAGTTTAAAATATGAATGTTTTGAAGTAGTGTTGGGAACTGAAGCATGGATTAGTATAAAATAATGACACTTGATCAACGTCATTATATTACAGTAAGTCATGCTGAGTTTCTAATGAAGCATGATGATTCACAGTACCGTCATCATGTCCCATTTACATGACTCTTACATTCTATCTAATCTCTAAACATATCAAGAGAATATTTTTCTGGATGACTCGGTCTTCTCCAGGGTATTCTGGTAATTTAACAAATCAAAATCGTTCTATTACCATTTTCTTCTTAGAGCATTAGCTATGTTCATTCTGAATTTCATATCTACGAATTCCGGACCATTACTCGCTTGACTCGAAGTCGGGAAGAGAAAACGAAAGCATGAAGCTCCGAAAAATAATGAAGAATATAAACTCCGATAATAACCCCGAAATTACAAACTGTATATATCGATGCAGATAGCAATATAGAGACATGGGAGAATTAGAAACACTTTAAACACAAGAGTATAGTAGAAGTAAATAGATTCTTCTGGTGGTAGATGAAAAAGAAGAATGACAGGTATAAAAATTAGGAGTATATCAAGAATCAGGACTGGATGGAGCATATTGATGAATGCTTTAAAGTAAGAATCAAGGGAGAAAGAATAGAAGGTGTGAGTCGTGGAAAATAAGGAAACGAAGGGGTGAATTTATAGTGAAATATCCGACAGAGCAATCGAAACAGATTATTGCATATAATCAAAGAAGATCCTAATTTTCTTAATCACCAAAGAACCAAATCTTATTACGTAAGATTCTCTTTAAATCCCTTAAATCCCGGAAATCAATCATAAATACGTCATCGGTTAAGACGAATATATTTTACTCATCTCACTCTTTTACGATAGTCTCATTTATATTCTTCGCATAATCGAATCGTTTTATCTACATTACTCAATAATGATAAAACTCCATTATCACCTTATATTTGTCATGAAAACCTTCTTATTGTTATCCATAACAACCTCTATCAAATTTTGAGGACGAAATTTCTTTAACGGGTAGGTACTGTAATGACCCGGAATTTTCCGACCAAAATATACTTATGAGATTAATATTTACATAAATTAAACCATACCAACATGATAAGCAATCCAAATTGTTGAGACTTGTGTTTTTGAAAAGAGTTTTACACAACGTTTGACCGTCTAATATGACCGATGATATCACGAACTCTATAACATACGATAATTATACGTTTGTGTATATATATGTATTTATATATATATATTTAACATGATCTAAGGATGGTTTAACATCTCATTGTGTACTAATGACAATGAGTTATAAGTATATTTTGAAACTAGTAACTTAAGTTTTCAAAACGATAACTATACGTAACATTCTTTGATATATATACTTATAATCTAGAATGCTTATACATGTATCGTATATATAATGTATTTAATCACTTTTTAAGGACTTAAATACATAAAACAATATAAGTATATTCACAAAAAATAGCTATATTTGAATTCTCGTTCCGTTTCCTCAAGATTTCTATACGTATATCTAGGGTATATGTACCCGTATCATACCCAGCTTCTATACGTATTTACTATTGGTATATACACATCAAATCAACATACTAATCAACATTATTACTGCCCTAGATATGAGGTAACTAGGATTTGTCAAGTAGTATGAATTATTAGTAAGAAAACAAAATTAGGAATCCTTTTCTTTCTTTATAAACTAAAAACGTTTTTATAAATGAACACCATTTCTTCACTCCATTTTCTCATACCTACACCCTCATTTCTCTCTCAAAATACTCCTAACTTCATACTTGATCATCTCCAAGCATTTTCTCCATCATTTAGCTTCAATTACAAGCCTTAAACACCATAAGAAAACTCTTTCAAGAACATATCAAAATAACCACCCATTTGAAGAAGTTTACTTCCAACCTTTTGATCTAACTCCACCACTCTTTGATTCCAAGATTATTTCTTATCTTTTGCAGTAACTTTTTCCAAGTAACTTGAGGTAGTAACCTTGTTCATAATCTTATTCAATTCATATTCATATAGCTATCTTATTTTGTGGTATAAAATTTTAACAACAAGAACATAGTTTGAATGATTTCAAACTTGTTTGCAAACTAAATAGATCCTTATAACTTGACTTTGAAAACACTTCAAGACCTGTAATATATCATAATGATATGCTAACCTAACAATATATAACTTGGTTTTACAAAGAACATCTTAAAAACTGAATCTACGTCGTCGGAGTGCAACCGGGGGCTGTTTTGGGTTGGATAATTAAAAACCATCTTGAACTTTGAATTAGAAGTTCATGTTCTGGAAAAATGATATTTCTTATGAATATGTTAATACATAAAAATTTCATGGTTTAACTCAAAGTGTAAGTATTTTTAGAAAAATGATCATTAAATGTTGTTTTTATGATGGAAAATGATCACTTTCATAAGTTTCACCAAAGTTTGACCTATAACCTATGATTTTGAATACAAACTAAGGTATTTTCAGTTCATATTCTTAAAATTTGACTCGATCCAAGGAAGTGACAAGTTGAACCATCAAAAACGGAGTTGTAATGAAGAAACTACGAGTAAAACAAGATTGGGTATCCGAAGCTAGTTTAGCTACGAAAATATTTGGAGAAAAAGTAAATTAATCATATCTTTTCTAATTAATATGATATTTTATATATAATTACTTATGATTTGATTTTATATATTTCAGGACCACCCGTAAACAACACGAGAAGATTAATCATAAGACCTCATGATTGTACGCAACACGTCATTTGACAACACGGTACTTTATGTACGCAACACGTCATTTGACAACATGGTACCATGGGTCGAGATTAATTCTGATCAATACAAATACGATGGGGTCTTTATTTATTTTATTTAAGCAACTAATTGTGGACCTCTAACATCGGACTGCTAACTACGGACTAAGAAAATATTAAAAGTATTAAAAATATTAAAAGTATATATATGTAACGATTACTTAAAAAGAAAATATGTTGATATATTATATATATGGTTAGGTTCGTGATATCTATCGGAGACCAAGTCGAATTAAATACCTTCAAGGCAAAAGTGAGTTTCATTTGCTCCCTTTTTAATTGCTTTTGCAATATATATTTTTGGGCTGAGAATACATGCGCTGCTTTTATAAATGTTTACAAAATAGACACAAGTACTTAAAAATATATTCTACGTTGAGTTGTACCACTGGCATATTTCCCTGTAGCTTGGTAACTACTATTTACATGGGTATTGTAAACGCGAATCCTGTTGATAGATCTATCGGGCCTGACAACCCCAACCGGACTGGACGACCAGTATTCAACGATTGCACAGCACTTCGTTTTGGTGACTACACTTGGTACGGTGTAGTGAGATTTCATAATAAAGGGAATATGCGACGTTGATTAAATGTTAAGTATGGTTACCAAGTGCTCAACCACTTAGAATGCTTTACATACACTTGCGAGTGTATTATGTTTATGATTATGAAATCTTGTGGTCTATTAACATATTGAAATGATTGTCATGATAAACCTATGAACTCACCAACCTTTTGGTTGACACTTTAAAGCATGTTTATTCTCAGGTACGAATTAAGTCTTCCGCTGTGCATTTGCTCAATATAAGGGCATTACTTGGAGCCGATCATCGCAATGGGACCAAATGTTGATGACTTCGTCCAGGTGGATTAGGACGGGTCCTTTCAGATATCCCCCATCTTTCAAACGAAAGCCTTTTATAAACCAAGGCATTCATGGAACGTTCTTCGAATGTCTTACAAACTGATTTTGCCATAAATAGTTGTGCCGAGAAATTCTGACCGACTCTAGACAAGATTTCATCAATCATGTCTCCGGGTAAGTCTTCTAAAATATTGGGTTGTCTATCCATTTTGTGTTTTTATACTGTAAAATAGACAAGAGTTAGATTCATAAAAGATACTTATTAATACAAGCAATTTTTACATATATCGTAAAGCATAAGCACACTATATTACATATATTACACCGCACAAATACAACCATCTTATTCCGACTCACTCGTTTCTTCTTTTTCGAACTTGGTTCTTTTTGCTAAGTTTTTAGGGATATATGATGTTCCCCTAATACGAGCCGTCGTTTTCCACATTGGTCTAGAAAAACCTGGTGGTTTAGAGGTTCCCGGGTCATTGTTACAACTTAAGAAATACGGGTGTTGACGATACATATAAAGTTCATCGGGGTTGAAATCAGATTACTCTATTTTTATGCCATTTCCCTTATTGTTCTCTTTTGCCTTTTTAAATTCAGTTGGGGTAATTTCTATAACATCATCGGAATCCTCGTCGGGATCCGATTCATCGGAGAATTGGTAATCCTCCCAATATTTTGCTTCCTTGGCGGAAACACCGTTGACCATAATTAACCTTGGTCGGTTGGTTGAGGATTTTCTTTTACTTACCGTTTTATTATTTCTCCCACCGGTTCTATTTCTTCTTCCGGTTCCTCCTCCTCCGGTTCTGATTCTTCTTCCGGTTCCTCTTCGGGAACTTGTGAATCAGTCCACGAATCATTCCAAATTACATTTGACTCTTCATTATTATTAGGTGAGTCAATGGGACTTGTATTAGAGGTAGTCATCTATCACATAATATCAAACACGTTAAGAGATTAATATATCACATAATATTCACATGTTAAAAATATATAGTTTCCAACAAAATTTGTTAAGCAATCATTTTACAAGTAAACACGGTCGAAGTACAGACTCACTAATGCATCCTAACAAACTCGATAAGACACACTAATGCAAAATTCTGGTTCTCTAAGACCAACGCTCGGATACCAACTGAAATGTCCCGTTCTTATTGATTAAAAACGTTCCATATTAATTGATTTCGTTGCGAGGTTTTGACCTCTATATGAGACGTTTTTTCAAAGACTGCATTCATTTTTAAAAAACAAACCATAACCTTTATTTCATAAATAAAGGTTTAAAAAGCTTTACGTAGATTATCAAATAATGATAATCTAAAATATCCTGTTTACACACGACCATTACATAATGGTTTACAATACAAATATGTTACATCGAAATCAGTTTCTTGAATGCAGTTTTTACATAATATCATACAAACATGGACTCCAAATCTTGTCCTTATTTTAGTATGCAACAGCGGAAGCTCTTAGTATTCACCTGAGAATAAAAATGCTTTAAACGTCAACAAAAATGTTGGTGAGTTATAGGTTTAACCTATATATATCAAATCGTAACAATATACCACAAGATTTCATATTTCAATACACATCCCATACATAGAGATAAAAATCATTCATATGGTGAACACCTGGTAACCGACATTAACAAGATGCATATATAAGAATATCCCCATCATTCCGGGACACCCTTCGGATATGATATAAATTTCGAAGTACTAAAGCATCCGGTACTTTGGATGGGGTTTGTTAGGCCCAATAGATCTATCTTTAGGATTCGCGTCAATTAGGGTGTCTGTTCCCTAATTCTTAGATTACCAGACTTAATAAAAAGGGGCATATTCGATTTCGATAATTCAACCATAGAATGTAGTTTCACGTACTTGTAAATCATTTATAAAACCTGCATGTATTCTCATCCCAAAAATATTAGATTTTAAAAGTGGGACTATAACTCACTTTCACAGATTTTTACTTCGTCGGGAAGTAAGACTTGGCCACTGGTCGATTCACGAACCTATAACAAATATGTACATATATATCAAAGTATGTTCAAAATATATTTACAACACTTTTAATACATTTTGATGTTTTAAGTTCATTAAGTCAGCTGTCCTCGTTAGTAACCTACAACTAGTTGTCCACGGTTAGATGTACAGAAATAAATCGATAAATATTATCTTGAATCAATCCACGACCCAGTGTATACGTATCTCAGTATTGATCACAACTCAAACTATATATATATTTTGGAATCAACCTCAACCCTGTATAGCTAACTCCAACATTCACATATAGAGTGTCTATGGTTGTTCCGCAATATATATATAGATGGGTCGACATGATAGGTCGAAACATTGTATACGTGTCTATGGTATCTCAAGATTACATAATATACAATATAAGTTGATTAGGTTATGGTTGGAATAGATTTATTACTAACTTTCACGTAGGTAAAATGAGTAGTTTTTATCAATCTTGTTTTACTCGCCATTTCTTCGTTTCAAATCCGTTTTGAGTGATTCCAGTGGCCACGGTTTTGTATTGAACTTAACTTTATGAATCTAAATAGAAAAAGTATAAGTTTATAGTCGAAAATACAAGTTACAAGTCGTTTTTGAAAGAGGTAGTCATTTCCGTCGAAAGAACGACATCTTGATGACCATTTTGAAAAACATACTTTCACTTTGAGTTTAACCATGATTTTTGGATATAGTTTCATGTTCATAAGAAAAA
The DNA here is from genome assembly GCF_046630445.1 of Rutidosis leptorrhynchoides. NCBI lineage: Eukaryota > Viridiplantae > Streptophyta > Magnoliopsida > Asterales > Asteraceae > Rutidosis > Rutidosis leptorrhynchoides. Next base: position 267,260,938 of record NC_092342.1, on the reverse strand, counting down.
TCATTTTTACAGAAGTATAGCTTTTAAATCAAAGTTCTTCATAGCTTTTAATTATCCCAACCAAAACAGCCCCCGATTTTACTACGATGGCGTATATCCAGTTTTATGGTGTTTATCGTGTTTCCGGGTTTTAAATCATTAAGTTAGCATATCATATAGATATAGAACATGTGTTTAGTTGATTTTAAAAGTCTATTTAGAAGGATTAACTTTATTTGCGAACAAGTTTAGAATTAACTAAACTATGTTCTAGTGATTACAAGTTTAAACCTTCGAATAAGATAGCTTTATATGTATGAATCGAATGATGTTATGAACATCATTACTACCTCAAGTTTTTTGGATAAAGCTACTGGAAATAAGAAAAATGGATCTAGCTTCAAAGGATCCTTGGATGGCTTGAAATTTCTTGAAGCAGAATCATGACACGAAAAACATGTTCAAGTAAGATTTCCACTCAAAATAAGATTGTTATAGTTATAGAAATTGAATCAAAGTTTGAATATGAGTATTACCTTGTATTAGAAAGATATCTTACTGTAAATAATAAAGATTTCTTGAGGTTGGATGATCACTCTACAAGATTGGAAGTAAGCTAGCAAACTTGGAAGTATTCTTGATTTTATGAAACTAGAACTTGTAGAATTTATGAAGAACACTTAGAACTTGAAGATAGAACTTGAGAGAGATCAATTAGATGAAGAAAATTGAAGAATGAAAGTGTTTGTAGGTGTTTTTGGTCGTTGGTGTATGGATTAGATATAAAGGATATGTAATTTTGTTTTCATGTAAATAAGTCATGAATGATTACTCATATTTTTGTAATTTTATGAGATATTTCATGCTAGTTACCAAATGATAGTTCACACATGTGTTAGGTGACTCACTTGGGCTGCTAAGAGCTGATCATTGGAGTGTATATACCAATAGTACATACATCTAAAAGCGGTGTATTGTACGAGTACGAATACGGGTGCATACGAGTAGATTTGTTGATGAAACTGAACGAGGATGTAATTGTAAGCATTTTTGTTAAGTAGAAGTATTTTAATAAGTGTCTTGAAGTCTTTCAAAAGTGTATGAATACATATTAAAACACTACATATATATACATTTTAACTGAGTCGTTAAGTCATCGTTAGTCGTTACATGTAAATGTTGTTTTGAAACCTTTAGGTTAACGATCTTGTTAAATGTTGTTAACCCAATATTTATAATATCAAATGAGATTTTAAATTATTATATTATCATGATATTATGATGTACGAATATCTCTTAATATGATCTATATACATTAAATGTCGTTACAACGATAATCGTTACATATATGTCTCGTTTCAAAATCATTAAGTTAGTAGTCTTATTTTTACATATGTAGTTCATTGTTAATACACTTAATGATATATTTACTTATCATTTAACATAATTAACCAAGTGTATCAATATCTTAATATGATTCATATGTACCTAGTAAGACGTTATAACGATAATCGTTATATATATCGTTTTCGAGTTTCTTAATTTAATAGTTTCATTTTTATGTATATAACTCATTGTTAAAATACCTAATGAGATACATACTTATAATAAAATCATGTTAACTATATATATAACCATATATATGTCATCGTATAGTTTTTACAAGTTTTAACGTTCGTGAATCACCGGTCAACTTGGGTGGTCATTTGTCTATATGAAACCTATTCCAATTAATCAAGTCTTAATAAGTTTGATTGCTTAACATGTTAGAAACACTTAATCATGTAACTATCAATTTCATTTAATATATATAAACATGGAAAAGTTCGGGTCACTACATCACGTCTCTCGGATATGGTAAACCCTGTATTCTATTATGCTTAAGAAAGTTTAGACCTTTGTAGAATGTTAATACGTCACCCAACAGAGTCGCTCAATTGGATGAGTCGTCTGAACGTGTATGCCTGTAGTCAGACTGCACGGGAGTCGGGGGTAAGGGACGTTGCTGTCTATTCAGAATCTTCAAGCCTATCGCATTACCCAGTGACATGTCTTACGACAGGGGCTTTTAGGACCAATGTAATGAATACAAGGCCTCTACCTATTCATGAGCCAGCATTCCTTAATCTCGACAGAATAACTGATGAAATCATAGTATGCACTTGTTTTAACCTCATCTAAATTACGAATTTTATTGCATTTACTTTATCTGTCTTATTAACTAGAAAAACCCAAAATTAGGTAACCACTACTCCTTCATAACTATCTTAAGCTTTAAATATAGGTTCGATTCTACCGATATCTTAAAAATACGACTCTAGGTCATACTTCTCTTACTCATAATAAGGAGTAGTACGATTTAAGCCCCGCTAAATATAAATTTAAAACAGTACCCCCCCCTCCCTTTGGTGGCTGATTCTGACGTGTTGCGACCTAACGACACCGCACAAATAAAACCGTCCGTTTCGACCATATCAGTTATAAATAGTCTCCCGTTGTATTTCTTCTCCGTCTTACGTGCCCCGACATGTGTGTTGAAAGAATTAGAAACATTGAGACGTTTTGGAGGGGTTCTGGCTCGAGTAATACTATCTCGTGGGTTAAGTGGAAAGATATTATGATCCCTTATAATTTAGGGGTCTTAATATTCGATCGCTTAATTGAAAAACTTGGATTTTGTTCGTAATTGGTGATGGAGGTTTTATACCGAAACCGATTCCCTTTGAGTAAAACTCATCAAGAGTTTGTATGACACTAATGGTGGCTTGTTGTTGAATCAAGACAACAGTATGACCTCTTTAACATGCATGTTTAATAAAAGTATCTGTGCATGTACCATAATTGATGAACTTATAGTGTCCAATTTAGTAAATCATTTGTAATATCGATTGGTGATGGCATAACTACTGCTTTTTGTGACAGTCCCTGGTTAACCTTAGTTTGCTTGAAGAACAAATTTGGGATATACCGACTAGTAACATTCAAAGAAACCAGTGTTGCGGATTGGGTAAACTGGACGAATGTAGCTCGTGAAGAGAAATGGCATTGGATTCGAGAACCAAGAGGTCGTGCATTGAGAGAGCTGGAATTGCTAACCAATATGCTCAATAATTTCAATCTTCGTTCCAACAACTCAAGTGACTCGCGGGTCTAACGTCTTTCAGAGAATGGTATACTTCAACAAAATCCTTATACACCTTAACAGGAAATAGTATGTTATTACCTTCTCCATGTCAATTTAAAACTCTTCGCAACAACTTCGTACTGAAGAAAGTAGAGGTGTTTGGTAGGGAAAAAAAATATTGATTACATGTATGTGTTGAATTGAACAAAAGAGGAGTGGATTTACATTCAACTCGTTGCCCCTATGTGATGAGAGCTTTGAGAGTGTAGAACATGCTTTAATCCTACGCAAAGAAGTTATGGAGATATGGGTTCGGGTATACAAATGGCGAGGATTTGACAGCGTGATGAATCTTACTGTTTTTGAAGCCTTCAATTGTTCGTGTACTAGTCCAACATATGACTTTGGCTCTAAATTGTGGCAAACAGTAGAATAGACGTGCGTATACATGATTTGGAAAAATCAGAATCAAAAGATATCTAAAAACAAGCGTTGGAATGCTTCGATGCTCTAAGCGAAATACAAGTAAAAAGCTACGAATGGATCTCGAGAAGAAACAAGAAAAAGAATTGAATGGCTCAGTTGGCTTTTGAATCCGAGTCTATATTTGTTGTAGTCGAGTTGTCTATTTTTCCTGATGCAACCTCTGCATCTTCGTGCAAGAAGTATGTATTGCTTTCTGTTTGTAATGGGTCTTCATGCCAAATTTTGCATGTTGTGCTAACTCTCTTTGTAATATTCTTTTTATAAAAAATTATTGCTTTCCAATATATATATATATATATATATATATATATATATATATATATATATATATATATATATATATATATATATATATATATATATATATATATATATATATATATATGGGCACGATCCATGGATAAGCTTAAAAGGAGTACAAACGGGATAAGGAAAATAAAAAATTTTTTTTTTTTGAATTTTTTTTTACATTCATAAATCTGCATTAAAATGCACCTCTAATCAATTTTTTTCATAAAAAAAAACGTTCAAAATCTTTCAAAAATCGATGATGAATGGTAAAATTAACCATTCATCGGGTTAATTTATCATTCATCTTGTTTACGATGAATGATATAATTAATCAATGCTAAAAAAACCAGATGAATGGTTAAATTAACCATTCATCTGTTTTTTTATCATTCATCATAAACAGATGAATGGTTAAACTAACCATTCATCTGCTTTTTTTAGCATTGATTAATTTTATCATTCATCGCGAACAAAAATGAATGATAATTAACCAGATGAATGGTTAATTTTACCATTCATCATCGATGTTTACCATTCATCATCGATTTTCGAACGATTTTGTTAAAAAACTTTTTAAAATTTTTTCGTTTTCTTCTATTTGCATATTAAAGGATCGTTTTTTAAAAAAAAAAAAATTTAAAATTTTACTTATCCAGTTTGTGCCCCATTTAGTGCTTATCCATGGATTGGTCTACTATATATATATATATATATATATATATATATATATATATATATATATATATATATATATATATATATATATATATATATATATATATATATATATATATATATATATATATATATATATATATATATATATTATAGATAATGTCCTTCACAAGACTTGAACTCATAACCTCAATGTTAGAAGGGTACCTCGATATCGCCAGGCTGATGGCCCCTTGGTCAATTTGTATCTGGCAACGTCAATATAGATGTCAAAACCGTTTTAAGTGTTACATACTACGAATAGTAATTTTGTTAACTAGTGAACTCGAATGTTGACTTATTAGACATTATACCCTAAATAGTTGTGTTTGTCAAGTAAGACATCCTGAACATTTATGTCAGCATAAATTTGTTTGTTAGACATTAAGTTTATGATGTATATATACTAATTAGAAACACAAACTATTACCGGAGTATAAAGGAACACGTTACTCCAAACGATAAGCAAGGCCCTCATATTTGGCACAAAGTTTTGTACTCGTATGTTGTAAAACAGACTAATAACGGAATCAAGACTGACTAATAGGGTCAAAGTACTACAACAAATTTATATAAAATTAACCTCTCGCAATCAAAAGTGATTAATTGCAATTCGATAGCTTGAAAAAATAAACAAAGTTTCGATATTCATGAATAGGAGAGTCAATGTGCTCGTTCATAGGAGAGTTTTCTCGCTTAAAAAAAAAAAAAAAAAAATTTCATGAATCATGATGAAAACAAAAATTATATGTTACAATTTACAAAAATTTAAATATAAATTTTCTAGAGAAAGTTTTAACCAAATACGGTATATAATAGTTATTTTGGAAAAAGTATTATTAACACGTTGTACTATACACTCTATTAATGTATATTTGTGGTGGATTTAGTAACAAAAGTGATAGATATATCAATACCCTATTTCTTAATTGTCGTGCATTAAAGATTACAAAGACTACTAAATTTAACTCGGCTAGCTGATTAATCTTTTTTATTTTTTTCAAAAGTACATAATAACATCAAACGGATTCCAAGATCAACAACGACGAACGTCTTCAGATAACGGACTTTATATTTAACCACCCATCAATATATTCATATCGATCTGGGTTATCCACGATTTACGAATCGAAAAGTTAAATCCTAAGATCCTCAAATCCCACATTTGCCTCAAGGATATATTTGCATAGCTTGATCAAGTGGTGCCCACCGTGGAACCAGATTAACCCTAACATATATTCATTGTTGTTTTCGTGAACTATACGAGTCTTTTTTCATGATATTTTACTCATACTCTCAATGGCCGGACAAGAGCAATCTTGATCTAGGGGACCTGCTACAAGTTGTGGTTGTTGGCTATAGTTTTGGTTAGAAGATGAATATGGTTGCTAGCTATATTGGTAAAATGGATGTTATCCCACATAGGTGGGAGGAAGAACTTGGAAGGGGTGACTTGGTTATAAAAGGAGTGTTAAGCCTCACTTCCAAATTGCACCAATCAATACACTTTAAGTATTTGATTATTTCTTTCTTTCTTACCCTTGTTTGAGAGTTGTATTAGTTAAATATTTTGGAGAGTGTAGTTGGCTTAAGAGAGTCGTCTATATCATTGTAACAATTTGTGATATAGTGTATTTCTCTCTTTGGGGGCCGGTGGTTTTTCTCCTGTTTTGGAGTTTCCACGTTAAATCTTGTGTTGTGTATTGTTCTTATTTCTTTACTATTATTGTTGGGCTGGGTGGTGGGAATTAGTGAGACCATAATTTCCCAACAACTGGTATCAGAGCGTCAGGTTTGACGGGGGTCTCGGTTATAGGAGTCGGAGTATGCTCTGTGGTTGCCACGGGAGTGGATCGTCCACATCAGAAACGAGTTCTATTGATCGTATAAGGTATCTGGTTAGACAATATTTTTTCTGATTCGTAGTAATAGTTGGATTTGTTAGTGGCGAGTTGTGGATTTCCGATTTAAAGGGTCCTGGCTACCTGCTACATCTTTTGGCTATTCGAAACGTGAGCAAAATCAGAGAAAGTGTTGTCTATAGGATACGGATACGATGTCGAAGTTCAGTCCAATGAGGTTTGATGTAGAGAAATTTGATGGGATGATCAATTTTGGCTTATGGCAGGTTCAAGTCAAGGATGTGTTGATTCAGTCCGGTTTACACAAGGCTTTGAAGGGTAAACCCACCCTTGTTCCTGGCAGTGATTCTAGCAGTATGTTCGATGAAGAAGAATGGGATGATATGGATTTGAGGGCAGCAAGTGCGATTCGTTTGTGTCTTGCAAAGAACGTGCTTGCAAATGTGCACGGGTTATCAACGGCAAATGAGCTTTGGGTTAAACTAGAGCAGTTGTACCAGTGCAAGGGCATCTCAAATCGGTTGTGTCTTAAAGAACAATTTCATACACTGCGTATGGATGGGGGTTCAAAGATTTCAGATCATCTAAGTATTCTTAATGGTATTGTTTCAGAACTGGAGGCTATTGGAGTTAAAACGGATGATGAAGATAAAGCTTTGAGGTTGATATTATCTTTATCATCGTCTTATGAACACATGAAACCTATTTTGATGTATGGGAAGAAAACTCTGAAGTTTGAAGACGTTACTAGCAAGCTCCTATCCGAGGAGAAAAGACTGGAAGGTAACGGGGTCTCGTCATCAGGAGATACGATAGTGTTGTGTTCGGATAGGCAGAAGAGAAACTCTAGAAAGAATCTGACATGCTGGAAGTGCGGGAAGACTGGACATGTAAGGGTTAATTGTCCCGGTGGAGCTAATCCGGCAAATGGCTCCAAAGACGCTAACATTGTCTCCGTTGTTACGGAGAGTGACGAATTCCTCTGAAGTCACGTCATCCTCATGGTGTGTCCGCGCCACCGTGGAAAGGGATGTTCGTTAGCGGTTCCACAATTACACATGGGCATTGGTTTGGCGTTGATGCAGGCTGTGTGGTGGAAACTGATGTTGTAGCTGATGGGACTTTCGGGAAAGCCAAACAAGGAAGTTACACCATAAAGTTTCAGCTGGTTGTTCAACAACATGTGCCGAGGTGAAATGCTTGGAATGTGATATTCTAAGTGCTATACTCTTAATGGTGGAGTATGATAATTCTTGTTAAGAGTTATGATTGTCTGTGATGACAATGATTGTCGGTTTAGACAATGTTCGATGAAGATGCAAGTTTTGTCTCTTGGGAGATAATGTCAACGGCATGAAGATGAGGATCTTGAAGTTGTCGTCGAGAAAGCGTCTACATCGGTTATCCTTGCAATGTGGAAGCATGGTTATCTTCTTCTATCCAAAAGGTGGAGATTTGTTGGCTATAGTTTTGGTTAGAAGATGAATATGGTTGCTAGCTATATTGGTAAAATGGATGTTATCCCACATAGGTGGGAGGAAGAACTTGGAAGGGGTGACTTGGTTATAAAAGGAGTGTTAAGCCTCACTTCCAAATTGCACCAATCAATACACTTTAAGTATTTGATTATTTCTTTCTTTCTTACCCTTGTTTGAGAGTTGTATTAGTTAAATATTTTGGAGAGTGTAGTTGGCTTAAGAGAGTCGTCTATATCATTGTAACAATTTGTGATATAGTGTATTTCTCTCTTTGGGGGCCGGTGGTTTTTCTCCTGTTTTGGAGTTTCCACGTTAAATCTTGTGTTGTGTATTGTTCTTATTTCTTTACTATTATTGTTGGGCTGGGTGGTGGGAATTAGTGAGACCGTAATTTCCCAACAGTGGTCAGATTACGATTTGAATTTTCCATGTAGTGTTTCTCCTAAGTATCAAACCACAACATCAACAATGTCGGAGCCAGCTCCGCAACACACACGTCAACTACATTTCACCTCTAAAAACTAGACCTTTTCATGTAGCCTCAACTAGATACCCGGCCACTACATGCTAGTTTTGAATGGCAAATGATGTACCACACATTTAATAATGACGTGAAATGATTGAACACTAATTTGGTAAAGCGTTTGATATTCATTACATTTGTTTATAACATTCGAATGACAAATGATATTGAACGAAAAAAATATGTGTCCCCCTTTATAAATAGAGAAAAGTTACAAGTTAAAGTTTATATATATATATATATATATATATATATATATATATATATATATATATATATATATATATATATATATATATATATATATATAGCAGGATCAATGGGGAAGTAACCAATCGGGGGAAGCAAAAAAAAAAAAAAAATTCGTTTTTTTTGAAAAAAAATTTCCGGCATCAAGATCACACGAAAATATGAACATTTAGAAATGACACTTCGTGATGAATGTTATTATTTAGACGGGAAAACGATCGACAAAAATAACATTCAAGATAATATTGTTCCTGAAGAATGTTAATGTTTTTTTTCTTCATGTTTTGTGAAGTAAAATTTAGCCCGATTTAGAGTTTAGGGTTTAGGGTTTAGGGTTTGGTGTTTTGGGTTTTGGGTTTATTCCATAAACCCAAAACACCAAACCCTAAACCCTAAACCCTAAACTCTAAACCATTCGTGTTAAAAACTCAATCTAAATCCTAAATCTAAACCCTAAATCTAAACCCTAAACCCTAAATTTCTAAACCCTAATATCTAAACCCTATAAACCCTAATATCTAAACCCTAAGAGCTAAAACCTCAACATACGCTAGAAAAACACGATAATTGTTATATATTACTTCTTCGAGCGTTTTCCCGCCAAAATAAAAATATTTATCACAAAGTGTCTTTATTAAATGTTCATATTTTCATCCCATCTATAATGTTCGTGAACAAAGTTTTTTCAAAAAACGAAAAAAAAACTTTTTGCTTCCCCCGATTGGTTATTTCCATATATATATATATATATATATATATATATATATATATATATATATATATATATATATATATATATATATATATATATATATATATATATATATATATATATATATATATATATATATATATATATATATATATATATATATATATCGACAGTAATATGGAACCAAGTTAAATACATTAACTTGGTGACCAAGCTAATGTATATATAGAATAGATATATTTTCCTTATGTATGTATTTGATACTCATTATAACTCTCGTATATGTTCTATATATAGTGAATGCCAAAAACCCTAAAAGGGTGTGTTGAATTATTATATGGTATCAGCCTGACAACCGATCACTAACCCCTCTCAAAAACTCGTCTGTCTCTTTTCTTCATACAATGACTTCTTCCTCTTCATCCACGAATAACAATGGCTCCCTACCACTCAATACAATTCTTCACATGCTCACAATCAAATTATCTTCTTCCAATTATTTGTTATGGAAGCATCAAATCTATCCTCTTCTTGACTATCAAAAGCTTACTTAGTATATTGATGAACCGTGACTCCACTTGCTCATGTAACTATTGTCGATGGTGTTTCATCACCGAACCCTGCTTATCTTGTTTGGAAAGAAGAAGAGCAACGAACACTGATCATTCTCCATTCATCTCTCACCGAAGAATCCATGTCAGTTGTTCTTGGGTTAAATACTGCACATGAAGTTTGGAGTGCTCTTGAGAGCTTCTACAGCCATGATTCTGCAGACCGAATTCATACTCTTCGGGATTCGCTTCGTCATCTTCGAAAAGGCACATCTTCTGTTTCTGAATTTGGGAAAAAGTTTCAAGCCATTTGTGATAACCTAGCCGCTATCGGGCACACTATCGATGACAATGATAAATGTCATTATTTTTTTATGCAGTTTAGGTCCTGCTTTCGAAACATTCTCGACAACGCAGCGTCTTATTAAACCTCGTGCAGCCTTTCGTGATCTGTTATCTCAAGCCGAAGGACATGAGCTGTTTCTTACCTCTGTACAACAGCCCATTGCCTCACAAGCTGATTTTACTGCCACTCCCTCACGACCAACATCATACTCCTTGCGATCAACATCATACTCCTCACGGGGCCGTGGTGGTTCTTCTCGTGGGCGTAGTCGTAGTCGTCCACCACCAAACTGTCAGTTATGCAGGAATAATGGTCAATATGCGTCTGCTTGTCCCGAGTTTTCTTATGTAGCCCGCACACCATCGCTTGATGCAATTTAGCTCAAGCTTTTCACTCTCAATGCCATGTTACGACTAACTCTCCTGATTATTATGTCGACACGGGTGCCTCTGCTCATATGACACCTTCTTCATCAAACTTGGACTCTGTTACGCCTTATTAAGGTAACGAATATGTCACAGTTGGTAATAGTAATACTCTTTCTATTTCGCATACTGGTACTGCTTCTTCTAAAGATTTACATCTTTTAGATGTATTTGTCGTACCATTCATTACCAAAAATTTGCTATCTATTAGCAAGCTTACAACTGACAATCCTGTTGATATTTTATTTTCCGATGTTGCATTCATTATTCAGAATCGCCACACAAAGGCTCTTCTTGCAATCGGATGGCGTAAAGATGACTTATATGTACTTGAGCGCGGACAAAAGGCTTTTATCTCTCAACTTCGCTCAAGTAATCTACGAGGATCTTTTGAGCTTTGGCATAGTCGTTTAGGGCATATTTCTTTTGATGTTATTAGTTTATTGAATAAATTAGGACGGTTATCGGTTACCTCTTTGTTACCGAAACCGCGCCTCTGTTCTTCTTGTCAACTCTCTAAGAGTAAACGTTTGATTTTTAATTCTAATGATAAAGTTCTTTACATGTTCTTGATTTAATACATTGTGACTTATGGGGCCATGCACATGTTATTTCTACACATGGTTACAAATACTATTTTATATTTATTGATGATTATTCTCGCTTTACCTGGTTTTATCCACTTAAAGCTAAATCTGAATTTTATGGTGTATCTGATGTGTTTATACGACTTGTGCAAACTCAGTTTTCTTGCAAGGTGAAAAATTTTCAAAGTGATTGCGGAACCGAATTTCTTAATATGCGTGTACAGAACTTATTGCGACAAAATGGCATGCATCATCGCATCTCATGTCCGTATACACCGCAACAAAACGACCGAGCTGAGCGTAAACATCGTCATATTACGGAAACAGGATTAGCAATGATGTTTAATGCCCATGCTCCTGCCTCCTTATGGACTGATGCCTTTAGCACCACGACTTATATTATCAATCGTATTCCATCTTCGGTTTTGGATTCAAAGACACCTTATGAGCTGTTAGTTTCTACAGCTCCTTCATATGCTACGTTTCGAACATTCGACTGTAGGTGTATCCTTATTTACGTGATTATTCACCGCATAAGCTTGCTCCTCGTAGTTTACCATGTATTTTCATCAGGTATAGTTCCAATTATAAAGGATACAAGTACTTAGCTCCTGCTTCTGGCCATGTTTATATAAGTCGACATGCTCAATTTGATGAAAGCGTTTTTCCTTTCTCGGGCCATGCATCTATTGCTTCTGATCTCGCAAGTATTATGTTCTCCACTTATGATGACTCTGTTATGTCATCACCGGTTTCTGGTATGCCACGAGATGAGTCATCAACTACGACCAGTTCTTGTTCTTCATCAGCGCACAGTTCATGTTCACTTTGTGATCCAGTTGTGGTTTCTAATTCTGGAACTATGCCCTCACCTGTTGATCCTACGGTTACTGCCGCTACTGATGTGGCGCAACCACCACCACCGTCTTCTTTAGGTCACTCCATGATCACATGTTCAAAGCAGGTATCTTCAAGCCTCGCTACATTACTGATTTTGCTCAACTTTCTTCTTCTCCTATTCATGTTGCTCTTTTAGCTAGCACAGAACCCAAAGGATTTAAAACTGCATCCAAAGATCCAGCTTGGTTTGCGGCAATGAGGGAAGAAATGTCTGCACTTCATAAAAATCACACATGGGAACTCATTCCTCGTCCTGCCCATAGTAATGTTGTTGGCTATAAATGGATTTTTCGAACTAAATTTAAGTCCGATGGTTCTGTTGAACGGTTAAAGGCCCGTCTTGTAATTCAAGGTTTCTCGCAAATACCGGGACTGGATTATTCTGCTACCTTTAGTCCTTTGGTAAAAGCATCCACGGTTCGTACTGTCTTATCACTAGCAACTCTTAATAAATGGAACTTACATTAACTTGATGTTAAAAATGCTTTTCTCAATGGAGTTCTCAATGAAACTGTTCTTATGGAGTAGCCACCTGCTTTTGTTGATCCACGTTTACCACATCATGTTAGTCGACTGAAAAAGGCATTGTACGGGCTTAAACAAGTGCCTCGTGCTTGGTTTCAACGTCTTAGAAATTTTCTTCTTCATCTTGGGTTTACTTGCAGTCGTGCGGATCCTTCGTTATTTGTTTACAATCGTGGATCTCATATTTTGTATTTGCTGGTGTATGTGGATGATATTATTTTAACAGGTAATCATTCGCTTACTATTCAACAGTTTATCTCGAAATTACATAGTGAGTTTGCTATTAAAGATCTTGGACGCCTGAGTTACTTTCTCGGACTTGAAGTTATGTATACCGATTCAGGATTGTTTTTAAGTCAAGCAAAATATACGCGTGATATATTAACTCGTGCAAAGTTGTTGGACGTCAAACCAATAGCAACTCCATTGGCCACGAATGCTCATTTTACTTCACACGGTACTCCATTCAGTGATATCACCTTATATCGATCTCTTGTTGGTGCTCTTCAATATCTCACCATCACTCGCCCCGATCTTTCTTATGCTGTTAATCAAGTAAGTCAGTTTCTTCAGGCTCCAACAATTGATCACTATCAAGCTGTTAAGCGCATTCTTCGTTATGTTAAAGGTACCTTGCACTACGGTCTTACTTTTCATCACTCACCGAAGCCTACACTTTTGGGCTATTCGAACGCTGATTGGGCGCGATGTATTGAGACTCGAAGATCGACTTATGGCTATTCCATTTTTCTTGGTGGTAATCTAGTTTCCTGGAGTGCTAAGAAACAACCAACGATTTCCCGCTCTTGTTGTGAATCAGAATATAGAGCCCTAGCTAACACTGCTGCGGAGATTGTTTGGCTTACACATCTCTTGCGTGAGCTATATGTCTTACCACCAGATCGTCCTACCATTCTTTGTGACAACAAAAGTGCTATCTTTATGAGTCAAAATCCGGTGTCCAACAAACGCTCTAAACATTTTGATATTGATTATCATTTCGTTCGCGAGCTAGTCTCTTCTGGTCAATTATATACCAAGTTTATTCCTACGACGCTACAACTTGCTGATATATTTACAAAGGGTCTTCCGCGACCGTTGTTTGAATCTTTTCGTACCAAGCTTCATGTTGGACCGATAGTAATATGGAACCAGGTTAAATACATTAACTTGGTGACCAAGCTAATGTATATATAGAATAGATATATTTTCCTTATGTATGTATTTGATACTCATTATAACTCTCGTCTATGTCCTATATATAGTGAATGCCAAAAACCCTAAAAGGGTGTGTTGAATTATCATCATAATATATAATAAAAAGATTATTAAAAAGGTAAAACCGAGAAGTGTAAAAGATGTGGAACACGAGAATGATATTTCTTAAATCACGATTTTTTTATGAACAACAAAATTGAGATGAAGAGAGTAAAATTTTATTATGATATTCTATAACTTATATAATCTACTAGTAAAATAAAAATGTTAGATGATGGAAATGACATAGATCGGACATTTCTCTTCAAATAAATTTGTGATTGACCAATATTATACATGTTACTTTATTTTGTAAGAACATTGAAGCCCGCTTAATAGCTGAGTAGTTGATGAACGACATTTGTTACTAGCGAGACCATATGTCATAAATTAATATAATTGTATTGTATGCTAGATAATATTTTTTTTTTTTTTGAAAAGCCAAGAAAAAACATTTTATTAAAAATTAATAACAAAATTACAACAGTGTGGTTCATGCATAACAAATACAAAGAACCAATGCAAAAACACGAGAGACTAAAGAAATACAAGACTACACTTTGTGAAGTATAAAAATATGAACATTAGCTATACAAGAGGACTTGGTTGAAGGTATTATTTGCAGGAAAAAGCCATTATCTCTCTTTTTCTGCCCATAGCGGAGACAACTTGTACCCAACAAGCTGGAATATAGTCTAAATACAGTACTGAGAAATCAGCGACAAAGCATTCAAACCATATACCACTTAGCCCCGATATAAGCAGTAATTGAGGGATTCCGGTATAAAAAAACATGCTCTTAACCAATTCCTTCTTTTATATAGCTAGCATCGAAAAATCTCGGAGTGGGGGACCATTTTTGCCAATCTAGATTTCCATTCTTCCACCTGCAATTTATCCGTTCGAAAATTTTTGATTGAATGTCAGACACGATCTTTGAAGAGCTACGTTGTCTTTCCCAAAAACTCGATCGTTACGATGGATCCAAAAATGATAACATGTGATCCATACAATTGCTTGCCAAATTGTCTTTCATATAGTGGATTTTAATTGATCGTTTTGAGGTTTTGTGAGATCAGAGAGGCTTAAGAGGTGTAAGTGATCCAATTTCCACCACTTTCGTATTCTATTCCAAATGTCTGATGAGTTGTTACACGTTATGAGAGTGTGTTGAAGTGTTTCAATACCGTCATCACAAACTGGACATCTTGTTGAGTGTAAATCGATACCTTTTCTATCAAGTTCTACTCTTACAAGGAGTTTGTTTTGTTTCGCACACCAGATGAAGATTTCGCACAATGTGCTTCCAAGACCAAGATGAATTAATATTACAAGAAAAGGGGTATTGTTTGACCATGTCTATGATTGAATTCAGATCATCTTTGGCCCGCCATTTTGGTTTCATACTCCATGCCCAATTGAAAATAATAGTGGAACCAGCGACAGATGTAAACTTGTTGGAATCGAAAGAGACCGAAGTACCTGACACAGCAGGATTGGGGGTTTCCTTTTCCAAGGTAATGCGGTTTGCGATAGTAGCTAGTTTCTCCACCTCCAATCTATAAAGTCTTGAAAAAATTTCGCACAAGGGAATGTCTCCAATTCAATTGTGCTGCCAAAAGTATCTCTACCCGAATCTACATTCTTGACAAACGCGTTAGAGAAATTACACCCTAATTTATTTAGGGTTTGTTCTATGTTAATAATATTAAACCAAGTGCTACATTATATGACTTACGTGTCATTAATATAGTTGACGTGTAGGGCTTACGTGACAAATATATGACTTATGTGTATGTGTAGACTTTATGTATCACCATAGTCTAAAGGGCTTACGTGTTGCCACAACCCAATAGTTTATACCGTATAGCGGATTTCAGTTAGCGATGTCAACACGCTTATTTTTTGGTGCGCAATAATTTTTGGGTCTAACCTCACGTTATATATACACTGTACTTCGTCAAAATAAGCTTTATTCATGTTGTTTTGTGGTCTTTTGATAGTATATGTCAATGTTACATGGAAGACAAAGAACATGAAATTAAACCACCATAGTCACTATTAAATTCTAAAATATAAGTATTCATAATTGTAATCTAATCTAATTCTAATTTTCATTTCTAATGTACAATGAAATGAAACACATAATAAATAAGTATACCATATATAAATAAATAAAGAAAAATGATATATTTCTACAAAATTTCTATAAATTTTAATATATTTACACAAAATTTCTATAAATTTTGTTCACATATTTAGATGGACAAAAAAATTGAAGTCGAAAAGATAATAGTATTAAATAAAATAATAATAATAATAATAATGATAATAATAATAATAATAATAATAATATAATAATAATAATAATTATTATTATTATTATTATTATTATTATTATTATTATTAATTTTTTTTTTTTTTTTTGTAAAAATTAAGGAATAAATTAAACGAGAAAACTTCATCAAAATGATGAAGAGACCATACAAAGATTCAATGTCATTGAAGCTGAACACATTAATCAAAAAGCTGAGCATATAGGGTAACTATGAGAGAGAGAGAGAGAGAGAGAGAGAGAGAGAGAGAGAGAGAGGAAACTTTGAGAGAGAGAGAGAGAGAGGGGCAAGGGCGGGCACAAAGGATTTACGAGGGCGGTACAGCGGATACTCTGGCAATCGGTTTGAGTGGTTGAATAAAATTCATTTAACATCATACATGTTTTTTAATTTCTCAGACAAGTGGGGAGTACTAGATCTCTGGAAGAAGTTTAAACCTTTTGAGGCTGTAAGGGACATTTATGTTGCAGGCAAACGACTCCATAACGAACGTCGGTTTGCTTTCGTAAGGTTTGCTGAGGTAAGTGAGACTATTGAGAGATATGGAAAGCGTTACATTTGATGGACAACAAATCATAATCTTTAGGGCTAATGAAAGGGCTCCTAATAAAGTTGGGGAAGACAATACAAAGGCAAGGAATGCTTCAGGTTATAAGGTAGATGGTAAAACAAACACTGGTTTTAATGATGGGAGGAGGTTTACTGAGGTCATGGCAAACAAATGGGATGATCTGAGATTCAAATTAAATGACTTGAGAAGAGCTAGTACAACACCTCGTCAAAATCCATTAACGGAATGTTAACTCTGGTCCCAGTGCTTAGCTTGACTTCTACATAACGACAATGTTCTACAGCGGAAGCAATTAATACCTAAGAAATAACACGCAAAATGGGACAACAATAATGTTGAGTGAATCTACAGGTTTTAGGTAAACAATACATTATGTTTAAGAAATGATTTTCAGAAACGTTTATTAGTGAAAGACCACCAAAGTTTAATATTAAGAGTTTGTAGACAACATTTGCCAAGTTTTAGTCTTTTTGTGAACATCAATGTCAAGTTCAGCTGTGTATGACATTCAAAAATGTTTTATTTCTCCTGCTTGTAAAACACAAGTTTAAGTAACCAATTGCCATGTATAAGACCACAAGGGTTTCATAATTAAAGATTGTAGACAATATTGTGTCCTGTTTCAAATGTTTAAAGACAATATCATGTCAAGTTTCAAATGTTCGTAGACAATATCATGTCAAGTTTTATTTCTCTTGTTTGTAAACCACGGTTTCAAGTAACGTAAAATAGTATCTGAAAATATTATTCTGAAAAATAGTTCGTTTGCATTTGACCACAAGATTTCAATAAGCACAACCTATTGTTGCAAAAATGTACTTAATCTATGAGCACTTGAATACTAGCATAAAGACATGCGTATAGTATACACTACACTTATCCTTTACCCCATAAAAAACGTATACACTTGTTCAAGTGTACATAAAGTTCAAAGTAAATGCACCACAGTTATAGTAGGGTGAAGTTTGTCTAACCTAACGGATCCGTCCATCTAAATTGTGCTTACCCGAAGGTAATAAAAGTATTCAAGCTAGGGGCTTTGTGAACAAAACGCAATATGTATAATAGTACTCGTGTCAAACATAAAAGCCTTTGCAAAAATGTAATTGTAACAGCGTGTATTCTCATCCCAGAAGATACGTAAAAAGTGGGACTGTAGACTCACCTTTGAAAAGCTCTGTACGTAGGTTAAGCAAAAACAGCTTGTGCGGTTTACTGCCGAGTAATGCAACCTAGGTATACGTATATAGGTTGGTCAATATTTATATCCTATACAATAGTGGTTTCATAGAGTAAGTTGTCCTATTGTTCAGACTGACGTGTTTCGAAGTAAAAGTCAACACATAGTCAACTAGTTCATGCAAGTCACACAAAGTCAACCAAAGTCAACCAAAGTCAAACCAAAAGTCAAACTTGGTTAATGTGGTCAACCAAAGTCAACACATCAGTAGGTTCATTTCAAATGTTGTTCAAATTGTCAAACTTGGTTCATATCATGCATATCCAGTTTTAGTTTCATCAATTTCCGACTTCGTTGTCATACCGCATGTCGAGTACTGTGCAACTAAGACACGCAAGAGCATATGACAACCAAGTACCATTTAAGACATGTAAATGATCATTAGTTAACCTATAACCATTCATGAGTTCAAATTTATAGTCTTATCATGAAACACCTAAGCATATTCACAAAACACGTTGCATGAAATCAGTTTTAATCTGCGCATCAATCTCAAAATGGTCATAACCGGAGCTAGGAGTATGCAATTCAAGCAAGGTCAGTGTTAATGGTTCAAGGACAAGTCAATTACCACATATCAAAAGATGAGTCATTTTTGTTTAGCTAATTGGTACAGTTTATTCCGCAAAGTCATACCTTCTATTTCAGCTCAAATCAGTAGTTATCAAAACTACGGCCTTATTGTGCATAATGTATCAGGTTTCAAGGTTTTCCATAAACTAGACTTTGGTCACATATCATGCAAAGATTAAATATCCAGAATATAAAGTTCCCAAAATATGAACAAATCAACTTATAGAGCTAAAGGTTCATACGTAGCAGATTTGAACAGAATACAGGTTATCGTTTTCGCACGCACGTTATGCAAGCTATACCAATCCATATAACACAAGGCCTAGATGAAAAGTTATCTAAAACATATGAATTTTACAGATATGCAAATACTTGATTCAATATCTCATTTCAAATTGCTTTTAGAATTTATTTTAAGTTACCGAGCAAATCAGTTTTGTCAAGAACCTTCGTTTAAGCATAGCATGAGCTTTACAACACCAAATAGCATGATATCCTAGTCTAAATTGAATGTTTTTGAATTTCTACACACTTTTGATCAGTATATAACTCAATTCCATGCCCATTTTTCCAGAATTCGAATAAATCACAGATAATCATAACTTATACATACGTTAGCGAAAATACGCAAATCCAATGCCTAAAATTATTAATTTTTTGAGAGGATTCTAAATATGTAATAATATTTAACATTCAACAAAGTTAAGTTTCTGTAACCATACAAAAAAAATTCGAGATTAACCCTAATCACATCAAATGATTGAATTAATGCAAGCAATTAACATAAACGCGTATAGGCTTGAGAAATTGACATCTTACACTATCAAACTTCATCAAAATCAGAATTTCAAATATTAGGGTTCATATAATTATACCTTTGATCACAAAATTGTTTATACCAATGCGTAACTAACGTTGTGAATTGCAACTTTCGTGTTGAAGGTTTTATCTAATGAACGATTTTTGATGGTGCTAGAGTGGTGGTGATAGGTGACGGTTGGGAGAGGGAGGAGGGAAGAAAATTCGACTGGAAAAATAATGTGGGAGGGTTTACAGTAGTTTAGGGTTATCTAGTCTTATATACTTAGGGCCTAACTCAAACACTTCATGGATTAAACATAAACTAGTGGCCTAACATAAAATTAAAGGGGTGGGTAGGGGGTGGTCGGCCGAATGGGGCGCACATGGGGTGCCCGGGCTCTCGTTGTCAAATACTGTGTAATTGTGGTCCGTCTCAAGTGCCGTTTAAACGTACCGAAGGCCCGGAACGCTAAACCGATCGTTTAAACGCAACCAATAAGTTTAATTTATTAAAATATCAAATAAATTAAATATTTTTCAAAGTTATTAATTATTAGAATAAACCCGACCGTTTCGTTACTCGAAAAGTAGTTTTTTGCAATTATTCAAACAGTTTCGTTTTTATCGTATTTCATTATCCGAAATATATTTATCAATTAATATTAATCCATATTAATTCACGTAACCCTCCAAGGATCAAGTATGCATTTAATACACTTAAACACACATAAATTCAAGTAAACACTGTTAAAACTATTAACGTTAAAACTATTAACGTTAAAACTATTAACAGACAGTTAATGGAAGTGACGGAAAAAGTAGGGTTATTACAGCTAGATCCAGATGATACAAATGATGCACTACTTCGGAGGGCTGTAGTGTGTGAAGCAAAGAGTTGTTATATCCTTTCAAATTTTGAAAATATTCATATTAAGCTTATGGGGGGGGGGGGGGGGCTGGGCATGATCCTCATTTTTAACTGTGAAGAAACAGCAGCTAGGGTATTAGTGAAGATGATCACCCACTAAGGAGATGGCTTGTTAAAATCAACAAATGGGATTTTGATTGTTGTCCTGAAGGTAGAATGTCATGGAAAAAATCAGTGGGGTCCCCAACCCCTGCTGATCAGAGAAGACCTTCATGTCCATTGCTGAATGGTGGGAACGGTTTTTGTGTTGGAAAAATGTTCATTATCTGGGAATCAAAGTTTAACTTTTGGTAAGGTTTTGGCCAAACTGCACACTCCGGAGCTGGAAAATGATGTTATTAAACTCAAACTCAAACACAAATCTAAATATTATTTTGTTACTGTTGATGAAGAAAGAAGAGATAACCCTACGTTTAGTCCCAGGAAAGACTCTATGTCTGAAAGTTCCAGTGATCAATCCAATGATTCTGAATTTGGTAGTGATTACATCAATTCGGACGAGTTTGTTGCTTCCTATGATGATTGGTATCGGTGTGATGAAAAAGGTGATCTAAATTATGATGATTTTCCAGATTTAAATGATGCAGGTAATGTATTGCCGGAGAAGATGACTAGTAAGGTTACGTCGGAGAAGATGAATGCTTCTCCAAGAAAATCGGGTTTGGGAATGGAAGATCAAGAGTCCAGATGTTTTGGAATTAGGGAGCTTTTTACAAAAAACGAGGAGGCTATTCTAGAGGCTAATAATTACACTGAGGGAGGTGATTATGGTTCCAAAACGTTAAATGAAAAACATGACTCTAGCCCTTGTAAAAATTCAGCTATGGGTTTAGGGAATGATGAAGTGAACTGCCAATCAAATAATGTTGTCCATGGAAATTCCAATAATGATCCAGCAATAAAAGGGAAGCCCAATAGTGTCTTGGGCCTAGGTGAGTTGGACGATACAAATGTTGGTAGGGAGCCCAATAACAATTCGGGCCATAATGGGATAAGTGATACTCACAAACTGGTCCAAGAAAATAATAAGCCATGTAGTTGATGTTATGCGAGGTGTATACGAAATACTACTATTTTTTACTACAAAATACTATTAAATACGATACAATTTTACACAAGTTAATTATTTATTTATAGAATGTATATACCTAAACCTTACTACAACACTATAGGCAGTGTACCTAATCGTAGAGTAGTGTAGTTTTTAGTATGTCCAGTTCGTTCCACAGGGAGCTAGCGATTACGTACTATATTTTTAACAACTATATTTGTATAAAATATATATAATTATATATAGTAATATTATTATAAAAGGGGGATTTTTACCGTTTAATGACTGGTTTGTCGATTTTATATTTTAAGCGTAAAGATAAATGACGATAATATAAATGACAGAATTTAAATTGCGATAAAGTAAATTGCAGTAATTAAAATGACAGTAAATAAAGGTATGATGAAATATGAAATAAAAGTATTATGCTTATTTAAACTTCCGTAATCATGATATTTGACGTTTTGATTTTAATTTATTTATCTGGGTTAATTGTCCTTTGTCCTGGATTTATTTGATACCTATCTGGTTTTTGTCCATAATAGTCCATCGGTCATAATTATAAAATGCTCGTCAAATTAACCTTATTCCCGAAGTCAAATATTCCAACTAATTAGGGATTCGAACTGTAACAAGGTTTTAATACTTTGTTTAATGATTACACCAGGTTATCGACTGCGTATAATCCAAGGTTTTAATACTTTGTTAACAATTACACCAATTACCCTTGTATGTAATCCACCCCTGTTTTAATAAGATATGAACATTAATTTACCCACTTAATCAGTTTGAATAATCAATTACTCAACCCGAATAATTAATTATATGATCGTAAAAGATGTCGTATAAACGTCACTAAATAGGACATCCATAATCATTTAATAATTATTAGATTAACTAATTTTAAGATAGGTTCGACAGATTCTAATGAGTTGTCATTCGATTAGACAATACCCCCCATCTATTAATAGTTCATAGTCCAATGTCCACAAGTGTCGGTCTTTTGTCCAAACCCGAATTATGGAACAAAATCCAATAACCCCATCTAAAATATTTAGTCTAACATCACAATTACTTCGGCTCAAATAAGCATAATAATAACTTAGTTACGATACATTAATTTAAAAAGGAAGAACATAGCTTACAGTGATTATTTATCGCGTAGCGTTACACGGACAGAGTTCCGACTTTAAAACCCGTAAAAAATTCTTACAATAACCTTATTATTATTAACTTTAAATTAAAATTATAATTATAAAATAGAAATATAAATATATCGTAGATAGATAGATAGGAAAAGGTGTAAGGAAATCGATCAGAATGCGCGTCCTTTTATAGGCCCACTTTGAACTGTACAGCTCCGCGAGTGCGGAGATTTTGTGCTTCACAGCTCCGCGAGTGCGGAGCTTCGGATTACAGCTCACCAAATGAATTAAACGTGGGCTGCTTTGATTAAAATAATATATAATATATATATAATTAATTATATATAATATTATATTCTTGTGCATAGTTGACTTGTAATTTTAGCTCCGTTAATTCGCACGTTGATAGTTGGTTCATGTCTCGGTTCCGGATTTTCGAACGCCTTTTCGTATAATTTAATATCTTGTACTTTGCGTTTTGCGGCTTGTACTCTTGTAATTTCTAGACGTTTCTCATCAATAATTTGAACCACTTGGATTGTACTTTGTACTTTTTAGCTTTTTGGTCATTTGCGTCTTCAAATCATCATTTGCGTCTTCAATCTTCACACTTATTTATTTAAACGAATATTACTTGGAAATAGAACAATTGCAACTAAAAACTTTACATATTGGAAGGATATTGCGCCTAAATATATGTTCATTTGGAACACTATCAAATATCCTCACACTTGAACGTTGTTTGTCCTCAAGCAATATAGAACTTGAAATTAAATCACACTTCACTCGAATCACTTTTTTATTTTCACACTTTATACATCAGTGATTTTGATACGGTGGTATAAACAATAATAGTAACATTGTGGTTTACAGTCCCACATGACTATGAAAATTTAGATCCTTTAAGGAAATTGGATCTTTATGAAAACATTTGATCTTTTGAAAATTCATTCTAGCTTTTACCCTAAATAAGTTTTTCGGAATAACCCTTCACCGGTGTTTGCAAAATGTTTTTTTGGGTTTTGTGGGTTTCATATTTTAAAATTTTAGCTCAAAACTTGCGGTTTTGTGTCACCCACTTGCTAACCTTGTATTAGGAAAGCACACGTCCAGTACACTTGCTCCGTATATTACCTTTTGGTAAACTACCGTTCGATTGTAAAGGAAAGTGTTGAACAAGCAACTGTTAAGGCAATGTCTAATGACATGCAGATGTTCATGGTCTACAACGTGTCGGATGCAATTACTATCCTTTGTAGGAGCAATAGTAAAGATCACCCTATAATTTTTCGGTCTGGCACAAGGTCCTGTCTTCGACCATGCTATGCAACCACCGTTCTTACAGTTGGCACCCGATTTGGTTCAGGTGACCTAATGAATTCCGGTGAATTCTTAGAATTTTACGTTCAATGGTAATGAACGCAATGAAAATAGGGTTTTCAGAAAACAAATGGGTTTTAATTTGATCAAAATATTTTCTCGTTCAAGCTCGAGTTTAGATATCATTGAATTCCATGAGTTTGAATTCTCAATCTTTAAGGTCAATCTCAAGGATTGAGTAATATCAGTCTTAAAAGCTGATTTTTAATCTTTAAGGAGATTATCCTTTCTGGGGGGTCTGATTCATTAGTCTTGTCAAGCTAATTTACACGGCGCCCTCCCCATTTTACGAGACAGATCCTCTCATGGTTAGGATAAGTCTGACCACTTGGCGACCCTGTTTGATGCTGAGGTCCGTGGATTTCCTGCTGATTTTAGAGATGACTTTTCTAGATTTTTCATCAACCTACAGCTGGTCTGGACGACAACTTCCTGACCTAAATCAAGAAGCGCGTTCTTTTTCGGAAGACTTTACTTCCTTTTAATGATAGAATTGATTCATCGTGTAGATCCATCTATTCTTTCAAAGGTATTACAATAAATCGGGTAAAACTGATTAGTTTAGTTCAATGCAAAAGTACCTGCAATAATCTGTACCAAATATGTGATATGTGTTTTAAAGAAATTGGTAAATTCTTCCCACACTTAGCTTTTATTTATTCTTTTCTTTGCCTTTTTATAATCTTCTATTGCATTTTAAATGAATTCAGGCCTTTTGGGTTGTTTCTCAATTTATGTTCTCTCTGAGGTAACAATAATTTCGGTATTATCACCTAGTTTTATCGTTCATAAATATGTATAAATATGATTTTGAATTCATTTAGTTGAAAATTTTTCAAATTTTCACAAAATTTGGCAATTAAACTAAGTGTAAACCCGAGAGAATTTATAAACCTTCCCCACACTTGAGATCATGCAATGCCCTCATTTGCAAGAAATCAGTAAAAATTTAAATTCATGAGGGTGATTAGTGTAGAAAAATGATTAAAAATACCGAGTTTGCAAACATATTATTTTATATCACATTTGATATTTTGCGTCTTGTCGTCAAAATTAGTAGCTTTTGCTGGACTTTAATGCCAGTCTTTGAAAGTGCGATGCTTTACCCTGTTTTGTACATAAGATAAACTACAAACATATATAATATATATAATATATATATATATATATATATATATATATATATATATATATATATACATATATTTTTTTTATATAAAACCTTTATTTATAAAAACAATTTAAATGAATAATTTTTTTAAAATTTTGTTTCCTTTTACTTTAGGTAGTTTCGGTACGTTTACCTAGTCCGTCCCTCGAAAAAATTTAAAATTTGTCGTTTTAAAGTGATTGTTTTAAAAGCAAAGATTTTTGGGTTTTTTTAATTTTTTTGGTATACTTTAGATCAATAATATTAAAAATAATGATAACAAAAATTTTCGCCCCGCCCTCGGGTAAAGCAATTTCGGTTCCATGACCTAGTCTTTAACTTACGACGAATTTTAGAAATCATTTTTTAAACTTAATGAAATAAAGTAAATTTTGTTTTTAAATTCACACAAAACTTAAATTTAAAATGCATATTAATTTTATACAAAACCTACAAAAAAAAATTGGAATGGGGGGGGGGAGAAAACTAGTTCTTTAGTGTCTGTTAGTGGAAAAGACCAATCGGATTCCATTCTCGGAAACTACACGAGAACAGAACAACTAACTCTAGACAGTATTTTCTTTTTAGAACATTTGAATCTCCCCACACCTAGGTAGCTGTGGTGTCGAAATTGTGATTAACTTCATTGTCAATTTCTTTTGGACCATAATCAACTTGCATTTCTGTGACTTTTGCTTTAAGCCATTGGTCGGATTCCTGTGTAATATCCACAAATTCAACTAGTTTTGCCTTTTCTTTAGGCGATAGATTGGATACTAACCGGTTACGTAACTTAAAGTTCCCCTTGGTTCTAGCATCGCGAATCCGTTTAATAAGTTTCTTCATTGAACTGTTAATAATGGGATCATTTAATTTCGTATCAACAACGAGGTTCTTTGTTATCAAGTCATCATTAGGTGTCACTTCATCTTCCCCACACTTAGGCATTTTATTATTGTTAAGCACTACCGTTGGAGTTGTAAAACAACATGGTTCTTACCAATCATTTTTGTTGGTTCAACGGTTTTGGTTGGTGGAGATTTAGACTTTCAACTCACAAAGGTGATAATTTTTCACCATCACTAAGTGTCATTCTACCCTCTCTTACATTAATGAACGCCTCGGTGGACGCTAAGAATGGTCGTCCTAAAATTAGAGGAACGTTTGAGTCCTCTTTTATGTCAATGACAATAAATTTGACTAAAAAGGTTAAATTACCCACTTGAACGGGTAGGTTGTCAGCAATTCCAACTGGGTGCCTAATGGTTTGATCAAAGAGTCGAACATTCATCTCTGTTGGACTTAACCCACCTACTCCTAATCTCTTTTATAATGAAAGAGGCATAACACTCACACTTGCACCTAAATCTACTAGTGCATCATACATGACACAATCACTAAGTAGACAAGGAACAATAAATTCACCCGGATCACCTAACCTGGGTGGAGGTTTCGGTGGAACTGTCTTCACCGGGTTTATTTTTACGATTTTTGTTTCTTGCACTTTCTTATTCTTCTTCTTCTTTCCAGAGGTATCACAAACTTAATTACCTATCACTTGCTCATACTCAACTCCTTTTCTTGGAAACGGGATGGGTGGTTTGTATGGTGCCACCACTGGCTTTACATACTCGGGTGGTGGTGGTGTTGTAACTTCTTCATTGTTACTCACATCTAAAACCTTCCCATCTTCTGGTGCCAATTTTTCAGAATTTGTTGATACCATATTAACATTCTCATTCTGAGGATTTACTTCAGTATTACTCGGTAGCTTTCCTTGTTCCCTCTCACTCATCATGCTAGCAAGAGTACCTACGTGTTTTTCAAGATTCAAAATGGAAGCTTGTTGAGTTCTTAATGACTGATCAAACCTCTCATTTATTTGGGTTTGAGATGTAATAAATTATGTTTGAGATTCCATTAGCTTTTGTACCATTTCTTTCAGATTTGACTTTTTCTCTTCAGTTTGTTGTGGTGGTTTATACAAGCCAGGTCTTTGTTGATTGAAAGTGTTGTTTTGAGTTGGTTGGTTATTCGGACCTTGTTGGTTGTACGAGTTATTGTTGGGTCCATTTGGATTGTAAAGAATGTTTTAATTTCGATTAAAGTTTGGCTTTGGCAGTTGATAATTATTTTGATAATTATTTCCTAGCCTTTGGTTCATGTAGGAAACACTCTCTCGTTGTTCCATCGTTTGTTCAATGTGACAATCTTTCGTTAAGTGTGATCCACCGCATTGCTCACAACTGATTCGTATTGCGTGAATATCTTTAGTCATCTTTTCCATTCGTCTTTTAAAAGCATCTATTTTTGCGAAAACATAATCAAAGTCATGGCTAGAATCGGCTCTAGCCGCTTTAGATGAACAAAAAATATCTTTTTCCTGATGCCACTAATGTGAGTGGGAGGCTGTGCTATCAATAATTTTATAAGCTTCAGTTGCGATTTTCTTCATAATGGAACCACCAGCTGCTATGTCGATTTCTTTTCGTGTAGTAATGTCGCATCCTTGGTAGATGTAGCGACCCCGACAAATCGTCAAGTGACGGCGTCGGCTACGTGGGTCCCATTACCTGATTATAAGTCTTTAAGATAACGTTTGACCAAAATATGTCGCCTTCATTTCAAAATAAGGATTGTTTCAAAGTTTACAAGAATTGTTCAACCAAAAGTTAAGTTACAACGTTATAAGTACGATTGAAATCTAGGCGACACGGTTTCAAGTAACGTCAAAAGACGCTCCATGAAATGCATGTATACTCGACATCGGATGCAAGTATCAAATAGTGAGCGGAAGCATGTATCACATATCGTGCAAGACCTGAGAAAAACATAGAAGAATCTGTCAACGAAAACGTTGGTGAAATCATAGGTTTAGTAAGTATTAAACGTTGTCTTTGAACCACAAGATTTTGTATATCCATAACGTAGATTATCCAAATCATTTGCATTCCAAAAGTGTTGTTATACGCGAGCACTCAATTATCAAAACTTAACCAACGTTACCCCATCACACAGTGCTAGAACCCACACTAAAACACAAAAATATATTTCATCCGCATAACGGTAGCGAACCGTCCGAATGAGGGTTTGTTAAACCCGTATGGCCACACAATATAAGTTCTCGCTTACACCCTGCAAGTGTAACTAATGATAATCGAATTGAGGCATTTTTGTTCTAACTCGCACGGGAAATGTTTGTTTTCACACTTGTGTTCAAAACATAAAAGTAAGTAGTACAAGATGTAACAAAGTATATGTTTTCTCAGCCCACGATTTAAAAGTATAAAAGTTGTTGAAAAGGTGGGACTATGATCTCACCTTGAGTGCACAAGTAGTAAAGTACTTCACAAAATAACGTGTGCGAAGGATAGTGCTAGTCTTGACCTAAACAAATAGGTCGTATCAATAACGGTAAACACGATAGGTCAAAGATGTTCAATTAGTCCTATGGCTCGTTACGACTCAATAATGTAGCATGTGAGTCAAGTTGTCATGTTTCATGCAAGGTACAAGTATAAAAACATGTTAGAACAATTGCACAATTATTTGGTTAAGTTTGATTAACAGTCAATTTGGTCGGGTCAAAGTCAACAGAAAAGTCAACGGGGTCGGGTTGGATATCCGACAATTTTTCTAAGTTATATAATCATATATGAGCATGTTGGCCAAGTTTCATGTTAATCGGAGGTCCGTAGCATAGCAAACATTTTCATGTCAAATGACCAAGTGAACAGCCAGTTTTAGCACAATGGGACGGCGTCCCAAATAGCTAGACGGCGTCCCAAATTGAAGAGTGGGACGGCGTCCTAATGGGCTAGACGGCGTCCCAAATTGAAGAGTGGGACGGCGTCTTGAGTTTCTGGACGGCGTCCCAAATGCCTTCCAGGCCCTGTTTGCTGAATTTCTCAATTGCACGAACCAAAACACAAACCAACACATTTTTCAAACCGCAAACAATTAGAACATGTATTTTATATCATCGGAAAGCTCTTTCGACAAGGAACGCAACTAAGCACTTTTCATCAAGCAAAAACATCATATACTATAACCGAAATCCCGTCAAGCGATCAATAGAGGTTTATTTTCAAGTTTCAAGTTTATCAATTTTAATTTAAGTTTCGGGAATCCAATTTATACATATGATATGCCGTTTTGAAGGTAATTAAGCATACAACACAACCTAACACTTACAACTAACATTCCATGTCGTTCAAATCATTAAAAGTCCATTTTAAGTTCATGAAACCTTAATCTAAATTCACCAAATTTCATAATCAAGTTTAGGAGGTTTCATTAATCAAACTATACATCATAATGAAGCTAGTAACACTAGAAACACAATTAAAACATGATCTCTTAGCATCAAACAACATATGAACACTCAAATTTCAAGATTAAGCATGTCATCTTTCAATATGAACTAGTTACATCAAAATATCAAAAACGAGCATACAAATCACATAAACAAACTAGACTCGAGCCATAGACACTAATTAACAACCTTATAACTTAAAAATCTCAAGAACACAAGAATTAGTGATTTTAGAAAGTTACCCAAAATCGAAGTGGTTAGCATCAAATCGAAGAGGATGATGAGAGGATCAAGAATATGTAGTCGGATTTGTTGTGAGCTTCCAAGATCAAAATTAGATGATGAATTTGTGTTTGTGTTCTTGAGAGAAAAGGAAGAAAGAAAAAGAGGAAGAAGATGGTGAAATGAAGTGTGTGGTGGTGAGGAGTCACTAGTTAGCCAAGTTTACCCGAGTGGCGAGATTAGTCCCTCAAGTTTGTTGTCGGGTGCGGGAAATAACCAAACGACTATTTTTAAAACGCAAGTTAACGAGAGATGTTATAATTAAATGACGGAATTATTATGAACGTTAGTCAACGGAAACTACGAATTTAAATAACGAAAGATATTATTTAAAAGAAAAAGACGGTGTTAAAAATAAATTTAACGGAAAAACGCGGGATGTTACATTATCCACAACTCAAAAGAAATTTCGTCCCGAAATTTAGTTGGAAGTAGTAGTCGATATCTCTTACTCGAGACTTTACGTTGTCAATGCTATGAATAAGTGAAAGTACGTTCTTGAGGGTTCTCATGAATTTGGATAGTCAGGGTTTTACGTTGCATTAAGGTTCGGTTTTTACGATCCCCAGTTTCAACTGGTTTTCCTATGAAGAGAAGTTTGTCATCGATAGTTGATGTATCCAGCAGGATTGCACGTTCCTGTTCCGCAGGACACGTTTCTAAGTTTGTTACACGAGATGTAGGGTAAACGGAAACTTAATTGAGTCGGCCGTTCTAAATGGTAGGAAGCGGCTCTAATACGCCCCAAGGTTTCAAAAGGTTCAATATTGCGGATATAACCTTTCTCGATTTCCCAAAATGGATTACACCTTTCCAAGGTGCGGTTTCTCAATATTACGCGGTTACACACTGGGATTTGTGAGGTTTTCATCTAAGTTTAGTATAACTCTTCTGGCGACTACGGATCGTCTCGAGCCCTCCTCGGATTTGAATGATTTCAATCGTTGTTTCTTGATGGAGTTCAGATTTCGGTGGTTGATGCTTTGGTTAAATGAACAGGGGTATGACATTAGCGGTCATATAGGGTTTCGGAAAGTGCGCGTGAACACACGAGTGGTAACTACTGTTGTAAGAGTGATCTACTAAAGGTGACAATACGAGTTTGTGACATGTCTTTCCAAGACGTAAATCGTTCGTTTGCTCGGTTCGTCGGTTTGTGGGTGGTACGTGGTACTCATGTCTAAGCGGGTCTCCAAGGTTTCTTGTAAAACTAGAAGTGAAACGAGTATTTCGATACGGGATAATTGACAAGGATACACCGTGTTGGAATAGAATCTCTTAAGATATGTTTGAACAAGTCAGTTAGGGTTCACAAAAAAAATGTTCGTTAGGACTATTCACCCTCGTGGCGAATACTAATGTAATGTGAGGAGTTTCTCTATCCATGGAGAAATGTTACAAGGAGTTTCCTTAAACGAAAATGCGAGCGATAAAGATAGGAGTGAAATGAGGACTGAGAATAGGATGAGCTTACATCTCGAGGTTGCCATAACGCGCCTCTAGTTGTCGAAAATTTGAAGTCTGGAAAAGAAACAAGATAGTACACGTAATTGTATAGTTCGGGGTTGAATAATAGTTGGCCGATTATCAGAAACACAAGGACGTTAGGTCAAAGAAGAGTGAAGTATCGTTGGATTGTGTGTTATCTTAAATTCCAGTAATATCAGACGGTGACGGTGAAATAACAGAGGTATGTAGTGTGGTACGTGATGACGAGAAGTTTGATCGGAACCACAATTTAGTATTCGAATTCTTCGTGTAAAATAATGAATTTTAGTTATGTTGATTTTTTTTTTTTTTTTTTTTTTTTTTTTTTGAGTCGGGAGAGTATGCCTTTCGGCGTTCAAATAGAAATATTTCCATGTTCGAGTTCCATCTGTTGCTATACGATTTTAACTAGAAATGTTGGTGTGAAGAATCACGTTCAAGGCTCAGACATGAAGAGGTTTAAAGTTGTGTAACACGAGAAAAGTCAGAAATGAATCTTCGGTAACAACCGGTGAGATCTAAGATTTTTACGAATACAAGTCTGAGTTGGGAGAGTTTCCTGATTACATGTGGCTTGATTTCGAGATTGATTGTAATGCCTTGACCATTAACATCATGGTCTAGAAAATTGGACTTCGTTCAACAGAAATTCTCACTCGGAGAATTTGGTATAAAGTTGCTCTTTTCTCAAAAGTTAGAGCGTAAGATGGTGATGTTGTTCGTTTTCCTTCTTTACTTGAATAAGTTAAGATGTCGTCTATAAATACGATAACAGATTAGTCTATATGAATTTGCATACGCGGTTTAGGAGGTTTATGAATACGGACGGAGTCCTAAATAAATCAAACGGTACTAAGAGAGATTTACAACTAACGTTGCGAGTTCGGAAATGGCTTAGGAGACATCGTCTCACTTAACCCCCAATTGATGATAACCGGAACGGAGGTCGATTTGGAACATACGGGATTCGTGCAAATAATCATGAGGTCATGGATGCGAGGGAGAGGGTATCGGTTTCCAACCGAAAATTTCTTAGTTCACAATAATCTATACATAAATGTAGGGCAACAATTTCTCCTTAATGAATAGGTTTTGAGTTCCTTAGTTCTATTGGTGTCGAGTTCAATTTCTTAACGTATATCCTCCGATAATATTTATAGGCACACAATATTTTTCCGTTGGTCGCTTAAATCGCCTAAATAGTATCTAGGGGAAAAGATGGAAGGTAATGAGTACAAGTCAAAGTATTGGTTGTAAAACGTCTAGCGGTAATTGAATCGAACAAGTATGAAATATACGGTTTGTTGTGAAGAAACGTACCCGTGACTAGTCCATCATCGTCTCGGGCATCCTAGGTGTCGATGTTGTAAGTTCAACGGCGCGCGTTGGTTTTTGCTTTATTCTTTGGGCATTCATTCTTTGGTGAATGTAGCAAATACTCGGCTTTGGTGCGCCGGGCCCCTTTTGAGTGACGGGGGCGGTACTTCCACAATACTTGGCAATATGACCCCTACCTTGGCACCGATGGCAAATTAGCTTGCCACATTCACCAAAATGATGCTTGTGGCATTTGTTGCAAAAAGGTCGTGTCCCGGCATAACTTTTCTTGCCGACGGGGGTGAGAGGTTCCTTGGAAAAGTTGTTGTTGTAGTTACTCGATTGGGGGGCTTCCCATTTTCTTTTGTTGTCACCCGACTCATCCTCGGCTTTAGGTGCCGGCACTTCAATCTCGTCTACCGTTTCGATCAATTGACGGGCCATATTCAGGGCCTCTTGGTGATTACTGGGTTTGGATGACATTACTCCTTGTTTGATGCTCTTGGGAAGACCATCCATGTAAAGTTCAACCCTTAGAGGTTCGGGGGTCACGAGGTTTGGGCACATCAAGGATAGCTCAGAAAATCGTTGATTATATGCCTTTAGGTCGTTCCCGACCGCTTTTAAAGTTCTTAGTTCGTGTTCGAGCTTACGGGTCTCTTCGCGCGGGAAGTATTCGGTGATCATCTTTTTCTTTAAGTCGGCCCATGAGAGAGTGTGAGCTTCATCGATACCCACCGACAGCACATACGTATTCCACCATGTGAGGGCGATACCGGCGAAAGTGTGGGTGGAATATTTGACTTTGTCTTGGTCCCGACAACCGCTTATGCTAAAAACGGCTTCTGTTTGCTCAAACCATCGGGTGAGCACAACCGGTCCTCCGGTCCCATCGAAGGTGTGAGGTTTGCACCCCATGAAAGTTTTGTAGGAGCAACCCTCGTTTGAATTACCGGCTCCATGGTTGTTGTGGTTGTGGTTGTTATTGATGTCGGAGGAGATACTAGCCATAGCCGCACCTATGGCGGTGGCTATCATGCGTTGAAAAGCTTGTTCGGAAGTTTCATTACGTGGTCCGCGACGGGGAAGCATTGTTCCTTCAAGACACAAGAATATCGTTGATTAGTATTCTCAATAATACTAATCATGATAGGGAAGGATGATGTAGAGAAAATTTTCCTTGACTCGCCTTAAATTCTTTATGTCATAATGTCGGAACGTCCATGTGAATCACCGTAATATAATCCCGGAAATTATATTACCCTGGTTCTCATGTGCATTTAACATTACTTCATAAAGTCAAAGTGACGCATCAACAAAATTTATCAACTTAAGATTAAGATCGAATACGAGTTAGATATGATATAAGAGTTCGAGTATAAATGCACAATTAGTCAAGTAATCCCTACTTCAGTCTATATGCCGGTTGTAGTCTAGATTCACCTATGTACCCTATGACTCGGGGTGGACACAAATGAACTCTAAATCCCTACAACCAAGGCTCTGATACCAACTGTAGCGACCCCGACAAATCGTCAAGTGACGGCGTCGGCTACGTGGGTCCCATTACCTGATTATAAGTCTTTAAGATAACGTTTGACCAAAATATGTCGCCTTCATTTCAAAATAAGGATTGTTTCAAAGTTTACAAGAATTGTTCAACCAAAAGTTAAGTTACAACGTTATAAGTACGATTGAAATCTAGGCGACACGGTTTCAAGTAACGTCAAAAGACGCTCCATGAAATGCATGTATACTCGACATCGGATGCAAGTATCAAATAGTGAGCGGAAGCATGTATCACATATCGTGCAAGACCTGAGAAAAACATAGAAGAATCTGTCAACGAAAACGTTGGTGAAATCATAGGTTTAGTAAGTATTAAACGTTGTCTTTGAACCACAAGATTTTGTATATCCATAACGTAGATTATCCAAATCATTTGCATTCCAAAAGTGTTGTTATACGCGAGCACTCAATTATCAAAACTTAACCAACGTTACCCCATCACACAGTGCTAGAACCCACACTAAAACACAAAAATATATTTCATCCGCATAACGGTAGCGAACCGTCCGAATGAGGGTTTGTTAAACCCGTATGGCCACACAATATAAGTTCTCGCTTACACCCTGCAAGTGTAACTAATGATAATCGAATTGAGGCATTTTTGTTCTAACTCGCACGGGAAATGTTTGTTTTCACACTTGTGTTCAAAACATAAAAGTAAGTAGTACAAGATGTAACAAAGTATATGTTTTCTCAGCCCACGATTTAAAAGTATAAAAGTTGTTGAAAAGGTGGGACTATGATCTCACCTTGAGTGCACAAGTAGTAAAGTACTTCACAAAATAACGTGTGCGAAGGATAGTGCTAGTCTTGACCTAAACAAATAGGTCGTATCAATAACGGTAAACACGATAGGTCAAAGATGTTCAATTAGTCCTATGGCTCGTTACGACTCAATAATGTAGCATGTGAGTCAAGTTGTCATGTTTCATGCAAGGTACAAGTATAAAAACATGTTAGAACAATTGCACAATTATTTGGTTAAGTTTGATTAACAGTCAATTTGGTCGGGTCAAAGTCAACAGAAAAGTCAACGGGGTCGGGTTGGATATCCGACAATTTTTCTAAGTTATATAATCATATATGAGCATGTTGGCCAAGTTTCATGTTAATCGGAGGTCCGTAGCATAGCAAACATTTTCATGTCAAATGACCAAGTGAACAGCCAGTTTTAGCACAATGGGACGGCGTCCCAAATAGCTAGACGGCGTCCCAAATTGAAGAGTGGGACGGCGTCCTAATGGGCTAGACGGCGTCCCAAATTGAAGAGTGGGACGGCGTCTTGAGTTTCTGGACGGCGTCCCAAATGCCTTCCAGGCCCTGTTTGCTGAATTTCTCAATTGCACGAACCAAAACACAAACCAACACATTTTTCAAACCGCAAACAATTAGAACATGTATTTTATATCATCGGAAAGCTCTTTCGACAAGGAACGCAACTAAGCACTTTTCATCAAGCAAAAACATCATATACTATAACCGAAATCCCGTCAAGCGATCAATAGAGGTTTATTTTCAAGTTTCAAGTTTATCAATTTTAATTTAAGTTTCGGGAATCCAATTTATACATATGATATGCCGTTTTGAAGGTAATTAAGCATACAACACAACCTAACACTTACAACTAACATTCCATGTCGTTCAAATCATTAAAAGTCCATTTTAAGTTCATGAAACCTTAATCTAAATTCACCAAATTTCATAATCAAGTTTAGGAGGTTTCATTAATCAAACTATACATCATAATGAAGCTAGTAACACTAGAAACACAATTAAAACATGATCTCTTAGCATCAAACAACATATGAACACTCAAATTTCAAGATTAAGCATGTCATCTTTCAATATGAACTAGTTACATCAAAATATCAAAAACGAGCATACAAATCACATAAACAAACTAGACTCGAGCCATAGACACTAATTAACAACCTTATAACTTAAAAATCTCAAGAACACAAGAATTAGTGATTTTAGAAAGTTACCCAAAATCGAAGTGGTTAGCATCAAATCGAAGAGGATGATGAGAGGATCAAGAATATGTAGTCGGATTTGTTGTGAGCTTCCAAGATCAAAATTAGATGATGAATTTGTGTTTGTGTTCTTGAGAGAAAAGGAAGAAAGAAAAAGAGGAAGAAGATGGTGAAATGAAGTGTGTGGTGGTGAGGAGTCACTAGTTAGCCAAGTTTACCCGAGTGGCGAGATTAGTCCCTCAAGTTTGTTGTCGGGTGCGGGAAATAACCAAACGACTATTTTTAAAACGCAAGTTAACGAGAGATGTTATAATTAAATGACGGAATTATTATGAACGTTAGTCAACGGAAACTACGAATTTAAATAACGAAAGATATTATTTAAAAGAAAAAGACGGTGTTAAAAATAAATTTAACGGAAAAACGCGGGATGTTACAGTAGAATATTTGTACTATTTAATAAGTGTCTAAACAGTGTTGAGGACATCCTCTCAACAACTTTCCGAATCTTGTCCACGCCTCATATAATGTTTCATTTGGCTTTTGCGCGAACGTAACTATTTCTCCCTGAACTCTCACGGCTTTAGATGCCGGAAAGAATCTTTTAAGAAATTTCTCAACTAAAACATCTCATGTGTCAATCGCTCCTTCGGGTAACGATTCTAACCAATCTTTAGCTTCTCCCTTTAAAGTCCAGGGAAACAACATGAGATAGATCTGTTCATCCTCAACTTCTCTGATTTTGAATAGAGTACAGATCCTATTAAAGGTTCGAAGATGTTTGTTTGGATCTTCTTTCGGCGTACCACTATATTGGCACTGATTAGTTACCATGTGTAGGATTTGTCATTTGATTTCATAATCTGGCGCATTAATGTCTGGCTTAAAAATGGCTTGACCTTGGCCAGTGCGTGTGGCTCTCATTCGATCTTTCATACTTAGAGGTTCCGTTATTTCCATATTTGAATTTGTTGAATACGAATCACTAGAGGATTCTGATTTAATGGTTTGTGGTTCAGGAGGAATGATTAGTGGTTCAGGATCTTGGAATTGTCCTTGAATATCCTCCGGGTTTTTAATTGTGAAGTCGGGTTCAAAAAATGAATTATCGGAAATTTAAGTTGGAGTAATTGTTCGACTAGATGATGATTCTAAAGAAAAATCAACGGCGACAATATTGGCTAGATGTCTTGATCGAGTTACAGGTGGTGAACGTATGAAAGGTAGTGAACGTTTTGCTCGGTGCATTCACTGAATATCATATTAGTTATAAAGATAAAAATTATTTAAGTTATCAAATTAATAGACTTTTCTGATTTTGCCCACGTTTCGAATAGCCAATAGATGCAGCAGGTAGCCAGGACCCTTTAAATCGGAAGCCCACAACTCGCCACTAACAAATCCAACTATTACTACGAACCAGAAAATTTGGATGTCTATCAATTTAATCGCTTAAAATAATTTTCCGTCGAAATTCAAAGAAGATAAAAATCTATATCCTAAAAACTAGAGCGTAGAAATGAGAGAAAAAAAAAGAGTGCGTCGAAAAACGTCGAAAAATAAAAAGTCAGAAAATAAAAATAAGAAAGTAGAGCGTCGAAACTTAAAAGTCTAAAAACTAAATATTAAAACTTGCGTCTAAAGGTATTAAAGCTTAAAGGAATTCTAAACGGAAAACAGCAATTACATAAAAGGCACTAAAATCTATTAAATATTAAAGCGATAAGCGACATCGTAAAATTCTAAAGCGCCTAAATCTTAATCTAAAGAAAAAGCACTTAAGGGATTTTACGGCAAAGCCTAAAAACTAGAAATATAAAAATAACTACGGCACAAACTAAGTTTAAAGCTAATTACAAACGATAAATATACAAATTACGAATTAAATGATAAAAAAATATACAATTTATAAAAAGAAATTAAAAAAAATGATAAAATTATTTAGTTTTATAAAAATATTATTTTTGTATTATTATTTTATAAAAGTATTAATTTTATAATTAATAAAACTAATTAAAACTTAAAAATACAAATTTAATTAAAACTAAAACTAATTAATATTTAATTAAACCCTAATTAAAATTAATAATAATTAAATTATAACCCTAATTTCGTAATAAATGCAGGCTGAGTGTTTGACCTGTCAGACGGCTCCGCGAGTGCGGTGCCACGTGCCAGAAAAGCTCCGCGAGTGCGGAGTTACGCAGTCTCAGATTGATGCAGGCCAAAATATGCAGGTTCAGTGTAATTTTTTTGTTTTTTTTAACTCTATATCTGATTTTAATATATTTAAAATATAATTTAAATAAAACTTATATTTTAAAAATTACTTATTAGTTTTATTACTTAAAAAAACTTGCACTTTTTAATTTCGTACTTAAAAATATAGATATATATTTTTCTTTTTTATGTTTTTATATTTTTTTAAAAACTTATATATTTTTACAAAAATAGCTTAAAAACTTATTTTATTTTTTTTATATATAGCGTTTCGCTTTTTGTTCCCCGGCAACGGCGCCAAAAATTTGATGTTATGCGAGGTGTATACGAAATACTACTATTTTTTACTACAAAATACTATTAAATACGATACAATTTTACACAAGTTATTTATTTATAGAATGGATATACCTAAACCTTGCTACAACACTATAGGCAGTGTACCTAATCGTAGAGTAGTATAGTTTTTAGTAAGTCCGGTTCATTCCACAGGGAGCTAGCGATTACGTACTATATTTTTAACAACTATATTTGTATAAAATATATATAATTATATATAGTAATATTATTATAAAAGGGGGTTTTTACTGTTTAATGACAGGTTTGTCGATTTTATATTTTAAGCGTAAAGATAAATGACGATAATATAAATGACAGAATTTAAATTGCGATAAAATAAATTGCAGTAATTAAAATGACAGTAAATAAAGGTACGATGAAATATGAAATAAAAGTATTATGCTTATTTAAACTTCCGTAATCATGATGTTTGACGTTTTGATTTTAATTTATTTATTTGGGTTAATTGTCCTTTGTCCTGGATTTATTTGATACCTATCTGGTTTTTGTCCATAATAGTCCATCGGTCATAATTATAAAATGCTCGTCAAATTAACCTTATTCCTGAAGTCAAATATTCCAACTAATTAGGGATTCGAACTGTAAGAGTATTTAATACTTTGTTTAATGATTACACCAGGTTATCGACTGCGTATAATCCAAGGTTTTAATACTTTGTTAATAATTACACCAATTACCCTTGTATGTAATCCACCCATGTTTTAATAAGATATGAACATTAATTTACCCACTTGATCAGTTTGAATAATCAATTACTCAACCCGAATAATTAATTAAATGATCGTAAAAGATGTCGTATAAAAGTCACTAAATAGGACATGCATAATCATTTAATAATTATTAGACTAACTAATTTGAAGATATGTTCGACAGATTCTAATGAGTTGTCATTCGATTAGACAATACCCCCCATCTATTAATAGTTCATAGTCCAATGTCCACAAGTGTCGGTCTTTTGTCTAAACCCCAATTATGGTACAAAATCCAATAACCCCATCTAAAATATTTAGTCTAACATCACGATTACTTCGGCTGAAATAAGCATAATAATAACTTAGTTACGATACATTAATTTAAAAAGGAAGAACAAAGCTTACAGTGATTATTTATCGCGTAGCGTTACACGGACAGAGTTCCGACTTTAAAACCCGTAAAACATTCTTACAATAACCTTATTATTATTAATTTAAATTAAAATTATAATTATAAAATATAAATATAAATATAAATATATCGTAGATAGATAGATAGGAAAAGGTGTAAGGAAATCGATCAGAATGCGCGGCCTTTTATAGACCCACTTTGAACTATACAGCTCCGCGAGTGCGGAGATTTTGTGCTTCACAGCTCCGCAAGTGCGGAGCTTCGGATTCCAGCTCACCAAATGAATTAAACGTGGGCTGCTTTGATTAAAATAATATATAATATATATATATATATATATATATATATATATATATATATATAATTAATTATATATAATATTATATTCTTGTGCATAGTTGACTTGTAATTTTAGCTCCGTTGATTCGCACGTTGATAGTTGGTTCATGTCTCGGTTCCGGATTTTCGAACGCCTTTTCGTATAATTTAATATCTTGTACTTTGCGTTTTGCGGCTTGTACTCTTGTAATTTCTAGACGTTTCTCATCAATAATTTGAACAACTTGGATTGTACTTTGTACTTTTTAGCTTTTTGATCATTTGCGTCTTCAAATCGTCATTTGCGTCTTCAATCTTCGCACTTATTTATTTAAATGAATATTACTTGGAAATAGAACAATTGCAACTAAAAACTTTACATATTGGAAGGATATTGCACCTAAACTTTACAAGGGACTGTAGACTCACCTTAGCAAAGCACTGAAAAACCTCTTACTAAAACCGTACGGTAATCGGACAATCACGACCGATAAACACAACCTAGTTAAATAGTTCATCTTAAGTAAATACATAGGTCACACTATGTCAACTCATAGTGTACCATAGTCCTAGTGCTCAGACTGACTCAATAAGCAAGTAAAAGTCAACTAGTCTAAACAAGTCAACCAAAGTCAAACCAAAAGCAAACTTGGTCAAAGTGGTCTACTAAAGTCAAACATCTCAGTAGGTCATACAATCTTGGTCAACATGTCAATCCTAAGTCAACTAACATGTTTTAGTTCACAGTTTGTCAAGTACGCGTTCACAGTTTATCGTTTAGCATCAAATTGATGCATTAGTTGTAAACAACGCGCATAATTCATAGAACATAAAACATCATAATATGAACAACTCCAGATCAAAACTAGACCCATAAAAGTTTCCAAAAATTCTATCCAAGGTCTCATACGACGTCTACAGGTCGGGTTTAAGAAAGGGTCTAGTTAAGGTTTACCAAATCAGTTTCTGCACGCGCAACAGTTTTCGAAAAATTCTCATTTAACATAGAAAATTGATTTTAATGAACGGCCAATTGGAGATTACTCTAGACACTCCAAAGTTTTAATGATAGAATAACCAAAGACTTTCATGTAGCCAATTTATACAATTAATTCATAAAATTCAGACCTTCAGTTTTTGAGCAACAATCAGACATGTCATTTGGTGATACATATAACACATAGCAAACAACATTTTTAGAAGTTATCATACAAATGTAATATGCTTAAGAACATATAAATAACAACATACCAGAAGACCAAAGTCTCAAACAATTTCTATTTCATGTGAGATCATTTAGCGTGCATACGAAAACAGTTTCAGCTCAATACTAGTCATCAATATTCGTTTAATCATATCTAGAGCTATACGTAACCTTTTAACATGATTCAAAAGTCCATTTTGCATGATTTTTAACAAGGAATTCAGTATATAGCATTTAAATGACTCATTCATAAAGCAACAAAATCAAAAAATTCGTATTACATGAAAGCCCTAGCGAAAACTTCGATTGATCAAAACTTATGCATACGGTAACGAAAATACACAAATCCAAAGTTTAAATTTATTAATTTTTCGAGATCTATCCATCTAGATACATTAAAAGAACAGTACATAAACTCATTCAATCAGATTCATAGCAATTAAATTCATGATTCGTACTAACGACATCAATCGCGCAAAATAACGACTAACAACGACTATAATCGCAATCAATTGAGCACTAGAAATTAATACACTATGTAATTGCATAAAATCATATTTAAAATATTTAGGGTTAGTGATTATACCTCAATCGATCAATTAAACGACAATACTAGACTTAGAACGATGCGTAG
This sequence comes from Rutidosis leptorrhynchoides, assembly GCF_046630445.1. NCBI lineage: Eukaryota > Viridiplantae > Streptophyta > Magnoliopsida > Asterales > Asteraceae > Rutidosis > Rutidosis leptorrhynchoides. The sequence goes on along the minus strand of NC_092342.1, from coordinate 267,218,970 downwards.
AACAACTTTGATCTTCAAGCTTTTGTCTAATTTTGAGTTGTGAGTGTGTATGTGTGTGTGTTAGTCGACGGCCACAAGAGAGGGAGGGAGAGGAGAATGTCGACTAGCAGAGGAAAAATAATGAGGGTTTCTAGTTTAGGATTTCTATTTATAGTCTAGATTAGGGCCTAATTAAATCCCTAATTAAACATAAGCCCAAAGTTTAGTCCACAAGGGGTATGTGGGGGAGGGTTCGGCCGAATGGCCCAATTAGGGGTTTTGCTGGGCTTGTTTTGATTATTTGCTTGTACGCGCGTGGTCTGTTTCGAGTGCCGTTAACCGTACCGGGTCTCCGAACGTTAACTAGTCGTTGAAACGCAATCCACCGGGTTTAACTTATTAAATAAATAATAAATTAAATATGTTTTTTATAAAGTTAATAATTATTAAAAATAATTATTTTATCGATTTTCTGAGTTTCGTAAACTGAAAGGCTTTCTATGCGATCATCTTAATCGTGCTGTTTTCTAAGTATTTCATTATCCGAAACAAGTTCATCAATTAATATAAACATATTAATTCAAGTTGTTCAATTAATCGTGACAATCCAGGTATTAATTCCAGTAACTCACCAAAGCATAGCGATGAAGAAATTCGAAAATATGGGGAGCAAATCGGATTGAGGTGGCCCAACCTCAATCCCCAATAGACCCCTCATGATGTTTTATCGTATTTTATAGTTTTATAATGAAGATTTTGTCCTTAAATATTCGTGTGTTTGCGATTGAGGGTAAATTCGGGTGGGTCAAGGGCTTATGTTTTCAGGAGAAATCGAGCATTGCAGCCTTTCAGGAAACAGAATGTAAGAGTGTAGATGATAGGTGGGTTCAGATGTTGTGGGGAGGTGATGATTTTGGGTTTATCCAAAAAGAAGCAGTTGGAAATTCGGGTGGTATGTTACTTGTGTGGGATAAAAATTGTTTTGAGGTAGATAGTGCACTTGGTGGTGAATATTTGATAATGCTAAAATCGAACACATATTTCATAGCATTATCCTTCAAGAAAAAGACAAGCTTTTAGTTGCAATTGTTCTATTTACAAGTGATATTCGTTTAAATATTAAAAGGTGAAGACAAAAGACAGATTCGATGATTTGAAGACGCAAACGACCAAAAAGCTAAAAAGTACAAAGTACAATCCAAGTGGTTCAAATTATTGGTGAGAAACGTCTAAGAATTACAAGAGTACAAGCCGCAAAATCCAAAGTACAAGATATTAAATCGTACGAAAGGACGTTCGAAAATCCAGAACCGGGACATGAACCAACTATCAATGCGCGACTCAACAAAACTGAAAGTACAAGTCAACTATGCACATGAATATACTATAATATATATATATAATTATATAAAATTATATATATTATATCATATTATTAAAAACCGTCGGCAAACTAGAAAACAAATCATTGTGAGCTGTCTCAGAGGTCCATGCGATTGCATGGCCATGAAGAATAAACTTCATGCGATCGCATGAGCCATATATCATGGCCAGGCCCTATAAATACCACGAATTTGGACGAGTAAATTACACCTTCATCAACTGATCTCTTACTCTCTCTCAAATATATTTATATTTATTTTATAATTATAATTTTAATATTAAGTTAATAATAATAAGGTTATAGTGGCGAATGTTTTAAGTTTGTAAGTCGAAATTCTGTCCGTGTAACACTACGCGATTAATACTCATTGTAAGTTATGTTCAACCTTTTAAAATTAATGTCTCGTAGCTAAATTATTATTATGTTTATTTAAGCCGAAGTAATCGTGATGTTGGACTAAATATTAAGACGGGGTTACTGGGCTTTGGACCATAATTGGGGTTTCGTCAAAAGACCGACACTTGTGAAAATTGGACTATGGGCTATTAATGGGCTTTATATTTGTTTAACTGAATGATAGTTCGTTAATTTAATATAGAGAATTACAATTTGACGTATCTATAAATAACCATATACACTCGATCGGATACAATGGCCGGGATATTTATAAGTACTAATAATCGTTCATTTAACCGGACACGGGAATGGATTAATAGTCAATGGACTCATTAAAACAGGCGTGGATTACATACAAGGACACTTGGTGTAATTGTTAATAAAGTATTAAAACCTTGGATTGCACGCAGTCGATAACCTGGTGTAATCATTAACAAAGTATTAAGACCTTGTTACAGTTTAAGTCCCCAATTAGTTGGAATATTTGACTTCGGGTATAAGGGTAATTTGACGAGGACGCTCGCACTTTATATTTATGACCGATGGACTGTTATGGACAAAAACCAGATGGACATATCGAATAATCTAGGACAAAGGACAATTAACCCATGGTAACAAATTAAAATCAACACGTCGAACATCATGATTACGGAAGTTTAAATAAGCATAATTCCTTTATTTTATATCTCATCGCACTTTTATTTATCGTCATATTATTTATTGTACTTTAAATTATTGCACTTTTAATTATCGCACTTTTATTTTATCGCACTTTTATTTATCGTCATTTACTTTACGCTTTAAATTAAATTGTATTTAATATTTTACATTAGGTTTTAATTGTGACTTAAGACATAAAATCGACAAACCGGTCATTAAACGGTAAAACCCCCTTTTATAATAATAATAATATTACTTATATATATATTTATACAAATATAGTTTAAAATATATATAGCGTTAAACTCAGCTAGCTCCCTGTGGAACGAACCGGACTTACTAAAAACTACACTACTCTACGATTAGGTACACTACCTATAAGTGTTGTAGCAAGGTTTAGGTATATCCATTATATAAATAAATAAATAACTTGTGTAAAATTGTATTGTAATTAATAGTATTTCGTAGTAAAATATAATCTATTTCGTACTACACCTCGCACACATCAAGTATTTTTGGCACCGCTGCTGGGGAAAAATCACGCCGAAGCGAAACGCTATAAAAAATTAGTTTTTAAGCCATTTTTATAAAAATATAATTTTATATAAGTTTTAAAATATAAAAACATAAAAATATATATATATTTCTATATTTTTAAGTGTTTAAATTAAAAAGTTTTTATTTTTTTAGTTAAAAAAACTAATAAGTAATTTATTTTTTTAGTTAAGTAATATTTTTTTTAAATAAAAACAGAAATACAAATTAACATTAAAAAAAATTACGCTGAGACTGCAAAATTTGAACCTGCATTGATCTGAACCTGCTTCTCATGCGACCGTATGAGAATGGAGTATTAAGGCCATGCGACCGCATGGAAAGGTCTGACACGCCTGACCTGATCCTCGTACAGCATTAATTACTGAGTATTATTAATTATTATTATTATTAAACCTAATTAGGGTTTAGTTATTTAATAATTAGTTTTAGTTTTATTTAATTTTGTATTTTAAGTGTTAATTAGTTTTATTAATATATAAATTAATACTTTTATAAAATAATAATATAAAATAATATTTAATAATTTTATCATTTTTTTATCTCTTTTTATAAATTGTATATTTTAATCTTTTAATTTGTAATTTATAATTTTCGTTCGTAATTAAGTTTAAACTTAGTATTTTGCCGTAGTTATTTTATATTTCTAGATTTTTATGCTTTGCCGTAAAATCCCTTTAGTGCTTTTTCTTTAGATTAAGAGTTAGGCGCTTTAGAAATTTACGACGTCGCTTATCGCTCTTGTATTCAATAGATTTTAGTGCCTATTTAAGTTATTGCCATTTTGGATATTGAATTCATTTTAAGCTTTAATTCCTTTAGATGCAACTTTTAATATTTAGTTTTTAGACTTTTAAGTTTCAACGCTTTACTTTCTTTTTATTATTTTTCGGTCTTTTATTTTTCGACGTTTTTCGACGCACTCTTTTTCTTCCTCTTATTTCTCAACGCTCTAGTTTTTAGGACATAGATTTTATCTTCAAAAATTTTGGCGAAAAATTATTTTAAACGGTTAAATTGATAGACATCCAAAATTTTCTGGTTCGTAGTAATAGTTGGATTTGTTAGTGGCGAGTTGTGGGCTTCCGATTTAAAGGGTCTTGGCTACCTGCTGCATCTATTGGCTATTCGAAACGTGGGCAAAATAAGAAAAGTCTATTAATTTGATAACTTATATATTTTTTTATTTTTATAACTAATAGGATTCAGTGAATGCACCGAGCAAAACGTTCACCACCTTTCATACGTTCACCTCCTGTAAGTCTGTAACTCGATCAAGACATCTAGCCAATATTGTCGCCATTGATTTTTCTTTAAAATCATCATCTAGTCGACCAAGTACTCCAATTCAAATTTCCGATAATCCATTTTTTGAGCCCGACCTCACAATTGAGAACCCAGAGGATATTCAAGGACAATTCAGAGATCCTGAACCACTAATCATTCCTCCTGAACCACAAATCATTCAACCAGAAATTGTCGAGGAAGAAACTATTAAATCAGAATCCTCTAGTGATTCAGATTCAACAAATTCAATCATGAAAAATCAGGAACCTCTAAGTATGGAAGACCGAATGAGAGCTAATCGCACTGGCCAAGGTCATGTCATTGCTCAACCAGACATTAATGCACCAGATTATGAAATCAAAGGACAAATCCTATACATGGTAACTAATCAATGCCAATTTAGTGGTACGCCGAAGGAAGATCCAAACGAACATCTTCATACCTTTAATAGGATCTGTACTCTATTCAAAATTAGAGAAGTTGAGGATGAACAGATCTATCTCATGTTATTTCCCAGGACTTTAAAAGGAGAAGCCAAAGATTGGTTAGAATCTTTACCTGAAGGGGCGATTGACACATGGGATGTTTTAGTTGAGAAATTTTTTAAAAGATTCTTTCCGGCATCTAAAGCTGTGAGACTTCAAGGAGAAATTGTTACGTTCACATAAAAGCCAAATGAAACTCTATATGAGGCGTGGACAAGATTTGGAAAGTTGTTGAGAGGATGTCCTCAACATGGCTTAGACACTTATCAAATAGTACAAATATTCTATCAAGGATGCGGCAATACTACACGAAAATACATCGACATAGCAGCTGGTGGTTCCATTATGAAGAAAACCGCAACTGAAGCTTACAAAATTATTGATAACACAGCCTTCCACTCACATGAGTGGCACCAGGAAAAAGATATTCCTCGTTCATCTAAAGCGGCTAAAGCCGATTCTAGCCATGACTTTGATTCCATTTCCGCAAAGTTAGATGCTTTCAAGAGACGAATGGAAAAGATGACTAAGGATATTCACTCAATACGAATTAGTTGTGAGCAATGTGGAGGACCACATTTGATAAAAGATTGTCTCAGTATTGAACAAACAATGGAACAAAGAGAGAATGTTTCATACATGAACCAAAGGCCTGGAAATAATTATCAACCGCCAAGACCAAACTACAATCAAAATCAGAATTATAACCGAAATGCTCCGTACAACAGCCAACAAGGTCCTAGCAATCAACAAATATCTAATAATACTTACAACCAGCAAAGACCTATTTTTCCAAATAAACCACCACAAACCGATGATAAAAAGCCAAATTTAGAAGATGTGATGTCGAAGCTAGTTGAATCTCAAACGCAGTTTTTCACATCTCAGAAACAAACTAATGAACAAAATGCTCAAGCATTTAGAAATCAACAAGCATCTATTCAAAATCTGGAACAAGAAGTAAGTAACCTAACAAGGTTGATAGGTGAAAGAAAACCAGGGAGTCTACCCAGCGATACAAATGCTAACCCCCGGAATGAAACAGCTAAAGCCATTACCACGACAAGTGGTATTACACTTAAACCACCTGAAATACCTGTAATTTCTGATGACTCTATTCCTACTACACAGGCACCACAGCCTGAGCAAGAGAAGGAAACAGAACCAGTAGTTGAAAACGTTAATGAAAATAACATAGTTAAGGCAAAACCTTATGTTAAACCATACAAACCACCACTTCCTTACCCGAGTAAAATGAGAAAAGAAAGACTTGAAGCCGAGCAATCCAAATTCTTAGATATGTTTAAACAAATAAATGTCAATCTTCCTTTCATTGATGTAATTTCAAGAATGCCTAGATATGCTAAATTCCTGAAAGATCTAATCACAAATAGAAAGAAAATGGAAGAACTCTCAGCTTTTACTATGAATGCTAATTGTTCTGCAGTGCTATTGAATAAACTACCAGAAAAACTCTCAGATCCAGGAAGTTTCACAATTCCATGTTTTCTGGGTAGTCTTAGTTCCATAGAAGCATTGGCAGACTTAGGTGCTAGTATAAATTTAATACCATATTCACTATACGCTAAACTAGACCTCGGAGAATTGAAACCAACACGAATAAGCATACAACTAGCCGATCGATTAGTAAAATATCCTAGAGGGATAATGGAGAACATGCTAGTTAAAGTTGGTACTTTAGTATTTCCAGTAGATTTTGTTATTCTGGACATGGAAGAAGATTCTCGAGTTCCTCTCATATTAGGAAGACCATTCTTAAACACGGCTAAAGCAATAATAGACGTGTTTGGTAAAAAACTGACCCTAAGTATAGAGGACGTGAGTGTTACCTTTTCTATTGATAGAGCCATGCAACAACCGCAATCTACAGATGATACATGTTATTATATTCAAACTATAGATTCACATGCAGAATTGTTACAAGAATTTCCAGAATTACAAGAAACATGAGAATGTTCTTTAGGAGAAGGAACTGAACCAATTGATGAAGCTGAAATGTTAGCCGTACTCATGGCTAATGAATACGAACCAACAACAGAAGAACTTCAAATGTTAAAAGAGGAAGACAGATATCGATACAAATCATCGATAGAAGAACCACCGATATTAGAGTTAAAGCCACTTCCAAACCATTTGGAATACGCTTATTTACATGGTGAATCTGAATTACCGGTAATAATATCATCTTCTCTTACGAAAAATGAAAAATCTCAACTCATTTCTATGCTAAAAGCTCATAAACCAGCTATTGCATGGAAGATTCATGACATTAAAGGCATAAGTCCTTCGTATTGCACACATAAAATCCTTATGGAAGAAAATCATAAAACCTATGTGCAACGCCAACGAAGACTAAATCCTAATATGCAAGATGTTGTTAAGAAAGAAATTATTAAACCGCTAGATGCAGATTTAATTTATCCAATCTCTGATAGTCCATGGGTAAGCCCAGTTCAATGCGTACCTAAGAAGGGTGGCATGACTGTCATCACAAATGAAAAAGATGAGCTTATTCCTACTAGGATTGTAACAGGATGGCGTGTTTGTATTGATTATAGAAAATTAAATGACGCCACCAGAAAAGATCACTTTTCCTTACCTTTCATTGATCAAATGTTGGAAAGGTTAGCTGGGAACAGTTACTATTATTTTCTTGACGGTTTCTCCGGATACTTTCAAAATCCAATCGCACCCGAGGACCAAGAGAAAACCACATTCACCTGCCCTTATGGTACTTTTGCTTACAAACGCATGCCATTTGGACTTTGCAACGCCCCTGCAACCTTTCAAAGGTGCATGATGGTGATTTTTCACGACATGATAGAGGAATGCATGGAAGTTTTCATGGATGACTTTTCAGTCTTCGGTGATACTTTTGAAACATATCTAGTTAATCTTGAACGAATGCTTATTAGATGCGAACAATTAAATCTAGTACTTAATTGGGAAAATGCCATTTCATGGTTAAAAAAAGGCATCATTCTTGGTCATAAAATTTTAAAGGAAGGAATTGAAGTGGATAGAGCTAAAGTAGATGTAATTGCTAAACTTCCACATCCCACCAATGTTAGAGGAGTTAGGAGTTTTCTACGGCATGCCGGTTTTTACCTACGTTTCATAAAAGATTTTTCTAAAATTGCCACTCCTATGAATAAACTCCTAGAAAAAGATGCTCCGTTCATCTTTTCGGATGAATACATCAAATCTTTTAATATTCTTAAAGAAAAACTCACTAATGTGCCAATCATGATAACTCCAAATTGGAATTTACCATTTGAACTCATGTGCGATGCAAGTGATTTTGCAATGGGAGCCGTTTTAGGACAAAGGATTGAAAAATGATTTCAACCTATTTATTACGCTAGTAAGACGTTACAAGGAGCACAAACAAATTACACAACTACTGAAAAAGAACTCCTTGCTATTGTCTTTGCTTTTGACAAATTTCGTTCATATCTCGTTCTAGCAAAAACGGTGGTCTATACTGATCATTCTTCTCTTAGATATCTATTTTCAAAACAAGATGCCAAACCATAATTAATCCGTTGGATCTTACTCTTACAAGAGTTCGATATTGAAATCCGAGACAAAAAGGGAGCAGAAAATCTCGCCGTTGATCATCTTTCTCGTCTTGAAAATCCTGAATTAGAAGTTCTAAATGAATCGGCCATATAAAATAACTTTCCTGATGAATATCTATTGAAGATCGATTATAATGAAATTCCATGGTTTGCAAACTATGCAAACTACTTAGTATGTGGATTCCTTAAAAAAGGGTTGTCGTACCAAAAACGAAAGAAATTCTTTAGTGATATAAAATACTATTTTTGGGAAGATCAACATTTATTCAATAGTTGTCCCGATGGAATAATACGTCGATGCGTATTCGGAGATGAAGCTAGTCAAATCTTAAACCATTGTCACACAGGACCAACAGGAGGGCATTATGGGCCTTAACTTACAGCAAGAAAAGTTTACGATGCTGGATTCTATTGGCCTACAATTTTCAAAGACGCAAAACTTCTTTGTAAATCCTGTGATGCATGTCAAAGGGCTGGAAAAATAAGTCAACGTGATGAAATGCCACAAAATGTTATTCAAGTATGTGAAGTATTTGACGTTTGGGGTATTGACTTTATGGGTCCATTTCCAAAATCTCATAATAATCTCTACATTCTCGTTGCCATTGATTATGTATCTAAATGGGCGGAAGCACAAGCTCTCCCAACTAACGATGCACGAGTTGTAGTTAACTTCTTAAAACGTCTTTTTGCTAGTTTCGGAACACCGAAAACTTTAATAAGTGATCGGGGTACTCATTTTTGTAATAATCAACCTGAAAAAGTTCTCAAAAGATATGGAGTAACTCATAAAATCTCAACCGCTTATCATCCACAAACAAGTGGACAAGTTGAAAACACCAACCGAGCTTTAAAACGTATTCTAGAGAAAACCGTAGGATCAAATTCGAAGGAATGGTCCATGAAATTAGAGGATGCACTCTGGGCTTTTAGAACAGCCTACAAAACTCCAATTGGAACCACACCTTTTAAACTTGTTTACAGAAAAGCATGTCTTCTTCCAGTAGAAATTGAGCACAAAGTATTTTGGGCTTGGAAGACATGTAATCTTGATTTACATGAAGCTGGACGTCTACGGTTAAGTCAACTAAACGAATTAGAAGAATTAAGACACGATGCATATGAAAATTCATTAATCTATAAGGAAAGAACGAAGAAATGGCATGATAAAAGAATCCGAAGTTCAAAAGAATTTAAGGAAGGAGACGGAGTTCTTCTTTTCAATTCACGATTCAAGCTATTTCCTGGAAAATTGAAATTAAGATGGTCTGGACCATTCATAGTCAAAAGAGTTTTCCCATATGAAACAATAGAGTTAATAAATTCAAATGGGATTGAATTTAAGGTTAAAGGTCACAGAGTTAAACATTACATAGATAATCCAATGGAAGTTGAAGATGAAGTTAATCACAATTTCGACACCACGGCTAACTAAGTGTGGGAAGATTCGAATCTTTTAAGGGTAATATAAATTTCTGTTAGAGTTAGATGTTCCGTTTTCGTGTATTTCTCAAGAATGGAATCCGAATGGTCTTTCCCTAGCAGACCCTAAAGAACTAGTCTTCTCCCCCCCATTCGGAATTTTTATTTCTTTTAGGTTTTACGAGATGAAGAATTCCTTTGATCTGACCCATGGTCTACTACTACACGCTATAATTACTAAACGTAATAATAACATCTTCCCGAGTGAACTAGTATCATTCATAAGAGGCAAAATGGACGAAGTGAGGAAAGAACTCAGGAAGAATCATCATAAGACACATTTTGGTAAAGGAAAATCAAAATTCGCAACAAAAAGAAGAGCACGACACCTTGAAAGATGTCATAAATGCGGAAAATGGTCACACGAAGGGAAATGTTCGAACAATCAAACACATTCCAATTCTGAATTCGTTACTCTATGCAGAGAAAGACCATTCATATGTTTAGAAGAAAAGTTATTGAAAATTCGAGGTTACGTTTATGTAGCTATGGAAAACTAAATTGAACGACTCTCCTATGAGTCGACTAAAGCAGGTCTCTGAGAATTCTTTCTCACAGGTAAGTATGTACAGTTTTTATTTATTTTTATTTATTGCTTTTAACCTTTTGATAATAAACGCTGAATCGTTCGCTATAAAGTATTAAATTGATATTCAATAAAATTAGGTATGCGAAACCGAAATTATTGATATCATACAAAAATTTAATTCATCACTGCGAAATTTACCGTTTATTCATAAGGTATAAATATCTTTAATCAATCAATTCAAAATATTTCATAAATTCGTCAGGAGTAAAACTAGGTAAAATAGCCGAAATTACTTTACCCAAAAGAGGGGCGTATATTTTTGTTAATATTTGATTGATTAAAGTGGGATAAAAGACTAAAAAGATTTTTATTTCATTTTTACCTTGTTTTTAAAATATATAACTATATTATTTTCAAATGCAAGATTGTAAAATTAATATATATAAATATTATTTTAATATGCATTTTAAATTTAAGTTTGGTTTGAATTTAAAAACAAAAATTTACTTTATTTCATTAAGTTAAAAATTTGATATTTAAAATTCGTCGTGAGTTGAAGACTAGGTCGTTGAACTAAAATTGCTTTACCCAAGGGAGGGACGAGAAATTTTATTATCATTATTTTTTAATCTTATTGATCTAAAGTATACCAAAAACATTGGAAAAAAAAACTTAAAAATCTTTGCTTTTAAAACAATCGCTTTGATATTGAAAATTTTAAAATTTTGGCGAGGGACGAACTAGGTAAACGTACCGAAACGACCTCATTCTAAATATCAAGGAACACAAAATTTTAAAATTAATTAATTAATTGTTTTTATTAGTTAAAGATTTATAAAGAAAAAAAAATACACCTCATGCGATCGCATGGGGTTAGGCCATGTAAACCATGCGATCGCATGGGACCAAAAACCTGGTGAGATTATTAAAATTCAGTCGACTGCCTCTGTTTCCATCACTTCAATACACACATACACGAACACACACTCAAAAACCTCTCTAAAATCTCCATTTTTCACCAAAATCATCCAAATTTCGTGCTATAATCCGTTCCAATCATGCCTTTCTTCATACGGGGAAGCAAAAAGGTAGAAATTTCACCCCTAAACTCTTTAATTTCTCAGTTTTAGTGATAATTACAACTATTTTACCTAATTTAATTTTGATGATTTCTAGCTTAATTAGAGTTAAATTGTTAGTATATTATGCTTGTATAACCTAGATTGATGCTATTTGTCATGATTTGAAGCCTTAAACTTCAAAAAAATTTAGAAATCTAGGGTTTGTGTTCTTGAGCAATTTGGGGATTTTTGATATAAACAGGTTATGGTAGATTTTTGTTATGAATTATTGCTAAATTAAGTAGTGTAACATGTTTAGGTTGCTAAATGATCTAAACTTTGATCCTAAACATGATTTTTGAACATCAAAGTGGACTTTTTAAGTCTAAAATTCATGAACTTGATTAAATTGATGTAATTGCCATTTGAAACTTGTTTAATTGCTAGTAATGGTTATTTTAACATGTTATTTGAGTTGAATGCTTATGAACTTTGTATACCTTTTCATATATGCTTATTTGAAAAATTGTAGAATTGATGAAAACATGAAAATGAGTATAAGTTTAATATGGATTAAACATGTTATTGTAATTATTTTACTTTGTTATTTTGCTAACACTAATGCATATTTGGATGCACAAATTTTGTGTTTAATGTGTTTTGTAGAGAAATACAGATACGGACGGTGCATCATCATCTAGACAACATGAACAAGAACCTGAACAAGAACCTGATCAAGAACCACAACCGGAACCACAACCTGAACAACAACAACATTTTGATAAACACATGCTATATTATGAGCCGGAACCACTGTTTTATGCTCATTATCGTCAATTTCAGCCTCACCCGAGGATTATGCACCCACTTATCAATGACCAACAGTTACATCCAAACCTAAGATTCAATCGTTGTTGGATTGAATACCCGAAATTTCAAAAGAACATGCACATTCTTTACCACAAAAATATTGAAATGCCTCGGATAATCGATTGGGAGCCTTTGGAAGAGGTTCACCTAGCCGAACCGGTTAGGGATTTACTAGTCCAGAGGTATGGTAGCTCTACATTTAACGATTGGATCCGCTTATTTACTACACGTAAAACTATATATAGAGAATGGTGTGTTGAATTGCTTAGCACTATAGAGTTAAATAATGAAGTTACTATGATAGGAGATAAAAGTTTTATTAGATTTCTTTTAGGAGGTACAATGTACAGAATGTCCATATTGGACATGGCTAGAGCTCTATTAATCTACACCCCCGCTGAGATTATTACACCTGATTGTAATAGTTTAATTACTGAAGGTGAAAGAGTAGATAGGAATTTTGACGCTAACGCCATATGGAGACGTATGTCACAATTTAGGGAATTTACGCGAGGTGGAAGACACTCCTACTTAGATATTGATAGGGCAGAGCTCCGGATAATACATAGATTCTTAGCGAACTCGATTACACAACGGGGTAGAAACAAAGAGAAAATGACCCTAAACGACTTATTTTACCTTAAGTGTATTCGAGACCCGAGGAGCTTTGTTAACATTCCTTATTGCGTAGGCCACTATCTTTCTAAATTGGTTGAGGGTATGCAAGAAGGAAGTATTATAGGGGGAGGTATTTTTGTTACTCTCATTGGAGAGTACTTAGGTGTAGATAAAGAGCATGGGGGTCCGATGGTAGAGATTGAGGAACAAGCCGAGAGCATAGGCTTGCAGGTTTATCAAGGTGCAAAGGTACTAAAACGTAGGCACAATATGCCAATACCATATCAGGGCACACATCCACAGGTAGAGAGGGTTTCGGATGAGGAGATGGAGGAAGCAGATGACATTAGGGATGTCATTAGGGATAGTTATACTAATGTCTTCCAGCATGTAGATGAGGTGGAAATGAATAACCAGGCTAGGCATCATTAGTATGAGCAGTGGATAGCTGCGAATGAGTATGAGCAATTTAGGCGACACCAACACGATAGCTGGGAAGTTCATCAGCACTAAATCATGAGCCAACTATCATATCAAGTACCACATAACTATATCCCAACTCGATCTGCTTACTATCCACCACATCAGCCTGACATGCGACCACCCTTTGACCTGTACGACCCCAATCAAGCCTACCAGGACACCTATTACCAACCATGGAACCCGAACGATGATATGAACTGGAATCCCTATCCAAATCAATAGTGTTCCATTGGTGATTTCTTATCTTTTATTATTTTTATCTATTTATGTTAAACATTTAACATTTTGATACTTTTATGTAATGTTTAATATTTGTATTATTTTGTACTAATATTTCATTTTTGTAATTTGAAAGTGGGATATTAAGTCTCATTTCAAAATACCATGCATGTTTATATTTGTATTGTATGTATTTTATCTCATGTACACAACAGGGTAAAACAGCGCATTTTCAAAGACTGGCATTAAGTTCAGCAAAAGCAACTAATTTTGAAGACAAGATGCAAAATATATGTGAAATAACAACTGCAAGAATGAACAAATGATGTGCACCATTTATCATTCAAACAAATAACAATATGTTTAGAAACTTTGGTAAAATTTAATCATTTTTTTACGCTAATTACCCTCAATAATTTAAATTGTTACTGATTTCTTGCAAATGAGGGCATTGCAAGATCTTAAGTGTGGGAAAGGATTAAATTCTTTCGATTTTAAAAATTTGACCTATACACTTGGTTTAGTAGCCATCGTTAAACTTTACTAGTAAAGCAGTAGTTGTATTAGAATCTAGTGCTCTCTGATAATAAAGAACAGCCCTAGTCTTATATACTAACTACCCACTTCTAGTAAATTTTTTAAACAATTTTCAATTAAATCAACTCAAAACCATGTTTATACATATTTATGAACGATAAAATTAGGTGTTAACACCGAAATTATTGTTACCTCTGAAAGGACATAAATTGAGAAACAACCCAAATCACTTGAATTTATTTAAAATGGAATAGAAGAGAATAAAAAGGCAAAGAAAGAAAAATAAAAGCCAAGTGTGGAAAAAATTTACCAAGTTATTTAGAACATATATCACATATTTTTGTACAAATAATTGAAGATACTTTTGTTTTGGACGATATTAATCAGTTTTACCCAGTTTATTGGAATGAAAAAGGAAGTACAGTCTTCCGAGAAAAAGACACGCACTTCTTGATTTCGGTCAGGAATCCAAACCAGTTGTAGAGTACGAAAAACCTTGAAAAGTTTTCTCAAAAATCAGCTGAAAATCCACGGACCTCAGCATCAAACAGGGTTGCCATATGGTCAGACTTATCCTAACCATGAGAGGATCTGTCTCGTACAATGGGGGGCACCGTGCAAATTAGCTTATAAGACTAATGAATCAGATTCTCGGAAAGGATAATCTCCTTAAAGATCAAAAATTAGCTTTTAAGCCTGATATTACTCAATCCTTGAGATTGAACTTAAAGATTGAGAATTCAAACTCATGGAATTCGATGATATCTAAATTCGAGCTTCAATGAGAAAATATTTTGATCAAATTAAAACCGATTTGTTTTTTGAAAACTCATTTTCAATGCGTTCATTACCATTGAAGGTAAAATCCTAGGAATTCACCTGGAATTCATTAGGTCACCTGAACCAAATCGGGTGTCAACCGTAAGAACGGTGGTTGCATAGCATGGTCGAAGACATGACATTGTTCCAGACCGAAAAACTATAGGGTGATCTTTACTATTGCACCTACAAAGGATAGTAATTGCATCCGACACGTTGTAGACCATGAACATCTGCATGTCATTAGACATTGCCTTAACAGTTGCTTGTTCAACGCTTTCCTTTACAACCGGACGGTAGTTTACCGAAAGGTAATATACGGAGCAAGTATACTGGACGTGTTGCTTTCCTAATACAAGGTTAGCAAGTGGGTGACACAAAACCATAAGTTTTGAGCTAAAATTTTCAAATCTGAAACCCACAAAATCCACAAAAATATTTTGCAAACACCGGTGAAGGGTTATTCTGGAAAACTTATCTAGGGTAAAAGCTAGAATGAATTTTTAAAAGATCAAATATTTTCATAAAGATCCAATTTCCTAAAGGATCTGAATTTTTATAGTCATGTGGGACTGTAAACCACAACGTTACTATCATTATTCATACCGCCGTATTAAAATCACTGATGTACAAAGTGTGAAGAATAAAGAAGTGATTCTAGTAAAGTTATATTCACGTTCTATATTGCTTGAGGACAAGTAACGCTCAAGTGTGGGAATATTTGATAATGCTAAAAACGAACACATATTTCATAGCATTATCCTTCAAGAAAGATAAGCTTTTAGTTGCAATTGTTCTATTTACAAGTGATATTTGTTTAAATATTAAAAGGTGAAGACAAAAGACAGATTCGACGATTTGAAGACGCAAACGACCAAAAAGCTAAAAAGTATAAAGTACAATCCAAGTGGTTCAAATTATTGGTGAGAAACGTCTAAGAATTACAAGAGTATAAGCCGCAAAACGCAAAGTACAAGATATTAAATCGTACGAAAGGACGTTCGAAAATTCGAAACCGGGACATGAACCAACTATCAATGCGCGACTCAACGGAACTGAAAGTACAAGTTAACTATGCACATGAATATAATATAATATATATATATAATTATATAAAATTATATATATTATATTATATTATTAAAAACCGTCGGCAAACTAGAAAACAAATCATTGTGAGCTGTCTCAGAGGTCCATGCGATCGCATGAGCCAGAAATCATGGCCAGGTCCTATAAATACCACGAATTTGAACGAGTAAATTACACCTTCATCAACTGATCTCTTACTCTCTCTTAAATATATTTATATTGATTTTATAATTATAATTTAAATCTTAAGTTAATAATAACAAGGTTATAGTGTCGAATGTTTTAAGTTTGTAAGTCGAAATTCTGTCTGTAGTGACCCGAACTTTTCCATGTTTATATATATTAATTGAGATTGATATTTACATGATTAAATGTTTCCAACATGTTAAGCAATCAAACTTGTTAAGACTTGATTAATTGAAATATGTTTCATATAGACAATTGACCACCCAAGTTGACCGGTGATTCACGAACGTTAAAACTTGTAAAAACTATATGATACCATATATATATGGATATATATATAGTTAACATGATACTATGATAAGTAAACATATCATTAAGTATATTAACAATGAACTACATATGTAAAAACAAGACTACTAACTTAATGATTTTTAAACGAGACATATATGTAACGATTATCGTTGTAAAGACATTTAATGTATATATATCATATTAAGAGATATTCATACATGATAATATCATGATAATATCATGATAATATAATAATTTAAAATCACATTTGATATTATAAACATTGGGTTAACAACATTTAACAAGATCGTTAACCTAAAGGTTTCAAAACAACACTTACATGTAACGACTAACGATGACTTAACGACTCAGTTAAAATGTATATACATGTAGTGTTTTAATATGTATTTATACACTTTTGAAAGACTTCAATACACTTATCAAAATACTTCTACTTAACAAAAATGCTTACAATTACATCCTCGTTCAGTTTCATCAACAATTCTACTCGTATGCACCCGTATTCGTACTCGTACAATACACAGCTTTTAGATGTATGTACTATTGGTATATACACTCCAATGATCAGCTCTTAGTAGCCCATGTGAGTCACCTAACACATGTGGGAACCATCATTTGGCAACTAGCATGAAATATCTCATAAAATTACAAAAATATGAGTAATCATTCATGACTTATTTACATGAAAACAAAATTACATATCCTTTATATCTAATCCATACACCAATGACCAAAAACACCTACAAACACTTTCATTCTTCAATTTTCTTCATCTAATTGATCTCTCTCAAGTTCTATCTTCAAGTTCTAAGTGTTCTTCATAAATTCTACAAGTTCTAGTTACATAAAATCAAGAATACTTTCAAGTTTGCTAGCTCACTTCCAATCTTGTAAGGTGATCATCCAACCTCAAGAAATCTTTGTTTCTTACAGTAGGTTATCATTCTAATACAAGGTACTAATCATATTCAAACTTTGGTTCAATTTCTATAACTATAACAATCTTATTTCAAGTGATGATCTTACTTGAACTTGTTTTCGTGTCATGATTCTGCTTCAAGAACTTCGAGCCATCCAAGGATCTGTTGAAGCTAGATCCATTTTTCTCTTTTCCAGTACGTTTATCCAAGGAACTTAAGGTAGTAATGATGTTCATAACATCATTCGATTCATACATATAAAGCTATCTTATTCGAAGGTTTAAACTTGTAATCACTAGAACATAGTTTAGTTAATTCTAAACTTGTTCGCAAACAAAAGTTAATCCTTCTAACTTGACTTTTAAAATCAACTAAACACATGTTCTATATCTATATGATATGCTAACTTAATGATTTAAAACCTGGAAACACGAAAAACACCGTAAAACCGGATTTACGCCGACGTAGTAACACTGTGGGCTGTTTTGGGTTAGTTAATTAAAAACTATGATAAACTTTGATTTAAAAGTTGTTATTCTGAGAAAATGATTTTTATTATAAACATGAAACTATATCCAAAAATTATGGTTAAACTCAAAGTGGAAGTATGTTTTTTAAAATGGTCATCTAGACGTCGTTCTTTCGACTGAAATGACTACCTTTACAAAAATGACTTGTAACTTATTTTTCCGACTATAAACCTATACTTTTTCTGTTTAGATTCATAAAATAGAGTTCAATATGAAACCACAGCAATTTGATTCACTCAAAACAGATTTAAAATGAAGAAGTTATGGGTAAAACAAGATTGGATAATTTTTCTCATTTTAGCTACGTGAAAATTGGTAACAAATCTATTCCAACCATAACTTAATCAACTTGTATTGTATATTATGTAATCTTGAGATACCATAGACACGTATACAATGTTTCGACCTATTATGTCGACACATCTATATATATTTCGGAACAACCATAGACACTATATATGTGAATGTTGGAGTTAGCTATACAGGGTTGAGGTTGATTCCAAAATATATATAGTTTGAGTTGTGATCAATACTGAGATACGTATACACTGGGTCGTGAATTGATTCAAGATAATATTTATCGATTTATTTCTGTACATGTAACTATGGACAACTAGTTGTAGGTTACTAACGAGGACAGCTGACTTAATAAACTTAAAACATCAAAATATATTAAAAGTGTTGTAAATATATTTTGAACATACTTTGATATATATGTATATATTATTATAGGTTCATGAATCAACCAGTGGCCAAGTCTTACTTCCCGACGAAGTAAAAATCTGTGAAAGTGAGTTATAGTCCCACTTTTAAAATCTAATATTTTTGGGATGAGAATACATGCAGGTTTTATAAATGATTTACAAAATAGACACAAGTACGTGAAACTACATTCTATGGTTGAATTATCGAAATCGAATATGCCCCTTTTTATTAAGTCTGGTAATCTAAGAATTAGGGAACAGACACCCTAATTGACGCGAATCCTAAAGATAGATCTATTGGGCCTAACAAACCCCATCCAAAGTACCGGATGCTTTAGTACTTCGAAATTTATATCATATCCGAAGGGTGTCCCGGAATGATGGGGATATTCTTATATATGCATCTTGTTAATGTCGGTTACCAGGTGTTCACCATATGAATGACTTTTATCTCTATGTATGGGATGAGTATTGAAATATGAAATCTTGTGGTCTATTATTATGATTTAATATATATAGGTTAAACCTATAACTCACCAACATTTTTGTTGACGTTTTAAGCATGTTTATTCTCAGGTGATTATTAAGAGCTTCCGCTGTCGCATACTTAAATAAGGACGAGATTTGGAGTCCATGCTTGTATGATATTGTGTAAAAACTGCATTCAAGAAACTTATTTTGTTGTAACATATTTGTATTGTAAACCATTATGTAATGGTCGTGTGTAAACAGGATATTTTAAATTATCATTATTTGATAATCTACGTAAAGCTTTTTAAACCTTTATTGATGAAATAAAGGTTATGGTTTGTTTTAAAATGAATGCAGTCTTTGAAAAACGTCTCATATAGAGGTCAAAACCTCGCAACGAAATCAATTAATATGGAACGTTTTTAATCAATAAGAACGGGACATTTCAGTTGGTATCCGAGCGTTGGTCTTAGAGAACCAGAATTTTGCATTAGTGTGTCTTATCGAGTTTGTTAGGATGCACTAGTAAGTCTGGACTTCGACCGTGTTTACTTGAAAAATGATTGCTTAACAAATTTTGTTGGAAACTATATATTTTTAACATGTGAATATTATGTGATATTTAATCTCTTAACGCGTTTGATATTATGTGATAGATGTCTACCTCTAGAACAAGTCCCATTGACTCACCTAATAATAATGAAGAGTCAAATGTAAATTGGAATGATTCGTGGACTGATTCACAAGTTCCCGAAGAGGAATCGGAAGAAGAGTCGGAACCGAAAGAAGAATCGGAACCGGAAGAAGAATCGGAACCGGATGAAGAAATAGAACCGGTGGGGGAAATAATAAAACGGTTAAGTAAAAGAAAATCCTCAACCAACCGACCAAGGTTAATTATGGTCAATGGTGTTTCCGCCAAGGAAGCAAAATATTGGGAGGATTACCAATTCTCCGATGAATCGGATTCCGACGAGAATTCCGATGATGTTATAGAAATTACCCCAACTGAATTTAAAAAGGCAAAAGAAAATAATAAGGGAAAGGGCATAAAAATAGAGAAATCTAATTCCAACCCCGATGAACTTTATATATATCGTCAACCCCCGAAGTCCTTAAGTTGTAACAATGACCCGGGAACCTCTAAACCACCAGGTTTTTCTAAACCAATGTGGAAAACGACGGCTCGTATTAGGGGAACATCATATATCCCTAGAAACTTGGCAAAACGAACCAAAACCGAAGAAGAAGAAGAAACAAGCGAGTCGGAATAAGATAGTTGTATTCGTGTGGTGTAATATATGTAATATAGTGTGCTTATGCTTTATGATATATGTAAAATTTGCTTGTATTAATAAGTATTTTTTTATGAATCTAACTCTTGTCTATTTTACAGTATAAAAACACAAAATGGATAGACAACCCAATATTTTAAGAGACCTACTCGGAGACATGATTGATGAAATCTTGTCTAGAGTCGGTCAGAATTCTTCGGCACAACTATTTAAGGCGAGATCAGTTTGTAAGACATTCGAAGAACGTTCTAAGAATGCCTTGGTTTATAAAAGGCTTTCGTTCGAAAGATGGGGGATATCACATTGGGAAATCCATAAGTTACGATGTGTTTACTTTGACGCATATATTGCGGGGAACCCAAATGCTATTTTACGCAATGGGTTAAGAAATTATTTTGACTCAATATATCCGAATATTGGACTTCGTGATTTAGAAAAAGCGGCTAACATGCAACATAAAGAAGCATGTTATGCTTACGGATTAGTAATGTTCGCTTCTCACCAAAGTGAGAACAAGAATATCGGGCTACAACTATTAAACAAAACGTTCCCACAAGTGACGGAGTTTGTAATTGGGGTAAGAAATGAGGTTTTTAGATTGTTACGGGACTGTTGGACATTACGTAACCCTCGTCTCTTTGACGACGTTACAACACGCTGTCTTATCAACGGCCATAACGGTTATGTTCCACAATACCAAGGATGGGAAGTAATCCTAGTAAAACCAGAATGCATGACTTGTTTCTGGACGTATGAATTATGTGTCTTTATTGCCTTTGCTGAACGACTTGTGTACTAGCTATAATTATCTTCACAACCATCTTGTATCAAATTTATTGTGTGCTATATTTCATGCTATATGTAAAATAAGCGGTAGTGTAAGTTTGTAAAATATTGTGTAAAAGTTTGAACGCGAAATATTATTATAATCAGTTTTTCATATAGAATTGTAGTAGTTGAATTGTATATTAGCTACTAAGTATGAACTTAACGGGTAGGTACAACCCGAATTTAAACTTATAAAACGCTAATATGAAGAAAAAACTTTTATAAATGAGTTCATATTATGCTACGAAATACTATTAACTACTCTTAATATTATGTATGATTAACTTGTTCCATTTGATTATTTTGAAGGAAATGGCACCGACTACTCGACACACAGTGAATATGAATGAAGAGGAATTCCGTACTTTTCTAGCTTCAAACATAGCCGCAGTACAGGCTGCACTACATACCAACAATAACCTTGGATCTAGCAGTACAGGAAATCGTGTAAGATGCACCTACAAAGAATTCACTGCCTGCAAACCTTTGGAATTTGATGGAACCGAAGGACCGATCGGATTGAAACGGTGGACCGAGAAGGTCGAATCGGTGTTTGCCATAAGTAAGTGTATTGAAGAGGACAAAGTGAAGTACGCTACGCATACCTTCACAGGTTCTGCGTTAACATGGTGGAATACCTATCTAGAGCAAGTGGGACAAGACGATGCGTACGCACTACCGTGGTCAGGATTCAAGCACTTGATGAACGAGAAGTACCGTCCCAGAACTGAGGTCAATAAGCTCAAGACAGAACTTAGAGGGTTACGAACCCAAGGATTTGATATTACCACGTACGAAAGACGATTCACAGAATTGTGCCTATTGTGTCCGGGAGCATTCGAAGATGAGGAGGAGAAGATCGACGCGTTTGTGAAAGGATTACCGGAAAGAATCCAAGAAGATATAAGTTCACACGAGCCCGCCTCCATACAACAGGCATGTAGAATGGCTCACAAACTAGTGAAACAGATTGAAGAAAGAATTAAAGAACAGACTGCTGAAGAGGCCAATGTGAAGCAAGTCAAAAGAAAGTGGGAGGAAAACAGTGATAAGAATCACCAATACAACAACAACAGCAATTACAACAATAATCGCAATAATTATCCCAACAATCGCAACAACAATCGCAACTACAACAAACGGCCCAACAACAACAACAACAACAACAACAACAACAACAACAACAACAACAGCAACTACAACAATCATCCCAACAATAATAATAACCGCAACAACAACAACAATCAGAAGCAGCTATGCCAAAGGTGTGAAAAGTATCACTCGGGGTTCTGCACCAAATTTTGCAACAAGTGTAAAAGAAATGGTCATAGCGCGGCGAAGTGTGAGGTCTACGGACCAGGGGTTAATAGAACGAAAGGAACAAATGGTGTCAGAACAAGTAATGGAGGAGCAAGTAGTGTCGGAGCAAGTTATGCCAATGTAGTTTGTTATAAATGTGGAAAACCGGGCCACATTATTAGAAATTGCCCGAACCAGGAGAACACGAATGGACAAGGCCGCGGAAGAGTTTTCAATATTAATGCGGCAGAGGCACAGGAAGACCCGGAGCTTGTTACGGGTACGTTTCTTATTGACAATAAATCTGCTTACGTTTTATTTGATTCGGGTGCGGATAGAAGCTATATGAGTAGAGATTTTTGTGCTAAATTAAGTTGTCCATTGACGCCTTTGGATAGTAAATTTTTACTCGAATTAGCAAATGGTAAATTAATTTTAGCAGATAATATATGTCGGAATCGAGAAATTAAACTGATTAGCGAAACATTTAAGATTGATTTGATACCAGTAGAGTTAGGGAGTTTTGATGTGATAATCGGTATGGACTGGTTGAAAGAAGTGAAAGCAGAGATCGTTTGTTACAAAAATGCAATTTACATTATACGAGAAAAAGGAAAACCCTTAATGGTGTACGGAGAAAAGGGCAACACGAAGCTACATCTTATTAGTAATTTGAAGGCACAAAAACTAATAAGAAAAGGTTACTATGTTGTTCTAGCATACGTCGAGAAAGTACAAACTGAAGAAAAGAGCATCAATGATGTTCCCATTGCAAAAGAATTTCCCGATGTATTTCCGAAAGAATTACCGGGATTACCCCCACATCGATCCGTTGAATTTCAAATAGATCTTGTACCAGGAGCTGCACCAATAGCTCGTGCTCCTTACAGACTCGCACCCAGCGAGATGAAAGAACTGCAAAGCCAATTACAAGAACTTTTAGAGCGTGGTTTCATTCGACCAAGCACATCACCGTGGGGAGCTCCTGTTTTGTTTGTCAAGAAGAAAGATGGTACATTCAGGTTGTGTATCGACTACCGAGAGTTGAACAAACTTACCATCAAGAACCGCTACCCACTACTGAGAATCGGCGACTTATTTGATCAACTACAAGGCTCGTCTATTTATTCAAAGATTGACTTACGTTCCGGGTATCATCAAATGCGGGTGAAAGAAGATGATATTCCAAAGACTGCTTTCAGAACACGTTACGGTCATTACGAGTTTATGGTCATGCCGTTTAGTTTAACTAATGCACCAGCTGTGTTCATGGACCTTATGAACCGAGTGTGTGGACCATACCTTGATAAGTTTGTCATTGTTTTCATTGATGACATACTTATTTACTCAAAGAATGACCAAGAACACGGTGAATATTTGAGAAAGGTGTTAGAAGTATTGAGGAAGGAAGAACTGTACGCTAAGTTTTCAAAGTGTGCATTTTGGTTGGAAGAAGTTCAATTCCTCGGTCACATAGTGAACAAAGAAGGTATTAAGGTGGATCCGGCAAAGATAGAAACTGTTGAAAAGTGGGAAACCCCGAAAACTCCGAAACACATACGCCAATTTTTAGGACTAGCTGGTTACTACAGAAGGTTCATCTAAGACTTTTCCAGAATAGCAAAACCCTTGACTGCATTAACGCATAAAGGGAAGAAATTTGAATGGAATGATGAACAAGAGAAAGCGTTTCAGTTATTGAAGAAAAAGCTAACTACGGCACCTATATTGTCATTGCCTGAAGGGAATGATGATTTTGTGATTTATTGTGACGCATCAAAGCAAGGTCTCCGTTGTGTATTAATGCAACGAACGAAGGTGATTGCTTATGCGTCTAGACAATTGAAGATTCATGAACAAAATTATACGACGCATGATTTGGAATTAGGAGCAGTTGTTTTTGCATTAAAGACTTGGAGGCACTACTTATATGGGGTCAAAAGTATTATATATACCAACCACAAAAGTCTTCAACACATATTTAATCAGGAACAACTAAATATGAGGCAGCGTAGGTGGATTGAATTATTGAATGATTACGACTTTGAGATTCGTTACCACCCGGGGAAGGCAAATGTGGTAGCCGATGTCTTGAACAGGAAGGACAGAGAACCCATTCGAGTAAAATCTATGAATATAATGATTCATAATAACCTTACTACTCAAATAAAGGAGGCGCAACAAGGAGTTTTAAGAGAGGGAAATTTAAAGGATGAAATACCCAAAGGATCGAAGAAGCATCTTAATATTCGGGAAGACGGAACCAGGTATAGGGCTGAAAGGATTTGGGTACCAAAATTTGGAGATATGAGAGAAATGGTACTTAGAGAAGCTCATAAAACCAGATACTCAATACATCCTGGAACGGGGAAGATGTACAAGGATCTCAAGAAACATTTTTGGTGGCCGGATATGAAAGCCGATGTTGCTAAATACATAGGAGAATGTTTGACGTGTTCTAAGGTCAAAGCTGAGCATCAGAAACCATCAGGTCTACTTCAACAACCCGAAATCCCGGAATGGAAATGGGAAAACATTACCATGGATTTCATCACTAAATTGCCAAGGACTGCAAGTGGTTTTGATACTATTTGGGTAATAGTTGATCGTCTCACCAAATCAGCACACTTCCTGCCAATAAGAGAAGATGACAAGATGGAGAAGTTAGCACGACTGTATTTGAAGAAAGTCGTCTCCAGACATGGAATACCAATCTCTATTATTTCTGATAGGGATGGCAGATTTATTTCAAGATTCTGGCAGACATTACAGCAAGCATTAGGAACTCGTCTAGACATGAGTACTGCCTATCATCCAAAAACTGATGGGCAGAGCGAAAGGACGATACAAACGCTTGAAGACATGCTACGAGCATGTGTTATTGATTTCGGAAACAGTTGGGATCGACATCTACCGTTAGCAGAATTTTCCTACAACAACAGCTACCATTCAAGCATTGAGATGGCGCCGTTTGAAGCACTTTATGGTAGAAAGTGCAGGTCTCCGATTTGTTGGAGTGAAGTGGGGGATAGACAGATTACGGATCCGGAGATTATACAAGAAACTACCGAGAAGATCATCCAAATTCAACAACGGTTGAAAACCGCCCAAAGTCGACAAAAGAGCTACGCTGACATTAAAAGAAAAGATATAGAATTTGAAATTGGAGAGATGGTCATGCTTAAAGTTGCACCTTGGAAAGGAGTTGTTCGATTTGGTAAACGAGGGAAATTAAATCCAAGGTATATTGGACCATTCAAGATTATTGATCGTGTCGGACCAGTAGCTTACCGACTTGAGTTACCTCAACAACTCGCGGCTGTACATAACACTTTCCACGTCTCGAATTTGAAGAAATGTTTTGCTAAAGAAGATCTCACTATTCCGTTAGATGAAATCCAAATCAACGAAAAACTTCAATTCATCGAAGAACCCGTCGAAATAATGGATCGTGAGGTTAAAAGACTTAAGCAAAACAAGATACCAATTGTTAAGGTTCGATGGAATGCTCGTAGAGGACCCGAGTTCACCTGGGAGTGTGAAGATGAAATGAAGAAGAAATACCCGCATCTATTTCCAGAAGATTCGTCAACACCTTCAACAGCTTAAAATTTCGGGACGAAATTTATTTAACGGGTAGGTACTGTAGTGACCCGAAATTTTCCATGTTTATATATATTAATTGAGATTGATATTTACATGATTAAATGTTTCTAACATGTTAAGCAATCAAACTTATTAAGACTTGATTAATTGAAATATGTTTCATATAGACAATTGACCACCCAAGTTGACCGGTGATTCACGAACGTTAAAACTTGTAAAAACTATATGATGACATATATATGGATATATATATATATAGTTAACATGATACTATGATAAGTAAACATATCATTAAGTATATTAACAATGAACTACATATGTAAAAACAAGACTACTAACTTAATGATTTTTAAACGAGACATATATGTAACGATTATCGTTGTAAAGACATTTAATGTATATATATATCATATTAAGAGATATTCATACATGATAATATTATGATAATATAATAATTTAAAATCTCATTTGATATTATAAACATTGGGTTAACAACATTTAACAAGATCGTTAACCTAAAGGTTTCAAAACAACACTTACATGTAATGACTAACGATGACTTAACGACTCAGTTAAAATGTATATACATGTAGCGTTTTAATATGTATTTATACACTTTTGAAAGACTTCAATACAATTATCAAAATACTTCTACTTAACAAAAATGCTTACAATTACATCCTCATTCAGTTTCATCAACAATTCTACTCGTATGCACCCGTATTCGTACTCATACAATACACAGCTTTTAGATGTATGTACTATTGGTATATACACTCCAATGATCAGCTCTTAGCAGCCCATATGAGTCACCTAACACATGTGGGAACCATCATTTGGCAACTAGCATGAAATATCTCATAAAATTACAAAAATATGAGTAATCATTCATGACTTATTTACATGAAAACAAAATTACATATCCTTTATATCTAATCCATACACCAAAGACCAAAAACACCTACAAACACTTTCATTCTTCAATTTTCTTCATCTAATTGATCTTTCTCAAGTTCTATCTTCAAGTTCTAAGTGTTCTTCATAAATTCTACAAGTTCTAGTTACATAAAATCAAGAATACTTTCAAGTTTGCTAGCTCACTTCCAATCTTGTAAGGTGATCATCCAACCTCAAGAAATCTTTGTTTCTTATAGTAAGTTATCATTCTAATACAAGGTACTAATCATATTCAAACTTTGGTTCAATTTCTATAACTATAACAATCTTATTTCAAGTGATGATCTTACTTGAACTTGTTTTCGTGTCATGATTCTGCTTCAAGAACTTCGAGCCATCCAAGGATCCGTTGAAGCTAGATCCATTTTTCTCTTTTCCAGTAGGTTTATCCAAGGAACTTAAGGTAGTAATGAGGTTCATAACATCATTCGATTCATACATATAAAGCTATCTTATTCGAAGGTTTAAACTTGTAATCACTAGAACATAGTTTAGTTAATTCTAAACTTGTTCGCAAACAAAAGTTAATCCTTCTAACTTGACTTTTAAAATCAACTAAATACATGTTCTATATCTATATGATATGCTAACTTAATGATTTAAAACCTGGAAACACGAAAAACACCGTAAAACCGGATTTACGCCGTCGTAGTAACACCGCGGGCTGTTTTGGGTTAGTTAATTAAAAACTATGATAAACTTTGATTTAAAAGTTGTTATTCTCAGAAAATGATTTTTATTATGAACATAAAACTATATCCAAAAATTATGGTTAAACTCAAAGTGGAAGTATGTTTTTTAAAATGGTCATCTAGACGTCGTTCTTTCGACTGAAATGACTACCTTTACAAAAACGACTTGTAACTTATTTTTCCGACTATAAACCTATACTTTTTCTGTTTATATTTATAAAATAGAGTTCAATATGAAACCATAGCAATTTGATTCACTCAAAACTGATTTAAAATGAAGAAGTTACGGGTAAAACAAGATTGGATAATTTTTCTCATTTTAGCTACGTGAAAATTGGTAACAAATCTATTCCAACCATAACTTAATCAACTTGTATTGTATATTATGTAATCTTGAGATACCATAGACACGTATACAATGTTTCGACCTATCATGTTGACACATCTATATATATTTCGGAACAACCATAGACACTATATATGTGAATGTTGGAGTTAGCTATACAGGGTTGAGGTTGATTCCAAAATATATATAGTTTGAGTTGTGATCAATACTGAGATACGTATACACTGGGTCGTGGATTGATTCAAGATAATATTTATCGATTTATTTCTGTACATCTAACTGTGGACAACTAGTTGTAGGTTACTAACGAGGACAGCTGACTTAATAAACTTAAAACATCAAAATATATGAAAAGTGTTGTAAATATATTTTGAACATACTTTGATATATATGTATATATTGTTATAGGTTCGTGAATCAACCAGTGGCCAAGTCTTACTTCCCGATGAAGTAAAAATCTGTGAAAGTAAGTTATAGTCCCACTTTTAAAATCTAATATTTTTGGGATGAGAATACATGCAGGTTTTATAAATGATTTACAAAATAGACACAAGTACGTGAAACTACATTCTATGGTTGAATTATTGAAATCGAATATGCCCCTTTTTATTAAGTCTAGTAATCTAAGAATTAGGGAACAGACACCCTAATTGATGCGAATCCTAAAGATAGATCTATTGGGCCTAACAAACCCCATCCAAAGTACCGGATGCTTTAGTACTTCGAAATTTATATCATATCCGAAGGGTGTCCCGGAATGATGGGGATATTCTTATATATGCATCTTGTTAATGTCGGTTACCAGGTGTTCACCATATGAATGACTTTTATCTCTATGTATGGGATGAGTATTGAAATATGAAATCTTGTGGTCTATTATTATGATTTGATATATATAGGTTAAACCTATAACTCACCAACATTTTTGTTGACGTTTTAAGCATGTTTATTCTCAGGTGATTATTAAGAGCTTCCGCTGTCGCATACTTAAATAAGG
Source organism: Rutidosis leptorrhynchoides (assembly GCF_046630445.1). Classification (NCBI taxonomy): domain Eukaryota; kingdom Viridiplantae; phylum Streptophyta; class Magnoliopsida; order Asterales; family Asteraceae; genus Rutidosis; species Rutidosis leptorrhynchoides. The sequence goes on along the minus strand of NC_092342.1, from coordinate 267,189,772 downwards.
ACGAGATTTGGAGTCCATGCTTGTATGATATTGTGTAAAAACTGCATTCAAGAAACTTATTTTGTTGTTACATATTTGTATTGTAAACCATTATGTAATGGTCGTGTGTAAACAAGATATTTTAGATTATCATTATTTGATAATCTACGTAAAGCTTTTTAAACCTTTATTGATGAAATAAAGGTTATGGTTTGTTTTAAAATGAATGCAGTCTTTGAAAAACGTCTCATATAGAGGTCAAAACCTCGCAACGAAATCAATTAATATGGAACGTTTTTAATCAATAAGAACGGGACATTTCACTGTCCGTGTAACACTACGTGATTAATACTCATTGTAAGTTATGTTCAACCTTTTTAAATTAATGTCTCGTAGCTAAATTATTATTATGTTATTAAGCTGAAGTAATCGTGATGTTGGACTAAATATTAAGACGGGTTTATTGGGCTTTGGATCATAATTGGGGTTTGGACAAAAGACCGACACTTGTGGAAATTAGACTATGGGCTATTAATGGGCTTTATATTTGTTTAACTGAATGATAGTTCGTTAATTTAATATAGAGAATTACAATTTGACGTATCTATAAATAACCATATACACTCGATCGGATACGATGGGCGGGATATTTATAAGTACTAATAATCGTTCATTTAACCGGACACGGGAATGGATTAATAGTCAATGGACTCATTAAAACAGGCGTGGATTACATACAAGGACACTTGGTGTAATTATTAATAAAGTATTAAAACCTTGGATTGCACGCAGTCGATAACCTGGTGTAATCATTAACAAAGTATTAAGACCTTGTTACAGTTTAAGTCCCCAATTAGTTGGAATATTTGACTTCGGGTATAAGGGTAATTTGACAAGGACGCTCGCACTTTATATTTATGACCGATGGACTGTTATGGACAAAAACCAGATGGACATATCGAATAATCCAAGACAAAGGACAATTAACCCATGGTAATAAATTAAAATCAACATGTCGAACATCATGATTACGGAAGTTTAAATAAGCATAATTCCTTTATTTTATATCTCATCGCATTTTTATTTATCGTCATTTTATTTATCGTACTTTAAATTATTGCACTTTTAATTATTGCACTTTTATTTTATCGCACTTTTATTTATCATCATTTACTTTACGCTTTAAATTAAGTTGTATTTAATATTTTACATTAGGTTTTAATTGTGACTTAAGACATAAAATCGACAAACCGGTCATTAAACGGTAAAAACCCCTTTTATAATAATAATAATATTACTTATATATATATATATATATATATATATATATATATATATATATATATATATATATATATATATATATATATATATATATATATATATTTATACAAATATAGTTTAAAATATATATAGCGTTAAACTCAGCGAGCTCCCTGTGGAATGAACCGGACTTACTAAAAACTACACTACTCTACGATTAGGTACACTGCCTATAAGTGGTGTAGCAAGGTTTAGGTTTATCCATTATATAAATAAATAAATAACTTGTGTAAAATTGTATTGTAATTAATAGAATTTCGTAGTAAAATATAATCTATTTCGTACTACACCTCGCACACATCAATATTTTATTGCAATTAAGGGTCGGTGGAAAAGCTCTAATAAGGACTCTATTATCGTCAACGTGTATGGACCTCATAGTGATGCTTGTAAGAGGATTTTTTGGGAGTCATTAGATAATTTGGTGAGAAGTGTAGACATGACGTGGCTTTTATGTTGGGGATTTCAATGAAGTTCATGAACAATCGGATAGGTTAAATTGCATTTTTTGTCAAAATCGTTCTAATCGATTTAATGATTTTGTTACAACGAATAATTTGATTGAATTTCCTATCGGTGGTTGAAAGTTCACTCGAATTAGTGATGATGACACAAAATTTAGCAAGATTGATAGATTCTTTGGCTCGGATCATTTCGTCCAACTTTGGAATGATTTATCGATTATTTATTAAGATAGGAGGTTTTCCGATCACGTTCCACTCCTCTTACGAGACAAAGTAATTGACTATGGATCAAAGCCTTTGAAGAAGCTTGGGTGCTCCAATAAAAGGACGTAGACTCGATTGTAATTTTAGAGATAAGCTAAAAAATATCAAAAGTGCTCTCAGGTCTTAGAGTATCAATACATTTGGGAAGTTGGATCTAAAGATTAATAAATTGAAAACAGAAGCAATGAGTTGGGAAATCAAGGCTGAGCAGGACCTTTGTCTGAAAATGATCGTGGAAAATGGATGGAATGTAGAAGCCTAGAAGGTGTTGGATCGGAAAAGAGAAAGTGAAATAAAATATGCTTAAACAAAAAACGCGTTTTCATTTGGTCCTTGAGGGTGATGAAATCTCAAAAAATTTCACTCTACAATTCGAAGAAGATACAATAAGTGTAATATTAGGGGGCTAAATATTAATGTGTGCTGGAACGAGAAGTCAAATGAGGTGAAAGATGTTGTATATGAATATTATAGTGACCTATTTGGAAATATAAATATATATTGTGGCGGGGCCTGGTGAATTGGGCTGCCTTTGGCCCAACATAATGTGGGTTATCATCTAGTGAAAAAAATGATCTTGAGTTTCCTTCACAGATTATGAGATTTGGAGCGCGGTGAAAGATTGTGTGAGTAATAAAGCTCCTAGTCCCGATGGTTTTAATCTTCGGTTATATAAAAAAATATTGGGGATTAATTAAAGATGATTTTTTAGCAGCTATTCATTCCTTTTGGGAGGGTGGTGAGATCTTGTCGGGTTGTAATGCTTCTTTTATCACTCTTGTTCCGAAAAAAAAAACGAATCCCTTATGTCTAAGCGATTACCGACCAATTAGCTTACTTGGTAGCTACTACAAAGTAGTTACTAATTATTATCTAATCATCTTAAGCAGGTGATCCCCAAGCTTATTGGATTTGAACAAAGTTCCTTCATAAAAGGGCGTAATATCATAGATGGGGCACTAATAACAAATGAAACTCTTGATTACCTTAAATGTAAATGCCATAAAAGTTTAGTTTTCAAAGTTGACTTCGAGAAAGCTTTTGATTGTTTGAGTTGGGATTTTGTTATTGAGATGATGGGAATTATGGGGTTCGGGAAAAAATGGAAGAATTGGATTTTCTCGTGTCTTAAATCGGCTTCTATATCAATTTTAGTTAACGACTCTCCTACGAAGGAATTCAAACTTGAACGTGGAGTTAGAAAAGGTGGCCCTCTCTCACCTTTTCTCTTTATACTTGTAGCGGAGGGTCTAAACTTGCTCACTAAAGATGCAACATGTAGGAATCTTTTTATGGTGCCAAAATAGGTGATGATAAAGTTTTGATTTCTCATCTCCAATACGCTAATAATACAATTTTCTTCATCTCTTGGAGTGGCAAAAATATAGACGATTTAATGAAACTCCTCAAATGCTACGAGCTTACTTTGGGTCTTAAAATCAATTATACAAAGAGTATTTTGTTCGGTGTAAATGTTAACCCTCATGAAGTCCAGTCAATGGCCAATATTTTCGGGTGCAAAGTTGGTAATTTTCCATGTACATATCTTGGACTCCCAATTAGAGCTAAGATGAATAGATAAAAGAGTTGGAAACTGGTGGTAGATAAATTCGAAAAGCATCTTGCGGATTGGAAAGCGCGTATGGTGTCATTTGATGGACGTTTAACACTTATAAAATCGGTGCTTAATAGTTACCGTTGTACTACTTCTCGCTCTTTTATGCCCCGTAATGTATGATCAAAAAACTTGAGTGTGTGAGACGTACCTTTTTTTGGGGCGGGTCGAGGGATAACTCAAAAATTTCGTGGTTAAATGGGATGATGTTCTTCTTCCTTTCGAGGAGGGTGGATTTAATCTTGGTGCATGTTGGGGGAGAGTGTGGGTTAACATGGGATTATGCTTAATGACTATACTAACCTTAACTCATAACAATAAGTGTTTTGATGATGACATATGCACATAGCTAAAGGTGATGGTAGACATCTTGACATAAATCATTAAGTTCACTAATCCACACTTGATCTAGCAAAAGACCAAAAACCAAAGAAAGCCTAAAATGTGAAACATGGTACACGGCTAAACCACGGTCGATCGCAGGTCAGACCATGGAGACCTGCACCCAGATTTATGAAATCGGGGAAGCACGGTCGACTCTACGGCTGACCGTGGCTCGACCGCAGAAACCTTCTGTCCAGATTTTGATCGAAAAATGTTTTACCACTTCTGGGCATCTATAATTTATGAAACCTGTTCAAACACACTTAGGATAGTTGCCTCCTTCATTCCTAAAGGAGTTTTGGTCACTAGAACACTAATCTTGGTTAATCATGCCTAATGACACCTTAATGACGATTAAGCCTAGATTAAGGATAACACATAAGTGTTATAGGAAAACATGTACATCTAAAATATATCTAGACATACTTAGGATGGTCACCACCACTTTGCAAGTAAAATTTACTTAGTCTTAGTTTAATGCTATGTTATCAATATATGCTTAATTTTAAGATTACTTAATTATCTCTTGCTAGTCATTACATGAATATTACTTGACTACTTGTTATTATTACATGTGTATTGTTTGACTAAGTTCTAAGTGCTAAATAATAAGTAATAAGTTAATATGCATATGTATCAAACTTGTCTTGCTATTTGTTACTAGATGTAACTAGTATTTGGACTACTTCAATATATGCATGTGTTACTTGGATAAATTGTAAAATGTCATAATCTAATAAACTTAAAAGAAAATGAAACATTAACACACATAGGTTTGCTTAAGTCTAAAATTAAGTTTATGAATAAGTTTAAACTTGATTAGTTTGATGTCTTGCAACATGCTTAATTGTTGCTACATCCTTAATTTGTCAAGATATCCTTAACACACTTAATTAATTACAAACAAGTTAAAATTTGGATACTAGCATGCTTTGTGTTTAAAGTGGGTTTGTGTCATCAATGACATGTTGACCAACCAATAGAGAACTAGCAAAATGTGTTAATTACAAAAAAAGGATTATGACAAAACTGAGATTGCCTCAAATAATTATCATGTCTTATATCCAAGAATGTTAGACTTTCCACTTTGGAAATGATAAGTCATTATCAAAGCAATCCATCCAAGGTAAATAGACATCTAATGCATATAGTACTTGTATAAGATGTTGGTTATCTATTGCAGGTGTTAAATGAAGTAAAGTGTCCGAAGAGTGATGTCCATAATTGATTCAAACGGCTATACAATGGATATATGTTTTGGACTAAAGCATGTGCGATCAATCCACAGTCGACCGTGAGTCAAGCTGCAGACAGGGCTGACATTTTATCTCTCCATATAAATAGCAAGACTTTTAGAACTTTGAAGACTTGGACCTCTTGCATGCTACAACTCAAATTCATCAGAAAATCACAAGAACATAATAGTTCTACATATGTTTGTGATTAAGCAAGAGAAGTTTTATAATCTTATAGATTATAAAAGGGGTGTTTGTAAACTTACTTTCAAATTATAATCTTTGTAAGTTTGCATAGTGATGTAATAATTCTTAGAATTGTCTTAGGATTATCATCACTAGAAAAGGGAGAGTCTTTGTACTTTGTAATTAGAGGCATATGCTAGCTTAGCTATCATCTTCCTTAAAGGGAACTAGGGAGTTGATTAATCTCATTGGAGATTAATACTTGTCCAAGTTGAAGACAAGTTGATCTAAGTTGGAGGTAATCCTTCAAAGGGATAGGGGTATTAGGTTTGTTGTCTAAGTGTAACACACTGTTTTTCGTAGTGCGAATGTTTCGAGAGGTGTTTAAATGATGAAGTATATTATTTTATTAATAATATAATGTTTGAGGTGTCGGGTGTTGGAAACGTGGAGAATAAGGCGTGTAAAGAGAGGTTATGCGCACCTTCACCAATTTGGTCATAACTTCCTCATACGAACTAGGATTGAGGCGAATCAAAAGCCCAGACGACCGTAATTCGAGCCCAGACATTTTTAATTTCTAGTGTTGAGCTAACAGGCTCTAGGAGCACCGATTTTGGGCTAGGAGCACCGCTTTTAGTCCTGATTGGGTGCTGATTGTAATTTTGAAGAGTTAAATGAGGGGTAAATTGGTCCTTTCACTTGGGGACAGGTTTTAAGCCACAAAAGGGCTAGGTTAAGATCATCCAACCTTATCTTTACCCACATTATCCTCTCATCTTCAACCTCAAGTTCTAGAGAGAGAGTAGAGTGAGAAAGCTTGAGAAAAGGAAGAAGAAGCTTGTGTTCATCAAATTGAAGCCCATTTCTTGTGTTGTTGTTGTGCTAGCTTTGTTTTCTTCAAAAGGTAAAACCCTAATTCGAATTTAGTTATGTTAATTCGTTTATGATGCTAGGGTTTGTGTTAAAGTGGGTGTAAACCCCATTTCTTGGAAGTTTGGGGTAAATGGATCAAGTTTTGGTGTAAGAACCCTAATATTGGAGGGTTTAGGGTTGGATGATGATATTGTTAGTTTGTAACCTAAATTTGTTGATGAAATCACTAGTTGACTTGAATTGTTAGTGATTGGGTGTGTAAACTTGCAATTTGGTGTTTTGACTTGAGATTAGGTCAAAATGTGTTTTGTGTCAAAATGATGCAAGTAAGTGTTTTGATAATTAAACATTGAGTAAAATGTGGTGTTGGAACATAATCACTAGTTAATTGTGATTATGGGTGATTTGGGCGAGATTTGACTTAGTCAAAATGGAAGTGCAAATGGGTCAAAATTGCACTTATGGTGTTTTGGGTATAAGCTAGAGTGTTTAGCTTATTTGTTTGTGAATTACTTAGGTGATTTACATTTGGACGATTAGGAGCTCAAGCGGGATTGGCTCTTCAAGTAACCGAGGTGAGTAGAATATTTATACGTGTGTGTATATAATTTGGTTGCTTGCGTGCAACGTGGCAAGTGTTATCCGGTAGGATACGCTTTTCGTAGGCCACAATTGGGTTATGAAATATGGTGAGTGATATCCGTATGGATAGCTGATAACTCCTAAATTATACAGTTTTTTGATAACATTTTAAGGAGTTATCTTAGCATTTTAAAGTCATTTTAATCCTAAAACACACTAAAATGGGTAAAATGGGAAAAAATATAATTCTAATGATTTTATTAAAGTTATGTATCAAACAGGATCCAAAATAAGGAAAATTGCAGAAAAGGCTATGAAGCCACCGGCATGGGTACAAGGAAGCCGCCGGCTTGAGAAGAATATATCAGAATGTTCCAGAATTGATCGTAGAATTTGATGTACTTTTTGACCAAGCAAAACTTAGTTAAAGCCGTCGGCTTCACACTGAAGCCGCCGGCCTAAGTTACACGTTTCTCGACTTGTTGACCAAGTTCAAGTTAAAAATGGAAATGAAATCAAAAAGATTGTCAGATCTTTGAAGCCGTCGGCCTACCACCAAAGCCGCTGGCTTAACTAGGACGGTTACGCATTTTATGCTTGTGGATCAAGTTAAAATTGCAAAAGGAGTCACCGACCCAAGGAAGCTGAAGCCGCCAGCTTGGCCACCGATTCTAAAAAGTATAATAGAGGTCTCCTGTTTCAGTTTTCAATGTACAATACAACACCTTCAATACAGTTTCATTTTTCTTTTAGGGTTTTCTCTAAAACCTTAGATTAGGTTTACTTTCAATTGTAATCAAGATTATTCAAGTTATTTATTCAAGTTCTTTTCATCTACCCTTTTGAGGTATGATCCTATCTTTATTTTATCGTTCATTCTATTTTATTTACTTTAATCGTTTCTGTTCATCTTCCACTATGAACTAAATGTCGTAGTGGTTACGTAGACGAAAACTAAACTTCGTCTGGGAATCAGATGAAGCCGCCGGCTTCACCAGTCCAAGCCGCCGGCTTCGTGCTTTAATCCGTACAGTTTCTGGTTCTTTTTCAGATCTGTATGATTGAGTTTCTGTAATGATATTTGAACTGTTTTGAATCTGTCATGCTTTAATATACTTGTTTGCCATGCTTAATGATTAGATAACATGATTTTAGGGTTGATTAATACTTAATCCGATAATCTATTATTCGATTCATGCTGCTTGTTTAGATCTAGTCCATCAAACTTATTAAATTGAATTGCATGCAACTAGGTTAAACAGCATAATAGTGATAAACTTGTTGAATCTGAATTACGCTTATATAATAGAGTTTGATATTGTTAGGCTTAATCGAAGATCCTTTGTTTGGATTTGTTTAATTAATGATTGCATGAAAACTTAGTAGTAATTGACTTTCAACTAGTAACTTGAGTTGATCTACTTAATGGTTAATAGCTTATATAAATTGTCAGTCTATTTACATGTTGATCCTCATCACAAGATTGATATGTATCATGTAATTGAATTGAACATGAAGAATTGTGATGTTAGTTATGCACATCACATATCTAGCTTATGCTTTAAGTCCTACATATTGAATGATATGCAACACTTAGCTTAGCCTGGTAAGGGATAATAGTTGGTCTATGATTATTATCTTGCTTTGTGTTAATATAAGTCATGAAACTTGTCTAATATGATTCATGTATGAGTTATCCGTTCATGTAACTGCTTTTATTTATAACTATTTTTTTCAATTCCTTATTATTTCAATTGTTTTGTTTATCTTTAAATCATCTCTTTCCTAAGAGATAAGAATCTATCCTATAAAAAGACATAAAAATCTATCTTAATTCTTTAATATGAATTAAACTATATAATAAACAACTCTTATCCGCATCTACGCTCTCTTGGGACGATAACCTAAAATACTACATCTGACCGGGTTTTGTTGCTCTATAGGGTGTTAAAGTGTATTAAATAAAGGTTCTATAAATTTAAAAGTTGAAAGATAAGTTAAGCACTACTGCACATACTTTTGACACATCAACTTTTTAGCGCCACTGCCGGGGAGCGAGGTAAATACGGAAATTGGATATACTTTGGTTATTGATATTTTTTGAAAACGAGTGATGATTGTGTTCCTTTAGGGGGAGGGTTACTGGCATTCCGATTTAAAGGCTCCTGCTCGAACCTAGACGCTGACAGGTTACTTAAGTATTGAAAGATTCAATAGTCCGTGTATGTTTGATTATTCGTTGTTATGCGATAAAAGTTGTTATTTAATATTTATATTATTAATTATGTCATTAATATTTATTATCAATTTTATTAATATACTAACATATTTCCGAAATATCCTCATAAACATAAAATCCAAAATAAGAAAAGGAATTAGAATAAATTTAAAATTAAATTATCTATGTCCTTTTAAGTCTAAAACATTTTCGCCTAAAATATTTCTTTTTATGATTTTAGATCACATGAATACTCGAACCAAGAAACCCGTCTTATAAGACATGTTATCAAATCCCGATATATTATTTAAACCTTCTAAAGAGCCGAATATTGTTAGGAAATTAAATTTCGATGAAGGAACTACTTCTAATGATAAATCATTATCTAGTCCACCGTCTGGTCCTGATTCTAATTTGGGATCTCTTTTTGGTTCAGACATTGAAATGACTACTGAAAATTCAATGGAAGCGTTAATGAAAGCAGGTCGGGAAGGATTAGGTCACGCTATTACTCAGCCAACTATAACTGAAAACTTTGATATTAAGGGTCCTATCTTTCACTTACTTAAGGATAACCAATTTAGGGGTACTGAAAAAGAAGATACTAATGCTCACATTCGGAATTTTAAGGATATTTGCAATCTGTTTAATATTAATAATGTGAAAGTAATGTCATCTATCTTCGTTTGTTTCCGTGGTCGTTAAAAGATGAAGCTAAAGAGTGATTAAATTCATTGCCCGAAGGAGATATCACTAGTTGGGATACTATGGTTGAAAAATTTCTAACTCGTTTCTTTCCCACATTCAAAACTGTCACCCTTCAAACTGAAATTGCTAATTTTTGTCAAAAAACTAACGAGACTCTTTACTCTGCTTGGGTTCGATTTGGTCAAATGCTTAGGGGTTGTCCACAACATGGTCTGGATAAGTTTAAAAAGGTAACTACTTTCTATAAGGGTTGTGATATAGCTACTAGAAGAGAGATTGATACGTCTGCTGGAGGAAATATCATGAGTAAAACTGCCGAAGAAGGTGAAACATTAATTAATAAGTTATCTGCTTATTTCCACGAATGGCATCAAGACTTAGACATTTCTCGTTTGGTAAAATCTATTAGTTATGATTCTGAAGATATGGTTAAGGCTATGAATGTGCAGTTGGGTAATTTAGGAAGGCAAATTGAAAAGCTTACCAAAGAAATGCATATGATTAAGGTAGGTTGTGAAAAATGCCAAGGTCCTCATGCTACTAAAGATTGTGTTGCTAGTCTTACTATGGAGCAAGTTGAGAACGTCTCTTATGTGAATCAATATCAAGGAAACTCAAACTACCGTAATAATTATAATACACCTTATCCTACTAATAATAAAAATCCACCTGGTTTCTTTCCTGTTAGAGCACCCTTCATTCCAAATTCGTCTCCTAATACTCAAACCGAGAAAAAATCTAATCTTGAAGAAAGCATCCTAACTTTCATCAAGAATCAAAATGAAGCTAATGATAACATAAAGGCTCAACTTTCCCAAGTGCAAAATAATCATCAAGCATCCATTCAAAGCTTAGAACGCAATGTTACTAAGTTGTTCAAACTTGTCGGGGGAAAAGTTTCGGCTAAATCTGAAGTCTCTAAGGAGGTTCATTTTGAAAAGGTTAATGTGATTAGAGAAGTGAATAAGGTTGATATTTATGAACCTGGTTTAAGGTATTTATGGGAGTTTAAAATGGTAGAAGAGTAGTACGATCAAGAAATTAAGAAGTTAACTGCTAATGAAGAAGATAAATCAAAAGATGCTAAGGTTCGAGGTCTTGAACGTGATGAGGTAATTTTTATGCATGAGTTATTTGATGAGAAGGAAGAAGAGGTTGATAAAAAAGCTGATGAAAGTGATGAGGTTACTAGCGAAAAATCTGAAAAATCAGAGTGTGAAAATAAAGATGATTGGTTAGCTGAAACTATGAAACAATTGGAAGAAAGAAGAAAAGAAGGTTTTCACCCTCTTTATTCATTCACAATTGATTCTGTAGACCCATATGCAGCACCTGAGATTCCTGTTATGCGTACTGATCCAGGGGAATTCCAAGTCCCTTGCTTAATCCGTGGTCCCATTCCTATCATAGGATTAGCCAATACTGGTTCAAGCATTAATGTTATGCCATTCTCTATCTACAATTGTTTAGGATTGCCATCATTGGAACCTATCGAATGGAATGTTTGCTTTGCTGATAGTCATTTACATAAGCCGTTGGGAATTGTTAAAGAAGTGGAAGTTATCGTTGGTTATGCTTTCTATAAAATTGATTTTGTGGTTATGGACATGAAAGAAGATCCGATAACTCCTTTAATTCTAGGATCTCCGTTTCTAGCTACTGCTAGTGCCACCATTAACTATGCCAATGATACTTTAATCATTCGTTATGGTGCCATATTTGAATCCATTCCGTTAGTCCCGAGATCTAGAGTTCCTCGATCAAATGTGAAAATGGTTAAAATTGATAAGGAGGATGATGATGAGCTTACCGTTGATAAAATAGTGACCGAGTTCATAAAAGAGCAATATAAGCTTAGTGTTGAAGTAAGAAAGCAAATTCATGAGTTAAATGTTAAATTTTTACAGTTTTTTGATAACATTTTAGGGAGTTATCTTAGCATTTTAAAGTCATTTAAATCCTAAAACACACTAAAATGGGTAAAATGGGGGAAAAGATAATTCTAATGATATTATTAAAGTTATGTATCAAACAGGATCAAAAATAAGGAAAATTGCAGAAAAGGCTATGAAGCCGCCGGCATGGGTACAAGGAAGCCGCCGGCTTGAGAAGAATATGTCAGAATGTTCCAGAATTGATCGTAGAATTTGATGAAATTTTTTACCAAGTAAAATTCAGTTAAAGCCGTCGGCTTCACACTGAAGCCGCCGGCCTAAGTTACACGTTTCTCAACTTGTCGACCAAGTTCAAGTTAAAAATGGAAACAAAATCAAAAAGATTGTCAGATCTTTGAAGCCGCCGGCCTGCCACCAGAGCCGCCGACTTAACTAGGACGGTTACGCATTTTATGCTTGCGGATCAAGTTAAACTTGCAAAAGGAGTCACTGACCCAAGGAAGCTGTCAGCTTCACACTGAAGCCGCCGACTTGGCCACCGTTTCTAAAAAGGATAATAGAGATCTCATGTTTCAGTTTTCAATGTACAATACAACACCTTCAATACAGTTTCATTTTTATTTTAGGGTTTTCTCTAAACCCTTAGATTAGGTTTACTTTCAATTGTAATCAAGATTATTCAAGTTATTTATTCAAGTTTTTTTCATCTACCCTTTTGAGGTATGATCCTATCTTTATTTTATCATTTATTCTGTTTTATTTACTTTAATCGTTTATGTTCGTCTTCCACTATGAACTAAACGTTCGTAGTAGTTACACGGACGAAAACTAAACTTCTTCTGGGAATCAGATGAAGTCGCCGGCTTCACCAGTCCAAGCCGACGGCTTGGCTGGAACAAAGCCGCCGGCTTCGTGCTTTAATCCGTATAGTTTCTGGTTCTTTACTAGATCTGTATGTTTGAGTTTCTATAATGATATTTGAACTGTTTTGAATCTGTCATGCTTTAATATACTTGTTTGCCATGCTTAATGATTAGATAACATGATTTTAGGGTTGATTAATACTTAATCCGATGATCTATTATTCGATTCATACTGTTTTGTTTAGATCTAGTCCATCAAACTTATTAAATTGAATTGCATGCAACTAGGTTAAACAGCATAATAGTGATAAACTTGTTGAATCTAAATTACGCTTATATAATAGAGTTTAATATTGTTAGGCTTAATCGAAGATCATTTGTTTGGATTTGTTTAATTAATGATTACATGAAAACTTAGTAGTAATTGACTTTCAGCTATGTAAGACCCTGATCCTGTTTCAGTAGAATGGGACGCCGTTCAAATTTCGGGACACCGTCCAGTAAAGAAAGGTTGGACGGCGTCCAAGCTTTGGGATGCCGTCCAACAGAACTGACGGGCCAGCTGAGAAATTGTTTTAAATTAGAAAGGGCATTTGGTCAATTCACTTGGGTGTCAGTTTGGAGCCTTCAAGGCTGATCTAGATCACATTTGTGGATCACATTTCACCCACACAAACACTCTCAATCATTCTTAGAGAGAGAGTAAGAGTTTTGAGAGAGCGCTTGATTTAGAGAAGAAGGAGTCAGATTCTCACCAAAGCTCGGGTTTTAAAGTTGTTCATCTCATTCACGGCTACGTTGTGGTATTATTAGTAAGTTCAAACTCCGAATTTCATTTGTTAAAATTGATATTCAAGTTAGGGTTTGAGCTTGATTAGTTGTGAAACCCTTTTAGATGATGAAGTGGGTTTATGGTGACTAGTTATTCTTGTCACTTGGTGGGTTTTGGGTTGGTTAATGTTTTGGCCATGATTAGGCTTTGATAATGGGTATAATCACTAGTGTTAGTGATTATGGAAGTGTTGGAACCCATTTGGGGTATTTGGTTGACTAATTTTGAAATGGGTCAAAATTAGGGTTTGGTGTCAATTTACGCAAGACAAGTGTTTAACACTTGTGTTCGGGTTTAATTGACGTATTAGGACCATTCTCACTTGTGTTAGTGATTATTGGTTGGTTTGGACGCGGTTTAGTGCTTGGAAGTGCAATGGGTCGAAATTGCACTAAGTGTCGTTTTGAGTTGGTTTGTAAATCCACTCTAAGTGTGTTGTTTGTATTGTGATAATGGAATTGGTACTTTCCATTGGCAAGTTGCGGATTATTTCGGTAGCATTCATCAAGGCGACAGGGTGAGTGTTAATATCCTATGTGCATATGTATGTGTAGGATGGCTGCGGGTCAGGTGAAGTGGTTCTCGGTTATAGAACTCACTTCACATATAGGTGGATTTGATGGGCTTGTGTAATAAGTCCAATTGGCACGATTGTGTGTTTTGGTTGAGCACCTTTGGCGAGGTGCACACTTCGTATGTACGTTATCACATGGACTTGTGATATGGAGTTATATAATCCCGATGTAGTGGGATTGGTATTGAAATACGGTTGTGTAACCCCGATGATGTGGGTATTGTTAAGGTAATGAATCCTGGGTAGTGCGAATTCATGATGACTAGGGTTGTACGGTCATCTTATTGATGAGGTAGTGAATCTCGGGTTGTACGAATTCACTAAGGCACGGGTAGTTCGACCAACCTCGGTTGTTGAAGTGGTGAAGGAAGTGAATCTCGGGTTGTGCGAATTCACTAAGGCTCGGGTTGTTCATCCAACCTTCATGGGTTTAAGGTTAAGGGGTTAACCTTGTTGTATTTTTGTATGTATCTTGTATATGCGTATATATATATATATATATATATATATATATATATATATATATATATATATATATATACTTATTGTATGTTGTAGCTAATCTTACGGATTTTGGCTTGGTGGTACGTTAGGTATAACATTGCTTAGTTATGCTCGGATTGCGGTATGTATTTACTATTTGTGTGTTGGCGATGCGTATTCATTTTATGAATATATATGTATGTAGTATATTCTCACTCACTAAGCATTAGCTTACCCTCTCGTTGTTTACATTTTTATAGATTTGCTTGGATGCGGTGGCTCGGGTATGCGTGGGAACTAGTGGACTCGCGTAGTTGATTTAGAAGATCTTGCTTTTGGATTGATTAGGATTGGGTAGCGTATCCCCAATCACCATGCTCGGTCTTTAGTTTATGTTAAAACTCATGTGGTCAAAAACTCATAATTTTGTACTAAAGTCGTAAAACAGTCGATGTGGGCCCAGTGTCGTAAAACTCGGTTTTATTGTGGAAAACTCTTAGTTTTAATTATTATAACATATTGTGAAAGTGTTTTCGTGTGAAAGTGTCGGGAAGCGGGTTTTCCGCTCACGTGTAAATGTAAAACTAATCAGAATATTTCAGTTCATTTGGACGCCGTCCAAAAGGCTTGGACGCCGTTCAGTCCTTCAGAGCTGGACGCTGTCCAGATAACTGGATGCCGTCCAGATGTACTGTCCCACATTTTTTTAAGGCGTATTTTCGGTTGGATAATGGGTTGGGTCGTTACAAGTGGTATCAGAGCATGGTATAAGGGATTTAGGTGAATTGAGATAGGTGCCTAGACTTAGACTTTTGTGTGCGCTTATTTGTTGCGGGACTTGTAGGGAGTACGGGTCGGAATGGGAATTTGGTTAGTGCCTTAATTGTAGGTGGGCTAACGTTTATATTAATATGCGAATATTATTAATATACTATTGCGTTGTGTTTTGTTATTGTTTGCATTGCGAATATCATCAAGCAAGATAGTCGTTGTAATAACAAGTTGATACGGCGTGTGTGCGTAATAAGGACTTGCAAACCTTATTACGGGTGCAAATCGTGTCTAATAAGTGATGTACGACGAGAGTTGAGCAAGATGGGGCGGTTTGGTGCGTGTGGTTTTATACGTTCGTAGACTAATTGTTTGCATTCCTTAGAATGACCACGCGAAACGAGATCGAGACGAATGATGATGAGTTTGCGGCTAGGGTTGAGGCCGAGGTTGCAAAACAAGTGAAAACAATTCGAGAAGAGTTTGAAAGAAGGCTTATCGAGCCTCAGGGTAATGGTAAGAAGGAGTTTAGTTACAAGGAGTTTCGATCGACTAAACCACCTATGTACCATGGGAACCGGATCCGTTAGTGAGTACTCGTTGGATCTCGACGATCGAAGGATGTTTTCGTACAAGTGAGTGTCCTCCAGACAAGAAGACGAGAATCGCTACTAGTTTGTTGCGTGATGGTGCGAAAGATTGGTTGGATTGTAAGATTGATACGGTCGGCGAAGAACCGTTCATGAGTTTGTCATGGGGCGATTTTAAAAAGGAATTCTTTGAAGAATTCCGAATTCTTTGAAGAATTCTGAACGTAAGCTGACTTGACAAGAATGCGTGAGGAGATACGCGTGTTGAGACAAGGGTCTATGGACCTAAATACTCTACGGGCTACCTTTATTTCTAAGGCGCGATTTTGCCCCGAGTATATGAATAACGAAAGGTTGCTGATGCAAGACTTCGTAAGGCTTTAAATGATGAGTTACGTGGGAAGATAAGCCTTGGGCAAGTGAACTCGTTTGCCGAGTTATTTGCCGTGGCTAAGGGTTTTGAGCCATATCCTTGGGAGATAATCGATAACGCTCCGAGTAAGAGAAGGGTTGATTCGTACGGCACCCCAATTAAGAAAAATAAGGGTGCAAGTGCGAGTATGGATAATGTGGACAAAGGCACAACGAGTTCTCGTGCGCCTAGGTGTTTCAATTGTGGTGTTAGGGGCCAAAAGTTATGGGTGTGCACAATGTCGAGAAGCGATGACGGAATGTGCAACTATTGTCATAAAGAGGGACATCGTAAGCCGGATTGTCCTGAGTTGGCGGAGGTGAATGCCGCAAAGAGACGTTTTGATTGATGGACGAAGGGCGTAAGACTTGGTGCAACCAAGCATTCCTTAGTGTTTGGGAAACGTTTCTACCAAGCCATGGGATTGGGCTTTGGTGTTCGGTTATGAGCGCGTGTTCGCTTTTGTGTTGAAGATGGTAAACCATGAGGGTCGTCGGGTGGATAGAACCCTTGAGATCGAGTGTTTGATCTCGACATATGTTGGTAATGGAGTCTATGTGATGCGATGTTAGGTGCCTCTTTCATACCTACGAGCGCGGTGTTCGACTCCGATGGTGTTGCGGTCACATTGTACTTAGGGTACCGGGGAGAAACACTTCAGTACATGAGTGACTAGGTGGGAAATTTGACAAACTATAGCAATTGGATGATTGTGAGAGCAGAGTTTGTGTAATTGTGGTACACTTTTCGATCGAAGTGTTTAAGGATTGGTTAAAATCCTTTGTGTGCTCAAGATTGGAGCAAGATGTGGTGATGGGTTGTGTGAACCCAATTGTAGAAAGGTCTACCTTTCGGTAGCATTGTACGGTTGTACAAGGTGCATGTTGTGTTGGTTTTGTGTCGTTGTTTAAATAAAGCCAACGGGTGACGGTGTGCGTCAATTTCTAGTGTGCGAAATGAATTCATGAGAATTCGAGTGTTAAGACCGATGGAAAGATTGGTCACGTATGTCAGAGAGTGGTAATTATCGCAGATGAAGTTACCACGGCGATGCGGTTATGGAACGTAGTTCCAAGGGGGAGTTACACTATCGCACGAGGAGGTTTTAGTGTGAGATTTCGGATAATGCTCTTAGTAGATCCGGGATTAATGTCGGGACCTAGATTTGGTCGATTTGTGGTAGAGTACAATTTCAGTTAAATTGTACTTATGGTTTCAAATTTGAATTATCACCGAGGTGGTAATGTGGTGAATCTTGTTAAGAGATAATGGGCGTATTTGATGAGCAAGGTGAAATCCCTCGGTTAAGGGATGTGTGTGTTGGATTCTCTTCTAGAGAATTATTATTTTGTGCCTATGTGCGATATAGGTAGTTCTTGCTTGATCGTGATAGCGATGTTCGCATGGGCGTATGATTCGTGTGCGGAAATTCCAGGCGGTGTGGAATGATATTAAGTATGCGTATATACTTCGTTTGTGGTGAATGGTTAGTGTAATCCGTTACGATTCACTATAGTGTAGCAGTGCACGATGTTGCACTACTCGTTGTTTGAGGCCAAAAGAGCGTATGTGATTCGTGGGTTATGGCGGTTGATTCGGTCCGCTAACTTCATCATGGGTGTAGTGTTATATCGGTATGGTATAACGTTATCGGGAAATCCGAGTACAGATGGGGAATGGGAGTACCATTCTTTGCGTGTGTGTCGGGACGTGAATATCAGGTTGTTCGTATTCACAATATTTCGGGTAGTACGATTGTCCCTATTGGTTGGACTCATAGTTTAAGGTAGTGAATGTCGGGTAGTTTGGATTCACTAAGGCTCGGGTTATACGGCCATCCTCGGTTATACTATGTGGTGGAGGTAGTGAATATCGGTTTGCGCGTATTCACGATGACTCAGGTTGTGCGGTCATTTCGTTGTGGGAAATATGGATTGGGTTGGTGAATTTCGGGTTGTTGCGAATTCACTAAGGTTCGGGTTGTTTCGACCGTCCTCCATATGTGTTTAGGCTCGGGTTGTTTCAGCCATGTTGGTGTGGTTAGTATTGTGAACTATTGGTTGTTTTATACACCAATGGTGGGGTCACGAGGACCATGTTGCGTGATTAGTGATGCGATAGCTGTGTTTCGCTCACATGTTGTTACGGGTGTGACAATAGTCGATTTTGTACACCTTGGGATTAGCGTTTCCATAGTCATTTTGGACGCTAGCAGATTTAGTCGTTTGCTTACGACTTTATGATAGTTGCGTATTGGTCGTGTTGCGCACTACAAGGGTTGTAAGTGGTAAGCGTTATCCGTAAGGATTCGCTTTTATTGGTCTTCATCGGTTTGGTTGTTGACCTTATGTTGGAACGTGGTTATTATTAGCATTGTACTTGGTAAGGGTACGCTACGGGATTGATATCTCGGTAAGAGATTGGTTGATTTTTTCTCGATGTGAGGGATTGAGCGAGTTTTAGTGCTCGGATTTGTGGATTTGATAAATCGTGAATGGCGATTTAGTGTTCAAGGTGATTCGTTGGGAAGAATTGCCTAAAGGAATTTGGAAGAAACGCGTGATGTTTCCATTTAGGCTAAGTATTTGTAGTAGCTTTCGAATGTTGTGTGCGTTGCATGTCTCGAAATGCGTGCACGTGTGTATGTTTGGTAAATGGAATAACCCTCGAGTTTATGATACATGTGGTGGAAGTCGGATTGGAACACATGTTTGAGGACCATGGAGTATGGGTCCGGTTGGTTAAGTAATGGAGATCATGGGGACGTGATCCAATTTAAGTGGGGGAGAGTTGTAAGACCCTGATCCTGTTTCAGTAGAATTGGACGCCGTCCAGTAAAGAAAGGTTGGACGACGTCCAAGCTTTGGGACGCCGTCCAACAGAACTGACAGGCCAGATGAGAAATTGTTTTAAATTAGAAAGGGCATTTTGGTCAATTCACTTGGGTGTCGGTTTGGAGCCTTCAAGGCTGATCTAGATCCCATTTGTGGATCACATTTCACCCACACAAACATTCTCAATCATTCCTAAAGAGAGAGTAAGAGTTTAAAGAGAGAGCGCTTGATTTGGAGAAGAATGAGTCGGATTCTCACCAAAGCTCGGGTTTTAAAGTTGTTCATATCGTTCACAGCTACGTTGTGGTAGTATTGGTAAGTTCAAACTCCGAATTTCATTTGTTAAAATTGATATTCAAGTTAGGGTTTGAGCTTGATTAGTTGTGAAACCCTTTTAGATGATGAAGTGGGTTTATGGTGACTAGTTATTCTTGTCACTTGGCGGGTTTTGGGTTGGTTGATGTTTCGGCCATGATTAGGCTTTGATAATGGGTATAATCACTAGTGTTAGTGATTATGGAAGTGTTGGAACCCATTTAGGGGTAGTTGGTTGACTAATTATGAAATGAGTCAAAATTAGGGTTTGGTGTCAATTTGCGTAAGACGAGTGTTTAACACTTGTGTTCGGGTTTAATTGGTGTATTAGGACCATTCTCACTTGTGTTAGTGATTATTGGTTGGTTTGGACGCGGTTTGGTGCTTGGAAGTGCAATGGGTCGAAATTGCACTAAGTGTCGTTTTGAGTTGGTTTGTAAATCCACTCTAAGTGTGTTGTTTGTATTGTGATAATGGAATAGGTACTTTCCATTGGCAAGTTGCGGATTATTTCGGTAGCATTCATCAAGGCGACTGGGTGAGTGTTAATATCCTATGTGCATATGTATGTGTAGGATGGGTGCGGGTCGGGTGAAGTGGTTCTCGGTTATAGAACTCACTTTACATATAGGTGAATTTGATGGGCTTGTGTAATAAGTCCAATTGGCACGGTTATGCGTTTTGGTTGACCACCTTTGGCGAGGTGCACACTTCGTGTGTACGTTATCACATGGACTTGTGATATGGAGTTATATAATCCCGATTTAGTGGGATTGGTATTGAAATACGGTTAAGTAACCCCGATGATGTGGGTATTGTTGAGGTAATGAATCTCGAGTAGTGCGGATTCATGATGATTCGGGTTGTACGGTCATCTTATTGATGAGGTAGTGAATCTCGGGTTGTACGAATTCACTAAGGCACGGGTAGTTCGACCAACCTCGGTTGTTGAAGTGGTGAAGGAAGTGAATCTCGGGTTGTGCGAATTCACTAAGGCTCGGGTTATTCGGCCAACCTTCATGGGTTTAAGGTTAAGGGGTTAACCTTGTTGTATTTTCATATGTATCTTGTATATGCGTATATATATATATATATATATATATATATATATATATATATAAATATATATATATATATATATATATATATATATATATATATATATATATATATATATATATATATATATATATTTATTGTATTTGTAGCTAATCTTACGGATTTTGGCTTGGTGGTACGTTAAGTATAACATTGCTTAGTTATGCTCGGATTACGGTATGTGTTTACTATTTGTGTGTTGGCGATGCGTATTCATTTTATGGATATATATGAATGTAGTATATTCTCACTCACTAAGCATTAGCTTACCCTCTCGTTGTTTACATTTTTATAGATTTGCTTGGATGCGGTGGCTCGGGTAAGCGTGGGAACTAGTGGACTCGCGTAGTTACTTTAGAAGATCTTGCTTTTGGATTGATTAGGATTGGCTAGCGTATCCCCAATCACCATGATCGGTCTTTAGTTTATGTTAAAACTCACGTGGTCAAAAACTCATAATTTTGTACTAAAGTCGTAAAACGGCCGATGTGTGCCCGGTGTCGTAAAACTCGGTTTTATTGTGGAAAACTCTTAGTTTTAATTATTATAACATATTGTGAAAGTGTTTTCGTGTGAAAGTGTCGGGAAGCGGGTTTTTCGCTCACGTGTAAATGTAAAACTGATCAGAATATTTCAGTTCATTTGGACGCCATCCAAAAGGTTTGGACGTCGTCCAGTCCTTCAGAGCTGAACGTCGTCCAGTCCTTTAGAGCTGGACGCCGTACAGATAATTGGACGCCGTCCAGATGTACTGTCCCACAAATTTTTTTAAGGCGTACTTTCGGTTGGATAACGGGTTGGGTCGTTACAAGCTAGTAACTTGAGTTGATCTACTTGATGTTTAATAACTTATATAATTTGTCAGTTTATTTGCATGTCGATCCTCATCACAAGATTGATATGTATCATGTAATTGAATTGAAGATGAAGAATTGAGATGTTAGTTATGCACATCATATATCTAGCATATGCTTTAAGTCCTACATATTGAATGATATGCAACACTTAGCTTAGCCTGTTAAGGGATAATAGTTTGTCAATGATTATTATCTTGCTTTGTGTTAATATAAGTCATGAAGCTTGTCTAATATGATTTCTGTATGAGTTATCCGTTCATGTAACTGCTTTTATTTATAACTGTTTGTTTCAATTCCTTATTATTTCAGTTGTTTTGTTTATCTTTAAATCATCTCTTTCCTAAGAGATAAGAATCTATCCTATAAAAAGGCATAAAAATCTATCTTTAATTCTTTAAAAAAATCAAACTATATAATAAACAACTCTTATCCGCATCTACGCTCTCTTGGGACGATAACCTAAAATACTACATCTGACCGGGTTTTGTTGCTCGCTGGGGTGTTAAAGTGTATCAAATAAAGGTTCTATAAATTTAAAAGTTGAAAGATAAGTTAAGCACTACTGCACACACTTTTGACACATCAATAGCTATTCGTTGACTATATTGGGTGTGTGAGGTGGCGAGTGAAATCCGATAGGGTTAACTCTTTGTTGGCCACATTTGGGTTGAGGCATGTGATGAGTGGTTAACGTTTGACCTACCGCTCTTGAAAGGACCCGTCCTAATCCATCCGGACGAAGTTCATATCGATTATAAACGATTCACAACAGTTGATTACATCACGAGGTACTTGACCTCTATATGATACATTTTACAAACATTGCATTCGTTTTTGAAAAGACAATCTTTCATTTCATCAAAAGTTGACGGCATGCATACCATTTCATAATATCTAACTATAATTGACTTAATAATAATCTTGATGAACTCAACGACTCGAATGCAACGTCTTTTGAAATATGTCATGAATGACTCCAAGTAATATCGTTAAAATGAGCAAATGCACAGCAGAAGATTTCTTTCGTACCTGAGAATAAACATACTTTAAAGTGTCAACCAAAAGGTTGGTGAGTTCATTAGTTTAACATAAATAATCATTTCATAATTTTAATAGACCACAAGATTTCATATTTCTATTTCTCATAAACATACATCCCATGCATAGAGACAAAAATATCATTCATATGGATTGAACACCTGGTAACCGACATTCACAATATGTATATAAGAATATCCCCCATCATTCCGGGATCCTCCTTCGGACATGATATAAATTTTGAAGTACTAAAGCATCCGGTACTTTGGATGGGGCTTGTTGGGCCCGATAGATCTATCTTTAGAGTTCGCGTCAATTAGGGTGTCTGTTCCCTAATTCTTAGATTACCAGACTTAATAAAAAGGGGCATATTAGATTTCGATAATTCAACCATATAATGTAGTTTCAATTACTTGTGTCTATTTCGTAAAACATTTATAAAAGTTGTGCATGTATTCTCAGCCCAAAAATATAAAGGGTAAAAAGGCAAATGAAACTCACCATATTGTATTTTGTAGAATAAATACATATGACTACATTGAAAAAGTGTAGGGTTGATCTCGGGGTCACGAACCTATATCATTTGTATATATATTAACACATTATAATATAAATCAACTAAGTTTATATATAATCTGTTATGTATTAAGTTTAATATTCTCATATATAATTTCATTAATACTTATAATATATATGTTACTTATTTGTTATTTAATTAATGTTACAACAATAATATTACTTAAAGCAACTTTTTATGTAATATTAGTATACTTTATATATATATATATATATATATATATATATATATATATATATATATATATATATATATATATATATATATATATATATATATATATATATATAATTATCTTTTATTTGAAAACTTAATAAGGTATAGTAATACTAGCTAAAAGATCATGATAATAATGATAGTAATAATAATAGTAACAAAAATGTTAATTTAAAAAAAAAATGATAATTTTTCTAATGATAATATCTTTAATAATAGTGTTATATGATACATTTATTAATAAAAATTATATAATAATAATAATAATACAAATAAAATAATAATAATTATTATAATGTTAATAATAATAATAATAATAATATTAATAATACTTGTGATAATAGTAATGTTAATGATATAATAATAATACTAATAATGAAAATAATAATAATAATAATAATAAATTATGAAAACTACCTTTAGAGGCTTAAAAATAATAAACCGCTTGCGTCAGGACTCGAACTCGCGACCTTTCGCTCAACACACAACACCCTTATCCGTCCCTCTATTCCTGTCTTTCTGTTTTATTTAGCTCCCAATATTTATTTAACCCGTCACTTGTCTCATCCCAAATTATTCATCTTGTATATCCATATATTTCTTATACGACCCAATATAAATTACTACTCACGGCCCAATATAAATTCAGTCCAAGTTAACTTGTGGTAGCGCCCAACAGGCCCGTTGTATTCACTTGTTGGTTTTCAGTAAAAAAAAAATTAAAAGAACAATTATTTTGCAGGAGCCTTGGTTCGAACTCAAGATCATTCGTTTAACAACACTCTTCCAAGCCAACTGGGCTGTCTTGCTTTTCTGATATAAATTACAAACACATCTTTATAATCCTTCGATTTTATTTGTAATAATATCATAATAAGAATATAGATATATATTAATTCCAAATAGAATTGATACTTTTATACCTAATCAAACAAAACGTGTGGGGTTGTAGGAAAAGAATAAAACAGCTCGATCCTCCATTATTTTCGGTTAATCATGATCACAGTAACCTCAACATAATCGTGAACATCATAAACGTATTAATATATTCATCACGATCTTCATCTTCTTCATCGATAATATTTTCTTCGTTTATGTTTTTCCTCATCATCATCATTCATAACCGGTAATCACCATCGTTTGTTGGGTCATGAAAGAAAGAAAAAAAAATACAGTAGCAGTAATAGCAGAAATTGATGGTTTCTTTTATCATCACACCTCATCGTTATCTTTATACATAAATCTTTATCGGCTCTTTTCCCGTTATTAAATCTCAACATCAACAATTAAGAACACAGCAGCAGTTGTGATTGATCATGGTTGTTATGATGGCGGTATTGGGTTCATATTTGTGGTTATTTGATACAAGCATATGTATATATTTATATGTTTGGATGGGTGCACAAAACAACGATATTGGAGATCGAATAATAGTTTAATAGTGAGAGTTTGGAGTGGAGGTTGGTGTTTGGTTTGTGTTTCGAACCAACAGAAAACATAGAAGTAGAAACACGTTTAATGGTGTAACCGGTGGTAACTTTAGGTGGTTCTTGTCGATAGGAAATAAAGCCGTAGCGGTGACAGGATAGTGTAACAACTATAGTGTTTTTAGTGTTTGGTTATCAACTGGAAAACAGAAGCAACAATAATGACGGGATGATAGTTTTGGTGGTTCGATTGTTTGAAGAAGGAGTAGGTTGTGGTGGGTTCGGTTGTTCTTGGTAAGGAGGGTGGTTCAAACGAAGGAGGAAAGTGGCGAGTGGGTGTTTGTTTCAACAACAAGGTTTGATGGTTATGGTGGTGGGTTGTTTGTGTTATGATAATGAGCTAATCGTTAGCTTTATCATAAAATTGTATTAACAGAATGTTTCAATCGAGAATATAAAACAAAGAAGCAAAGTTCAAACAGATAAAGTATAAAGTTAATTGACTTTGATGTCCACTAAATTTATTTTTATATAATTGGTAGATTCGATTGATAGCAAGAATTTCAACAGAAAACAAAACCAACTACTGTTGGATGGGAACATATAACAAATTTGTACCAATTTTGTAGATATACAACACTCTACAAAATAGTTTGATAAAGATGGGGAAATAGAATGCGTAAATTTCTGTACATATATATGGATATATAGAAATTTTATGATTACATGTAAGTAGCTGTATGTATTTGTATATATATGTATATATTAGGATTTTGTGTCAATATATTTATTTTGTTATAACCTGTATATATACATATATTATTAATAATATTAATACTAATAATGATTACATGAATAATATAATAATAAGATTTATAATATTTTTAATTATATTCATAATTCTAAAAATATAGTATATAATTAATAAATAATAATGATATTAATAGAATTAATAATTCTAATAAGTTTAATAATAATAACATGATAACAATAATAATCATAATGTTTCTAACTCGTAATAATAATTACATTAACAATAGTTATAATACTAATACTTAATAACAACAATTATAATAATTGATAATACATAAATTACAATTATAATATATTCAATAAACTAGTATAGGTATTGAGATTAGTATTGTATTAGTAATTTATAATGAAAATTATTATGTTAACTATATTCTTAACTTGTATTTACATTTAATATATACAACTTATTTACTTTATATCTTATTGTACTTATTTAAGTTTAATGTTTAAATTATATTTTATAATTTCTATTTATTATATAAAAACTCACATTATATATATATATATATATATATATATATATATATATATATATATATATATATATATATATATATATATATATACATATTTATTTACAACAATTGTTCGTGATTCATCGGCAATGGTCAAAGGGTAATTGATTACATGAATATGGATTTAAAAACTTTCGAGACTCAACATTACAGATTTTTCTTATCGTGTCGAGCTTATATAAAGATTAAGTTTAAATTTAGTCGGAAATTCCCGGGTCATCACAGTACCTACCCGTTAAAGAAATTTCGTCCCGAAATTTGAGTGAGGTGGTCATGGCTTACAATATAAATGTTTTCATGACGAATATAAGTTGATAACTTGAGTTTTATCATCTTTGAGTAATATGGATAAAAATAATTCGATCATTCGAAGAGTACGAATGAAGCTATCATCAAAGAGTGAAATAGGAGAGTAAAGATTCATCTTAACTTTTGACAGAGTCAGGGTTGAATTCCGGAATTCACAAGATTAAAAGAAAATCTAGGAAATCTATAAGATCTGATTCTTCGAGATTTATGAAAATTAAGATCTCTTTAATTAAATGCGATCATTTGTCTCGATTGTTCTGTCGGATGTTTCCATTATAAATTAAGCTCTTCCATCCCATTATTCTCACCATTCCTATACTTTCTTTCTTAGTTCATATATCCAAAAGATTTGTGAAAATGATTAATCCAGTTCTAATCTTTGTCCTCACCCTTACTATCGTAACAATCCTTCTCCTTTTCCAACCTCCACCAGAAGAATCTGCTTACTTCTACTTTTACCTTAGGGGGATGTTATTCTTAATTCTACCGTGTCTTTATATTGCTATTCGTATTAATATCCACGGTTTGAAACCTCCGTGTTGTCATTGAGCTTTATATTTTCTCTTATATTTTGGAATACCTGTTTCCGTCTTCTATAATCATTGTCATTCACAGTTAATGCTCTCTCTTATTTGCTGTGATTTATACCCCCTTTCTATTTCGAAGCTTCATGCTTTTGCTTTCTTTTTGCAAGTAACGGTCCAGAATTCATAGGTGTGGAGTTTCGAATGAATTTAATGTTCTAAACAAGAAAGAACGAAATCGCACGATTTGATATGTCAAATTACCCGAACCGCTGAGAATAGAACTATCAAGATTATATTTGCTTGATATGTTCAGAAGTTAAGCAGAATGAAAGAGTTATGTAATATGACACATGATGACGTTATAATCTGTGAATCATCATGTTCCATTTAGAAACTCAGCATGACTTACTGTAATATAATCACGTTGATCAAGTGTCATTATATTATATTAACTCATGCTTCAGTTCCCAACATTACTTCAATAACATTCATATTTTAAGCTCGAAAGTTTACAGAATATAGAAATTAACAGTTTCTATATGATGTAACACTGATAGCACGAAGAGATTATTGATTTCAGATAAGAATAGTTATGAAAATATCTTCAGAAATATGAAGGATATTTATAATGAAAGATACGATGATATCTTGGAACTTATAATATTGAAGGATGGTGAAGAAAATTTGTCCGCAAGAGTTTGGAGTCAGAAGCAAGGTATTCGCTAAAGATTTCAGCAGGCATTGAATCATTTGGATTCTTTGAAGTCAAACTTATTCTTTATGATTTGTCCACGGCTTCCTTCATAGTTTCGCATAATTCGCTTTTCGGTACTAAATTTTCTATTGAATGTTTCCAATATAATAATACACAGGAAGCACGAAGAGGTATATAATTTCGGACGAGAATATTTATGAAAATATCCTCAGAAATATCGAAGATATTGATGATGATATTTTGAAATTTCTAAGTTCGATGGTTGATGAGGAAAATTTTTCGCAAGATCTTAACATGAGTACGGAGCAAGATATTCGTTGAAGGTTTCATCGGATCCAGAATTACCTGAATTCTTTGAATATATGATATGGTCCTTGTATTTGTCCTTGGTCTCCTTCGTGGTTAGCTCAATCCGTTTTTCAGTTCTAACTTTTCTGAGCTTTTCCAACATACTATTCTTTATCATCAAACTTTCGATGATTAAGGTCGTTTACGGTAGTCTATGGTTTCTGCTGCTTCATTCAGCTTTTTCAACATTCAGAGTATTGATTTGTGACTGAGTGCTTTTCAGAATTTCAAAATGATAGATCATAATTCTAAGAGATAAATGTCATACATATAACTGTTGATGTAGATCTGCTGTGAGTTTTCAAAGTACTGATTGCTGATTCCTGGTAATTGTTATGGCAGTTCTCGTTACAAGATGCGGATGAGTACATGACGAGACTTCAATAGATAAATATAGTGATTTGTCGGAGGGATTTAAACTAAGGAGCGACGAGGTTGCTGGTACATCCGCTGATAATATGGTGGAATATAAAAAGGTTCCCCGGTAACAACAAAAGAGCACGCATATAAATCAGGGTTATAGTAAGGTTATTTCGAATGAAAAATCGAAGTTGACTTGCTGGAGCTGTGACAAAATTTGCTACTTTGAAAGAGATTACTAAATTACTTTCGGTGACAACAACGCCAAAGGAGCTAGCACAGATATGTGCTAAACGTTTACTCAGGTTCCAAGTGTTTTCAGTTGCATAATTATATGCATTAATCTTTTCTCCCGTAGATGAAGTGCGGTTGGTTTATCCTCTCGTTTGAGGTGTTTTCAAGAATCATGAAAGGTTTGAACGTAGATCATAATCGTCAAGATACAAATGAGGTTTGAGATGAAATCAAGTGGCAAACTTGAAGAATTGTTCAGTTTCATATATTATAATCAATATTTTAATTCATTTTAATTGTCCAAGGTTGGTAGACATCAATTGATAGTCCACAATTGACAGTCCAATAATTCATATATAGTTTAATATATAATATTCGAATTAATTAATACGTGTCATGACCCGTATACGTCTCAGACTCGATCACAACTCAAATTATATATATTATTGTAGAATCAACCTCAACCCTGTATAGAGAACTCGTTCATTACTGCATATAGAGTGTCTATGGTTATTCCAAATAATATATATAAATGCGTCGATATAATATGTCAAAACCTTGTATACATGTCCCGATATTTAAAGTGCGTAAAAATAAATAACAGAAATTTAAATGACGAATAATAAAGTGCGTAAAGTAAATAACAGGAATTAAATGACGATTAATAAAATTGCGAGAATATAAATTGCGATAAATAAACTGCGATAAATAAATTGTGATAATTAAATGGTAATACAGAATTAACAGTTAGCTAGGAACAGTTAGCTAGGATTTTGTTAGCGTGGATTCTTAATAGAATTTCATATTGTTAATTAATCTGTTTCTAATCAATTTTTATTGTGTCCATTATTTCTTCATTATGCCACTTGTTGTATTCTGATAGGTCAAAATCCAAATACGTAGTTGGATGAATATGGTTATTCTGTAGTGAACGGATTTGTATATCGATGGATGTAAGTAGGATAGTATATGACTGTTGAAACAGATTCGAAGAACGTACAATGTAAATTAATAAGGTGAAATTTAAATAGTCCTCGGGTAGTACCTACCCGTTAAAATATTTTCACCATTAACAGTTTGTACAAGAGAATTTTTAATTACAATCTTTATGAAAACATATATACATATATATTTTCTTCAGATGTATTCTTGGATTTAATGAGTTAATATGATATTAAACTCATTTGCTTTTCCGTTGGAACTAGAATAAATAATCTCTAAAACTTTAGAGATTACGTATTCGCCATGTCGAACGAAGATAAATGAGGTAGAACGATACGTAGAGCGAAGATCATACTCAAAGTACAGATGATGATATTGAAGCATAGATTGTTGATGGTACTGTTGCTGTTATTGATGGTACTGTTGGTGCCGGTGATGTTGCTGAAGCTGGTACATTTTGCACCATATTCTTCGAATTGATTATTCGAGCGCGAAGTTCGTTGACTTATTACTCCGGAATGATTGTCGGTAGGAACGAGCGGATGAATAAGGTTCAGAATTGTGGATAGAATATAATCTTGTCGAGTTACCCTGGAAATGAGACTAAAATGGTGTCTCGAACAGGTTCGCCGGTAAACGCTTCAGGTTCATTGTCAAGAGGTGCATTCGGTTGGTGGAAGGGATTGCCTTCTGCGCGTTTCCATTAATTAAGTTGACTACGAACCCATCAGATGAATTGGGGATGACTGATTGGTTGATTCATTCTGGTGACGTTGCTTCCGGAGTTTAGATGACTATCCATTCGGAATAACTGTCCGGATAACTATCGGAATAGTTGTCGGAATCCGAGGGACTCGAACTAGTTGAGGGATTCATCTCGTACGATCAGATGAAGGATTTTTGATAAAGAATAGTATATGATGTAGATTAGTACCCTGCAATACATAATTTACATATGCATATATAATACTAAAATCCCATAAGTTACGGAGAAATCTACGAAAGCTGTCAGGCAGAGATAACAATAACATATACGCTAAGATATGAATTTATCTATACACTGTCTATGCAATAGAGGCAGTAAGACATGTCTAGACTAAGAATGATAAGCAGGTAATTTCCTAAGGATGATAAGCAGATGATTTCTGACTAGAAATGATAAGCAAAACTTTTGACATGCAGACACGGTCGAAGTCCAGACTCACTAATGTATCCTAACGGATATCAGTTAGACTCACTAATGTAAGACCTGGTTCACTAAGACCACCGCTCTGATACCAACTGAAAGGACCCGTCCTAATCCATTCGGACGAAGTCCATATCGATTATAAACGATTCACAACAGTTGATTACATCGCGAGGTACATGCCCTCTATATGATACATTTTACAAACATTGCATTCGTTTTTGAAAAGACAATCTTTCATTTCATCGAAAGTTGACGGCATGCATACCATTTCATAATATCTAACTATAATTGACTTAATAATAATCTTGATGAACTCAACGACTCGAATGCAACGTCTTTTGAAATATGTCATGAATAACTCCAAGTAATATCGTTAAAATGAGCAAATGCACAGCGAAAGATTTCTTTCGTACCTGAGAATAAACATGCTTTAAAGTGTCAACCAAAAGGTTGGTGAGTTTATTAGTTTAACATAAATAATCATTTCATAATTTTAATAGACCACAAGATTTCATATTTCTATTTCTCATAAACATACGTCCCATGCATAGAGACAAAAATATCATTCATATAGATTGAACACTTGGTAACCGACATTTACAATATGTATATAAGAATATCCCCATCATTCCAGGATCCTCCTTCGGACATGATATAAATTTCGAAGTACTAAAGCATCCGGTACTTTGGATGGGGCTTGTTGGGCCCGATAGATCTATCTTTAGAGTTCGCGTCAATTAGGGTGTCTGTTCCCTAATTCTTAGATTACCAGACTTAATAAAAAGGGGCATATTCAATTTCGATAATTCAACCATATAATGTAGTTTCAATTACTTGTGTCTATTTCGTAAAACATTTATAAAAGTTGCTCATGTATTCTCAGCCCAAAAATATAAAGGGTAAAAAGGCAAATGAAACTCACCATATTGTATTTTGTAGAAAAAATACATATGACTACATTGAACAAGTGTAGGGTTGATCTCGGATTCACGAACCAATATCATTTGTATATATATTAACACATTATAATATAAATCAACTAAGTTTATATATAATCTGTTATGTATTAAGTTTAATATTCTCATATATAATTTCATTAATACTTATAATATATATGTTACTTATTTGTTATTTAATTAATGTTACAACAATAATATTACTTAAAGCAACTTTTTATGTAATATTAGTATACTTTATATATATATATATATATATATATATATATATATATATATATATATATATATATATATATATATATATATATATATATATAATTATCTTTTATTTGAAAACTTAATAAGGTATAGTAATACTAGTTTAAGAACATGATAATAATGATAGTAATAATAATAGTAACAAAAATGTTAATTTAAAAAAAATGATAATTTTTCTAATGATAATATCTTTAATAATAGTGTTATATGATACATTTATTAATAAAAATGATATAATAATAATAATAATACAAATAAAATAATAATAATAATTATAATGTTAATAATAATAATAATAATAATATTAATAATAATACTTGTGATAATAGTAATGTTAATGATATAATAATAATACTAATAATGAAAATAATAATAATAATAATAATAAATTATGAAAACTACCTTTAGAGGCTTAAAAATAATAAACCGCTTGCTTCAGGACTCGAACCCGCGACCTTTCGCTCAACACACAACACCCTTATCCGTCCCTCTATTCCTGTCTTTCTGTTTTATTTAGCTCCCAATATTTATTTAACCCGTCACTTGTCTCATCCCAAATTATTCATCTTGTATATCCATATATTTCTTATACGACCCAATATAAATTACTACTCACGGCCCAATATAAATTCAGTCCAAGTTAACCTGTGGTAGCGCCCAACAGGCTCGTTGTATTCACTTGTTGGTTTTCAGTAAAAAAAAAATTAAAAGAACAATTATTTTGCAGGAGCCTTGGTTCGAACTCAAGATCATTCATTTAACAACACTCTTCCAAGCCAACTGGGCTGTCTTGCTTTTCTAATATATATTACAAACACATCTTTATAATCCTTCAATTTTATTTGTAATAATACCATAATAAGAATATAGATATATATTAATTCCAAATAGAATTGATACTTTTATACCTAATCAAACAAAACGTGTGGGGTTGCAGGAAAAGAATAAAACCGCTCGATCCTCCATTATTTTCGGTTAATCATGATCACGGTAACCTCAACATAATCATGATCATCATAAACGTATTAATATATTCATCACGATCTTCAACTTCTTCATCGATAATATTTTCTTCGTTTCTATTTTTCCTCATCATCATCATTCATAACCGGTAATCACCATCGTTTGTTGGGTCATGAAAGAAAGAAAAAAAAATACAGCAGCAGTAATAGCAGAAATCGATGGTTTCTTTTATCATCACACCTCATCGTTATCTTTATACATAAATCTTTATCAGCTCTTTTCCCGTTATTAAATCCCAGCATCAACAATTAAGAACGCAGTAGCAGTTATGATTGATCATGGTTGTTATGATGGCGGTATTGGGTTCATATTTGTGGTTGTTTGATACAAGCATATGTATATATTTATATGTTTGGATGGGTGCACAAAACAACGATATTGGAGATCGAATAATAGTTTGATAGTGAGAGTTTGGAGTGGAGGTTGGTGTTTGGTTTGTGTTTCGAACCAACAGAAAACATAGAAGTAGAAACACGTTTAATGGTGTAACCGGTGGTAACTTTAGGTGGTTCTTGTCGATAGGAAATAAAGCCATAGCGGTGACAGGATAGTGTAACAACTATAGGGTTTTTAGTGTTTGGTTATCAACTGGAAAACAGAAGCAACAATAATGACGGGATGATAGTTTTGGTGGTTCGATTGTTTGAAAAAGGAGTAGGTTATGGTGGGTTCGGTTGTTCTTGGTGAGGAGGGTGGATCAAACGAAGGAGGAAAGTGGCGAGTGGGTGTTTGTTTCAACAACAAGGTTTGATGGTTATGGTGGTGGGTTGTTTGTGTTATGATAATGAGCTAATCGTTAGCTTTATCATAAAATTGTATTAACAGAATGTTTCAATCAAGAATATAAAACAAAGAAGAAAAGTTCAAACAGATAAAGTATAAAGTTAATTGACTTTGATGTCCACTAAATTTGTTTTTATGTAATTGGTAGATTCGATTGATAGCGAGAATTTCAACAGAAAACAAAACCAACTACTGTTGGATGGGAACATATAACAAATTTGTACCAATTTTGTAGATATAAAACACTCTAAAAAATAGTTTGATAAAGATGGGGAAATAGAATGCGTAAATTTCTGTACATATATATGGATATATAGAAATTTTATGATTACATGTAAGTAGCTGTATGTATTTGTATATATATGTATATATTAGGATTTTGTGTCGATATATTTATTTGGTTATAACCTGTATATATACATATATTATTAATAATATTAATACTAATATTGATTACATGAATAATATAATAATAAGATTTATAATATTGTTAATTATATTCATAATTCTAAAAATATAGTATATAATTAATAAATAATAATGATATTAATAGAATTAATAATTCTAATAAGTTTAATAATAAAAACATGATAACAATAATAATCATAATGTTTCTAACTCTTAATAATAATTACATTAACAATAGTTATAATACTAATACTTAATAACAACAATTATAATAATTGATAATACATAAATTACAATTATAATATATTCAATAAACTAGTATAGGTATTGAGATTAGTATTGTATTAGTAATTTATAATGAAAATTATTATGTTAACTATATTCTTAACTTGTATTTACATTTAATATATACAACTTATTTACTTTATATCTTATTGTACTTATTTAAGTTTAATGTTTAAATTATATTTTATAATTTCTATTTATTATATAAAAACTCACATTTATATATATATATACATATTTATTTACAACAATTGTTCATGATTCATCGGCAATGGTTAAAGGGTAATTGATTACATGAATATGGATTTAAAAACTTTCGAGACTCAACATTACAGATTTTGCTTATCGTGTCGAGCTTATATAAAGATTAAGTTTAAATTTAGTCGGAAATTCCCGGGTCATCACAGTACCTACCCGTTAAAGAAATTTCGTCCTGAAATTTGAGTGAGGTGGTCATGGCTTACAATAAAAATGTTTTCATGACGAATATAAGTTGATAACTTGAGTTTTATCATCTTTGAGTAATATGGTTAAAAATAATTCGATCATTCGAAGAGTACGAATGAAGCTATCATTAAAGAGTGAAATAGGAGAGTAAAGATTCATCTTAACTTTTGACAGAGTCAGGGTTGAATTCCGGAATTCACAAGATTAAAAGAAAATCTAGGAAATCTATAAGATCTGATTCTTCGGGATTTATGAAAATTAAGATCTCTTTAATTAAATGCGATCATCTGTCTCGATTGTTCTGTCGGATGTTTCCATTATAAATTAAGCTCTTCCATCCCATTATTCTCACCATTCCTATACTTTCTTTCTTAGTTCATACATCCAAAAGATTTGTGAAAATGATTAATCCAGTTCTAATCTTTGTCCTCACCCTTACTATCGTAACAATCCTTCTCCTTTTCCAACCTCCACCAGAAGAATCTGCTTACTTCTACTTTTACCTTAGGGGGATATTATTCTTAATTCTACCGTGTCTTTATATTGCTATTCGTATTAATATCCACGGTTTGAAACCTCCGTGTTGTCATTGAGCTTTATATTTTCTCTTATATTTTGGAATACCTGTTGTAACGACCCGGAAATTTTCGACCAAATTTAAACCCTAATCTCTATATGTTTCCGACACGATAAGCAAAAACCCTAATGTTGAGTCTAGAAAGTTTGAAATCTACATTTGGATAATCAGTTACCCTTTGACCAAGCCTGATGATTCACGAACAAATTATTTGTAAATAAATATGTACAAGTAAATTTATAATATTGATATTACTTCTATTATTATTATTATAAACTCTATTATCATTAGATATCACTTTATTTAAAATTCATGATTTCCATTACTCTTATCATTATTATCACTATTAATATTCATAGTATTTTTTTTTCTTATTGTTACTATCATTATTATTATTAATAATACTAATGGAATTTATTAATAAACTTATATTATTAATTTATGTTATAGGATTTAGTATATATATAAACCGTGGGATATGAATATAAATACAGATAAATAGCTAATCGGTTTTCAATCCCTATCTTGCTGTTTAATCTGTTCCCTTAATTGATAATCATATCGATGTCAAGAATCACAAGTATGATTAAAACTATCACCTATGTATGATTTAAATATTAATAGTAATTATAATATCATTTTTTTTATTATTATCATTATCATTATCCTTAATAACATTATTATTTTATTATTATTAGATTATTGTAATTATTATTATATTTTTTTTTTGTTTTTGTATTAATATTATTAATATATTTTTTAAGATTAATTATAATACCAAAAATACAAATACCAATATATAAAAACAGATATATATAATATATAAATAAAAATAAATCAGATAATAGAAAATATATAAATACGTATTAAATAAATATATGTCTGTATCAGTTTCCATTTTTTTTCCTTCTGGTTCTGTTTACCCGTGGGACTTTGTCCCAAATAATCCAAAAACCACAGCGATCAATCAATTTCTATTACAGTATCGATCAACCCTTTATATTATGATATCTGGTATTAACCGCAATTGAAGAGAGAAGGAAAAAGAAAGAGTAAAAAAAAAAAAAAAAACCCATCGACTCTCTGTTCTTCACTTAATTTGGTTAAAATTCGAATTCAAGGTTAATTAAAAAATCTAATAGTGCAGTCTAGTTAGGAATAGTCTGTTTAAACATCCTGTGAAGTCTCGATCTCCAATTTTACATACCGAATCCTAATTAGCGAAGTCAAACTTTTTGAATTAAAAGTCAATCGGGTGTTCTTGATTAAAATTAGTAATTGTTTTGATGTTTATGATAGAATTGATGTTTGATAAAGTATATAGGAACGATTTGGAA
This sequence comes from Rutidosis leptorrhynchoides, assembly GCF_046630445.1. Lineage (NCBI taxonomy): Eukaryota > Viridiplantae > Streptophyta > Magnoliopsida > Asterales > Asteraceae > Rutidosis > Rutidosis leptorrhynchoides. The sequence continues at coordinate 267,153,127 of NC_092342.1, read as the reverse complement.
AATATTTCATGAAGGATTTGAGGTCTCAAAACCTACCAAACGCGAAATCATTTTTTTTGAAGCCATCGTAAACAGCAGCAGGAGCTGTAGGCTGTTTTATTTTTTTTTATTTATTTTTTTTTTCTTTCTAGTGATGTTAAACTTAAATAATATATTACAAGTGTTTATGCTTGTTGTTAAATCCTAAAGATGAAAAGAAAACAGAATTAACTAGTAGTATGATGCCTGGTCGATTTATGTGTTGAAGAAGATGAAGCACAGAATAAAAGGGTTAAATACAATTCGATTACAATACCAACAGATAAGCAGTTCAGCTTGGGTGGTTAGGGGTTATGTCGTGTTATTGATTGGTCTAGGGTTCAATCCCACCTGATGGCAACTATTTTTTTAGCATTTTTGAGGTAGTCTTTCAATACCAAATTTTTATTTATTATTATTAATGTCACTACTTTTAATCACTACTATTACTACAATCTTTATTATCATTATTATTATTATCATAACTATTATAATTATTATTATTACTAATAAAAGTTATCATGTATTACTAATAACATAATTAAAAATTAAAATTTATAATTACTATTATTATTGTTACCATTAAAATTGTTATTTCTCATTATTAGTATTTTAGGTATTATTATTATCAATATTATTGTTTTTATTATAAGAATAAAATAACTCATTATTATTATTATTATTACAGATTATCAATATCATTTTTTTATTATTATTAATAAATCATTATTATTAAACTACCATTTTAACAAATAAATATATATAACATATTTTCAGATACAAAATAAACATATATATAGCATATGATTTAAGATATAAAATAGAGACGAAATATAAAATCTATATAAACTACAACACTAAATATATAGATATTATATAATTAATATATGTAATTATTTGATTACGAGTATACGTGTTAATGTACATATAAATGATATAGGTTCGTGAATCCAAGGCCAACCCTACACTTGTTCAATGATGTTATATGTATTTTTACTACAAAATACATTAGGTGAGTATATAGTCCCTTTTAAACTCTAAATTTTGGGCTGAGAATACATGCACTGTTTTTATAAATGATTTACGTTATGGACACAAGTGATAAAACTAAATTCTCGGTTGAGTTGTACCATGGCATATCTCTTTATACTTGGTAACTGCTAATTACGTGAGGAGCGTAAATGCGAATCCTGTTGATAGATCTATCGGGCTGATATCCCCAACCGGGCTGGACGACCAGCATTTAACGGTTGCACAGTACTTCGTTCTCGTTACTACACTTGGTACGGTGTAGGGTTTATTTAAGAGTATGCTGCTGTGACTTTTAGTTAAGTATGGTTACCAAGTGCTCAACTGCTTTTCTATACACGAGGAGTGTATTATGTATAAACTTAAAATCTTGTGGTCCATAGTTATAACGCTGCTAGCATCAAACCTATATATCTCACCAACTTTATGTTGACATTTTAAAGCATGTTATTCTCAGGTACGAATTAAGCCTTCCGCTGTGCATAAACTCATGTTAAGGACATTACTTGGATTCGATCATCGCGATGGGACCAACTGTTGAAGATTCCGTCCGGGAGGATTAGGACCGGTCGTTAAAGTTGGTATCAGAGCGTTGGTCTTAGCGAACCAGGCCTTATATTAGTGTGTCCGACTAGTAGTTATTAGGATACATTAGTGAGTCTGGACTTTGACCGTGTCTACATGTCAAAAAGTTTTGCTTATCACATCTAGTCGGAAATCATCTGCTTATCATCCCTAGGGAATTGCCTGCTTATCATTCATAAGTCTAGACACGTCTTACTTCATTTAGTGCATCGATAGTGTATAGACAAAATTCATATCTTAGCGTATCTAGTAATTCATATCTTGGCACATTCGTGGACTTGCCTGACATATGCCGTAAATTCCTCCGTAGTCTACGAAATCTTTAGTACTAGATATATAGATATTCTATATAGTTAGAATATCGTCCGATATCAGAAAATCATTTCACATCGAAGATTCCTTCCATCCACCAAATTGCCCTCTTGGCAATGAACCTGAAGTACTTACCGGTGAATCTGTTCGAGAAACCATTTACCCTCTCATTTCTAGAAATATCCCGTTATGATTATATATTATCCTATATTTCGAATCTTACTCATCCGCTCGTTCAATCGTCAATCATCCCGACATAATATAAGAAGTTAACGAACTACGTGCTCGAGTAATGGTTTTGGAGAATCTGGTGCGGAGGTTACAAACACCAGCAGCAGCACCAGCAGCATAATCCATATCACCATCATCAACGTCAATGGTATCCTTATCACCCTCAAACCACAACCACGTCGTAAATCTCAACGTCACAAATTACACCTCGAGTATGATCTTCGTTCTACATATTGTTCTACATCGATTATCTTCGCTTTACGTATCATTTTACTCAGTTATCTTCGTTCGACATGGTGCTTATAACGATAAATCAAATGAGTTTAATATCTTATTGACTCATTAGATCCATGATTACATCCGAAGAAAATATATATGCAAGTATATTTTTATAAAGATTGTAATTAAATATTCTTTCGTACAAACTGTTAGTGATGAAAATATTTTAACGGGTAGGTAACACCCGAGGAATATTTAGATTTCACATTAATAAGTTACACTGTACATTTTTCGAATCTGATTCGACAGTCATTTTCTATCCTACTCACATTCACAGAGATACAAATCCGTTCACCAGAGAATAATCTTTTCCATTCAAATTTCATATTTGAGATTTTGACCTATCAGAATCCAACAAGTGGCATAACGAAGAAAACATTGGACAAAATAAAAAGTGTTAGAAACAAATAAATTAACTATGATGAATTTTGTTAAGATTCCACGCTAACTGTTCCTAGCTAACTGTTCCTAGCTAACTGGTTACATTTTATTTATCGCAATTTAATTATCGCAATTTATATTCTCGCAATTTTATTTAACGTCATTTAATTTATGTTATTTACTTTTACGCACTTTAAATAACGGGACACGTATACAAGGTTTCGACCTATCATATCGACCCATCTATATATATATTTCGAAACAACCATAGACACTCTATATGTGAATGTTGGAGTTGGCTATACAGGGTTGAGGTTGATTCCAAAATATATATATAGTTTGAGTTGTGATCAATACTGAGACCGGTACACGGGTCACGATACGTATTATTTAATTCGAATATTATATATTAAATTATATATGAATCATTGAACTATTGAACTATTGAACTATTGGACTATCGGACTATTGGACTGCTAACTTTGGACAATTAAAATGAATTAAAATATTGATTATAACATATGAAACTAAACAATTCTTCAAGTTTGCCACTTGATTTCATTCTAAACCTCATTTGTACCTCGACAATTACAATCCACGTTCAAATCTTTCATGAATTTTTGAAAACATCTTCATCGGGAGGATGAACCAGCCGCACTTCATCTACGGAAGAAAAGATTATGCATATAGTTATGCACCTGAAAAACTCTCAAACCCAAAGTCATAGTTTAACACGTACCGCGTCGAATTCTTTATCATTTATTAGCAAAAACAACCTTACGATTCCTTTTCAAAGTAGCCAATTTTGTCACAGCTCCAGCAGAACAACTTCGACCATTCATTCGAATAAAGTCTTGTTATAACTTTAATATATACGATTGGTTTTCCTCATCGATACCGGGGAATCCTTCATATTCCATCATGTTATCATCAGCATTTAACCATCTAAAAACACAATTCTTCTGAAACCACCTCGGTTTAATAACCAATGGCCCATATCCGTTAACTTTGAAAATGCTGACGAAGCAGCATGTAGTAAATGGTCTTAATGGCCAAAAGTGATGATAAAAGAATAAAGTGTTGGGAACGCTCGATAGAAAATTTGGTATTGAAAAACGGATTGAGCTAACCGTGAAGGAAACAAAGAACAAATACAAGGACCAAACTTTATATTCAAAGAATCCAGATAATTCTGGATCCGATGAAAACTTTAGAGAATATCTTGCTCCGAGGTCATGTTAAAGTCTTGCGGAAAATTTTTCTTCATCAACCTCCGAACTTAGAAATTCCAAAATATCATCATAAATATCTTCGATATTTCTGAAGGTATTTTTGTAGCTATTCTTATCTGAAATCATTTATCTCGCCGTAATATCTGCGTTACAACATAATAGAAACTGTGTAGTTTTTAAATTCTGAAACCTCCGAGTTTAAAATACGAATGTTTTGAAGTAGTGTTGGGAACTGATACATGAATTAGTATAATATAATGAAACTTGATCAACTTCATTATATTACAGTAAGTCATGTTAAGTTTCTAATGGAATGTGATGCTTCACAGTACCATCATCATGTGCCATGTTACACGACTCTTACATTCTACTCAATTTTCAAACATATCGAGAACATATCTTCCTGATAGTTCTATTTTCACTTCTGAATTCTGGTAATTTGATAAATTAAAATCGTGTCATTACCATCTATTTCTGAGAACATTAGCTATGTTCATTCCAAATTTCATACCTACGAATTTCGGATCATTACTCGCTTGACTCAAAGTCGGGAAGAGAAAATGAAAACATGAAGCTTTGAAAAATAATGAAGAATACGAAGGCCGAAAACCACCCAGGATTTACAAACTATGTATATCAATACGTATTGCAACGTAAAGACACGGGAGAATTAAAAATATTATAATTCCGAGAAAATGATAGAAGTAAATAGATTCTTCTGGCGGTAAATGAAAGAGAAGAATGAAAGATATGAAAGTTAAAAGTATAATAAGAATCAGGATTGGATGGAGCATATTGATGAATGAAGAAAGAATAGAAGATGTGAGGTATGGAAGTAAGGAAGGGAAGGAAGTGGATTTATAGTGAAATATCCGACAGAGAAATCGAAACAGATTGGCGCATTAAATCAAAGAAGATCATAATTTCCTTATTCGCCGAAGAATCAAATCTTTTAGATTTTCAAGATTTTCTTTTAAATCCCTTAAATTCCGGAAATTCACTGTGACTACGTCAAAAGTTAAATCTCTATCTCAATTTCTTGTGACAGCTTCACTTGTAGGCTTCACACAATCGAATTGTTTTACCACTATTACTAAATGGTGATAAAACTCTAGATATCAATTCATACTCGTCATAAAAACATTTTATTGTTAGTCACGACGATCTCGATCAAATTTTGGGGACGAAATTTCTTTAACGGGTGGGTACTGTAACGACCCGGAAATTTCCGACCAAATTTAAACCCTAATCTCTATATGTTTCCGACACGATAAGCAAAAACCCTAATGTTGAGTCTAGAAAGTTTGAAATCTACATTTGGATAATCAGTTACCCTTTGACCAAGCCTGATGATTCACGAACAAATTATTTGTAAATAAATATGTACAAGTAAAATTTATAATATTGATATTACTTCTATTATTATTATTATAAACTCTATTATCATTAGATATCACTTTATTTAAAATTCATGATTTCCATTACTCTTATCATTATTATCACTAGTAATATTCATAGTATTTTTTTTCTTCTTATTGTTACTATCATTATTATTATTAATAATACTAATGGAATTTATTAATAAACTTATATTATTAATTTATGTTATAGGATTTAGTATATATATAAACCGTGGGATATGAATATAAATACAGATAAATAGCTAATCGGTTTTCAATCCCTATCTTGCTGTTTAATCTGTTCCCTTAATTGATAATCATATCGATGTCAAGAATCACAAGTATGATTAAAACTATCACCTATGTATGATTTAAATATTAATAGTAATTATAATATCATTTTTTTATTATTATCATTATCATTATCCTTAATAACATTATTATTTTATTATTATTAGATTATTGTAATTATTATTATATATTTTTTTTTTGTTTTTGTATTAATATTATTAATATATTTTTTAAGATTAATTATAATACCAAAAATACAAATACCAATATATAAAAACAGATATATATAATATATAAATAAAAATAAATCAGATAATAGAAAATATATAAATACGTATTAAATAAATATATGTCTGTATCAGTTTCCATTTTTTTTCCTTCTGGTTCTGTTTACCCGTGGGACTTTGTCCCAAATAATCCAAAAACCACAGCGATCAATCAATTTCTATTACAGTATCGATCAACCCTTTATATTATGATATCTGGTATTAACCGCAATTGAAGAGAGAAGGAAAAAGAAAGAGTAAAAAAAAAAAAAAACCCATCGACTCTCTGTTCTTCACTTAATTTGGTTAAAATTCGAATTCAAGGTTAATTAAAAAATCTAATAGTGCAGTCTAGTTAGGAATAGTCTGTTTAAACATCCTGTGAAGTCTCGATCTCCAATTTTACATACCGAATCCCAATTAGCGAAGTCAAACTTTTTGAATTAAAAGTCAATCGGGTGTTCTTGATTAAAATTAGTAATTGTTTTGATGTTTATGTTAGAATTGATGTTTGATAAAGTATATAGGAACGATTTGGAAAATATTTCATGAAGGATTTGAGGTCTCAAAACCTACCAAACGCGAAATCATTTTTTTTTGAAGCCATCGTAAACAGCAGCAGGAGCTGTAGGCTGTTTTAATTTTTTTTTTTTTTTCTTTCTAGTGATGTTAAACTTAAATAATATATTACAAGTGTTTATGCTTGTTGTTAAATCCTAAAGATGAAAAGAAAACAGAATTAACTAGTAGTATGATGCCTGGTCGATTTATGTGTTGAAGAAGATGAAGCACAGAATAAAAGGGTTAAATACAATTCGATTACAATACCAACAGATAAGCAGTTCAGCTTGGGTGGTTAGGGGTTATGTCGTGTTATTGATTGGTCTAGGGTTCAATCCCACCTGATGGCAACTATTTTTTTTGGCATTTTTGAGGTAGTCTTTCAATACCAAATTTTTATTTATTATTATTAATGTCACTACTTTTAATCACTACTATTACTACAATCTTTATTATCATTATTATTATTATCATAACTATTATAATTATTATTATTACTAATAAAAGTTATCATGTATTACTAATAACATAATTAAAAATTAAAATTTATATTTACTATTATTATTGTTACCATTAAAATTGTTATTTCTCATTATTAGTATTTTAGGTATTATTATTATCAATATTATTGTTTTTATTATAAGAATAAAATAACTCATTATTATTATTATTATTATTACAGATTATCAATATCATTTTTTTTTTTATTATTAATAAATCATTATTATTAAACTACCATTTTAACAAATAAATATATATAACATATTTTCAGATACAAAATAAACATATATATAGCATATGATTTAAGATATAAAATAGAGACGAAATATAAAATCTATATAAACTACAACACTAAATATATAGATATTATATAATTAATATATGTAATTATTTGATTACGAGTATACGTGTTAATGTACATATAAATGATATAGGTTCGTGAATCCAAGGCCAACCCTACACTTGTTCAATGATGTTATATGTATTTTTACTACAAAATACATTAGGTGAGTATATAGTCCCTTTTAAACTCTAAATTTTGGGCTGAGAATATATGCACTGTTTTTATAAATGATTTACGTTATGGACACAAGTGATAAAACTAAATTCTCGGTTGAGTTGTACCAGGGCATATCTCTTTATACTTGGTAACTGCTAATTACGTGAGGAGCGTAAACGCGAATCCTGTTGATAGATCTATCGGGCTGACATCCCTAACCGGGCTGGACGACCAGCATTTAACGGTTGCACAGTACTTCGTTCTCGTTACTACACTTGGTACGGTGTAGGGTTTATTTAAGAGTATGCTGCTGTGACTTTTAGTTAAGTATGGTTACCAAGTGCTCAACTGCTTTTCTATACACGAGGAGTGTATTATGTATAAACTTAAAATCTTGTGGTCCATAGTTATAACGCTGCTAGCATCAAACCTATATATCTCACCAACTTTATGTTGACATTTTAAAGCATGTTATTCTCAGGTACGAATTAAGCCTTCCGCTGTGCATAAACTCATGTTAAGGACATTACTTGGATTCGATCATCGCGATGGGACCAACTGTTGAAGATTCCGTCCGGGAGGATTAGGACCGGTCGTTAAACCTGTTTCCGTCTTCTATAATCTTTGTCATTCACAGTTAATGCTCTCTCTTATTTGCTGCGATTTATACCCCCTTTCTATTTCGAAGCTTCATGCTTTTGCTTTCTTTTTGCAAGTAACGGTCCAGAATTCATAGGTGTGGAGTTTCGAATGAATTTAATGTTCTAAACAAGAAAGAACGAAATCGCACAATTTGATTTGTCAAATTACCCGAACCGCTGAGAATAGAACTATCAAGATTATATTTGCTTGATATGTTCAGAAGTTAAGCAGAATGAAAGAGTTATGTAATATGACACATGATGACGTTATAATCTGTGAATCATCATGTTCCATTTAGAAACTCAGCATGACTTACTGTAATATAATCACGTTGATCAAGTGTCATTATATTATATTAACTCATGCTTCAGTTCCCAACATTACTTCAATAACATTCATATTTTAAGCTCGAAAGTTTACAGAATATAGAAATTAACAGTTTCTATATGATGTAACACTGATAGCACGAAGAGATTATTAATTTCAGATAAGAATAGTTATGAAAATATCTTCAGAAATATGGAGGATATTTATAATGAAAGATACGATGATATCTTGGAACTTATAATATTGAAGGATGGTGAAGAAAATTTGTCCGCAAGAGTTTGGAGTCAGAAGCAAGGTATTCGCTAAAGATTTCAGCAGGCATTGAATCATTTGGATTCTTTAAAGTCAAACTTATTCTTTGTGATTTGTCCACGGCTTCCTTCATAGTTTCGCATAATTCGCTTTTCGGTACTAAATTTTCTATTGAATGTTTCTAATATAATGATACACAGGAAGCACGAAGAGGTATATAATTTTGGATGAGAATATTTATGAAAATATCCTCAGAAATATCGAAGATATTGATGATGATATTTTGGAATTTCTAAGTTCGATGGTTGATGAGGAAAATTTTCCGCAAGATCTTAACATGAGTACGGAGCAAGATATTCGTTGAAGGTTTCATCGGATCCAGAATTACCTGAATTCTTTGAATATATGATATGGTCCTTGTATTTGTCCTTGGTCTCCTTCGTGGTTAGCTCAATCCGTTTTTCAGTTCCAACTTTTCTGAGCTTTTCCAACATACTATTCTTTATCATCAAACTTTTGATGATTAAGGTCGTTTACGGTTGTCTATGGTTTCTGCTGCTTCATTCAGCTTTTTCAACATTCAGAGTATTGATTTGTGACTGAGTGCTTTTCAGAATTTCAGAATGATAGATCATAATTCTAAGAGATAAATGTCATACATATAACTGTTGATGTAGATCTGCTGTGAGTTTTCAAAGTACTCATTGCTGATTCCTGGTAATTGTTATGGTAGTTCTCGTTACAAGATGCGGATGAGTACATGACGAGACTTCAATAGATAAATATAGTGATTTGTCGGAGGGATTTAAACTAAGGAGCGATGAGGTTGCTGGTACATCTGCTGATAATATGGTGGAATATAAAAAGGTTCCCCGGTAACAACAAAAGAGCACGCATATAAATCAGGGTTATAGTAAGGTTATTTCGAACGAAAAATCGAAGTTGACTTGCTGGAGCTGTGACAAAATTTGCTACTTTGAAAGAGATTACTATATTACTTTCGGTGACAACAACGCCAAAGGAGCTAGCACAGATATGTGCTAAACGTTTACTCAGGTTCCAAGGGTTTTCAGTTGCATAATTATATGCATTAATCTTTTCTCCCGTAGATGAAGTGCGGTTGGTTTATCCTCTCGTTTGAGGTGTTTTCAAGAATCATGAAAGGTTTGAACGTAGATCGTAATCGTCAAGATACAAATGAGGTTTGAGATGAAATCAAGTGGCAAACTTGAAGAATTGTTTAGTTTCATATATTATAATCAATATTTTAATTCATTTTAATTGTCCAAGGTTGGTAGTCATCAATTGATAGTCCACAGTTGACAGTCCAATAATTCATATATAGTTTAATATATAATATTCGAATTAATTAATACGTGTCGTGACCCGTATACGTCTCAGACTCGATCACAACTCAAATTATATATATTATTGTAGAATCAACCTCAACCCTATATAGAGAACCCAAGGAGCGAGGCCGCGATGGAAGAGATCAAACACGGGAATAAGAAGGAGTTCCATTACCTTTTTTGAACTCGTTCATTACTGCATATAGAGTGTCTATGGTTATTCCAAATAATATATATAAATGCGTCGATATGATATGTCAAAACCTTGTATACATGTCCCGATATTTAAAGTGCGTAAAAATAAATAACAGAAATTTAAATGACGAATAATAAAGTGCGTAAAGTAAATAACAGGAATTAAATGATGATTAATAAAATTGCGAGAATATAAATTGCGATAAATAAACTGCGATAAATAAATTGCGATAATTCAATGGTAATACGGAATTAACACTTAGCTAGGAACAGTTAGCTAGGATTTTGTTAGCGTGGATTCTTAATAGAATTTCATATTGTTAATTAATCTGTTTCTAATCAATTTTTATTGTGTCCATTATTTCTTCATTATGCCACTTGTTGGATTCTGATAGGTCAAAATCCAAATACATAATTGGATGAATATGGTTATTCTGTGGAAAACGGATTTGTATATCGATGGATGTAAGTAGGATAGTATATGACTGTTGAAACAGATTCGAAGAACGTACAATGTAAATTATTAAGGTGAAATTTAAATAGTCCTCGGGTATTACCTACCCGTTAAAATATTTTCACCATTAACAGTTTGTACAAGAGAATTTTTAATTACAATCTTTATGAAAACATATATACATATATATTTTCTTCAGATGTATTCTTGGATTTAATGAGTTAATATGATATTAAACTCATTTGCTTTTCGGTTGGAACTAGAATAAATAATCTCTAAAACTTTAGAGATTACGTATTCGCCATGTCAAACGAAGATAAATGAGGTAGAACGATACGTAGAACGAAGATCATACTCAAAGTACAGATGATGATATTGAAGCATAGATTGTTGATGGTACTGGTGCTGTTATTGATGGTACTGTTGGTGCCGGTGATGTTGCTGAAGCTGGTACATTTTGCACCATATTCTTCGAATTGATTATTCGAGCGCGAAGTTCGTTGACTTATTACTCCGGGATGATTGTCGGTCGGAACGAGCGGATGAATAAGGTTCAGAATTGTGGATAGAATATAATCTTGTCGAGTTACCCTGGAAATGAGACTAAAATGGTGTCTCGAACAGGTTCGCCGGTAAACGCTTCAGGTTCATTGTCAAGAGGTGAATTCGGTTGGTGGAAGGGATTGCCTTCTGCGCGTTTCCATTAATTAAGTCGACTACGAACCCATCAGATGAATTGGGGATGACTGATTGGTTGATTCATTCTGGTGACGTTGCTTCCGGAGTTTAGATGACTATCCATTCGGAATAACTGTCTGGATAACTATAGGAATAGTTGTCAGAATCCGAGGGACTCGAACTAGTTGAGGGATTCATCTCGTACGATCAGATGAAGGATTTTTGATAAAGAATAGTATATGATGTAGATTAGTACCCTGCAATACATAATTTACATATGCATATATAATACTAAAATCCCATAAGTTACGGAGAAATCTACGAAAGCTGTCAGGCAGAGATAACAATAACAGATACGCTAAGATATGAATTTATCTATACACTGTCTATGCAATAGAGGCAGTAAGACATGTCTAGACTAAGAATGATAAGCAGGTAATTTCCTAAGGATGATAAGCAGATGATTTCCGACTAGAAATGTTAAGCAAAACTTTTGACATGCAGACACGGTCGAAGTCCAGACTCACTAATGTATCCTAACGGATATCAGTTAGACTCACTAATGCAAGACCTGGTTCGCTAAGACCACCGCTCTGATACCAACTGAAAGGACCCGTCCTAATCCATCCGGAAGAAGTCCATATCGATTATAAACGATTCACAACAGTTGATTACATCGCGAGGTACTTGACCTCTATATGATACATTTTACAAACATTGCATTCGTTTTTGAAAAGACAATCTTTCATTTCATCGAAAGTTGACGGCATGCATACCATTTCATAATATCTATCTATAATTGACTTAATAATAATCTTGATGAACTCAACGACTCGAATGCAACGTCTTTTGAAATATGTCATGAATGACTCCAAGTAATATCGTTAAAATGAGCAAATGCACAGCGGAAGATTTCTTTCGTACCTGAGAATAAACATGCTTTAAAGTGTCAACCAAAAGGTTGGTGAGTTCATTAGTTTAACATAAATAATCATTTCATAATTTTAATAGACCACAAGATTTCATATTTCTATTTCTCATAAACATACGTCCCATACATAGAGACAAAAATATCATTCATATGGATTGAACACCTGGTAACCGACATTCACAATATGTATATAAGAATATCCCCATCATTCTGGGATCCTCCTTCGGACATGATATAAATTTCGAAGTACTAAAGCATCCGGTACTTTGGATGGGACTTGTTGGGCCCGATAGATCTATCTTTAGAGTTCGCGTCAATTAGGGTGTCTGTTCCCTAATTCTTAGATTGCCAGACTTAATAAAAAGGGGCATATTCGATTTCGATAATTCAACCATATAATGTAGTTTCAATTACTTGTGTCTATTTCGTAAAACATTTATAAAAGTCAAATATAAAGGGTAAAAAGGCAAATGAAACTCACCATATTGTATTTTGTAGAAAAAATACATATGACTACATTGAACAAGTGTAGGGTTGATCTCGGATTCACGAACCTATATCATTTGTATATATATTAATACATTATAATATAAATCAACTAAGTTTATATATAATCTGTTATGTATTAAGTTTAATATTCTCATATATAATTTCATTAATACTTATAATATATATGTTACTTATTTGTTATTTAATTAATGTTACAACAATAATATTACTTAAAGCAACTTTTTATGTAATATTAGTATACTTTATATATATATATATATATATATATATATATATATATATATATATATATATATATATATATATATATATATATATATATATATATATATATATATATATATATATATATATATATATATATATATATATATATATATATATATATATAATTATCTTTTATTTGAAAACTTAATAAGGTATAGTAATACTAGCTTAAAGATCATGATAATAATGATAGTAATAATAATAGTAACAAAAATGTTAATTTAAAAAAAAATGATAATTTTTCTAATGATAATATCTTTAATAATAGTGTTATATGATACATTTATTAATAAAAATGATATAATAATAATAATAATACAAATAAAATAATAATAATAATTATAATGTTAATAATAATAATAATAATAATAATATTAATAATACTTGTGATAATAGTAATGTTAATGATATAATAATAATACTAATAATGAAAATAATAATAATAATAATAATAAATTATGAAAACTACCTTTAGAGGCTTAAAAATAATAAACTACTTGCGTCAGGACTCGAACCCGCGACCTTTCGCTCAATACACAACACCCTTATCCATCCTTCTATTCCTGTCTTTCTGTTTTATTTAGCTCCCAATATTTATTTAACCCGTCACTTGTCTCATCCCAAATTATTCATCTTGTATATCCATATATTTCTTATACGACCCAATATAAATTACTACTCACGGCCTAATATAAATTCAGTCCAAGTTAACCTGTGGTAGCGCCCAACAGGCCCGTTGTATTCACTTGTTGGTTTCCAGTAAAAAAAAAATTAAAAGAACAATTATTTTGCAGGAGCCTTAGCTCGAACTCAAGATCATTCGTTTAACAACACTCTTCCAAGCCAACTGGCCTGTCTTGCTTTTCTGATATAAATTACAAACACATCTTTATAATCCTTCGATTTTATTTGTAATAATATCATAATAAGAATATAGATATATATTAATTCCAAATAGAATTGATACTTTTATACCTAATCAAACAAAACGTGTGGGGTTGCAGGAAAAGAATAAAACAGCTCGATCCTCCATTATTTTCAGTTAATCATGATCACAGTAACCTCAACATAATCGTGATCATCATAAACGTATTAATATATTCTTCACGATCTTCATCTTCTTCATCGATAATATTTTCTTCGTTTCTGTTTTTCCTCATCAACATCATTCATAACCGGTAATCACCATCGTTTGTTGGGTCATGAAAGAAAGAAAAAAAAATACAGCAGCAGTAATAGCAGAAATCGATGGTTTCTTTTATCATCACACCTCATCGTTATCTTTATACATAAATCTTTATCAGCTCTTTTCCCATTATTAAATCCCAACATCAACAATTAAGAATGCAGCAGCAGTTGTGATTGATCATGGTTGTTATGATGGCGGTATTGGGTTCATATTTGTGGTTGTTTGATACAAGCATATGTATATATTTATATGTTTAGATGGGTGCACAAAAAAACGATATTGGAGATCAAATAATAGTTTGATAGTGAGAGTTTGGAGTGGAGGTTGGTGTTTGGTTTGTGTTTCGAACCAACAGAAAATATAGAAGTAGAAACACGTTTAATGGTGTAACCGGTGGTAACTTTAGGTGGTTCTTGTCGATAGGAAATAAAGCCGTAGCGGTGACAGGATAGTGTAACAACTATAGGGTTTTTAGTGTTTGGTTATCAACTGAAAAACAGAAGCAACAATAATGACGGGATGATAGTTTTGGTGGTTCGATTGTTTGAAGAAGGAGTAGGTTGTGGTAGGTTCGGTTGTTCTTGGTGAGGAGGGTGGATCAAACGAAGGAGGAAAGTGGCGAGTGGCTGTTTGTTTCAACAACAAGGTTTGATGGTTATGGTGGTGGGTTGTTTGTGTTATGATAATGAGCTAATCGTTAGCTTTATCACAAAATTGTATTAACAGAATGTTTCAATCAAGAATATAAAACAAAGAAGAAAAGTTCAAACAGATAAAGTATAAAGTTAATTGACTTTGATGTCCACTAAATTTATTTTTATATAATTGGTATATTCGATTGATAGCAAGAATTTCAACAGAAAACAAAACCAACTACTGTTGGATGGGAACATATAACAAATTTGTACCAATTTTGTAGATATAAAACACTCTACAAAATAGTTTGATAAAGATGGGGAAATAGAATGCGTAAATTTCTGTACATATATATGGATATATAGAAATTTTATGATTACATGTAAGTAGCTGTATGTATTTGTATATATTAGGATTTTGTGTCGATATATTTATTTGGTTATAACCTGTATATATACATATATTATTAATAATATTAATACTAATAATGATTACATGAATAATATAATAATAAGATTTATAATATTGTTAATTATATTCATAATTCTAAAAATATAGTATATAATTAATAAAATAATGATATTAATAGAATTAATAATTCTAATAAGTTTAATAATAATAACATGATAACAATAATAATCATAATGTTTCTAACTCTTAATAATAATTACATTAACAATAGTTATAATACTAATACTTAATAACAACAATTATAATAATTTATAATACATAAATTACAATTATAATATATTCAATAAACTAGTATAGGTATTGAGATTAGTATTGTATTAGTAATTTATAATGAAAATTATTATGTTAACTATATTCTTAACTTGTATTTACATTTAATATATACAACTTATTTACTTTATATCTTATTGTACTTATTTAAGTTTAATGTTTAAATTATATTTTATAATTTCTATTTATTATATAAAAACTCACATTTATATATATATATATATATACATATTTATTTACAACAATTGTTCGTGATTCATCGGCAATGGTCAAAGGGTAATTGATTACATGAATATGGATTTAAAAACTTTCGAGACTCAACATTACAGATTTTGCTTATCGTGTCGAGCTTATATAAAGATTAAGTTTAAATTTAGTCGGAAATTCCCGGGTCATCACAGCTCTTCGTCGGCCACATGTGTGTTGGGGTAAGTGGTGAGTGTTATCCGTTAGGATACTCTCTTCGTTGGCCACTTATTGGAGGATGGTAAGTGTAAATCGCGCGGTTTCACTTTTCGTCGACCATCCTTGTGAATGAGGTAAGTGTTAACGTTTCGGTTACACTTTTCGTCAGCCTCTTGGTGCGTAGTGGTGAGTGGTTAATGTATTTGACCTACCGCTCTTCATCGGCCACGTACGTATTGTGATGGATGGTGAGTGGTTAACGTATTTGACCTACCACTCTTCGTCAGCCACCATCGAGTCGAATGTCGACATTGTGTATATTGGGTTGTGAGAGTTTGATTAGCATTGTACGTTTGTTTATACTATTATGCGTTCTGCTGATGATATGTGTTGTTTATGTAGGTGTATGCAAGTGATTGAATTATGTATGTATGCGTTTAAGTATTGCATTCACTAAGCAGTTAGCTTACCATCTCGTTGTTTACATTTTTAGGTTCGGAAGCGGACGTGGCAAGGGTATGCTCGGGATTTAGATGACTTCCCTTTTGTTGCTTGCTTGGATTACTTTTGGATTTGACCTAGGATTGGGTAGTTTATCCCCAAACATCATGTTCGTAGTTTGTTTGGAAATTAAACTCAACTGGGTAGTTTATCCGCTTTGTTGTCTAAATACTTTTATTTTATGAATTAAATGTATTTTGAGTCATATTGGACTTGTGCTTGGTACCTTTGGGTGTGAACTTGTGTTGGAGTATTTGGGTTGGGATGACACCTAGTCAAATTTCGAAACTGCACTTCTCAAGTACAGGTGCGCCGCTCTTAGGGGCAAAAGCGCCGCTCCTGGTCAGCATCTGGTGGTATTTTTGATCAGTCGGTATAAGCGCCACTTTTGGCATCAAAAGCGCCGCTCTTGGGTCCCAAAAGCACCGCACCTATTGGATGATGCGCCGCTCCTGTTTTTTTTTAAAAGAAATTTAGTCGGTTTTTAATTAAATAGTTTGGAGTCGTTTCACTAAGGAGAAGTACAAGGCTTGTAAATCGGATCTCCACCGGATTTGGAGAAAAGTGCTTAGTGAAGCAACAAATCCCGATTAGTGAATCGGGGAGTGTATTAAGGTAGATTAGTTAACATCTACCTGAACCACTATAAATCCTTGTGTTTATATTCTTTACTTTACTTTCTGCATCATTACAAACATAAACACACCACACATGAGTTTGAGTTGACTAACGTGATCAAGTATCGTTCATATCGTATTGATCATCGAAAAAGTTTTTAAATCGTATTAAGTAACTATTCATCCCCCCTCTAGTTACTTACAGTGCACTTAAAAGCATGAACTCGGCATTAATCGGCAAGTGATGGTGGAGGTTTAAAATCGAAACCACCTCCTTGTGGGTTAAGGTCATTCGACGTATCAATGGGTATTCGGGCGGTTTTGATTATTATTTTGGGGGGGGGGGGGGGGGGGGTCTTTCTCATTGTTCGTTTGATAACACTCGTTGGTCTAATATTATAAAAGCAGGTTTCAAAATCGATGACATTAGGGTTCCTTTTCGTTGCTCCTTCACCAAACTCACACTTTTTTTGGAGTGATAGTTGGCATCCTGTTGGGTATTAAAAGAGGTGTTTTCCGGACTTTATCGGCTAGAAACTAATCCGATTGCTTCGAAGGGAGATAGAGTTGGTTTGAATGGCTCGATATGTCTTGGTTCGTGGGAATGGTCAAGAATACCTATGGGCAGAACTATGAGTTAATTAGAGGACATGAGCAGACCACTTGAAGCTGTTTTTATTAACCTAGGGAAAGAGGATGTATGGTATGGAAATGGAATTACAGTAGCTACGGTATGTATAAAACTTATATTATATCCGATGCTATTAATTCCAAGATTATCTCGAGAAGTCCTTATCGTGATGAAACGCTAAGGAACAATTTAGTACCTAAAAAGTTGAGGTGTTTATTTGGAGAGTAAGAAAAAAAAGACTACACATGTTGACGAAACTTGACAAATGGGGCATTGAATTCAACTCGGTTAGATGTCATATTTGTGATGATGATTTCGAGACTGTAAGTAACTAGAGGGGGTGAATAGTTACTTAATACGACTTTTAAAACTTTTTCGACGATCAATAAGATTTGAACAATACTTGATCAATTCATTCAACTCAAACCAATGTGTGGTGTGCTTATGTTTGTAATAATGTGGAATGTAAAGTAAAGAACATAAACACGAGGATTTATAGTGGTTCGGGTGGATGTTAACTAATCCACCTTAATCCACTCCCTGATTCACTAATCGGGATTTTTGCTTCACTAAGCACTTTTCTCTAAATCCGGTAGAGATCCGATTTACAAGCATTGTACTTCTCCTTAGACAACAAACCTAATCCTTCTATCCCTTTGAAGAATTACATCTAACTTAGATCAACTTGTCTTCACCTTAGACAAGTATTAATCCCCAATGAGATTAATCAACTCCCTAGTTCCCTTTAAGGAAGATGATAGCTAAGCTAGCATATGCTTCTAATTACAAAATGAAAAGACTCTCCATTTTTCAGTGCTGATAATCCTAAGACAATTCTAGGATTAATACAACACTATGTAAACTCACAAAGATAAGAATTTAAAAGTAAGTTTACAAAGACCCCTTCTATAACCGATGAGATTATAGAACTTCTCTTGCTAATCACAAACATATGTATGAGTGTTATGTTCTTGTGATTCTCTGATGATTTTGAGCAGTAGCATGCAAGAGGTCCAAGTCTTCAAAGTTCTCCAAGCCTTGCTATTTATATGAAGAGATAAAAAAGTCAGCCACTTCTGCGGCTTGGACGACGGTCGAACGTGGGTCGACCGCACGCGATCCAGTCCAAAAACCATATCCGTTGTATAGTCGTTTGAATCAAATTTGGACATCACTCTTTGAACACTTTACTTCATTTAACACCTACAAAAGATACCCAACATCCTATACAAGTACTATATGCATTAAATGTCCATTTACCTTGGATGTATTGCCTTGATAGTGACTTATCATGCTCAAAGTGAAAAGTCTAACATTCTTGAATACAAGTTATGATAATCATTTGAGGCAATCTCAGGTTTATCATAATCCTTTATTTGTAATTAACACATTTGCTAAATCTCTATTAGTTGGTCAACATGTCATTGATGACACAAACCCACTTTAATTACAAATCATGCTAGTATTCAAATTTGAACTTGTTTGTAATTAATTAAGTGTGTTAATGATGTCTTGACAAATTAAGCAAGTAATAAGAATTAAGCATGTTGCAAGACATCAAGTTAATCAAGTTTAAACTTATTCATAAACATAATTTTAGACTTAAGAAAACCTATGTGTGTTAATGTTTCATTGTCTTTTAAGTTTACTAGATTATGACATTCCAAATATTATTCAAGTAACACAAGCATATATTGAAGTAGTCCAAATACTAGTTCCATCTTATAACAAATAGCAAGACAAGATTGATACATATACATATTAACTAACTACTTGTCATTTAGCACTTAACACAGAGTCAAATAATACACATGTACTAATAGCAAGTAGTCAAGTAATATTCATGTAATGACTAGCAAGAGATCACTAAATAATATTAGAGTTAAGCATATGGTGATAACATAACATTAAACTAAGGCTATGTAAGTTTTACTTGCAAAGTGGCATTTGCAAGATTAATGTATAAGCATACATTAATATCCAACACATGTACAAGGAAAGAGCAACTCTTGGTTGAGACTTGGTGACCATCCTAAGTATGTCTAGATACATTTTAGATATAAATGTTTTCCTATAACACTTATGTGTTATCCTTAATCAAGGCTTAATCGTCATTAAGGTGTCATTAGGCGTGATTAACTAAGATTAGTGTTTTAGTGACCAAAGCTCCTTTGGAAATGAAGGAGGAAACTATCCTAAGCATGTTTGAACAGGTTTCATAAATTATAGATGCCCGAAAGTGGTCAAACATAATTCGATCAAAATCCGGACAGTAGGGTTCTGCGGTCGATCCATGGTCAGCCGTGGAGTCGACCGTGCAACTCGGATTTCATTAATCTGGGTGCAAGTCTCCACGGTCTGACATGCGGTCGACCGTGGGTCTAGCCATGTACCTCATTTTTCATTTTAAGCTTTCTTTGGTTTTGTCCTTTTGCTATAGCAAATGTGGATTAGTGAACTTGTTTATTTATGTCGAGATGTCTACCATCACCTTTAGCTATGTGCATATGTCATCATCAAAATACTTATTGTTCTGGGTTAAGATTAGTATACTCATTAAGCATAATCTCATGTTAACCCACATTCTCCCCCAACAGAGACGGTAGATCATTCTCTCTTATTTTGTAAACATGCCTTTGAAGTATGGTCTAAAGTGTTTGATTGGTGGGGTTTTAATATTTCGCCTAGCTTAAGTATTGGTGAGCTCTTCAATGGTAATGCACCGTGTGTTTTAACGGACATGGGTCAAAAGATTTGGCAAGCGGTCGAGTGGTTACCTCATTTGAAAGAACCGTAATTAAAAGGTTTTCAAAAACAAATGTTGGAATCCTCCTGTTGCACTAAACGAAATCCAAGTTACAACTTATGATTGGATCACGAAGATATGCAAAGCAAGGAACATCGATTGACATAATTTTTTTTTGAACGGCGAATTTGCATCAGCGGATCATTTATTTCAACCACCCTCATCATTTGCACCCACACACGCTAGAAGGAAACTCCTACCCGGGTTGCTTGGCAACTAATCGCGGGACCTGGGTTGTTTGGCAACTAATCACAGTAAATTGGAGAGAAAACCTTCCGCCCCCAGGGATTGAACCCGGGTTGCTTGACAACTAATCGCGGGCCCTTTCACACTGAGGCTTGATACCATTGAAGCAAACGTTGGCTTCACAATCCACAATCACTTGTTATTGTTTAAATAGGCTATTAGTAGTTTCGGTTCTCTCTCAGTACCATCAATTGTATAGCCTTTTCGAGTTATAAGTCGTGTTGCATTGTATAGTTTCGTAGGTTTGGAGGCTGCTTCCTGTAGTCATCCCTCCATTTTTTGTACTATTATTCTTATTCAATATATTGTCTTTCAAAAAAAAAAAAAAAAAAAAAAATGGCTTTCAAGCGAACAACAAATAACCATAAACTATAAATTAAGTTTTGCTGATGAGCAGTTGAACATCTTTAAGATTACAACTTCATACACAATATTAATGACTATTATATAACTTGTACGAGTAGAAGATAGTGTATTGAAAAACCATCAACTTGATATTTCGAACAATGTCTCACAGATATAAAATTTGTTATTCAAAGATAGTCTTATTTTTTATCGACCTAATTGCCCAAATTAGGGCCGTCTTGCTAATTTTAAGGGACATGTTCAATAAGCAAGACGAGACCCTTTTATATACAAAATTTTTTCATATATAAAAGAATAAGTTAAATAATACTATAAAATATCTAATATTTATAAAACTTTATAAATCCCATATAATATAATATTTGATTATATTTTTAGGTCCTTTTAAACCGTACACACTATGCGATTGCACATTTTGCATGCCTCAAAATCCGTCACTGGTCCAAATAGTCTGATTTGCCTTCAAAATTTTAAAGCATTGATATTTACATTTCATAAAACTAATCCGAATAAACTTTAAACCTGATATTGCCACTATCATTTTCTGAAAGTTTTCCGTTAATTACTGTGTAGCATACCTCATAAATAAATAAATAAATTCATGATACTATAAGGAAAAAATAATTGCAACTTTCCTACACCCATACTCTGTTAACATTCCTTGTCTGCAGTCATATGAAATAACTGATCATCATCTTTAACCCACTCAATTACACACGACTAGAAAAAAATTCGACCGCTCGTTGCTGCGGTTGTATTCAACGCGCTGTCGAATTTGGATATACGTTGTTTGGTGCCTAATATATCTAGTAGGTTAGGTTGTTTGTTGGACGTGTATGTATATGTATGAAATATAGCCCGAAATATTTATTGTTTTTAACAATGTCCGTTTCGCGTATAGTTAGTCGCATTATGTTCGTAAAATAATTTCGAGTTGAACGGTGGTCTCGGAATAATTTAACTCGCACCGAGCGAGAATATAGGGCCTGTTATTTAGTGTTTTTTTAACGATGTCTGTTTCGCGTATAGTTAGTCCCGTTGGGTCCGTCTGATTTTTTCGAGTTGAACGGTGATCTCGGAAAAATTTAACTCGGACCGAGCGAGAAGATAGGACCCGGTAAAAATACGGGTGGAATTATTTTCTTTTATTTTAATAAAATTATATATTTACGCTTTTTACCGCTGCAAAAGTGCAACCTAAGGGGTAGCTGTTTGTAATGTGAACGCAAATTCAAAACCACAATCAAATAGAAGTGAAATGACAATTTTGGTAGACAATTTTGGTGGTGTGTTTTAGCATATAAATAAATAAATAAATGTAATGTAATGTTAAGTAATAAAATTGGAGTAAACTGGTGATGGATTTTGTTGGATGACAAAAAACCTCTTTTGAATAAAAAAATAAAAGTACTTGAATAGTGGCTGAGAAATTTGCTCAATTGTAATGTGTATGATGTCATTTCTCGATATGTATTACATTATATATCTTCTTTTTTATACATAATTAATAGAACAGTACATTATGCTAGAACATGTATCATTCATTAAACATTGTCACCAATCTTATAATTGACTCTCTAAAAATTTCAATTGAAATTCGTTCTTAAATATCTTTTTTTTTAAAGGGTTTTACCCGGTAAATATTACTAAAAAATAATAATAAAAAGAAATAAGAAAGCGCAAACGACCTCAAACACACCTTGAGGTCTCACAAACAACCAAACAACCAAGCTAAAACCTAAACAAGAACTAGCAAAACCAGCACACCTAGATGTCCAAATGTTAAAAGATGCCTAATTGTCTTGAATTCATAATGCATGGCAACTATTTGATAAAATACGTTTTTTTTCTTTTTTCGAAAGGAGGAATTTTTATTAGAAAGCTAAAAGCTAGAAAAGATACAAGAATACAAAAATACAAAAATTACAAAGAGGACAAAGGAGACATCATCCAAGTGTTCCAATTACATCTTTTTTTGCGATATCTAGCATATAACCAATTAAAAGCCGTCGTCACGATAGAGTCGAATACGTGAGATTTCCGGAAGCCCCGATCTTTGAAGATAATGTTGTTTCGTAGCCTCCAAATAGTCCACAAAGTTGCAAAAATTACAGTTTTTACGATGAGCCTTTGATTACCATTTATGGGTACCCCTCGATCCACGCCCAAATATTGTCTATAGAATGCCAATTCGGGATAGTAAGATTTAACCACCGAGAAACTTTCGACCAAACTTGCTTACTAGTCTCACAATGAAGGAAGAGGTGGAGGTCATCTTCATTAGAACTAGCTGAGGTTGTTTGATAAAATACCTAGCTGAGTGATATCTGTTAAAAACCTAAATTTTTAAATTTACTCTGGCATTCATGAGAAGCTTTATGTTAGTAGTAATTATTAGTTGGCTGCTTTCACATGCTATTGCCATTGCCATAGTCATAGCCATAGATAGGCTAAACATATGTTTTGTTTTGTAGCCGCCAACTGTTAGATAAAATGTCTAGCTGGCTCGTTTCTGCGTAAAAAGATAGAAACTAAACCTTTGATTTACTCATGACCAACGTCACTGAGAACGGAAAGATTAAGGTATTTATGAGAAACTTGTAGTTAGTTGGTGGAGATATTGCCTTCACATGGTAACTAAAGTTATAATATTTGTGTTGTAGTTGAGACTTTGAGACCTCATTGAATGAAACCAATGGGCTGGGGTAGCTTTATCCATCAAACACCATACTATGGGTGGGTCCCTTAGGTTCATGTGAGGTTATTTACTGCATTGTATTGTATGTGCTGTAATGTAATGTAATTCAACCCCATAACTGAGCTTCAAAAGATATATAAATACTAGTAGCAACTGCTTCAAGTACTCACTCAAACAATCAACTTATATTCCACTTGACCATGGGTCGAGGTTTTATTCCGAGCTTTTTGTTGGTTTTATTGTTCTCTGGCAGTTTGTGTTATGGCAATGCCAATACTGTTGAGGTAGTTGGTTTTGGTGAATGTGCTGACTGTATTGAGAATAATATCAAGACAAGCCAAGCATTGTCAGGTACTTTGAATTACTCTGTCTGTTATCATAAATATGTTTGTGAAACAAATACCAACACGCGTGGTAAATTAATCGTTTGACACCGACACTATGATACACTTGCTATATAAAAATAAGTCGGTTTACAGCATATGAAATTATCGATCGTGCTAAAAAATACAAGACTTGAAAGGTTAATGATATCAAGTAGAAAGTATTGTACTTGTGTTATAAGCTCAGACAAATAATAAGTTCATAACATGCCAAGACTAATGTTTTACTAATAATGTATGCATAGTGACTGTGGTTAATTAATAATTAACCTTTTTCAGGTCTTAAAGTGACCATTGAATGTAAGCTTAAAGATGGTAAATTTCAAACAAGAGGTGCTGGAAAGCTTGATGAACAAGGAGTCTTCAAGGTATCGCTTCCTGAAGAAATCATGAAGGACGGAAAGTTGGCCGAAGAATGCTACGCGCAACTACACAATGCAGCGAAAGCACCTTGTGGACTTCATAATGGATTAGAAGCATCTAAGATCATTTTCCAGTCAAAGTCAAACCAAAAACACACCTTTGGACCAATCGGAAAACTTAAATTCTCATCGGAGATTTGCACGTCCGCTACGTTTTGGCCTCCTTACCCAAAACCATCTTTTCATAAGGGCCACCCTTGGTTAAAAAAGATTTTTCCACCACTTCCACCTAAGAGTTACCCTCATTTTCATTTGCCACCAAAAATACCTATCAAAAAGCCATGCCCTCCACCCACTGTTAAGCCCGAGCCAAAACCCAAGCCAAAGCCAGAACCCAAGCCCCAGCCAAAACCTGAGCCAAAGCCAGAACCCAAGCCGGAACCTAAGCCCCAGCCAAAACCTGAACCTAAACCCGAGCCAAAGCCCAAGCCCCAGCCAAAACCTGAACCTAAGCCCGAGCCAAAGCCCAAGCCCCAACCAAAGCCAGAACCCAAGCCAAAGCCAAAGCCATGCCCGGAGCCAAAGCCAATGCCCAAGCCAGAGCCTAAACCCAAGCCTCAGCCAAAGCCAGAACCCAAGCCTCAGCCAAAGCCAGAACCCAAGCCTGAACCTAAGCCTGAACCTAAGCCAGAACCCAGGCCCCAGCCAAAGCCATACTATAAGCCGCATCCGAAAATCTTTCCACCTATTCCAATTTACAAGCCTCATCCAAAAATCTTGCCACCACTTCCACCATTCTATAAGAAACCATGCCCACCATTCCCTAAGCTTCCTCCTCTACCCACCATCCCTCCAAAATATTTCCATCATCCTCTCATACCAATGCCACCTCATCCTTAAAAACCCTGTCTTCTAAATTATTTAATTTCTGTGAGTCATAATACATGATTGTTAGTATTAAGCACTATTTGATTGAGTACGTTATTTCAAGATAATAAAAGTTTGAAGCTGGATGATAGAAGTATCATGTGATAGAAGAGAAGAAGACGCATATATGTAGATTACGTTACGTGTTTTACCAGGCATGAGATGTCTCTACAATATCAAATCTTTGATGTGTGAATCTGATGTATGAAATGGAGTTTGTAAATGTTCAGGGTTTGATTTGTTTGTTTACTTTTTTTGGCAACTTGAATTATACAGTTCGTTGTCTTTATTTATTTATAATTATATTACTTACATATTTGTATATTTGTATTTGTTGAAATCATAAAAGTCACCATTGTTCTCATCAGTTATAAATAGTTTATTTATTTAATTACATCATCTGTTTCTATATTGTTGTTTTTCCTGGTTATAGTCCTTTTATTCCACCTTCAGTTTTTATGTAATACAATAATGTTTAAAACATATGGAAAACGCCCATTATAACAACCAGTATTTGGCCAACTACTTACTGTGTTTGGGTAACTTGTAACAAGTAACAAAATATTTCAGTTGTAGTTAATTCGGTGATAGAACTAGAATTCATAACTAATACATTCAATGCAATTGAATACACATAATTGAAATACTGTCATAAGTCATGTCGCTTTCGAATAATGTAATTTTTTTCCCTAACTTAGTGAACTTTTAACTTGTATGATTCAACTGCGAGTTTTTAAGCGTTTTCTTACTCATATTTAGATTTTTATAGACATTACATACATCATACCATACCAAAGTGATGTGAAGATACAGAACTTTTGCTGCAAGTGTTTTTGGAAATATTAAAATATGTGTGAAGGTTTGTCCTTAAGTTGAGATTAGGAAGATCAAAATTAACCTTTACATAAATATGTATGAACATTTACAGTTGAAATTGTGGATTGTATAAAAAATCTTTTCAAATTTTGCTTTACATAATTACATTCCTCAGTTTTTTTTTTTCTTGAAACCACTATAACCCGGTGGTCACCGAGTTCCTTGTGAGGATTCGAATCTTGATAACTCATAAGATCGAATTAAAAATGGGCTCTTGAACTTGTCTCAAATCAGGGGCGAAGTATTTACAAGACAAAGGGAGGAGGCTGCCCCACCTTAAATTTTTCTTCTAATTAGCCATTTGACATATTTTGGGCATTTACAGTTGAATGTTTAAGCAATATTAATCTGTTGCCCCACCTCATATTGCTTAGCCCATTAAGAAAATCATAAGTCCAAATTACACAAATCCCTAATGGTCCATTTAAAAAATCTGAACATAAAATCCCAATTAGAATTCTCAAAATTACAAATAACGCTTCTTCTTCTTCTTCTTCTTCTTCTTCTTCTTCTTCTTCTTCTTCTTCTTCTTCTTCTTCTTATGATTTCTTCAACAAGTACTAGTCATTATTTGAGGTATTTCTTATAATTCATATATAAACGACACTAGTTTATGCTTGATTCTTAGTTGTATTCTCTATTTATATGAACAGTACATTAAGTGATTAAGTATTAGGGCTTAGGGCTACATTTAATTCAATATTTGTTTGATACTTATTTAAATATGCAAATCACCGATCAGATACATAATGGAATAATGATAAATATGGTTCATAGAATTTGTGTATATTTGATATATAACATTAAAATGAAGGGATACATTTAATTCTCCTTATTTGCAAATAACTAGGTGGTGAACATAGAAAAAGATATTGATGAAAGATTTGATTCTGAAGCTATAATCAACGTATTTAAAGACATTAAAGGTCGTCGAGCCGACTTGTAATCTTATCTTTGTTTGATGTTCTCTAATCGGTTATTTAATGTTTCTTTTGAGTTTCTAATCGATGGTTATGTTGGTCATATATAAAGTACACTTTCGCGTTTATATTTTGATATTGTCGTACGTTCTTGTTGGTTTTTGCCCCCCATATTAAAAGGTTCAAGTTCCGCCACTGTCTCAAATTCAACTGACATAGATTAAATATTGTGTTTGCGATTGATCATACAAATTAATTATACTATGTTAGGTATGAAACCGCGTGAACTACGTGACCACCGTACATGCCTTAATCAGTATTACAAGTTAAACACTCCGTAATTTTGATAACTCGTAAGACTACCATTAACTCTGGCTGTGATGTTGGAGGTAAATATTGTACTTTTTGTTGATGTGTCAATGTCATAAAGTGGAGTTAAATAATGGTGAGTGTTGAATTTTAGTGTTAATTTTGAGTAGAAAGATTTTGGGTGATGTGGTAAAATTTGATTGAAAGTTTGGTGAGGAAAAATAAGTTAATAATTGTGATGACCCGGAAAATTTCGACTAATTTAAACCAATTCTCTATATGATTTAATATATATATATATATATATATATATATATATATATATATATATATATATATATATATATATATATATATATATATATATATATATATATATATATATATATATATTATAAGATGTACAAGTAAAACACTAATTGCTACTGTAAAAATGACTTTGCTACAGTAAAACACTATTTGCTACAGTGAAACACTATTTGCTACAGTAACACTATTTGCTACAGTAAAACACTATTTGATGTCGACGAACTAGCAAACAAAAACGGAAAAGGCGGCCATGCGATCGCATGTCAAAAACACTGAAAACTCATGCGATCGCATGAGCTACAGTAAATCGAAAAGTACTATAAAAGGCCAGTTTGTTCGACGATATACTTCACACTTTATTTTTATTCTGTAATTTATTTATATTTATATTTATATTATAATTTATATTTTATAATTTTAGTTTAATAATAATAAGGTATATACGCGGGTGTTTTTAATTCGGGTTTCAAACCGCTTTAAGCTAAGGAAATATTGGGTATTGTTCGGGGTATTGTTCTTGAATCCAAGGCCAACCATACAGTCGTCTACCATCATTATGTCTACGCAATTTGCCTACAATATTGAGTCTCAATATTGAACTGTGAGTTTATAGTCTCCCTTTTTAAATACTTTAAATATTTTTGGGCTGAGAATACATGCAATTTATTTTAAACGCAATAAGACACAAGTACATACTAAATTCTACACTGAGTTAAACCGAAAATCCCTTAGCTTTGGTAACTAGTAGCTGCCATTACATAGGATATGGACTGGTGGGCGCGAATAATTGTATATGGATCCATAGGGCTTGACATCCCCGTCCGAGCTAGAGCGCTAGCCTTTTAACAGACGTATGTTATTTGAGTTTATGACACGTTGGTTTGCGTGTATTAAAACGAATGGGGTAATTATCCTTATAGCGTTAAGTTTAGTTACCAGGGTGCTCTGTTACGTAGAATCTATTGATAAACTTTTGATGAAATCTTGTGGTCTATCTTTATATATATTTATGACTCGAGCAATTAAACCTATAACTCACCAACATTCGTGTTGACCTTTTTAGCATGTTTTATTCTCAGGTCCTTAGACTGCTTCCGCTGTGATGTGCTTGTTGCCTGCATGGAGTCTCTCATACTTTGTACAAAGTTTATTGCATTCAAAATAAAACTGCGTTGTGTAATAAATAATTGGACTGTGATGTCAACCTGTAAATTAAAGACTTATGTATTTTGGGGTTTTGCTTATACCTAAGCACTCGCCCACATGTTTATAACTTTCTATGTTTAGAAAGTCACTTATTTTAATGAATGCAATTTTTATCAAAACGTATCATATAGAGGTCAAAACCTCACTGTGGAATCAATGATTAACGTGCCGCGTCAATAGCGATTTTGACGGGTCGTTACAATAATAAATATATCTAAGTGTCAAAATCAGATCGCTAAAAAGAAACCCAGCCTTTTTTTTCCATCAAGAAAGTGACTAACGCCCCTTTCCGCCAGAGGGAGGGTGACCCGGATTAAGGGCGTCACTTTTCGTCAAAGAGTGATACATCATGTGAGGAGAAAAGATTGACGCTTGGGTAATGAGAGCCTAATACAATGTTTCCTTGTTAAGTAACGTTCTCTATAATAATTTTAATGACATAAATAAGATAGAAATAGTATTATCCGAACCGCTAGTAATTCAATTCAGGTAAATAAACATTTGAAATTTCTTTTAGCTATTGTAGGCATGCACATAAATAATTAAGTAGACAAAGTAGTATAGAACACATGCATTTGTAAAGTCACTTTGTATTCATATTAACTACAGTATATATTTATTATAATTATATTATATATTACTGGTGTAGTTGAGAACTGAAGTTGTTCAATGCAAGATGATGGCCTGGTTGGCTTAAGTAGCTTTTTCATCAATTACCACTTAAGCTCACATGGTCCATTAGCTTCATGAGCTTATAATCAATTTACTTCCATGTATTTGAGCCAACTCCATAACTAATTAAGCTTTTATAACATCATATTATCTGATATATATTCTCATCTCATTGTGTATATATACCCGTAGCAACAGCTTCAAGTACTCACTCATTTAGATTATAAGTAGTTTTTCTATATTACGCTTCTCGATGAGGACTTTTGTGTTGATTTTGTTGTTTACTGGAATTTTTTATTATGGCAGTGCCAAGAATGTTGAGGTACTTGGTACAGGAGAATGTGTTGATTGCAAAGAGAATATTTTCAAAACAAGCGATACGTCCGCCACCTTAAATCATCTTGTCGCCAAACCATCTTTTCCGAAAGCGCACCATTTGTCTATAAAGTTTGGCCACTTCCCGCCACTCCCACACAAAGTCCTCCCTCATTTTCCATTACCACCTAAAATGCCCTTCAAAAAACCATCCTCACCGCCTCCTATTAAGCCTACCTCAACTCCAAAGCCCGAGCCAAAGCCAGAACCAAAACCTGAGCCAACACCAGAGCCAAAGCCAAAGCCTACACCTGAGCCAACACCCAAGCCAAAGCCATGCCCACCACACATTCCCTTTTTTAAGTCACATCACAAAATCTTACCACCTTCTATTCCAATTTTTAAGCCACATCCCAAAATCTTGCCACCTTATATTCCAATTTTTAAGCCACATCCAAAGATCTTGCCACCACCTTTTCCGGTTTATACGCCACATCCAAAAATCTTTCCACCATCGATTCCAATTTCTAAGCCACATCCAAAAATCTTGCCTCCACCGATTCCAACGTATACGCCACATCCAAAAATCTTACCACCACCTATTCCATTTTACAAACCGCATCCAAAAATCTTGTCACCGTTCCATAAGAAACCGTGCCCGCCAATTGGATTCCCGAAGCTTCCTCCTCTACCCACCATCCCTCCAAAATACTTCCATCACTATATCATACCAGTGCCACCTCATCATTAAACTTGGATTATAAAGTGTTTAAATGTTATGAGTCTTGATTCATGTAGAGATCATTCTAGTATCGATGATTTAAGAAAGTAATAAAGATATGAAGATGGATGATATATGTATCAAGTGATTGAAGATTGTGCATACAATGGTTAGATATGATTAGCTGGGTTGAGAGGTATCTTTTGCTCGTGAAATCATAATTTAATTATGTGTGAATTTGAGCTATTTATTTGGTTGTAAATTTTCAAGGTTTGATTTGTTTTTGTGGCAACTTGAGTCACGTAGTTTGTTACCTTTATATTTATACTTGTTTTGTAATTTATGAATCTAAGAAGACTCCGTTTCCTCTATATCTACTTACATCTCTGTATAAACTGTAATGCATAATGATCAAACCTATTTTGATCATATAGATATAACAAGTTTGAGTGCAATAATGTCGAGATTGTTGTTACATTTTTTTTTTTTTTAACAACGATTGGGATCACATTATGATTTTCATTCCAAGATTGTAATCGTGAAATGTTGAATCACCATGTCCCGTATGTAACGATCCATGTGATCACTAAATCCATGTTTTGGGAGCACAACTTGAACCACATGGACTATTCTTTCGCAACAAAATCAAACCTCCAAATGAGGTTCATACTTCTCTATTTGCGCTTTACCTTCATGCGCTGTGCAGGATATACTATGTGCACAGTGGCGGAAGCAGGTAAAAAAAAAATTAAAAGCGTAGCAACTTTTTTGGGTTAAATATGGATGTTTTCGGGCAAATATGGAGGTTTTTAGGCAAAATATGGAGGCTTTTGAGCAAATTATGGAGGCTTTTGGGGCAAAATATGGAGACTTTTGGGGAAAAAAAAAGTCCACTTCGGACAAAATCGAAAATCCAAAACCTTTCCACTAAAAATTACAATTGTCCCTTCATATTTTCTCCACTGTATGTGCACCTTTGGTGCGCAAGTATTGTAGGGATACTAAATATGCGCTAATATGCATATAATCACATAACAAAAGAATCCTTTGGATTGCAAGTTGAAGAAAGTGATACGCGAACATTACAAAGATTATAAACTGTAATGCATAACAAAATATTCACGATTTAGCTACTAAAACCATTTTACTCTTGTTCTTGTCGAAGCAGTAACTGAAATGGATATACTTAGAGTGATATATTTTCGAGAAGTTCATTATATTTTATGCATTTGTCAAGTTTTGATAGCTAAGAAGCTATACAGAGTACAGACGAATGACATTTAAGTTGCTAGAATTTTTGTGTCTATCCTCTTGCAAGGCAACTAGAACGTTTTCATGTGTGTAGAATATCAAAGTTCACGTTTCCATGAGGTGTGTGGAAAATGCCCGTAACAAATTGTAATCAAAGATCTACACACTTGTCAGTGTGAAGGTATTTGATGAATTTCTACAACTTGAAGTGTGAACCTTCCTTGTAAAAAAATTCACGCCCATAATAGTGAACAAGTCACCTCAAATAGACACACCTAAAAACGTGAACAAATGGAAACAAGTCACTACACACCTAAAAGTGTGAACAAATGACAACAAGTAACTCAAATATACACTAAAACGCGTGAACAAACAACTACTCCGTATATTTGGAAAATAGATAATAATAATAATAAAATAATATATTACTCCATATCTAGGTATAAAATCTACGGAGTAATTAATTTTAATTATAATAATTATAATAACTTTAACTAATAATATAATATAAAATAATTCTCGGAGAAACAAACATCTCAAAAAAGTGACTAATGGAAAATATTGTTTCACATCTTATTGACCAATTAAAGTACATAACAACATGAGTAACAAAAAAGAAGATGACTTCATGAGCATCTGAAGATCAACATCAACAAAATGTGTTAGAGAAGTATTTTCGAACAAATACTACCATATACAAATTTGCAAAGGGCCTTCATAATTGTTACATCATTTCTCTTTGCTGTTATGCATAAGAGCTCACCATATGTAAACGGGTCGGCATTGCCTAATGATGGTTTGATGGGAAAGCCTCAACCATAACCACATTCCCTTTGCGTACGGATGTAGCTAAGTGTGTCAATGTAGTAACAGTCGTCTCTTGAAATGTACGGGTACATACAGATCCTAGCCGAGGTTGTGATTGTTGCTGCAAGTTGGACTGTTATGCTTTTATGTGCTATTGAGAGCAAAATAAACATGATCACATATAATAACCTCCTCCTATTATGAAGAGGTAGATTTTTAATGTAAAAAGATAAGTAGATTACCATAAGAGTTCGTCCATTTGAGTCACTTATCAAACCTTACTTTAGTAATTCATCAGGAAAGGCAGATTTACTGTGCCAGCAACCGTAAGCAAGTTCATATACATATTTGGATCTCCATCAACATCTTCATCTCTGGTATCCAACAATAATGTGCGCATAAGGAAAATGTGTAACATTATGATTATTATCAAAAGGGAAATGTTACATAAATCATTCATTGTGTGCACATTATAAAGGAACCCACAGATGTTCGATTGCATAATTTTTCCATCATAATCTCTGCAATTATACTACAACGGTGACGCTAAGAAACTACAATTTCAATCATTTTTGGTTAATTGTACATTTTCCTACCTTATGTCATTATAAAACACGGTTGGATCCATTTATAGCCCACTGCAACTAGTCTGATACTTGATAAATGATACCAGCCTACCAAGTGTGGGAACCTTATAACACATTTTGCAGAGGGCAGTTTCATTTAAGTTCGTGTCTTTGACTATAACATTGAAATAAAAATAAGTAAAAAAAAAGGAAAAATAACTACTGACCTGACGTGTCAGGTACTTGCAAACGAGCACCAATCTTTACATCTACATCATCAAATTCTTTCTTAAAAAAGCATCAACCTAAGCATGGATCATCATATCCACGAAAGTTGGATGGAGATAAACAAAGCATGGATTATAATTTACACACGAGTTAGCAAATCTTACCCTGTTCATGAGTACTGGAGAGACTTCATCAGATTATTTGTTCATTAGTGTAACTATCGATTTCCTCATGGGCAACTTTATATGCCTTAATGGGCTGTTTTTCACCATCAGTACCTTCTTTGTCCATCATGTTATGGTACAAATTAATCTGCAAAATAAAAACCAATAATGAATTACTATGCTGTTCTGCCAGTTAGCTACCAGCATACTGCACCTGCCAAGCTAGGTGCCCTAACAACTATATGATCCAACAAGATAGATCCACTTTTGAAAGCATTGAATAGAAACAAAACATTATCAATCAACAGAAATGACATATTCAAGAATGTGAATATACAGCAAGTTCCCTACAAGATTAAAGCATTCAATTACAAAATTAAAGCTATAGTTTAGGGTCCATAATTAAGTACATAATCCCTCACGTAAAGCTTTTTACAAAATTGTGATTGATTACATCATCACCACCATATAATCTACACTGATTTCAATAAATCGCAAATTCCAAACGGTTATTGAAACATGATTTAACACATAAAAGTGATCCATTCAATCACAAACTTAAAGTATTCACAGCCTAATATGTTGTCAATGTTTATGACATTGATAGCTTGTAACACATTCTCAATTTATGTATTGACTAAAAAACAAAAGTTAGGGTTTAACATACCCTTAATTCGCCGGAGAAAACTATCATTTTGGGGAGCGCCGATAGTAGTTCACTCAGTGAAAGTATCAAAACTTGATCGGATGCTTGAAGTCGACAATATATTGTCAATTAATGATAATTTTCATGATTAACAATAAGTTTATTTATTTGAACTATAAAAATAACCACTACAACAAAAATGTTGTTTCTTCACGCTTATTTTTTCACACTTGATACAAGCGTGAACTATTTTCCAACTTTCCTCACGCTTATGAAAGTGGTTAAAAAAATAAACGCTTTTAAACATGTATCCACAAATCTTCACACCTATAAGTGAATGCAAATATTTACACACTTAGAACCATGTAAATATTTTCAACTTTGTTCATGTCTATAAGTGTGATAATATAATACACACAATTAAATGTGTACAAGCAGATCTTTAATGAATACAACATATACACGATCGGAACTGTGAGTAAACTGTGGTGAGGAACACGATCAGAACCGTGAGTAAAATGTGGTGAGGTACATGTGTTGTTTATTTTGTTCCTTTTTTTTTAATTATTATTATTTATTTATTTATTTATTTATTTATTTATTTATTTATTTATTACTGTATAAGATAGAGTTTTTTAACTGACCCAGGTAGTTCAAAAACATAATTAAGAGAATCAAGTACTTTCAAAAATATTTATCATTTACAGTAATATTTTTCTTCTTTTTTTACTTAAATAAAAAGTAAAAAACCTAATAACAAATATATGGGTTTTACAAACCCCAATAGCTACAGAAGGCAAAAAGACCATCGGTCTTCCTCTTCCTTCCAATATCTAATACCGTCATCGTCAATTCGTCATTCTTTCTTCCTAGCAGCCGTCATCGTTCTCCCGCTCAACCTTCGCCAAGGTACAATTTCATTGTCATCAACTCTTATTAGCGTCTGCCCTCACCGAATTGCCGTCATCGTTCTCCGGCTGAATTGGTATCTGCCATCGCTCAGGTACAATTTCATCATCATCAACTCTTATTATTCTCACTTTTTACGATTCAGTCACTTTTTTTAATAGGTTTCAAAGGATAAAAATTGATATGGCACCAAAGTTTGTTATACTTTTGTGTCATTGGGGTGGAACCGTTTGCAACAGTGACGAGGGTGTAGCGTATGACAAGCCTCCAGGTAAAGCAATCAAAGTTCAACGCGGGATTAAATTTAGCGAATTTATCAAGCACATCCATATAGACACCTCCATTGATAAGGAGCAATATCATATGAAAGTTATTTGCAGATTTCCATCTTTTGTTGGAAAATATATGAAATATACATTCCTCTCCCGATTACCGAAGACGATGATATCGAATTCATATTTCATACGCTTAGTCGACGTCAACAGTTTGCATTATATTGTTTCATTATAAGATCTAAACAGGTTGCATTATATTCTTTAACAGTTTGCATTATAGTGTTTCATTGCCTAGTGATATTGTTGAAGACAGGAGAAATGACTATCACTTCCTAACTAATAATGTCCTAACAAGCATGGTTCAAAATGAAGACTTTAACATGATTTCACAAATTGCGGTTATCAATAATGAATTGTGTAGCGGATTTGAATCGGATAATGAAGTCAATATGGAGGATAACCATGATAGAGGTGAAACTCGAGACGGAGATGAAACTCGAGACGAAGATGAAACTCGAGATGGAGATGAAAGTTGAGATGCTACCGGAGAAAAAACTGATTGTAATAGTCAACCTTTGTAAAATATGTAGACAAAGTGGTCATAATCAAAAGAAATGTGGTTCAAAGCCTAGAAGAATGGCTAATGGTTCTTAATACTAGAACATCTGTATTTTGAATTTCAAGTTATATGTTGTTGGATATATGAATTTTTTGATGCAACAATGGTTATTTATTTGGTTTGGTTTCTGATCATGAATTTTTAAGATGTTACGTTGGCTTCTTTTTTTGATTCATGTGAAGATTAATTATGTTTATCATATTTGCTTTCGAAGGTAGATTGATGACCTTGTTTATATATTTTTTTAAGTAAGTCTACTCTTATCTCGAAATAAGGTGGCAGGAAGCAAGAGGCTTTTCTTATTTGAGTTAGCTCCACATAGTTTATAAATGGATTAATTAATTAAAAAATTAAGGAAAAAAATGGATATTATAAATATTTTTGAAAGTGTTATAATATATATATATATATATATATATATATATATATATATATATATATATATAAATGGATAGTCAATTATTGATACACAAAAGTAATATTATTGTATTACCTAAACTTGTGATATTTTTGCTATAAATAGCCATGAATGCAAGCATTAAACTTGCACCATTTCTCACACTTACAAAGTGTTTCTTTCTTTCTCTCCATTATCATCTTTGTTCTTACACTTCATTATTAGTATTCTTAATCAAGAATCAAATCACTAAAGGTAGTTATAAGCCTACTGAATTATAACATCAAGAATCAAACCACTAAAGGTAGTTATAAGCCTACTGAATTATAACATCAAGAATCAAACCACTAAAGGTAGTTATAAGCCTACTGAATTATAACACGTTATCAGCACGATAATCTTAATACTAATTATGGTTGGCTCTGCCACCTAAATGATATATGGTCGGTTATACCACCTGAATAATATATGGTCGACACTGTCGTCTAATTATCATTTATGTTACTAACATTTATATTTCAATTATCTAACATTTATATGGCCGACACTGTCGCCTAATTATCATTTATGTTACTAACATTTATATTTCTATTATCTAACATTTATATGGCCGACACTGTCGCCTAATTATCATTTATGTTTACTAATATTTATATTTATGTTATATAACATTTATTAATGATTGCTTACATATGGTCGACACTGTCACCTACTTATCATTTATGTTATATTAAATTTATGTTTAATGTTTATATACTTATGAATATAAAGTGACTATAATTTATCATGTTGTTTGTTTTAATAGAAAATGTCGAATCTGGAAAAACTTAAATTTACTCCTTTAGAATCAACTGGAAACAACTACATGCCATGGGTTATAAAAGTAAAAATGCATCTTAAATCAATGGGCATTCTTGAAGCCATAAATGAAAACAACACTTGTTCTGAAAAAGAACAAGCAACGGCATGTTGCTTTATTCATCAACATATTGATGAATGCTTACAAAATAATTATGTGACTGTAGAAGATCCCCATGTTTTATGGGAAGGTCTCAAAAGCAGATTCAATAATCAAAGAGAAATTTTACTTCCAGCTGCTATGGAACAATGGAGAACATTAAGGTTCCAAGACTTTAAGAAAGTAAATGAATATAGCTCAGCTCTGTATAATACATGTTCACAACTTAAATTCTGTGGACATGAAATAAGTGATGCAGACATGATGGAGAAAACTTTCTCCACAATGAATGCTGCAAACATCACAGTGCAAAGAAATTTGAGAATGCTAAAGTTCGAAACATATCCTGAACTTAATTCATATCTCTTAGTTGCAGAGCAAAATGATGAGCTATTAATGAAAAATCAGCAATCCCGTCCTACTGGTACACTTGCAATCCCTGAAGCAAATACTGCAAATAATTATAAACAGGGACAAGGACGCGGGCAAGGTCGTGGTTATAATAACCATCACCATCATCATGCCAAAAGCCATAACTATGGTAGAAACCATCCTTATGGTAATGGGCGAGGACGTGGTCGTGGTAGTGGCCGTGGTGGTCAAAGAAATAATGACGTTTAATATCGTCTGTCTTTGTCATTATGTTTGCTAAATGTTTCAGTACTATCTATTTGCGTGTAAAATATTGTGTAATATTAATGTACTCGCTATTTATTTCTTATATATGAAGTTCAATATGAATTTTGCTGGAATACAACATCAATCAAGTGGTGGAGATCTCTGTATAGCAGACAGTGGAACTACACATACTATACTTAAATTCGAGAAATATTTTATTGATCTAAAACCAACGGAAGGAACTATACATACAATATCAGGACCTGCTAACTTGATAAAAGGGATAGGAAAGGCAAATTTCATACTACCAAATGGTACAAAATTTTTAATAAATGATGCCTTATTTTCTCCCAAGTCAAGCAGAAATTTATTGAGTTTCTCCGACATATACCTTAACGGGTATGATTATCAGTCAGTGACAACAGAAAATGAGAAATATTTAAGTATCACTGACAAGAGTCATGTGGTTGAAAAACTGCCAAGACTTAGTTCTGGATTACATTATACACATATAAATGTACCAGAAATACATATGGTAGTTAACGAAAAATATATTGATCCTGGTGTATTCAGTTTATGGCATAACAGATTAGGCCATCCAGGATCAACAATGATGAAAAGGATTATTGAACGTACTCATGGACATCCACTAAAGGATAGAAAAATCCATCATGATACAATGGTTCCATGTACATCTTGCTCTCTTGGAAAATTGATAACTAGACCCTCACCACTTAAGGTTGAGAAAGAATCACCAATGTTTCTTGAAAGAATTCAAGGTGATATATGTGGACCAATTCATCCACCATGTGGACCATTTAGATATTTCATGGTTCTAATAGACGCATCTAGCAGATGGTCTCATGTTTGTCTGTTATCAAGCCGTAATGTGGCATTTGCAAAATTTCTTGCCCAAATTATTAAATTGAGAGCTCATTTTCCTGATTACACCATTAAAAGGGTGAGACTTGATAATGCTGGTGAATTTACATCTCAAGCATTTAATGACTATTGCATGTCTATAGGAATTGTTGTTGAACATTCTGTTGCTCATGTGCATACACAAAATGGTTTAGCCGAGTCACTGATTAAACGTTTATAGTTAATCGCTAGACCATTGATAATGAGAACAAAACTCCCTGTATCTATATGGGGTCATGCAATTTTACATGCTGCTGCATTGATTCGCATCAGACCAAGTGCAAGTCATAAATATTCCCCCCTACAACTTGCTTTTGGTCAAGAGCCAAATATTTCCCACCTTAGAACATTTGGTTGTGCAGTATATGTTCCAATTGCGCCACCACAACGTACAAAAATGGGTCCTCAAAGGAGGTTGGGAATATATGTTGGATATGAAACATCTTCAATCATAAGGTATATTGAACCTATGACAGGTGATGTTTTTACAGCACGTTTTGCTGATTGTCATTTTAATGAAACATTGTTTCCTAGATTAGGGGGAGAAATAAAAAATAAAGAAAATGATGTTTCATGGTGTGAACCTCAATTAAAGTATCTTGATCCTCGCACAAAAGAATGCGAGATAGAAGTTCAAAAGATAATGCATATACAAGAACTTGCAAATCAATTGCCTGATGCATTCACAGATACAAAAAGGGTGACTAAATCATATATACCAGCAGTTAATACTCCAGCTCGAGTTG
This sequence comes from Rutidosis leptorrhynchoides, assembly GCF_046630445.1. Taxonomy (NCBI): domain Eukaryota; kingdom Viridiplantae; phylum Streptophyta; class Magnoliopsida; order Asterales; family Asteraceae; genus Rutidosis; species Rutidosis leptorrhynchoides. The sequence continues at coordinate 267,112,996 of NC_092342.1, read as the reverse complement.
AGATTCCAAATCGGAAAACTGATAATGTAGTCACTCAAGAATCTATGCCACGTCTGAAACGTGGGAGACCAGTTGGTTCCAAAGATAAAAATCCTCGAAAAAGAAAATCAGCTGATAATAAGGTAAAAGAAAGTGTTCAAGAAGAACCACAAATCAGTACTCCTACTGCAGAGGAGATTGATGATATCAATACAGAAATTGCAATCAATTATGCACATTCAAAAATATTATGGAACCGAAATGAAATGAAAAATCTTGATGAGAAATTTTCATTTAATGTTGCATATGACATCATGAATAATGATGATGATCCAGAACCAACATCTATGGTTGAATGTCAAAATAGACATGATTGGGCTCAATGGAAAGAAGCAATACGAGCTGAATTAGAATCACTCAATAAAAGAAAAGTTTTCGGATCCATCATTCTCACTCCTAAAGTTGTGAAACCTGTAGGATACAGATGGATTTTTGTCCGAAAAAGAAATGAGAAAAATGAAGTTACAAGGTATAAAGCTAGACTTGTAGCTCAAGGTTTTTCTCAAAGACCGGGAATTGATTATGAAGAAACTTATTCCCCTGTTATGGATGCAATTACTTTTAGATACTTAATCAGCCTGGCAGTTTCTAAAAATTTAGAATTGCATCTCATGGATGTTGTGACTGTTTATCTATATGGATCACTTGATAGTGATATATATATGAAGATACCTGAAGGATTTAAGGTACTAGAAGCATCAAATGCAAAACCCAAAGAAATGTATTCGATTAAATTACAAAGATCTTTATATGGGTTAAAACAATCGGGACGTATGTGGTATAACCGATTAAGTGATTACTTGATAAGTAAAGGGTATACAAATAACCTTACTTGCCCTTGTGTTTTCATTAAGAAAACAACATCCGGATATGTGATCATAGCTGTTTATGTTGATGATCTTAACATCATAGGTACAAATAAAGAGATCTATGAAGCCATTCAACTTCTAAAGAAAGAATTTGAAATGAAAGATCTCGGAAAAACCAAGTATTGCCTTGGTTTACAAATTGAGCATATGCCTAATGGTTTACTTGTACATCAAACAACATATACTGAAAAGATTTTGAAGCGTTTCAATATGGACAAGGAAAAACCATTAAGTACTCCTATGGTTGTTAGATCACTCAATGTTGAAACTGATCCATTTCGTCCATGTGAAGATCATGAAGATATTCTTGGACCAGAAGTACCATATCTTAGTGCAATTAGAGCTCTTATGTATCTTACAAATTGTACAAGACCTGACATTTCTTTTGCAGTTAATTTGTTGGCAAGGTTCAGCTCTGCTCCTACCAAAAGACACTGGAATGGGATCAAACACATATTTCGATACCTTCGAGGAACTACTGATTTAGGATTATTTTATTCTAACGAATCAAAACAAGATTTGGTTGGTTATGCTGATGCAGGTTATTTATCTGATCCACATAAAGCTAAATCTCAAACTGGATATGTATTCCTAAATAGAGGTACTGCAATATCATGGCGTTCTCAAAAACAAACACTTGTTGCTACATCATCAAATCATGCCGAAGTGATTGCATTACATGAAGCTACTCGGGAATGTTTTTGGTTGAGATCAATGACACAAATCATTACTGATTCTTGTGGACTAGAACGCGATAAAAGTCCCAACAATTATCTATGAAGATAATGCAGCTTGCATAGCACAGATGAAAGAAGGGTATATCAAAAGTGACCGAACCAAACACATACCTCCTAGATTCTTCTCATACACTCAAAATCTCATTAAGGACAACGAGATTGAAATGAGATATGTTCAATCCAGCAAAAACTCTGCTGATCTTTTCACGAAAGCACTTCCAACTGCTATTTTCAGAACACACGTTCATAACATTGGTATGAGACATGTTCAAAAGATGTAACAACCGAAGCGATGTCTACTTGAGGGGGAGTCAACTCCATGCTGCACTCTTTTTCCCTTAGCTAAAGTTTTTCCCAGTGGGTTTTCTTTAGCAAGGTTTTTAACGAGGCAGTAACTTACAGTTGATCTTCAACAAACAAAATTGCTATCCAAGGGGGAGTGTTATAATATATAAATATATATATATATAAATGGATAGTCAATTATTGATACACAAAAGTAATATTATTGTATTACCTAAACTTGTGATATTTTTGCTATAAATAGCCATGAATGCAAGCATTAAACTTGCACCATTTCTCACATTTACAAAGTGTTTCTTTCTTTCTCTCCATTATCATCTTTGTTCTTATACTTCATTATTAGTATTCTTAATCAAGAATCAAATCACTAAAGGTAGTTATAAGCCTACTGAATTATAACATCAAGAATCAAATCACTAAAGGTAGTTATAAGCCTACTGAATTATAACAGAAAGGACTTGATTCTCTTAATTATGTTTTTAAACTCTACCTGGGTGGGTTAAAAAACTCAAATAAGTATTAAATTAAATGCATATATAAAAGTAAAATAGCCATGCGTTGATTACTCTATCAAACAAACAAGCCGAACACTGAAAACGAATTCACTAAATTAGGGTTTAATATATTCCTAAATCGATTTGAAGAGTGTATCGTCAACGATTTCGTTCGTAATGGATCTGAAGCAAATAGTCCCCGTCAAATCGTTCCGTTCAAAATCAGAAACTGTTACGAGCAGGTAGACTCGTCATTTTGATCTTAAGATCTGTTCATATGCTCAAATATTTTTTGTCAGTTCGTATCATTCAGTTAGGGTCCTAATGTTATATGATGTTGTTAGTCACTTTTTTACTTGAGTAATTTTTGCAATTCTTCCGTTCCGTTTAGATGTTTATTAGCTGATAATTAGGGTTTCAAAGTTAATTCTTCTTTAATTTCTTCGTGGAATTCGTATTGAAGTCTCAAATAGACTCATGTGTTGTTTGCTTATTCGTATTATGCCACAAATTGGTTTCAGTTAGAGTATCTGTTTGTTTGTTACTGAACTTAT